>NC_142590.1:0-600000 GCF_965207765.1 Zootoca vivipara
ACCCCTAACCCCTAACCCCTAACCCCTAACCCCTAACCCCTAACCCTAACCCCTAACCCTAACCCTAACCCTAACCCTAACCCTAACCCTAACCCTAACCCTAACCCCTAACCCTAACCCTAAACCTAACCCTAACCCCTAACCCCTAACCCTAACCCTAACCCTAACCCTAACCCTAACCCTTACCCTAACCCTAACCCTAACCCTAACCCTAACCCAACCCTAACCCTAACCCTAACCCTAACCCTAACCCTAACCCTAACCCTAACCCTAACCCTAACCCTAACCCTAAACCCTAACCCTAAACCCTAACCCTAACCCTAACCCTAACCCTAACCCTAACCCCTAACCCCTAACCCTAACCCTAACCCTAACCCTAACCCTAACCCTAACCCTAACCCTAACCCTAACCCTAACCCCTAACCCCTAACCCTAACCCTAACCCTAACCCTAACCCTAACCCTAACCCTAACAACCCTAACTCTAACCCTAACCCTAACAACCCTGACCCTGACCCTGACCCTGACCCTGACCCTGACCCTGACCCTGACCCTGACCCTGACCCTGACCCTGACCCTAACCCTAACCCTAACCCTAACCCTAACCCTAACCCCTAACCGTAACCCTAACCCTAACCCTAACCCTAACCCTAACCCTAACCCTAACCCTAACCCTAAACCCTAAACCCTAAACCCTAAACCCTAAACCCTAAACCCTAAACCCTGACCCTGACCCTGACCCTGACCCTGACCCTAACCCTAACCCTAACCCTAACCCTAACCCTAAACCCTAACCCTAAACCCTAACCCTAACCCTAACCCTAACCCTAACCCTAACCCTAACCCTAACCCTAACCCTAACCCTAAACCCTAAACCCTAAACCCTAAACCCTTAACCCTAACCCTAACCCTAGCCCTAACCCCTAAATCCTAAATCCTAAATCCTAACCCTAACCCTAACCCTAACCCTAACCCTAACCCTAACCCCTAACCCTTACCCTAACCCTAACCCCTAACCCCTAACCCCTAACCCCTAACCCCTAACCCCTAACCCCTAACCCTAACCCTAACCCTAACCCTAAACCCTAACCCTAACCCTAACCCTAACCTTGTCTCGTTCCTTTTTCTATTCTAATATTCTCTGAAACCACCCCATTTACAATAATCCTAGCTCTTTGCTCTGAATATATAGCTGTCAATCCATTAATAAATTGTCTCCCAACTCCCATCTTATCAAGATTACGTAGCATAAAACTCCAAGAAATGTTGTCAAATGCTTTTTCGGCATCAATAAAGATTACAGCTGCACTGGTATTAATCTTTACTTCCAACATTTCAAGAATATCCACAATGTTTCTAATATTATCTTTCAATTGCCTACCGGGTAGGAACCCAGCCTGGTCTTTGTGTATCTGGTCACTCAATATTCTTTTTAATCTTGATGCCAAAATACTTGCAAAAATCTTATAATCCACATTCAAAAGTGAGATTGGTCGATAATTCTTCAATTGTGTTCTATCCATGTCCGGTTTTGGTATCAGAGTTACAGTGCTGGCTGCAACTTGCTAGAGTCCCAATACCCTGTTGCAAAAGTTACAAATACTCTTTTTAGCCTATGAGGCACAGATTGAATAATTTCCCAGTCCGTTCGATACTTTTTAGCAGTTTAATTCAGTTCAGACTGCTGCACATAGCTTCCAAGCCTTTTAGGAGGAAACAGAGTTCAACAGCATCATGAAGCCCATTATGACCTCACAAGGCCTGTCTGTCTTCCTGGGGTTTCCGCTCACAGGCGCGAGCGCGGTGGGGAGAAGAATCTTTTAGCCTTAAAACTTCTCTCTCTGGGCTTAAAAGATTGAAAATTTCTCCTGCCTTTGCCCTTTCGGCAGGGTTTGTCCTTATTTTTAAAAGGGAAGTGGAGTTGGCTGTAAAGCTTCCACAGTCGGCTGTTGCCACTTCAATCCTTCTCCGTGCCGGGAAGGACAGACTTCCAAATTCTTTAGCATCCTTCCCGCGATCCGAATTATAAATTTAGGTAAATCTTGAAAACACTCACCGTTCAGTATCTTTAGGCTCTAATTTTTGGAAGAGTTGGCCGCCTCCGCCGCGAAGTCCTGCAGCTTTGCGCTCCAAAGCTAGCAATGTGTGCTTGCCGCGCCGCAGCTCCAATCCCCCCCCACTCTCAGGGGCTCCAAAATGCAGCCTTATCGGGGGAGGGGAGAGCTCGCTTTTGACGTCTGCCAAGCGTCTGCCTCCAAAATGCACAATTTGGAGTTTTTTCGTGGGGGTCCGTCTTGCTGGGACGGTAGCCCCCTCCTTTGAAGCGCCGAGGTTCTCTCTGACGAGAGAAATTCCGACTTCAATGGCGCCACAACCAACCGGAAGTCGTCTTCTCTTGCAACTTTGGCATCAGTGCTAGAAGTCAATTATTAGATGCCCTACAAATGGAAAGGCATATGCCTCTAACTATTCAAACATGGTTATCAGGTAAAGGTAAAGGGACCCCTGACCATTAGGTCCAGTCGTGACCGACTCTGGGGTTGCGCGCTCATCTCGCATTATTGGCCGAGGGAGCCGGCGTATAGCTTCCAGGTCATGTGGCCAGCATGACAAAGCTGCTTCTGGAGAACCAGAGCAGCACATGGAAACGCCGTTTACCTTCCCGCTGTAGCGGTTCCTATTTATCTACTTGCACTTTGACATGCTTTCGAACTGCTAGGTTGGCAGGAGGTAGTTATCAGATAGTAATGATAAAATTACTTTAATTGTAGCCGAATTTTTAAGTTCAGTCCATACAGAAAGATTAAGCTATCATAAAGAGGATTAGGGATTTTATTTAAATAGTAATTTGGCATTATAAAACTGTTATATCATTCATATCAATTGTTGTTCATTCCTGTTTATTATGAGAAGTTTTAATCTTTTTTACAGATTAGTATTGAATTCTAGAGTTAATGAATTAATATAAGTATTATTTGTTGAGTCCATATTTGAAATATTTTATATATAATATGTTTTAAAAGAATTGGTTTGTTATGCCTAATAAAGGTTATTAAATTTGAATTTGAAATAGTTCATTTATTATTGGAGGCACTTTATCTACAAAACATCAGCTACGTATTGAATAAGTGTCTACCAGTAGGATGTGTTGCCAGTTTTTTAAATAACCCATGGTTGGAAGCAGGAATGCTTCTGAATATCAGTTGCTGATTTCCCCCACTTCTATAAGCCTGAGAGGCAAATAAGGGGCAAAATCTGATAGAGACTCTGTTGCTGTTGGTGCTAGGGGAACTGGTTTCAATAGCTTTTTACGTAAGAGCCTGGCTCCTGGATCAGACCAAGGGCCCATCGAGTCCAATATCCTTTTCTCACAGTGGCCAACCAGATGCCTATGGGACCTGAGCACAGCAGCTCTCTTACTCCATTTTCCAGTTGATGGAGGTAGAATAGAAGAAGGAGAAGAATTTATTATTGGCCAAGTACATTTTCCAACATACTTGGAATTTGTTTCAGCTACATTGCAATGTAAACATACACACACTGTTCCACACACAATGCAAATAAGCAAAGAAACCCACCCATAATTGACCTCCCCTTCAGCTACACATCTACAAATTTAACAATTTAATGGCACAAGGGGGAAAACTGTTCCTGTGCATGGCCGATTTTGTATATGAAGACCTGTAGCGACGTCCAGATGGGAGTAAATCTAGCAGATGATGACCGGGATGTAAAGGATCTGCTGCAATACTCTCTGCTCTCTTCTTAACTCTGGTAGCATAGATTGTCTCTATTGTAGGCAAGCTAGCACCAGTTACCCTTTCTGCAATTCTTACAGCTCGTTGGAGCCTTTTCTTGTCTGTCTTGGAGGCTGTACCATACCAAGCAGTAATAGAATTACACAGAACAGTTTCAATGATGCTTCTGTAAAATTGGATCAACACTTCCTGGGGCAATTTAAATTTCCTTAGTTGACGCAGGAAATACAACCTCTGGTGGATCTTTTAAATAATACTATTGATATTGCTTGACCAATTTAACTTTTGAGAAATTATAGAGCCCAGGAACTTAAAGGACTCTGCAACCATGTTACCAAGGATGGAAATTGGTGGCAGGACAGAAGAGTGCCTTCTGAAATCAATTACCATTTCAACTGTCTTTTGGGCATTTAGTACCAAATTATTTCTGGTGCACCACGAAACAAGATGGTCTACTTCCCACCTATACATAGATTTATCCTCCTCCTGGATAAGCCCAATAACTGTTGTGTCATCAGCAAATTTCAAGATCTTAACTGATGGATCAGTTGAGGTACAGTCATTTGTGTATAGAGAAAAAAGCAGTGCGGAAATTACACACCCCTGGGGAGCACCTGTATTGATGGTATTGTTGCTCTGTATAATTTCCCCCAACCTCACCTGCTGCCTCCTGTCCGTTAAAAAGCTGTATATCCATTTTTTCTTATAAGTTGGAATGATAAAAACCATACTGTGAGAGGTCTACAAGTAAAACAAAGCAACACCAATACACCAACACCAAAATGTATAACTTGTATAAGTGAAAAGGCAGTTAAACCTTCTTAGAGAAGAGGAGCACAAAAGTTCTTGAAACTGTTTGTACAGATTTGTGTGGACCGATGAATGTACCATCTTTAGGAAATAATAAGTACATTCTGATATTTTTAGATGATTTCTCAAGATACTGTGTTGCATACTTTCTCAAAGAAAAGAGTGAGACAGTGGAATTGTCAAAATGGCGGCTCGCTGGTTCCTGCTTCCTCCCAGGACCCGACTTCAGTTTCCAGGGGGATTTTCCCCAATCCAAATTTTAAAAAAATTTGCAGGGATTTTAATAAATTTAATCCTTCTCCCCTTTCCCCCGCCTCTGGGGGAAGGTGTTGAGTCCAGTCCTCAATAATTAATAGGTTCCTTTCACTTTTCCGGCTATAGGCAAATTAACTGCATTATGGTCCTCTCAATGGGGGAGATCGACTTGCTGTTTAAATCTCCTCCCATGGCCAATTCATTCCAAATAATCAAAATAATTCTTAAATTTCTCCTTTTACTCACGGTGTCCAATATCTTCAGATTTTTTCAATTTTGAAGAAGAACCGATCGCTGTTGCCTGGCAGGATCACAGCTTCGTTCCTCTGAGATAGCTATGCTCCATTGCGCCACGTTAGCTCAAGACCCCCTGCTCTCTCGCTGCCCAGAAATAGGCTAACCGAGGGAGGGGGAAGCTCGCTTCTGGCATCTGCCGGATCCACGTCCCCGAAACGCTCGATAGTTCACTGACAGGTGAATAATAACCCACAATAATACAACCACCGGACTTAACATGGACACTGGTACCAGAGCCTGCAATAAACCCAGATGCCAACTTTGCTGCCACATACACCTGGACAACATCATTACTGGCCCCAACAACATCCAACATACCATCTCAGGACTATTTAATTGCTCATCTTCTAACATTGTGTATGCCATCAAATGCCAACGGTGCCCTTCAGCTCTCTATATTGGACAAACAGGCCAAACCCTACGCCAAAGGATAAATGGACATAAATCTGACATCAGGAACCATAAGACTGAAAAACCAGTAGGAGAACACTTCAATCTCCCAGGACATTCTATACAAGATCTCAAAGCAGCTGTTTTATTACAGAGAAATTTCAGGAACAGACTGGAAAGAGAAGTTGCTGAATTGGAAATCATTACCAAGCTTAAAACCATGGAAGCACCTGGGATGAATAGAGACATCGGATTCTTATCTCATTATGCATGATCAAGCTCTCTTTAGCACCTCAGCCCAGGACTAATTGCAGCCATCAGCAGCCATTAACAGCCATCTCCAGGTTTACCACTCCCATCAGCCCACCACCCATTCCCACCCACCCCCACCACCCTCTGTATATATATAGGGTCTGACACTTCTGTTTCTAGTGTATCTGAAGAAGTGTGCATGCACACGAAAGCTCATACCAAAATATAAACTTAGTTGGTCTTTAAGGTGCTACTGAAGGAATTTTTTTATTTAGGTTCTTTAATGTATGTTTTGTTTAGTGTTACACATTTTCTGGAAAATTCTCAATAAAATTAAAAAAACAAAAACAGAAAACAACATTGTGTTTTATCACAGGCAACAGTCCTGAACTTTTGTTCACAACAGTTCAGAATGTGCAACTTACATTTGAGAATGTTTTGCCCAATACATTTCTTGAAGTTATTCTAATGCCGGGTGCTAGTCCAGGCTTTTTGCATGCTTTATTTCTATGGAGCATGGCTTCATTGAAGCTGGCATAAATTTAATATAAAGTATACCCCTTATGAGCTATCTATGACCCTGATGCAAGCTCCTATCTAAGACATGACCTGGGAGGAATAATTAGCATCCTGATAGTTGCAGAAAAGATCAGCATGCTAATCTGTGTGTTTCCCAGCAAAATTTAATTATCACTCTCCAATAAGCAGGAACCAGACTTGGCACGGATAATGAACTTCCTTTAAAGGTACATTTATTTTCCTGGGCGAGAAATATGTAAAATAACAAAGCAAGTACAAATCACCCCAGAACTGGCCCTACTAAACATCTTCCAAGACAATAATGGCCACTCACACCACAAAGAACTCATAACCCACCTACTCTCAGCAACCAGAAACATGATATCCAGACACTGGAGAGAGACCTGTCAGGAGTAAGCATGGACCAATGGTACCAAATAATATGGGAAACAGCCTTACTAGAAAAATTAACCAATAAACTAAAACTGACACGGGGACAAATAGAAGAAGACGCCTTCACCCCGCTATGGCTCCCCTTCACAGCCCAACAAGACAATGACAAAAATCCACCAACAGCATACAAATCAATAAGGCTGACCCAAAACACTCACCCACCCCACTCACACATGAAAACAAAGATCACCACAGTCAATCACAAACAAACAACCACACCCTAGGCCAACCCCAACCTCTCTCACCACCAAAGGAACACAAGTGAATAGCAAAGAACCAGTACAAGCAACGCTGACACAAAACCCTACATATATTACGGTAAGTAAAATAGAAACAAATGGGCAGCATCGAAATCAGATTGATTATATTCTCTGCAGCCAAAGATGGAGAAGCTCTATACAGTCAGCAAAAACAAGACCTGGAGCTGACTGTAACTCAGATCATCAGCTTCTTATAGCAAAATTCCAGCTTAAACTGAAGAAAGTAGGAAAAACCACTGGGCCAGTAAGATACAATCTAAATCAAATCCCTTATGAATACACAGTGGAAGTGAGAAACAGGTTTAAGGATTTAGATTTGGTGGACAGAATGCCTGAAGAACTATGGATGGAGGCTCGTAACATTATACAGGAGGCAGCAACGAAAACCATCCCAAGGAAAAGGAAATGCAAGAAAGCAAAATGGCTGTCCAATGAGGCCTTACAAATAGCGGAGGAGAGGAGGCAAGCAAAATGCAAGGGAGATAGGGAAAGATACAGGAAACTGAATGCAGATTTCCAAAAAACAGCAAGGAGAGACAAGAGGGTCTTCTTAAATGAGCAATGCAAAGAAATAGAGGAAAACAATAGAATGGGGAAAACCAGAGATCTGTTCAAGAAAATTGGAGATATGAAAGGAACATTTCGTACAAAGATTACCATAATCAAGGACAAAAGTGGTAAGGACCTAACAGAAGCAGAAGACATCAAGAAGAGGTGGCAAGAATACACAGAGGAATTATACCAGAAAAATATGGAGGTCTCGTACACCTCAGGTAGTGTGGTTGCTGACCTTGAGCCAGACATCTTGGAGAGTGAAGTCAAATGGGCCTTAGAAAGCATTGCTAATAACAAGGCCAGTGGAAGTGATGATATTCCAGCTGAACTATTTAAAATTTTAAAAGATGATGCTGTTAAGGTGCTACACCCAATATGCCAGCAAGTTTGGAAAACTCAGCAATGGCCAGAGGGTTGGAGAAGATCAGTCTACATCCCAATTCCAAAGAAGGGCAGTGCCAAAGAATGCTCCAACTACCACACAATTGCGCTCATTTCACACGCTAGCAAGGTTATGCTTAAAATTCTACAAGGCAGGCTTAGGCAGTATGTGGACCGAGAACTCCCAGAAGTGCAAGCTGGATTTCGAAGGGGCAGAGGAACCAGAGACCAAATAGCAAACATGCGCTGGATTATGGAGAAAGCTAGAGAGTTCCAGAAAAACGTTTACTTCTGCTTCATTGACTATGTAAAAGCCTTTGACTGTGTCGACCACAGCAAACTATGGCAAGTTCTTAAAGAAATGGGAGTGCCTGATCACCTCATCTGTCTCCTGAGAAATCTCTATGTGGGACAAGAAGCTACAGTTAGAACTGGATATGGAACAACTGATTGGTTCAAAATTGGGAAAGGAGTACGACAAGGTTGTATATTGTCTCCCTGCTTATTTAACTTATATGCAGAATTCATCATGCGAAAGGCTGGACTAGATGAATCCCAAACTGGAATTAAGATTGCCGGAAGAAATATCAACAACCTCAGATATGCAGATGACACAACCTTGATGGCAGAAAGTGAGGAGGAATTAAAGAACCTTTTAATGAGGGTGAAAGAGGAGAGCGCAAAATATGGTCTGAAGCTCTACATCAAAAAAACCAAGATCATGGCCACTGGTCCCATCACCTCCTGGCAAATAGAAGGGGAAGAAATGGAGGCAGTGAGAGATTTTACTTTCTTGGGCTCCTTGATCACTGCAGATGGTGACAGCAGTCACGAAATTAAAAGACGCCTGCTTCTTGGGAGAAAAGCAATGACAAACCTAGACAGCTTCTTAAAAAGCAGAGACATCACCTTGCCTACAAAGGTCCGTATAGTTAAAGCTATGGTTTTCCCAGTAGTGATGTATGGAAGTGAGAGCTGGACCATAAAGAAGGCTGATCGCCGAAGAATTGATGCTTTTGAATTATGGTGCTGGAGGAGACTCTTGAGAGTCCCATGGACTGCAAGAAGATCAAACCTATCCATTCTGAAGGAAATCAGCCCTGAGTGCTCACTGGAAGGACAGATCCTGAAGCTGAGGCTCCAATACTTTGGCCACCTCATGAGAAGAGAAGAATCCTTGGAAAAGACATTGATGTTGGGAAAGATGGAGGGCACAAGGAGAAGGGGACGGCAGAGGACGAGATTGTTGGACAGTGTTCTCGAAGCTACGAACATGAGTTTGACCAAACTGCGGGAGGCAGTGCAAGACAGGAGTGCCTGGCGTGCTATGGTCCATGGGGTCACGAAGAGTCGGACACGACTAAACGACTAAACAACAACAACAACAAAAATAGAAACATCGCCACCTGACCCCACCCCCTCACCTCTTCCCCCCTCCACCTCTTTCCCCCTTTTCTTCCTAATGACTCAACAAACAAAACTGATCTGTAAAAAACGTTACTTGAAAAAGAAGCAAGCAGAATGCCAAGTCAGGGATCAGAGATCTATGCCAAGCTCTACCCTTCGGAATCCTTTGTCAAAAACTCACCTGGGCTCCTGTCAGGGCCAGCCCTGATCCAAGTGGAGAGTCGGAGCACTTTCAGAGAAGTAAGCACTTCTGATGCTTTTAGGATGGAGGGTGAGAGCAACTACGTTGGAAAGCAGAATGCTATGAAATTATGAATTGATGTGGCTAGGGGTGTACAATTTAGAACTCAGGGTCAGCCAGTGAAAATAACAAGCAGTAGGGCAGATGAAAGGGAGTTAGAAAATTGTATTGAGGATGGGTCTATGTATCAACAGTGTGACCAACAATAACAAAATTGACGATCCATAGTCCAAAATAGGTAATATGAATGCCAGTTGCTTGATGCAGTTGCTTGATGCAAGAGGAAGCCTGTGGGCTCCTAGAAGAATTTGACTAGCCTTTGTGTCAGGATCCCATCCAACCTGAACCCTGGAGGAAGATGCTTGGACTGTCGGGGAGAACTGTGCTCCAGGTGAAGGCCTTAAGGAACCCACAGTGGTCCAAAGGGAACCTGAAGAGCCCCATCTCAGTGATGGCTCTCCTGGGTCCCCAAGAATCTCCCCCAATCCCATTCTGAGCCCTTGCCTTCTGCTCCAGTGCAGATTAAAGCATGATGTGCCGTGCATTCGTATGTACTTTAACCCATCTTGCATGTTTTTTGAGGTTTGCACTGCAATGCTACACTCGTCGACTTAGAAGCAAGTTGCATTGAGATGAATGGAGCTTAAAGGTAAAGGTAAAGGTAAAGGGACCCCTGACCATTAGGTCCAGTTGTGAACGACTCTGGGGTTGCAGAGGGAGCCGGCGTACAGCTTCCAGGTCATGTGGCCAGCATGACAAAGCCACTTCTGGCGAATCAGAGCAGCACACAGAAACGCTGTTTTCCTTCCCGCTGTAGCGGTACCTATTTATCTACTTGACCTTTGACGTGCTTTCGAACTGCTAGGTTGGCAGGAACAGGGACCGAGCAACGGGAGCTCACCCTGTAGCGGGGATTCGAACCGCCAACCTTCTGATCAGCAAGCCCTAGGCTCAGTGGTTTAACCCACAGCGCCACCTGCGTCCCTGGAGCTTACACCCCAGCAAATGGGTACAGGATTAATACTGCAATCAGTTAAGCATATCTCATTTTCTTTTTCATTAGCTTTCAGACAATCTGGGGCTTATGTATATTAATTTTAGAAAATATGTGTGTGTGTATAGTAAAAAATGGGAAGATGCTGCAACATGCCAATTTGGGCAGACGTGAAGGGGAATCTTCTAAAAATAATTCACAACATGGTCCCTAAAGGCTCAAGCACCATCTGGAGACATTTGGAAAAGAAGCAGCTTGGTACTGCAGGAGGTATCCAATTCAGAATCAACATCAAAGAAAATTACATTTCTAATACTGCAGGGATGAAATTTGAAAGAGCCTCATATAGATTTTGAGCTCTTTTTAAAAAAGTAATTAACCCAAGTGGCCTAATTGCATTGCTGAGGTACAGACAAAGATTTTGAGTTGAGAGTGAATGGGCATTATCTGGCCAAGTGAAGTGCTCTTAATCCCACAGATTTATTCAGGAGAGTTGAGCACATACTTAATCCTGAGCCCACTAATAAGAAAGTACCATGGAATTTGATGGAACTTACTTCTGTGGCTGCCTGAGAAAACATGACTAAGATTCAAATAAGATGAGATTGGGCCCTAACTCATTGGTCAGGCATCTGCTTTGCATGCAGAAGGTCCCCAATTCAATCCCCGGGGGAGGCTGCTGCCTGAAACCCTGCAGAGCTACTGCCAGTTCTGAGCCAGATGAACCAATGGTCTGCACACCTCTTCATCTCAAAGTCTCTGGGGCTAAACCCCAATGAGCCATATATATATATATATATATATATATATATATATATATATATATATATATATATATACACACACACACACACACACACACACACACACACACACACACACAGAAGCAGATTTCTGGATATGTAGCTCTAGCTGGGTGACAAACTGTGTGCAGTCGATGGGTGTTGTGCATGTGGTTCTTCTCTTCAAGTCGAGCTGCCAGGGTTTTGTGTGGAGCAGACTGCCCCCGGCACCACTATTCCGTTAGGGTGCCATAACGGCAGCCCCCCCCCCGACCCATGCCACACACTCTCCCCCCATGCGCCAGGCACCATGCCACCACAGGCGGCGCATCACATCCCAGAACGTGCACCGCACCCCTGCAGATGGCGTGCCATGCCCCAGGATGCGTGCCACCCCCCTGGGGCGTGTATCACGCCTCCGGGGGCGCCAGCCACACCCCCGCCTGCTCTCCGCCCTCAGTAGCAGAGCATGCAGCTTCACCACTGTGCCTTTTGCAAAAAGCATTTACCATTCCCAGTTCAGATGGGTTATCATGGCCCCATTGTGTCCATCAGGATCTTGCATGGTTTGGCTGCCCCAGATAAAGGAGAAGTGTATTTGTGTATTTTGCATTAGGAAAAATCAGTCAATCAGTAAATTAAAAAAGAAAAGAAGTCAGAGTTTCCTGCTTAAAGTTTAACATGGTATTTTCTATACCACGCTGGACGCTGACTCACTGTGCATCCTTGAACAAGCTGTTTAGACCTCCAGCCTCAATTCCTCCCCTGCAAAATGGAAACAATAGAGGTATTTTGGGACTACAAAAGAAAGAGCAATTATCCACTGTAAAAATAGTGAATCACTTGGCCCCGACTCTGATATCTTTCCCCGCCAAAGACTTTTTTTTTCATTTCCAAGGGCATATACGTTTTTATTTTCTTGTAGTTGATCTGTTTTATTTGGATGCTGGATTTATAGAGTTGCTGTTCTCAGCTCAAAACCCGGGTGGCGCTGTGGGTTAAACCACAGAATCTAGGGCTTGCTGATCAGAAGGTCGGCGGTTCGAATCCCTGCAATGGGGTGAGCTCCCGTTGCCCGGTCCCAGCTCCTGCCCACCTAGCAGTTCGAAAGCACATAAAGTGCAAGTAGATAAATAGGGACCACTCCGGCGGGAAGGTAAACAGTGTTTCTGTGCGCTGCTCTGGTTCACCAGAAGAAGCTTTGTCATGCTGGCCACATGACCCGGAAGCTGTCTGCGGACAAACGCTGGCTCCCTCGGCCTATAGAGCGAGATGAGCGCCGCAACCCCAGAGTCGGACACGACTAGACCTGATGGTCAGGGGCCCCTTTACCTTTACCTTGTTCTCAGCTCATTTAAATAAATCTTCGTTAGGCCAGTGGTTCTGGATGATGGGAGTTGCAATCCAACCACATCTGATGGGTCCTCCATTGGCGACCCCAGAACTAAAAGGTTTCCTGCATTGAAATAAGTGAAAAAGCACAGTAAACAAGCACAGGAACGTGCCATAAAGTTTGCAATAAAGTTTGCATAAATTTTGTAAATATTCCTTTGAATCTCAAATTTGGCATCAGAATTCGGAGGCAGTCTCCACACAGATGGGCAGGTTCAGAAAATTGTTATCTGACAACCCCCCCTCCCCCGTACATATTTATTTCCTGGGCCCGGGTCTGAGTTAAGGAAAACCAAACCGGATAATTTCTGTCTGCTTCAGCCTAAGAAAAAGGCAGAGAGGATTTTCCTTTTGGTCTCTCTTCCCAGGTGCAAGCGTGAGAAGGGATGGTGGCAGCTTCTACTGAAGTTTGTTTTGTCTAAGTACCGTATCATAGATACGTGACTGGGTGTTGCTATTCCCACCCATCTGTCCAAAGTCAAGAGAGAGGGTCGGGAGGAGCGAAAGGTGCCACAAACCATTACAGTCTGGCTGTCCTGGTCAAGAGACAACTGTAGCAGTCTTTCTTACCAGCTGAAGCTGGTTAAAGGGATTTATTGTTGCAGCTGGAAGGTTAGGGAATAGCACCCTTGATCCTCACAGCTATCTTGGACCACAGCACCCCCTTTTTGCAAAACAATGTGCAGTGTCTAAAAAGCCAACCCCCCACCTGCCTATTAACAATGCCAATCTGCCTCTGCTCCTATATTTAACATGGTTTGCTTTAGTAAGTTGCATTTCATGCTAATGAGATGGAGCTAAATCCAGCTTTTAAGAGCATAAAATACACAAAAGCAGATAAGCTGTGTGATTGTGGGGCCTTCTGATTCACACAGTTCGGTTTCTCCATGCAAATGAGCTAGTGGGGAAAATAGCAGAAATGAGCGGAAAAACCCAAAGGAGGAAGAGACGAGGAAGACAAAACAAAGCAGGCCTGGAAGAAGTCAGCTGAGAAGTCGCATACAACTTTTGATATACAGCTTGGATCTGGTGGCAGCTGCAAAGTGCTGAACTGAGTGACAAGGCAGCAGTTGTTCTTCAGGGGCAGGTTGGGGGAGGCTTGTCTGCTACAGCCAGAGCAGAGGATTTTGATAAAGCCTGGACAATGGGCCCTCCCACACGATGGCCCTCTAGAATTGTCACTCTTGCATAAGGGGCAGAGTTTGGGACTGGGACCTGGAAGTCAATGGGGTGGGGGTGGGGACAGCTCAAAATCCCGTCACTTGGCTGTTTGACAAAGAAACGAGAGATGAGTAGCAGAGTTCCACACACACCGCAAACACGCACACTTTCTCCTGGGCACAGTGGGTTTGTGCAACTTCAGTCATTGTGAAAGGGCTCCATCGATTCAGATCTGCAACAGATAATTGTGATGGAACTAGGAGATTTAGGGCAAGGGATGCAAAAGGGCATTCCTTCCACCCCGAAAACAACCATGCACATGTAATCAAATTCAATGTTTCATTTCACGCTACCTGCCTGCAGACTGTCTCGCCAGAGTGGTGCATGCTCTGGTTATCTCCCGCTTGGACTACTGCAATGCGCTCTACGTGGGGCTACCTTTGAAGGTGACCCGGAAACTACAACTAATCCAGAATGCGGCAGCTAGACTGGTGACTGGGAGCGGCCGCCGAGACCACATAACACCGGTCCAGAGATCTACATTGGCTCCCAGTACGTTTCCGAGCACAGTGCAAAGTGTTGGTGCTGACCTTTAAAGCCCTAAATGGCCTTGGACCAGTATAACTGAACGAGCGTCTCCACCCCATCGTTCTGCCCGGATACTGAGGTCCAGTACCGAGGGCCTTCTGGCAGTTCCCTTGTTGCGAGAAGCCAAGCTGCAGGGAACCAGGCAGAGGGCCTTCTCGGTAGTGGCACCCGCCCTGTGGAACTCCCTCCCATCAGATGTCAAAGAGAAAAACAGCTACCAGATTTTTAGAAGAAATCTGAAGGAAGGCAGCCCTGTTTAGGGAGGCTTTTATTGTTTAATAGATTATTTTATTTCATTTTTCTGTTTAATAGATTATTTTATTTCATTTTTCTTTTGGAAGCCGCCCAGAGTGGCTGGGGAAACCCAGCCAGATGGGCGGGTCTAAATAATATATTATTATTATTATTATTATTATTATTATTATTATTATTATTATTAATATTATTTAAAACCTCTTTTGTTGGCCACCAGCATAAAGGGCAGGTTGACCCTTTCCCTTAAAGATGCCCTCTTTCTTAGGTCCTTGTTTCAGCTTTATTATGTAGATGTTTTCCAGTTGTGTGTGTGTGTGTGTGTGTGTGTGTGTGTTTGTCTGGTATCTAAACTGAGAATCAAGATATTGGACCCTAATGTTGCATTTGAACAAGGTTCAAACTAAGGCACACACTGCATGCTATGGGAAGAATTGTGGTCTCCACCAACCTGTGTCTTGCACTGCATCTCTTTGGTAACATGTACCCTGTTTCTCCAAAAATAAGACGTAGCCATAAAATAAGCCATAGCAGGATTTTTAAGCATTCAAGGAATATAAGCCATACCCCGAAAATAAGCCATGGTGATAGGCAGTTTAACCTTGTAAGTTAAACCAAACCATACTTAATAAAAAAATAAGACAACCCCTGAAAATAAGCCATAGTGTGTGTTTTTGGAGGAAAAATAAATATAAGCCGGTGTCTTATTTTCGGAGAAACACGGTAGTTGAAGTGAAGCTTGACATCATGTTATTTCCCTGCTCTTCTGCTCCAGTTTAGTGGCTGCCACTTGAGATGGGTAGGGAACTGCTAATATTTTGACACTGCATCGTATGCATTTTCCAAGTACATTTTACCTGGAGATCCAGGTTAGCATGTCCTTACGTCTCATGATGCAGGATGAGAGACACATTTGATTTGGTTTGCATTTTAAGGCAAACCTCTCTACTGTCTAAAACAATACATGAACTGAAACACAGACATCCTTTGAAATGTGCACTTCTTTGAATTTTGCAGTGCATGTGAAGGGGTTTGAGCTGGTTGCTCCAGCTCAACTGCATGGCTCTCACCAGCCACTCTTGAGTTCCTATACCAATAATCTAGGAACTTTTAAACTAAGCTAAAGTTACTGTGTGTTCAACTTTTTTGAAACACATGACTCTGACCTTTGGAGAGTTTGTAGGTAACCCATTTTTAACTTACCCAAAATGTTGTCTTTTTCTATGCGGGGGAAAGTGGGAAACTTTGGGACCCGCTTCAAAGGGCATATTTGGAAGGTCCAACAGCCTATATTTCCACACTTTGCTTTAGAGTACTTTGTGACTTTAAATCTCTGTTGGGGGTTCACTCACCAGAGTACTTACCCCAAACTTGGATCTTAGCATCAAGGAATTCTCCTTTCTTCTTTTCTTTTCTTGCACCAAAACTGTGCATAAAAATACATATTTTTTTTGATAACATAACAAAAATGCTTTATATTACAGGGAATTGATTTGCATACACACACACACACACACACACACACACACAACTGTATATATTGGGATGAACTCGGTCTAAAATTCAGGATTCTGTTAAAAAAAAAACCTGATGTGGAAATGTGGAGAACCAGACTTAGATTTGGAAAAATTAGAACCCAAAAGAAACTGAAATTTGACAGAAATTTAACTCTTATGTGCCTGGAGCGGCAGAGCGCAAGAAAGTAATGTAATTCACCCCACTCTCCTTACAGTGTGAACCCCATACCTCCTGCACAGTGCTGGCTGGGGAGCTGAGAGACCTCCAACTGTCAGGCTTGAGGAATCCTCTCCCTCAATTGGCAGACAGAGGTAGGGAGGAAAGAAGAAAGTTCTTACGTACTTTCTATTTATTCAGTCACCTTGGTAGCAGACAAAGAATTCCAGTCATTCCTCTTAATTCCGCATGCACTGAGCTCCTCCCCCTTCTCCCTCTGGCAACAGCATTTACCTCTACGGCCTGTCAGTGGACAATTGATGTTGAGCCCTTTGTTCTTGGACTCCATGTTTTCGGAGAAGGGGGGGGTCAGTGACTCTGTCCAGAGGATGTATCAGCTGCCTGCCGTCTCTCCCCTCCCCCTTCTCCTAACTGCATAACTCTGCTGTTTGTTTGCATCTGAGCTGTAATCCTCCTCCCAGCCCTGCTGTAACTCAATACTGCCTTCTTCCTCTCTGGCAGGGACAGGAGAGGGGGGGTGCTCTTCCCCATTCCCCCTTCTCCTTCACTTTAGACCAGGCCCTGACACCAACTGTCTTGCCTCCAGCAGCCATGTCCTACACATTGTCATAGAACTTCAATATGCTGATGACAACGTAGTGTGTGCACACTCGGAGGATGGTCTCCAAACCATCCTAAATATATTCGCAGAAGCTTATGAAAAGCTTGGCCTATCGCTCAACATTCAAAAAACCAAAGTGCTGCACCAACAAACACAAAACAACCCCTCCGCAGCACCACACATCCAACTTAATAGTGCAACATTAGAAAATGCCTCTGACCCTTTCGGATCCTGGGCTACCAGGGCTGGAAGTTGAACCCAAAGAGCAGCCTGTGTCTGAGCTTGGCTGAAGTCTAGCCTTACCATGTGACTTGGTCTCTCCATCCCCTGCTTTTTTAAAAAATAGAACAGACGTGTGAATACAGCATGTGTCTGCTGCTGTCACTTCTGGTTTGATTTTTAGACACACTCTGCCTTCACTCTGGCTTTTCCTGATTGACCCCTCTTTATTTCCCTTCCTAGTTAGGTAGGTAAAGGGTAAAGGGACCCCTGACCATTAGGTCCAGTCATGACCAACTCTGGAGTTGCAGGGCTCATCTCGCTTTATTGGCCGAGGGAGCCAGCGTACAGCTTCCAGGTCATGTGGCCAGCATGACAAAGCCCCTTCTGGCGAACCAGAGCAGCACACGGAAACGCCGTTTGCCTTCTCACTGTAGCGGTACCTATTTATCTACTTGCACTTTGCCATGCTTTCGAACTGCTAGGTTGCCAGGAGCTGGGACTGAGCAACGGGAGCTCACCCCGTTGCGGGGATTCGAACCGCCGACCTTCTGATCGGCAAGCCCTGGGCTCTGTGGTTTAACCCACAGCGCCACCCGCATCCCTAGTTATGACCTACTTAATTGGATTATAAGCCTCTGGATGGGACCCATTATATTTTTCAAATCATTGTTTGGTGCCAAGGGTTTTAGCACTTCATAAACAAAAAGGAATAATTGTAACATGATTATTCCCCTGGTGCACCTGTGTTTCTGGACAACTAGAAGGCTCAACACTGACTATTAACTTCAAATTATCATCATCATCATTATCATTAATATTAGTATTTAGACCCTGCCTTTTTCCCTGGTAGGATGTAAGATGGCTTACAGATAAAAACAAAAATTGCTCAACACATTTACAAGGGCCTACGGTATATACTATATATGCATGTCAAGGGCACAAATCCATTTGCTTTAGAGAAATGAATATTTCAATGATATTATCATAATTAGCAGGAGCTATAAAGAAAGAAAACAGTTGCAGTTAATATTCTGAAAATGTGATGCTTTTCTGCAATTTAACCTTGAATGTGCCCAAGAATAGGACTTTGGACCATGCCGAATCTTGCCCTCCCACACATGCCCTGTAAGTGCTTTGCCCCTCTCTCACACCTCCTGATATCTAAAATGGTGTTCCATGGTTTGCCCTCCCTGCAGCTCATTGCCTGGTATTGTTCTTCACTTGATGCTTTCCCCCCTTCTATAATCCTGTATTTACAATTAGCTATTCTGCTCACTTTTTTGGTAATCCTTGACAGTGTATGAATTACATATACGGTTCAATTCTTTCCCTTCTGCCTATCAAATTCTGTTCATTTCCAAGGATTAAATCCTATAATTATTTGGGCAAACTGTATAAGAAAATCAGACGGGCGTCATATCCCCAGGCACTCTCTTGTTTGGATTTTCCATTACTGATGTTTCCTTCATTTGCTGTGATCCTGATTTCCCTGAATATCAGTATCACACCCTTTTGCATTAATTTACCCACTCACTGAAGAAGCCGTCTCAGATGCTGCTTTCATCTATCTCACTCATTCTCTTTGTTTGGATCCAATTTTCACTTTGGAGTAGAATATTTGAAATGGTTCTCCTTTCCTACTCACCAGTTCTCTTGTACATGCATTACAAAAGGAAAATTCACAATATAATATTCTAGTCCTTATTGAATCTCTCTCTCTCTCTTGCACAGTGATCAGTTCAGAAATGTGGTGTAATCTCTGGCTTTGATTCAACCCCTGTTCTTTATCTAAGAAAAACATTTCTAGATGTGTGTGTCTGTGTTTGGTGGCCATGTCTTCTGGGTAACGTGTGTGTGTGTGTGTGTGTGTCTGTGTCTGTGTGTCTGTGTGTGTAAATATAATGAATTACCGGTATTATCTGAATGTCCATATGATAATCAGTGGGCCCATTATTCCAGAATGGTGCTCTTTCTTCAGGTGATAACTAAAGTCCAAGGAAGTAAGGCTGCATGAGGTGCATGGAAGCCAATGCTTCTTGGCAAAAGGTTCATCAAGAGTTTATGCCACTGATAAGCCTACTGGGAAGTTTGCTGTCATTTCTGTTTTGAAGAATTTCCCAAGGCAAAAAACCCGATTGACTTGCCTTTGTTATGTAACCATTGCAAAAAGATACTGAAGAGGATAAAACATATTTTGAGTTTGGATGGTTAGTCATCTTTCAAAAATATGTTGCTTCAATCAAAACGTCAGGAGTCAAATGTACTCTGAGAATACTCACTGCCTTCCCACCCACTGAGCAAAGATGGGGAGCTCATGTGCCTCTTCCCTTTCCTTTTCTGTCTTAGCTGTGACCCACATGGCAAGTCACACCTCTTATGGGTTGGATAAAGCTGGGTAGAAATTAAATGGAGGCAGAAGGCATAGGTGACAGGAAGCTAAAGATATTGGCTAGGAATTGATGGAGATGCAACAGTGAAGGTAAGGGACTGCAATGATGCTAAACATGCAGTTGTCACTGAATAATGACTGCTCTGTTTCTATCTCCACAAAGCCTCTTCATACTCTAGTAAAAATTACCTGTTTCCTGAAACTTTAGTTTTGTGTATTTTCCTGCTCCACACCACAATGATAAGAATCAGGGGTACAGGAATGCAGAACACTATGGCTTCAGGACACAGGTATGTTCAACTAAACAGGGGAAGAGGGAGGACCTAGAGGTCAAATTGGTAGTGGCCACACCTTTAGTACTTTTGGTGTAGACGTGATGAAAGTTTCCTCCTAAACCACTGGGATAAGACAGATTCAGCTTGGAAATTTATGTTAGTAAATGATGCTTATAACCTTTTAATGTCTCATTAGAGGCCATATATTCCAGCTCTTCAATTTCAGTTTTCAAAGTAAATATGACAAGTAAAACACTATGCATTATATCTCTATAAGGGGCATAAGCCGTTTGAGGGGGCATATTTGGTCCATGTAAATAAATAAATAATCAAATCACATTTTTAATTGTTCAGATTGTCCTGACGCATACAAGATCTGTTCCTAAGATATTTTTTTAATTACGATGGACAGCTCTCTAGATCAGAATAATTCATAAACATTCTGAATGATCATAAATCATGGATCCATATGAATGTTTATTTGTATTTAAATAAGAAGTTGTACCATGAGTGATCTTTGATTCCCACTCCCATCGCCAACTGGTAGGCTCACAGGGGCTGCAGACACAACAAACATTTGGATCTCTGCTTCCAGCTTTCTAGCTTTGTATAGGATGTTTATGAATGTTATAAATCTGGCTGCATATAAGACCAGAAACATCCACACGACCAGTTCTAAACACATCATGGATGGATTTCAATCAAGGGGAAAATTACAGGCTTGTGCAATATATTTAAAAATTCATTATGTATAGCCTGGATGGTTTATATTCTGCTCCTTTTGCTTACTGTCATAGCTAGGGGAGCAATGAGGTTAGAGGGGTAGTAACTTCAGCTAGCATTTAATTTTTGATGGCAGTTCTGTCCAGAAAGATTACTATTGATTGCCAGCACTAGGAAAGAGCCAATTGTTCAAGCAGGGAGAAATAGATCTCCTTGCATGCTATTTATTTCAAGTTAGAGGAAATAAAGAGTTGCCCAAGGAATGGCAGCAGCAGAGAATAACTTGTGTTTAAGCCTAACAGTTCATCTTTAAAGAAGGCAGTCAATAAAAGTAAGACTTGATGTGGAGGCTTCAAAAAGTTATTTGCCCACATAATGATAATCACTGGGAGGGATTATTTATTTCTGCTTGAGAGTTGCTCCCCTCACCTATCCAGCCAAGGATTAAAACACTGTTCTTTTAAAACAGTATATTAGATTGTGAGCTAGTGGCTAGTGTAATAATTCTTAGGTGCCTTAAGAAGGAAAATATATACAAATGAAATCATATTTATAGGCCATTGTGTCAGATAGCCTGGATTAAATTTAACCACAGCTCTGGGCAACATAAATAAATAGAGTGAGGAAATTAGGTATGATGTCCTTAAATGCTATCAAACATTTCTAGGAAAGAAAGATGGTTTACACAGATGTGAATAAAGGTGGAGGTTGTAATCCTAAATATATTTACCAGGAAGTTTTCTGTTGTGGCTCGGCTGCAAGGGTCTGACAACTCCCCACGCATGGCTTTAAAACATCCAGATATCAGGATGAAAGTCCGTCACTCTCCTGAACCTTGGACTATGGAGATGTCAGTTCTGCCACTGAACTCTGACCGAAGGAGAGGACAAAAGAAGAGCCTGTGGGATCAGGCCAGTGGCTCATCTAGTCCAGCTTCCTGTTCTCCCAGTGGCCAGCCAGATGCCCATGCAAAGCCCCAAGGCAGGACCCAAGCACGACAGCACTCTCCCCACCTCTGATTCAGAGATATTCTGCTACTGGAGGTAGAACCACTGACACCACGATCCCAGTGGGGTGCCATCGTGGCTGCCCCCCTGTGCTGGGCGCCATGCCCCCCCCAGGAAACGCACCACGCCCCCAGGACACGTGCCACGACCCTGCAGGTAGCGCTCCACAGCCCTGGGACGCGAACCAGCTACGCCCCCGCCTGCTCTTTGCCCCCGGTGCCAGAGCATGAAGCTCCGCCACTGGGTAGAACATAGTCACCATGACTTGTTGTTTAGTCGTTTAGTCGTGTCCGACTCTTCGTGACCCCATGGACCATAGCACGCCAGGCACTCCTGTCTTGCACTGCCTCCCGCAGTTTGGTCAAACTCATGTTCGTAGCTTCGAGAACACTGTCCAACCATCTCATCCTCTGTCGTCCCCTTCTCCTAGTGCCCTCCATCTTTCCCAACATCAAGGTCTTTTCCAAAGATTCTTCTCTTCTCATGAGGTGGCCAAAGTATTGGAGCCTCAGCTTCACGATCTGTCCTTCCAGGGAGCACTCAGGGCTGATTTCCTTAAGAATGGATAGGTTTGATCTTCTAGCAGTCCATGGGACTCTCAAGAGTCTCCTCCAGCACCATAATTCAAAAGCATCAATTCTTCGGCGATCAGCCTTCTTTATGGTCCAGCTCTCACTTCCATACATCACTACTGGGAAAACCATAGCTTTAACTATACGGACCTTTGTAGGCAAGGTGATGTCTCTGCTTTTTAAGATGCTGTCCAAGTTTGTCATTGCTTTTCTCCCAAGAAGCAGGCGTCTTTTAATTTCGTGACTGCTGTCACCATCTGCAGTGATTAAGGAGCCCAAGAAAGTAAAATCTCTCACTGCCTCCATTTCTTCCCCTTCCATTTGCCAGGAGGTGATGGGACCCTGTGGCCATGATCTTGGTTTTTTTGATGTAGAGCTTCAGACCATATTTTGCGCTCTCCTCTTTCACCCTCATTAAAAGGTTCTTTAATTCCTCCTCACTTTCTGCCATCAAGGTTGTGTCATCTGCATATCTGAGGTTGTTGATATTTCTTCCGGCAATCTTAATTCCTGCTTGGGATTCATCTAGTCCAGCCTTTCACATGATGAATTCTGCATATAAGTTAAATAAGCAGGGAGACAATATACAACCTTGTCGTACTCCTTTCCCAATTTTGAACCAATCAGTTGTTCCATATCCAGTTCTAACTGTAGCTTCTTGTCCCACATAGAGATTTCTCAGGAGACAGATGAGGTGATCAGGCACTCCCATTTCTTTAAGAACTTGCCATAGTTTGCTGTGGTCGACACAGTCAAAGGCTTTTGCATAGTCAATGAAGCAGAAGTAGACGTTTTTCTGAAACTCTCTAGCTTTCTCCATAATCCAGCGCATGTTTGCTATTTGGTCTCTGGTTCCTCTGCCCCTTCGAAATCCAGCTTGCACTTCTGGGAGTTCTCGGTCCACATACTGCCTAAGCCTGCCTTGTAGAATTTTAAGCATAACCTTGCTAGCGTGTGAAATGAGCGCAATTGTGTGGTAGTTGGAGCATTCTTTGGCACTGCCCTTCTTTGGAATTGGGATGTAGACTGATCTTCTCCAACCCTCTGGCCATTGCTGAGTTTTCCAAACTTGCTGGCATATTGGGTGTAGCACCTTAACAGCATCATCTTTTAAAATTTTAAATAGTTCAGCTGGAATATCATCACTTCCACTGGCCTTGTTATTAGCAATGCTTTCTAAGGCCCATTTGACTTCACTCTCCAAGATGTCTGGCTCAAGGTCAGCAACCACACTACCTGAGGTGTACAAGACCTCCATATTTTTCTGGTATAATTCCTCTGTGTATTCTTGCCACCTCTTCTTGATGTCTTCTGCTTCTGTTAGGTCCTTACCACTTTTGTCCTTGATTATGGTAATCTTTGTACGAAATGTTCCTTTCATATCTCCAATTTTCTTGAACAGATCTCTGGTTTTCCCCATTCTATTGTTTTCCTCTATTTCTTTGCATTGCTCATTTAAGAAGACCCTCTTGTCTCTCCTTGCTGTTTTTTGGAAATCTGCATTCAGTTTCCTGTATCTTTCCCTATCTCCCTTGCATTTTGCTTGCCTCCTCTCCTCCGCTATTTGTAAGGCCTCGTTGGACAGCCATTTTGCTTTCTTGCATTTCCTTTTCCTTGGGATGGTTTTCGTTGCTGCCTCCTGTATAATGTTACGAGCCTCCACCCATAGTTCTTCAGGCATTCTGTCCACCAAATCTAAATCCTTAAACCTGTTCCTCACTTCCACTGTGTATTCATAAGGGATTTGATTTAGATTGTATCTTACTGGCCCAGTGGTTTTTCCTACTTTCTTCAGTTTAAGCTGGAATTTTGCTATAAGAAGCTGATGATCTGAGTTACAGTCAGCTCCAGGTCTTGTTTTTGCTGACTGTATAGAGCGTCTCCATCTTTGGCTGCAGAGAATATAATCAATCTGATTTCGATGCTGCCCATTTGCTGATATCCATGTGTAGAGTCGTCTCTTGTGTTGTTGGAAAAGAGTGTTTGTGATGACCAGCTTGTTCTCTTGACAGAACTCTATTAGCCTTTGCCCTGCTTCATTTTGAACTCCAAGGCCAAACTTTCCAGTTGTTTCTTTTATCTCTTGATTCCCTTCTTTAGCATTCCAATCCCCTGTAATGAGAAGAACATCCTTCTTTGGTGTCATTTCTAGAAGGTGTTGTAAGTCTTCATAGAACTGGTCAATTTCACTTTCTTCAGCACCGGTAGTTGGTGCATAAACTTGGATTACTGTGATGTTAAAAGGTCTGCCTTGGATTCGTATCGAGATCATTCTGTCATTTTTGAGATTGCATCCCATTACAGCTTTTGCCACTCTTTTGTTGACTATGAGGGCCACTCCATTTCTTCTACGGGATTCTTGCCCACAGTAGTAGATATGATAGTCACCCGAACTGAATTCACCCATTCCCTTCCATTTTAGTTCACTGATGCCCAGGATGTCAATATTTATTCTTGCCATCTCATTTTTCACCACATCCAGCTTACCATTATCCATGGTTCTTACATTCCAGGTTCCTATGCAATATTTTTCTTTACAGCATCGGACTTTCCTTTCGCTTCCAGGCATATCCGCAACTGAGCGTCCTTTCGGCTTTGGCCCAGCCGCTTCATCAGCTCTGAATCTACTTGTACTTGTCCTCCGCTCTTCCTCAGTAGCATGTTGGACGCCTTCCGACCTGAGGGGCTCATCTTCCAGCGTCATAACTTTTATATGCCTGTTGTCTTTGTCCATAGAGTTTTCTTGGCATGGATACTGGAGTGGCTTGCCAATTCCTTCTCCAGGTGGATCACGTTTGGTCAAAACATAACTTCTCTAAGTTATTTAAGCCCCTTCGCCACGACAAGGCAGTGATCCATGAAGGGGAGTCACCATGACTAGTTAGCTATTTTTAGCCTTATCCTCCATGAGTTTGTGGGATCCTCTTTTAAAAGCCACCCTGGCTGGTGGCTATCTCTACATCTTATGAGTGATGCACTGTGTGAAATGGACTTTGTTTTTCCTCAAATCAACAGGAAGCTTCTCCACAGCAATACAAAATAAGAGGCGAGTTGTGTGGCACAGCATGACCCTTATTAAAACTTCCAGGTCAGGCTTGCTCACATGACAGGTTGCTTACTTACAATTTCTGTCTCCACTCCCATCAGACAGGAACTGGTTCCGACACCAAGATAATATCCCTTTTTTATATGCATCCTTTTCTTATTTCTTTGAACGATAGGCATAGATGAGATTCAGAAGACATGAAGCATACATAATTCAAAAGTAATTGGTATGGAAAGACCTCCAAAAGGTTTTCTTGTTTTCTTCTTTTTTTTCTCTTCAAAAGAAACAAGCAGATACTGAGCGTTTGGGTCCATCATCTTTTTTAGCAGGCTAATCTTTTTTGGTGAGACCCAAGACAGCCAAGTGATACAGCCTATCAGTAAAACTGCCATAAAGCAGACTGGCACGTCCACCAGTGTCAAGGAGTTGACTTTTTGTCCTTAAGTTACTCTCATCCTTAAATTGTTGCACATCATTAGAAGCCTGTGCAAATTTGCATTCTGCAAACCTCAGCTAAAGTCTGATCCATGGAGTTCAGTGCTTGCAGGAAGACTGAGACTACGTGAGAATGGAAGCAGAGTGTGCCAGATCAGACCAAAATTGCATCTAGTCCAGGATCCTGTTCTCACAGTAGCCAACCAGATGCCCACGCAAAGCCTGGAAGCAGGTAACACTCTCCCTACTTGAGCTCTTTAGCAACTGGCATTCAGGGCCATACCTAAGTCATCATGGCTAGTAGCCATGGATACTCGACAAATGTGTTTAATTCTCTTAGAAAACCATCCAAGTTTGTAGCTGTCTCTAAGATGTTATGGTAGCAAATTTCCTTGTTTATCTTCTGACCTTCCAACACACATGTCCACAAGACCAGGACTGCAGCCCATACAGATCCATATAGGAATGGATATTCGTGGAAGGAAAAGTGAAAGAAGTAGAATGTAGAAAGAATTAGAAATCCTATTTACACTTGAGATGAAGAGAGTCTCTTCAATGCACTGGAAAACTTATTTGTTTTGTCACAAACTAACTCCTCTTGCCCGGACTAGCTATCCTCAAATGGTTGCTCTTCCCAAAGTTCTCAGCCAAGTCACTCAGCAGGGGGATGTGTCACAATGGAGGACATGACACCATTACTTCACCTACCTGGCTTAACAATGGGCATTGTTCCCCTTAATATTCACTTTTCAAATATTCACTTTTCTTCCCTTCTTCTTAAGCAGTTTTATTTGATTTATTTAGAAAAGTTCTAAATCCAGCACAGTGCATTTCTGGACAGGACAGGAAACACCATGCATACACACGCCCTTTTCAACATGGCGGGGTCACCAAGGGAAAACACTTCTGGCCTAGACTATGCCTGCTGTTTCTCACTTAATACCAAAATTAACCTCTCTCAAAACCCTGTATTGATCTGTCCAGTATTATGATGGACATCACCATTAGACCTTAGATGAGCCATTAGGAAAGCCAAAAAGAGGGAGCTCCATGCTCCTCCCTCAACTCACTTAGAAGACAAAGGCAGAATTTGAAGGAGAGTTTTAGGGTTGGTCATTGTGTGAACTAGAGGGGGGGAAACAGGGGTGCAGGCTGTTAAAGGCAAGAAAACTGGGGAGAGGGTCAGAACACGATACTGTCTGAATCCATGGCTCTGCGAAGCAAGACCCTCTCAGAAATTTAATGCTGTGAACCCCTCCATCTCAGCTGTGAGTCTTGTGGGACATGCTCCTGGCGTGGCAGGCAGGCCTCTTCCACCTGACCTGTCCCAGTTCTGTTATCATCGCCCCAACTGTTTAAACTGCTTTAATTATTTTCAATTGTTTAAAACTATTGTAACTGGTTTGTGTTTAAATTCAAGATTCTTTGTGGGATGTGCCTGGGAAGAGAAGAGTGGGAGAGAGCAGTGGGTGCCCAGTGGAGGAGGAAGCCTCTCTGACACCCGTGGCGGTGCAACCCGTATGGACTGTGCACGGTCTGCATCCCACACGTGCACAGTCCGTATGGAATGCCACACATGTGCACTCCTGACAGGCTGCTGCTCACACGCCGTACATTTGGCGACTGCTGGCATTTACACCCCAGATGAATGTTGCAAATGACTGAAATCTCGATATATGCACCATTGAACATTAGTGGTCACGACCTCAGTGCATTTGCCAACTAAGCCTTTGAGTGAAAGGGAAGAGAAAAATATATTTGTAGACATTCACGAAATTGTTTGGGTATTGTCAGCATTCGCATATTGACATTGACAGCTAGCAGCATTCGGATATCTGTTGTCGCAAACCAGCCTGCTAAATCTGCCTTTTGAGAACACATTGAAACAGAGCTGCCATAGCCAGTCCTTGCCAGGAGATGTTGCTATGCTTACAGCTAAATGCCTCAGGGAAGAAAAGAGAGCCAGAGAATTAAAGAGCCAACAGTCTCAAATCCAATTTATTCTCCAGTGAGAAATGGGTTGCTACAAAATTGTATCGGCCTTAGTACAGTGGTTGCTTATTAGACAGGTCTCTCTTGGTAGCTTCAGTTGCACCACAGAGAAATAAAATCCAGTCCATTTTAAAGTGCTTCTGTGCAAAACAGTTATATGGTTCTATGATTCTATAAGCATTATGCCTCCTCTGTTACACCATCAAACTGACTATAGTTCTATCCCTGAATTTTCAGCTTCCATTAAAAATAGTGAAGTTGGTAATAGGACATCTGGATGCATCCTGGACAAGGAACAGAATAGGCATCAAAGACTGTGCAAGATATTTAGAATTATTAAGATATCATTAAATGTGTAAAGTTTTGATTTTGGGAATAGGAAGGCCTGCCTTTGAAGCAGTAGAGACTTAGTGTAAACATTAAAAAGAAATAAGAAATGAATAAGAAAAGCATGTAGAGACTTAGTGAGGGTATCAGATGGAGCAACTTAGTTGGCCATTGCCTTGTTGCCAAGGGCAAACAGACAATCACAGAAAATATAACCAAACACGAAACAAAAAACAGAAAGCCGTGACAATCGACAGTGAAAAATATTAAATATATTATAGCAACAGTGTAAATAATAACAACAAAATATCTATGCAAATGCAATGGCCTGACGCATATATTCAATGGTGTACAAACATTACTAATCTCTGTCAGTCTGAAGTGCAATAGTTCACTTGGGAATTATAAATGTTCCAGATAAGTATAAAGTTTATATTCATTGGTGTTCTTATTCCAGCAAAATTTCTCGACTATCCTCCTCTATCCTGATGGGTTGCTAGCTGAAAATCCTCCCGTTTCTGTTTTTTGTTTCGTGTTTTGTTGCCAAGGGCAGCCCAGAAAAGCAAAGCCAACCATGCAATACGGAGGAGGAGGAGGAGGAGGAACCTGAAGATGAGGTGGTGCTCAACTGCTCCTGATTGAACAGTGTCATGGACTGGCTGGGTGCACCAGCTGGGGAACCCCCAAGTGAAGAAGGCTCAGAGCCCAAGAATTGGTGGTGGGATCACGATGAGTGGTCAGAGGAAGAAGAGAGTGAAGAATGGGAAGGGGAGGTATTGGAAGCTGTGGAGGCAACAGGGTTCAGTGAGCAGGAAGAGACTGTGGCAGAGAGAAGTCCAGAATCAGAGGCTGAAGCTGAAGCTGGAGCAGGTTAGGGGGGGGGGGACAAGAGGCAGAGATGAACCTGACTAGTGAAGCGTCTCAGGTGTTTCCCCCTCCTGCTACAACCAGCCCCCACCCAATCTCCTAGAACCAGAGGAGGTATGAAGAGAGTGGAGCAAAGATAGACACAGTGATGGAGTCTCAGATTGCTTGGGAAGGTCCCAAGGGAGGAGATGACTTAGGGAACTGTGGGAAGGCACAGACCCTCAGTCCCCACAACTGCCTTATAGGGGCAAGATCTACCAGGACGAGTTGCAACTCATTCTGCAACTCACTAGGCCTGGCCTGAGTCAACATTGTTTCCATGAATTAAGAGTTAACTTTACTGACACCATATGATTTATTGCTTACCTGCTGCTGACTGGACGGCAGCATTTCAGCTAGTGAGCTGATTCATGCTGGGAGAACAGAAATAGTCTACAGGAGACTGAAATTCAGGAGCCATGTGTTTGAATGTCCACAACCATTTTTTCTTATTCTTAAATGAATTTATTTGATCTGTCACTCTCCAAAGGAATCAGTTTTGGGATATTTTCTCTTTTTTGACTCTTACGCCCTAATATAGCTGCCCTTTCAAAAGGTCTTTTACATGTGATGAGTTGCATCAGAATAAGCTTCCCAGTGCACCATAATCTATTATAACACACACACACACACAAACACACACACACACACACACACACACACACACACACTTGAAAACAATGCAATGAGGACTAAAAACATCTTTACTGGTTATCTGCACTAACCTCCTAGGCTGGCTTGGAGTGCAAACTTCTCTGCCTACTACATATAGTGTCCTGGATACATGTGTGAGTGTGTTTTAACTTGTGTGGTGCTGTGTCCTGCAGGCATATAGTACTGGATGTTTGCTCTTGGTACAGAAGTGACTATATCACAATGCGAGCCATTGGCTGTTTTCATTACAGAGATACAAAGAAGTGCTGCAGGCAGCATTCTGCCCAACTGCTCAGGAGGACGTCAGCTTGCTTCCAGGGTTCTAGCTAGTGATTGTCAAAAGTATTTGGGCACTTTTTAAAATTGCATTAAACCTCTCATTCTTTATTAGCTACTCACATTTAGTGCTTTCTTGTTTGGCAAATGAAGATGGTGGGTTCTCCTTCATTGGAAGTTTCCAAACAGAGGTTGGATGGCCATCTGTTAGGGATCCTTTAGCTGTGATTCCTGCATTGAAGGGGGTTGGACTTGGTGACCCTTTGGGTCCCTTCCAACTCCATATTATGCTATTATTGTCTTCTTATTTATTCTTCTTCTGTGATTTATCATCAGTTAAACCACACTTACTTTTGCAAGCTCAGAGTGCTTTATATGGTGCTTCCATGGAATTCTCTCTGACCTAAATGCTAATCAAGTCCACAAATTCAGCAACAGTACAGCACTAGGAATTTCCAGACCATACTGGCAACCAGTGTCTCCCCAATACACTCTTAAGCCCCATCAGCAGTTTCCTGAATATGGTATTGGTCCTTGATTGGGAGGTGAGCTGTTGGCTGGTACTTTAACTGACCATGGAAATGTTCAACCTGCTCTGGGGTTGAAGTCCTCCTGAAGGATCAGGGTGGTCTTATCTATATATATAAAATTATGTACCTCCCATTCATATAAAATATCAAGGTAATGTACAACAGTATAGTCAAATACAATAAAACCTAAAATAGAATAAAGCAATATAAAGCAATATAAGATGATAATTAAAATGATTAGCTCATATTGGGAGCAGTGGTTAAGCAACTGGAAGTACATGCTGGCATAAATCATTATTCAAGAGACATCTGAAAGTTGGTGGCAAGGTATTCCATGTTAGTGTCTGGAGTATGGGCAGGAGTCAGGCTCTGGGGTCTGTAGTGCTCTGCAGGACTGGGGCCTGCCTCAGCTTATGTTGGAGAAGCTAGGAGTGGCCACTCAGGTGAGGCCACTTGATAACTCACTGCACCTGGTGGCAAGAGCTGGGAGGGATAAAAGCTCAGCAGTTCCCTTCAGCTCTTTGCCACAGCAACGTGATCCCTGCCTTGTTGCATCTGGCCTCCTGTTCCTTGATCCTTCGCCTTGCTCCTCAACCCTTGGACCTTCGCCTTGCCGACGCCTTGCTCCTTGACTCCCAGACCTTCACCTCCGCCTTGCTCCTTGACCCTGCAACTGCCTGCTGCTGGACCCTCAGCCCTGCACCTGTTCCTGCTTCTACACCACCATCTTGCCTCTGGTCCTGACGTCCTGCCGACCGGACCGTGACAGTATCTCTTACTTGCGAGTAGGACCCTGGCAGACACACACGCCTGACTGGCATGTTCTCTCCCTCCTGGTTTGGGAGCTTCAAAAGCATTCTTCTGCCCGAACATCACAGTGACTGATGCCAACTGACATCAGAACACTTACGGATCCGCAGAGTTTGCGCAATTGCGTAACAGACCTCAGCAGCACAGCATTGGGCTAATCTATTTTATTTACATATAAGCACTGCACAGCTACATGGCTCCCGCTCTCTCTAACATCAGAGAGCAAATAGAATGAACAAAGGACAACAGTCCCACTTCAAGAAACACAGTAACACAGTAATCCTGTCTTCGTCATTTCCCACTGTGGAGTCAAAACATACACAGTCATGTGATGAATAACAATCCCATTAATGCAAACACGGGGAATGAATCTCCAACATTCCACAGCATGGGGCTGGCAAAACTAAAGAAGCTTAAACTTTGCCTGGTGGCATGTGGGCAGCCAGTGCAGATGTTTCAGTAGAGGTTTAACCCCACTCATGTACCACCATGGCGGAACACCTTTTGACCCTTTAGGTTCTTATGTCAACTGCAGACACCTGCTGGATAGAGACTGATCTTCTAGGAGACATCCATGCTCTGATAACATCCAGGCTGGATTACTAAAATCTTCAGCACAATTGGGATTCCCTTTGCAGCTTCTCCCAGCTTCTCCCAGATATGGGAGTCAGGTTGCTAAGTGGTGTGTGTTGAACAGAACATATCTTGCTCATGTTAAAAATATATCCATTGGCTTCCAGTTTGTTTCCAGGTTCTGTTCCAAGCCCTGATTATGACCTATATCATTTTAAATGGTTTGGGATCAAGGTTGTGTAAATCTTCCATCATTGGATAGTTTAGGTTCCCGAAGTGTAGTTATACTAAAGCTGCTCAGCATCTATCTATCCAAAGAATGCATCCCCTTCTGTGCCTTTAACAACAGCTTGATCTGCATTTAGTCGTACCTTGGTTCTCGAACAGAATGCGTTCCGGGAGTCCCTTCTGACTTCTGGAACTGATCGAAAACCAAGACGCGGCTTCTGATTGGCTGCAGGAGCATCCTGTGGAAGCCACGCTGGATGTCTGGCTTTCAAAATCATTCAAAAACCAGAATGCTCACTTCTAGTTTTTGATAGTTCGGGAGCCGAAACGTACGAGCTCCAAGGCATTTGGCAACCAAGGTATGACTGTACATCATTAGGATATGAAGTCTCCCAAGGCATGGGAGAGAATTCTTACCACCTACTAGCAGCTGCAGATCTAACTGATGCCCAGGACAGAGAAACAACTACTTTCTCACTACCCAAAAATGGTCTGTTTTGTGCATTGCTGTTGACTAACAAGGCCGTTGGCCAAGCAATTGTCTAATTGCTCCAATATGCATAGAATAATAGAATCATAGAGTTGGAAGAGACCACAAGGGCCATCCAGTCCAACCCCCTGCCAAGCAGGAAACACCATCAAAGCATTCTTGACATATGCCTGTCAAGCCTTTGCTTAAAGACCTCCAAAGAAGGAGACTCCACCACACTCCTTGGTAGCAAATTCCACTGCCGAACAGCTTTTACTGTCAGGAAGTTCTTCCTAATGTTCAGGTGGAATCTTCTTTCTTGTAGCTTGAATCCATTGCTCCGTGTCCGCTTCTCTGGAGCAGCAGAAAACAACCTTTCTCCCTCCTCTATATGACATCCTTTTATATATTTGAACATGGCTATCATATCACCCCTTAACCTTCTCTTCTCCAGGCTAAACATACCCAGCTCCCTAAGCCGTTCCTCATAAGGCATTGTTTCCAGGCCTTTGACCATTTTGGTTGCCCTCTTCTGGACACGTTCAAGCTTCTCAGAAGGATTACTTTTGCAGAAGGATTACTTTTGGGTCTGCAACGAGGTAGCTGTGATGAGGCTAAAAAGAAATCTGGCTGCACAGTGGCAAGCATGACTCCTTCATACTTTCTATTTGAAGACTTTTGTGTTTGCTTGATTTGAAGAAAAGAAATGGCCCCCCCTCCAGATCAGTAGTGTAGTATACTGACCACCCCACAAAACTATCACAAAGAGTACTGGAGCAGAGGAGGGAGGGAGAGAGGAGGTTCTCCTGGGAGAGCAAGCAGAATATGCCAGTGTGATCATCCCTCCTGGGTGAGCTAATTGCTTCCGTAAAGGAAACAGTGATGGAATTTGCAACAGCTGGTAAATGTGCAGGTGCTAAAAGCAAGCTACATAGAAAAGCAATCTGTATAACAGTCTTAATTTAGCAAAGCTGTAACACATAACTAAATCAGCAGTCATGAATCCAGCTCTCCCCACCCCCATAATGTCTAGCAAAACTGCCATGTCCTGATGTCACAGTGATCCAGATTTCTTCAGCCCTCCTGGTGGAATGACACAATGCCATTGTGACACAGGCAAGTTCTAATAGGTGTCACCAGAGGCGCAGTTGCTGTCCTTGGTGACCTCGTGCATTTGGTACAATGGTTAGCTTGGGCCCTTACTGCTGATGATACTGAAGCATTTGCTGTAGAAAAATAGTCATTCTTCTTTGAAAGCTTATTTTATTTAAGCCTCCTTTCTGGACCATCTTCACGAAAGGTGACAAACAGAAATCAAGCAATGCAGTAGTAAAATGCATCAGCGAAAGGCTGCCAGCAGCCAGTCTGGAGATTGTGCTTGTTTCTAGCACTGAAGCCCTTGGGGTACGGAGGGGCCACCCACTGGCTCCCCAGTCCTCTCTTCTCCCAGACTACTCAACCTCCTCTTCAACCTGCTGTAGCAAGTATCACTTTAAAGCAGCAGCTGTCACCTTACAGGAAGAAAATTTGGCACATGCTATTCCTATACAGTAATTAAGATTCAGAAGTTACGATCAAAGTTCTATCTATCATCTATCTACAGGTATCTATCTATCAATCATCTATCTATCTATCTATCCCAGAATATATATATATATATATATATATATATATATATATATATATATATATATATATAATATATCCCAGAATATATATATATATATATATATATATATATATATATATATATATATATATATATATATTCCATCTGACTGGGTTGCCCCAGCCACTCTGAGCAGCTTCCAGCAAATTATAAAACCAAAGTAAAACATCACACTTTAAAAACTTCCCTATGCAGAGCATGTACCATTCTGGCTAGACCGTGCACAGGCAAGTAGGGTCTCAGCCTGTGACCCCATCAAACTAACAGCATCTTCATCTGAACCCCAAACTCAGCCCTCTTTGAGACTGACTCTTGGGGGCCCATGATATGCTTCCACAGACAACAAATATACCCCATGGAACTAAGTTGAGGTAACCAAGGTGGTTCCCTACAGATGCTGCTGGGCGGAAACTTCCATTATCCCAGACCATTGGCCTTGCTGGCTAGGGTTCTTGGGAGTTGAAGTTCCACAACATCTGTGGAGGACACAATATTGGGTACCCCTGGACTCAGGGAAAGGTCCCAGAGTTACACTGGTGGCCATGCATTATGCAGAATCCTCACAGCTACTTCTAGCAAATCACGTCTCTCTTTGTGATAAACTTCAAATATGTTGATTTAGTAGAGTGTCAGGCTTTTCTAATAATGGTAGCCAATGCTACTTACAGTCAAGGGTATGAAAAGAGAATCAATGAAACCCAACATAAGGGTAAAAAAATATGAACATGTTTTAAAGGTAAAGGACCCCTGACAGTTAAGTCCAATCTCGGACAACTCTGGGGTTGTGGCACTCATCTCGCTTTACTGGCCGAGGGAGCCGACGTTTGTCCACAGACAGTTTTTCCTGGTCACGTGGCCAGCATGACTAAGCCACTTCTGGTGAACCAGAGCAGTGCACGGAAACGCCGTTTACCTTCCCGCCGGAGTGATACCTATTCATCTACTTGCACTTTGACGTGCTTTCGAACTGTTAGGTTGGCAAGAGCTGGGACTGAGCAATGGGAGCTCACCCTGTCGCGGGAATTCGAACCGCCGACCTTCCGATCAGCAAGCCCAAGAGGCTCAGTGGTTTAGACCACAGCGCCACCCGCATCCAGAAGCTAAAACTGAACTGAACCAATAGCAGAGAAACCAAGAGCCAAATAAACCCAGCATATGCAAGAAGCTTCATAATATAATTTTAAATCTGGTAAGGAGAAGCCACCTCTGTCTTTAATATCTGTTAATAATTTATATTTTGATGCTTTTGAATTATGGTGCTGGAGGAGACTCTTGAGAGTCCCATGGACTGCTAGAAGATCAAACCTATCAATTCTTAAGGAAATCAGCCCTGAGTGCTCCCTGGAAGGACAGATCGTGAAGCTGAGGCTCCAATACCTTGGCCACCTCATGAGAAGAGAAGAATCCTTGGAAAAGACCCTGATGTTGGGAAAGATTGAGGGCACTAGGAGAAGGGGACGACAGAGGACAAGATGGTTGGACAGTGTTCTCGAAGCTACGAACATGAGTTTGACCAAACTACGGGAGGCAGTGCAAGACAGGAGTGCCTGGCATGCTATGGTCCATGGGGTCACGAAGAGTCGGACACGACTAAACGACTAAACAACAACAACAACAACAATTTATATTTTATTCTTGGCTTCTTTCCTTGCCAGATAAATCGCAAAATACCTTTCTGCCACTCTTTGAAGCAACTCGCATTGCTTACCACTGGGATTGTTTGAAATAAAAACATTTTTTGGCAATACGTTCATCTTAATTACCGATATTCTTCCTAATACAGTGGCACCTCTGGTTGTGGACTGGATCTGTTCTGGAGCTCTGGTCGGATCCTGAGGTTTTTGCAACCGGAAGTGCTTGTTCTGCGCATGCGTGCGGCGCAGTAGAGCGCTTCTGTGCATGCGCGCGGGGCAAAACCCAGGGAAATACTTCTGGGTTTGCCACGTGCGTATCCCAAAGCATACATAACCAGAGGTGCACATAAGTAGAGGTATCACTGTAGTGACAAATTCATTATTGCCCATATCTCTAAATTCCTTCTTATTTCTTTCCATATTTGTTCATAATTATCTTTAAATATATTAATGTTCTTTAATATCCCCAGGTATTTCACTTTTGCATGTATAAGTATTTTGATCCTCTGTTGTGTCTCTTTTTTATCTTGTTCTGAGATTTATTTTTACTAAGAGTTTAGTTTTATTTTTATTCAATTTGAAACCTGATACTTGTCCAAATTCCTGTATTTTTTCTAATACTTTCAATAATGAATTTATAGGATCTTCCACTGTAATCACTAGATCATCTGCAAATGCTTTCAACTTATATGCCTTATTTCCTACTGTTATTCCTCTAACAGTTTCATCTGCCCTTATATTCCTCACCAGGACTTGTAATACTAAAATAAACAGTAACAGTGACAGGGGACACCCTTGTCTTGTCCCTTTCATTATTCTGCATTATTCTGTAATAATATTATTAATTATTAACCTTGCTTGTTGCTCTAAATAAATGGCTTCTATTCCTCTTTTAAACAGCTCTCCCAAATTCATCTTGTCCAGGACATTCAACATAAAAACCCATGAAACCCATGAATTGATGCTTTCTCGGCATCAATAAGCATCATAGCTGCCTGTTTTTCAGTCATTACCTCCAAATACTCAATAATGTCTATTACATTCCTTATATTATCCTTCATCTGTCTCCCTGGGAGAAATCCTGTTTGATCTTGATGAGTTGTTTCTAACAATATGCCCTTAATTCTATTAGCTAATATATTTGCAAACAATTTATAATCACTATTTAATAATGGCATTGTTCTGTAAATTTAACTTCCAACGTATCTGTCTCTTGCTTTGGAATCAAAGTAATAAAAGCCTCTTTCCAGGTCTTTGGTATTTTCCCCACGTTTAATATTTTATTCATTACTTTTTGTAACAATTGAACTAAATAACTTTGTATTTTTTTTATAATATTTTGCTGTTAATCCATCTGGGCCTGGTGATTTACCTATTTTTGCTTGTTTGATGGCATCTGAAACTTCTGAGATGTTAACTGGTGCATTTAATATAATATTTTTTTTTCCTTTTGGAATTTTGGCAATTTATTTAGTTGGTTGTCTAAAACCACCCAGGAATTTAATGACTGACTTAATTTTTGAGCTGAGGACTTCTGATTAGAATTAGGCTTGCCACCTATTCTCCAAAGATAGGCTCTACACTAGAAATCCAACAGGGGCAGTTCCTCCCTTCCTGCAAGAAAGTTATTACCCCTGTTGAATTTCTGCTTGAAATCTGTCAATTTTGGTTTCTCTCTGTTTCTCATTTTCTCCTCTCTGCATTTCCGCCCCAGTCTGCAATCTTTCTTTGTGATGGACAGCTGAGCTAGACCAGTCTGGTGGTGCAGTGCCACAGAATTCCACCAGGGGGCTGGAACCTCTCTCTGATTGGCTACCAGGACAGGCAGCCAGAGGAGGGTGGAGCCAGCACTTTGGGAGGGAAAAGTGAGGGAGATTTAGAGAGAGAAAGAAGGAGGTTGTTCTGAGGGGGAGATGGAGGGCTGGTTCTGACGTTCCTCTGGAGAGGAGCACAGCTCCTGAGCTGGGGGTGCAACATCCACTCTGAGTAAAATATCCACAGCTAGAGAAAGAGGAGTCTCTGAGCTTGGGTTGAAATAGAGTGTTTAGTGTCTTGGGAGACTATTCAGACAAGAAACCACTGGGAGGCTGAGTTGTGAGGAAACACTCCTCTTGGGCCTCATTCCAGTCTGGAGGGGAGAAATCTTCACGAAAGACAAAAATCCCAAACCAGTTAGGAGGGGTGTGGGTCTGTTATACTATTAGAAATACCTCAGGACTTAAAGAAGGTTGGGAAACTGGCAGAAAGTGCCACCTTGTTTAAGAACCAAAATATTAAGCTGCAGCACCTAGGCTACACCTGAGTTAAGGAACTGAAGTGAAATAACTCAACTGTTTCTGAAAGAGTTTTTATCTCCGGACACATCTTTTGTTTCACCAGTTTTGTTCTGTAAAATAAGTCCTTATTTATCCAACTTTGCCTTATTGTCCAAGTATCAAAGTTTTTCCTCACACAAAAAAAATAGGATAACCCTTGGTAGTTATAAAAGAGAGGGGGGTTTTGCCACAGTCCCCATCAAAATTCCTCAGAATTTAGTGTATAAGTTTTTGCTTAATATGGAGGCGGTGATGGTTTGGATGTGGGCAGATAAACTGAAGCTGAATCCTGAAAAGACAAAGTTCTTCTGTGCCCCACATTCTTATGTGTAAGAAGTGGGGAGACGGTCTAAGAGCCGCCCTCCTTCCTTCAGCCCTGTCAGTGGAGGCTTAGGGTGCCTCACTGGCAGGAGTGATTCACTAGCTCCAGGCCCTTTTGGACAGAAATGACTTGGCCATTTTATTTCATGCTCTGGTAGCTTCCAGATTGGATTGTTGCAATGTGTACTATATGGGGCTGCCCTTGAAGACAACTCAGAAACTTCAATAGGTCCAGAATGCAACTGCCAGATTATTGGCTGGGGTTCCTTTTAGATTTCACATAACCCCTGTTTTAAAACAGCTGCACTGGTTACCAGTTCATTTCTGGGCCCAATTCAAGTGTTAACGTTAGTGGTTAAATACCTAAATGGCTCAGGCCTTAAATACCCGAAAGACTCTCCTTCCCTACAGCCCTGCTTGGGTGCTAAGATCGGCAGAAGGGCCCACGTGGCTATTTCACTGCCCTCCCAGAAGGGTGGCAGTCTGGGAGAGGGCATTCTCTGCGACAGCCCCCAAGTTCTAGAATTTCCTCCTCACAGAGCTCTGTGTCTGGCACTTTCGTTATGCATCTTTCCGTGAACACTGAAGATGCACCTCTTTACCCCGGTTTTTGATAGTTCAGATTGTTAGGACCTGCCCTGGGATCTTGGGATGAAGACCAGGCAATAAATTGCAATAGTAAAAACAATAATATACACATTTTTACAGAGAAATTTCCTTTGATATAATGCATATCTGCATTATAAAAATGCACTAAAATTAGCATTTTTGTACAATTACTTGCTGCATTGCAGATTTCAATGTTTCGTTCCACACATTTCCCCAAAAAGTACAAGTTTGTTACGTTCGCCTTTAAATGTGAACTGAATCACATTTATCCGCTTATCACCGTTAAATGCACAAAACACCTGTCAGAAAAAAAGATCTAAAATAATATGTTATTGGGAAACAAATAAAAATGCATTCTTTCACTGTCATGCTTCTAACTTGTTATGAATTGCACACAGACCATGAGGCGTTTTGTCAACCTGCTGCTGAAAAGCCTAAATTCTTCTGTTGTTTCCTAATTATGCTGTTTGCCGAGTATGTGGCATAAGAATGAATTGTTATTGCATGAGCTGTTCATGGAGCAAGACAGGATGACATCTATATAATTATTTTCTTGACCCTGGAAAGATTCCACTGTCAAGATAGAGTAGTCAATATTCAACAGGCACACAATGGCACTAGTGGCCAAGTCTAGGCAGCCTGCTAATAATACAAAGATGGTGTGTCATTTCACACAACCTCACAGTCTTGCTGTTAAAGTTTGCAGGAGCATTGGATAAGGTGAAATGTGACCTGAAGTTAGGAGTAAAGATTATGAACTGACTGGAAACTTTTATTAGCATTTTCTTTGCAGATGAATGCACAGGGCATCTCACTTTACAACCACAATTTATAAACCCCTTTCCACTCTGACAGCTTGGCTTTTGAAAGGATAGATTGTTTACCAAGCAAGCCATGCCGGGATTAGTGGCATAGTGCTAAATACAATGGCAATGTTTACTGACCAAGGTACTAGCATTGTTGCACTCATAAAAGAAGAATGACAAGTTGCATCCAGCCAGTTTAGAGCTATGATTGTTGGATTTAGATGGCTGTCAAAGACTCCTGACATTCTCTGAGTCCTGCATGCAAACACCAAATGCAAGAATCATAGAATCATAGAGTCATAGAGTTGGAAGAGACCACAAGGGCCATCCAGTCCAATCCCCTGCCAAGCAGGAAACACCATCAAAGCCATGAATACATCTGGCTCCTGTGCTGGGGAACTGACCTCCACCTCAGGGATGTCCCCTGTCTCCTCTTTGGTGCAGAAAGTGTGCTCTGCTGCATCCAAGAACAGCTCCCGCTCATTAATTCTCTAGAGCGTAGATACACGGGCCTGAAGTTGCTGGACCTTGTCTTCTACCGGTAGTAGGGCAACCTACTTGCACTTGCCGCAGGTGTAGCTGCCTACATCCTTTGGCAAGAATACAAACATTGCGCAGGAATTGCAGGTGACTGCAGTTGTTCCCTCACCCTCCATCTTGAAAAGCTTGAGGTCAGGACAAAAAAAGCAGCCTAGGGCTCCCCCAGTAAATGTTTGAGACTAACTCCCCTAAATCTAAAAGATGGGTCTAACTGCGGCGCGCGGCACTGAACTCCAGGCACTGACTAGCTCCGCTCACAGCTAGTCACCTGACTCACCTGACTCCACAGAAGGCCCGCCCCCTCAGACCATGTGCTCAGGGAGAGCACACTTCCAAGGTCACCTGCAAGGTCACCGGCCAGAAACACACACACACACAAGCCCGGACAGTCACACAAATTCAAGAAGCAGAAGCCCCCTTGTAGACCAGGGGATGGATTTTGAGGGTGCGACAACAGGAGGCCAGAAGCCTGTGCAGCCTCTGAAACCTAAGGAAGAACAGGGAGGTGGTTGCGACGAAAATGTCCTCCCTCTCTATTACTAAAAATGCGACACAGGAATCCAGGGGTGAAACCACCCTCCCTCTTCTCCTGCCGCCTTAAAATAAACCCCTTTTACTTGTGGGTTTCTTAGTAAAGAGAGTCTTCCAGCTTACGTGGCCTGGTATCTTGAGAAACTCTAGGCTGTTTGACGGAATAACCTCCTGCCTACAGTAAAGGGTCTCACTCAGTTTGATTCCCCACTGCAAAAGTTTGCCCTTTCCACTCTGGCAACTTTGTGGCACCCCAGGTTATCCTCCTAAGCCTCCTCAGTGTAACTCTAAGACACAAACTGTCACCTCTATTCCCGAGGTAATTTCTGTCCTCTATTGAGCCACCACTTCTGTGAGTTTTGATACCCAGCTGGAATGACTAGGCACATTCACTTTTAATATAACATTTAAGAAAGCTTTATTTAAACTAGATGACTTTTAAATGTGTAATGGTTTCATGTGTACAGGCTCTGAGATCATATTCTTAGTTTCATTTAACAATGGCTAGATAATATAATTCAATTAAACTCCTCAGAACACTTTAAGATCTCCTACTCCTACACACTCACACGCTCCCTCTTCACTCCCACAACCCTCTCACACCAATTAACTGCCTCCCATCCCTTTTTAAACTCCTGGCAGTCCCGCCCCTCAGGAATGGAATGCGTCATTTATCTAGGAGGTTGGGGTTTAACTCTTTACACCCTGGGGTTCTATTGCCAACCAGACCAATCCGTCACAGTGGTCATAAAATGGATTCTAGTTACATCCTTCATACTCTCTATCTCTGCACTGAATTTGGGGCACCAGGCAACTGAATTTGCTGTCAGAACTCTAATGGAGAGTGCAGCAAGCAGTTGAAGCCACTGAGGAGGGCATCTTGTCAAAAGAGCCTCCAATACTGGGAGATGTTCCTCTTGTGATGATGCCCACATGGGAGATGCAAACCATTTCCCTCGAAGCATCCTTGGTGGTCCTGAGGACAATCTTTAAAAATTAATCTATCCATGACATAGTTCCCTATGTTTCTAAATCTTAAGGGATTGTGAAAGAAGCAGAATGCAGAAAGAATGAGAAATCCTACTTACACTTGAGACGAAGAGAGTCTCTTCATTCCCTCACAGAACATCTTGAGTTTGTCACTTGTTATCCTCACTTGCTATCCTCTCCCTCACTTGCTATCCTCAAATGGTTGCTCTTCCAAAAGTTCTCAGCCAAGTCACTCAGCAAGGGAACGTGTCACAATGAAGGACATGACACCATTACTTTACCTACCTGGCTTAACAATGGGCATTGTTCCCCTTAATATTCATTTTTCAAGGACAATCGTGACTTTAAAGAAGAATGGGAACTTTTTACAATCTATTTAAAAAGACAACAAAAGAACTTGGACTCATTGGCAGGTTTTGAATAAACATTCACAATTTATTAGGAGAACATAGGATAGATAAGGTAGAGATATGTACAATTTTATAACATGCAGAGAATAACGTGGGCAAATAAACGGGGGGGGGCTGAGGGAAGTCTCAGGAGGGGAGAAAGGGGAAAAATGCAATTGGCTATACTGATTGATAATTTGTTCTGTTAAATTTGTGTGTGTGTGTGTGTGTGTGTGTGTGTGTGTGTGTGTATATATATATATATATATATATATATATATATATATATATATATATATAATCTGTCAGTGGGTTAAGTGGTTTTATTCCATTTATTTAGAAAATATCTAGACAACAGCTTTCTTTAGGCTGCAATAAAGTGAAATATGAGTTTGTGGGTGCCAGACTCCCCTGTCTCATGAATTTCTGGGTGCCAGGCACTGAACCCTGGATTCAGCAAATGTTAAAATATATGCCAGGTCAGTTTTGTGATGAGGAAATTACCTGGAGTGATAGAAGAACAAAAGCCATTAAAAAGGTAAAGGACCCCTGACAGTAAAATCCAGTCGTGTCCGACTCTGGGGTTGTCCGACTCTGGGCACTCATCCCGCTTTACTGGCTGAAGGAGCCGGCGTTTGTCCACAGACAGTTTTTCCGGGTCATGTGGCCAGCAAGACTAAGCTGCTTCTGGTGAACCAGAGCAGCGCACAGAAACGCCGTTTACCTTCCCACCGGAGCCGTACCTATTTATCTACTTGCACTTTGACATGCTTTCGAACTGCTAGGTTGGCAGGAGCTGGGACCGAACAACGGGAGTTCACCCCATCACGGGGATTCGAAACGCCGGCCTTCTCATCAGCAAGCCCTAGGCTCAGTGGTTTAGACCACAGCGCCACCCACGTCCCATTAGGAAAGCCAAAAAGAGGGGGATCCGTGTTCCTCCCTCAACTTACTTAGAAGACCCAGGTACAATTTGAAGGAGAGTTTTTGGGTTGGCCATGATGTGACCTAGAGGGGGAAAAACGGTTGCAGGCTGCTAAAGACAAGAAAGCTGGGGAAGGGGCCAGAACACGATAGTAGATTTTTGTCTGAATCCATGGCTTTAGCTATGGGCGAAGAAATACTCTTGGAGTATAATGCTTCGAACCCTTCCATCACATGCTCAGGTTTATATGTGTTAATAAACCATATTTCAAAGACACCACAGTCTCAGCTGTGCCTCATTTCCAAAAGGAACACATACCCTGGGTAAGAAACTGGAACCCCCGGAATCTTGCAGCACTCAGAAATTGGGCTGGTGTGCAACAGTACATTCGTTTTATTTATGCTTAAGTTTTCCTACAAAGTACATAAAAATCTGAATGTTACATCTGACAATGTTCTACTAACAGTTAAAATCGTTAAAATCGAAGGATCTAAGAAACTCATGCCCATTAATGTCAATAGGATTACCCTGATTATTTTAAAATACAGGTAACTTGCATTGTGCACTTATTTTAGATTCTAGATGATCACAGCTTTGCGTGGGTTGGTGGAGAATAAATAAATGGAGAGCAGAGGAAACCCACTCTCCATTTATTTAATCCCCAAAATTGTGATCGCCCCCCAAAATGCCTGCAGTTGTGACTGCCCCAAAATGTTTGCAGGTGCAAACAGGATTTGTGACCTAGCTGTAGTGATCAAGGCAAGTGCAGCAGATATAATGTCCAAATGGATCTCCATTCTGCATAAATGCCCTTAGACTAGGCATTCAAAGTAGAGAACATGCAGACTACTATCCACTCTGTGATTTCAACTCCAACGCCCAGCCCACTTTGTTTAAACAACTAGGAATTACAGTGGTACCTTCTGGTTACAAATGCTTCAGTTTACGAACGCTTCAGCTTACGAGCTCCGCTAACCCAGAAGTAGCTGCTCCTGGTTGCAAATTTTGCCCCAGGATGTGAACGGAAATCGCGCGCCACACTGCAGGAGCCCCCATTAGCAAAAGTGCACCTCAGGAAAAGAATGGTTTCAGAGAGCCAGTGTGGTGTAGTGGTTAAGAGCGGTAGACTCGTAATCTGGGGAACTGGGTTCGCGTCTCCACTCCTCCACATGCAGCTGCTGGGTGACCTTGGGCTAGTCACACTTCTCTGAAGTCTCTCAGCCCCACTCACCTCACAGAGTGTTTGTTGTGGGAGAGGAAGGGAAATGTTAGCCGCTTTGAGACTCCTTCGGGTAGTGATAAAGCGGGATATCAAATCCAAACTCTTCTTTTTCTTCTTCTTCTTGAGAATGGACCTCCGGAACGAATTAAGTTCATAACCAGAGGTACCACTGTAGAAATAAACACCCTATGACCCACTTGGCAAGAAACATGGGTTTGCTAGGAGTCGTAATGTATGTTTACAAGTTACTCAGTGATCCATACTATGCTGATTTTCTCCACAGCCACACTTTACCAAATTGTTCACAAGTGGCCAAACACAGTAATTGAATTATGGAGGTCATCTCAAAAGGTCACAGCTTAAAAGCTTTATTCCTACTTAGGCTGTAGTAAACTAAGAGCTATGCCAAGCTGTTGTGTCTATCAACATCCTTGCTAAAAGACTTGTTGAAGGCTAAAACAAATTGTCTACGTACATAATTGCCACCTTGCCAACAAGTGTGGAGTTCTTGTACTGTATTTCCCACTGCAGGGAGAAATAGTTGCAATTCTGAACTCACTGAGTTTCACCTCTGAGCAAAATATGATCAAAATGGACTTTGGGCACTGTGACACATCACTCCAACACTGGAGTCAGAAAGAAAAAAAATCAGCCTGCTTGATTTCTACCAGAAAGCAAGCTCTTTAAAAACGCAGACGTTCTAGGCCAAATGGGAGGCTTCAATTAATGTAACATTTTATCTAGTGAAAGATTTATCTGTTAGGCAGCACTCAGTCCCCTTGAAAGATTCCAATTATTTGTAAAGGGTAGGCAAACAAAAGATAATATAAGGAATATAATCAATATTTTGGAGTATGTGGGAAGCGACAGAAATAAAGGAGCGGCAATAATGACAGTTGATGCTGAGAAAGCTTTCGATAACATCTCGTGGCGTTATCTTGGAAAAGTAGTAGAGGAATTGGAATTAGGGGAAAAATTAACAAAGGCAATTAGGGTAATATATAAAAATCAAAAGGCAAGGATAGTTATAAACGGGAATCTATCAGAAGAAATTAAAATCTCCAAAGGGACGAGGCAAGGCTGCCCATTGTCACCTATATTATTTATAATCGTTTTGGAAACATTAATGAAGGGTATTAGGGGAGACCAGGAAATCGAAGGAATCAAAATAGGAAGAAATAGGTATAAAGCACACGCATTCGCGGATGACGTGATCATTACAACTGAGAATCCATTAGAGTGTATGCCAAAAGCAATAAAAACAATAAAAAAGCAATAAAAAGAATAAATGAATTCGGAAAATTAGCGGGCTTTAAAATAAATTGCAAAAAAGTGGAATGTTAGTAAGAAATTTGGAAAAAGAGGAAAAAATTAAATTACAGGAATTAACGGGGATAGAAATAAAGAAAAAAATAAAATATTTGGGGATATATATGACGAATAAAAGCATTGACCTATACCAAGAAAATTATGAAAGGATCTGGAGAGAAATTAAAATAAAATTGGAAAGGTGGACCAAATTAAATTTATCAATTTTAGGAAGGATATCAGTGATTAAAATGAACATATTACCAAAATTAATGTATTTATTCCAAAACTTACCAATTCTGGGGGGAGGGAAATGCTTTAATGATTGGCAGAAGGAAATTACAAAATTTATTTGGAATGGAAAAAAACCTAGAATAAAATATAAAACAATGACGGATTCAAAGGAAAGAGGGGGATTCGGCCTACCAAATTTGGAGATATATCATGATGCAGCAGGATTGGTATGGATAAAAGATTGGATCGAACTTAAAAATAATTTTTTATTAGATTTGGAGGGAGCAGGATTAGGCTTCGGATGGCATCTATATATGATGAAGGAGAAAATGGGAATCCACAATTGCTTTTTGAATAACATAATAAGAAAGTCCTTGTACAAAATCTGGAAAAAACATCAAAAAATATTGGAACCTAAGACGACATGGTGGGTGTCACCTTTTGAAATAATATCAGTTAAAAAAATAAATATGGGAACAATATGGCCAACATATAGAGAAATAATAGAAGAGTCAGAGGGTAATTTGAAATTAAAGGAATATGAAAAAATTAAAAATTTATGCAATGTGTGGCTACAATATTTTCAAATCAAACAAAGGTTTCAATTGGATATCAAAATAGGCTTTGAGAAAGAATTGTCTAAATTTGGGGAAATTATATTAGAGGGGAAGGGAAAATATATCAAAAATCTATACGAATTGATATTGCAATGGGATACAAAAGACGAATTAACAAAAGAAACAATGATCAAATGGGCCAAAGAATTAGGAAAAACAATTACAGTCGAGAAATGGGAAAATTTATGGAAGCGGGATCTAAAATGTGTATCAAATTATGATTTGAGAGAGAAAAAATTAAGATGCAATACAGGTGGTATCTGACGCCCACCAAATTGGCAAGAATGTACAAAGGAGTGAATAACATGTGTTGGAGGTGCCAGGAAGAGCCAGGAACCTACCTGCATATCTGGTGGCGATGCACAAAAATTAAAAAGTTTTGGGACGAGGTATATAATGAATTGAAAAAAATCTTAAAATACTCTTTTAGAAAAGAACCAGAAATGTTTCTATTAGGACTTTTAAGTGATGAAATAAAGGCTAAAGACAGGACAATAATTATGCATGCGACAGTGGCCGGCAGAACACTCATTGCAAGGAATTGGAGAAGTGAAAAGATACCAAAAATAGAGGATTGGGTGGAGAAGATGATAACATATCAAAATCTAACAATTAGAGCAGGTAAGGCAAAAGGAATAAAGGAAGAGAATCTAGAAAAGGACTGGAGTATGTTCAAACAGTATCAAAAGAAACAGATAGAAAAGACCAATCTCTTAGCAGATATATAAAAGGCACAAAGGGGGGGAAAGGGAGGATAGTATACATTAAAAAATAGAAATACCAACAGACCAAAGTAAAGGGATGACTGGAAGTTTATATCCTATTTTAGGGGGGTGGGAGGGAAAAACAGCGGGTTAATTTTGTAAAAGAATAATATTATGTCTTTAAGACTGACTTGCGTTAAGATATGAATCTCATACGATTCAATTATTTTATTTGGGGGTGATGTTTCACTTTATGTTTATATTCATAGGTTTAGCGATTCTTTTTTTCTTTTCTGTGTTTTTTTGTATGGGTGTTAATTTTGTTACATAATTGACCTAAGTTGATTTAAGTTGAATTAAATTTTGATTAAATTTAAGTTGATTTAAGTTGATTTAAGCTGAATTTAACTTTGATTTAACTTGTACAGTATATGATTTATTTGATTTATTATTTATTATATGTTGTTAGTATTGTTCTGTTTTGTTTGTTTATAATTATGTATGTTTTTAAAGAATGAAATAAAGTTTATTTTAATTTAAAAAAGAAAGAAAGATTCCAATTATTTATTTAAAGCCACCACCAAAATCCTTTTGCAGCCACAACCTCACAATGCAATTATCTATCACAGAATTCTGAGGCTAGAAAACCAACATGGCTCATTCAATGGCCAGCAATCTTAGCACAATTGAAACAAAACATCCCAAGGAATAAGAAATACTAAAGAAAAAAGCTATGATGCCTCATCACTTCATTGGTTCATTCAGTCATTCATTCATTTATGAATGACTCACTATCCAAAGGGTTTCAAAGCAGTTTATGCTCATCTGTATCCACAGAAGATGGTATCTCTTCCCTCATATTGGTCAGATATATATCACTACACCCTCTGGAAAACATAGAACAGTAGAATCTTTATTAGGCAGTTTCCATCTATGTCTAGGTAAAAAAAGGTAAAAGGACCCCTGGATGGTTAAGTCCAGTCAAAAGTGACTATGGGGTGCAGCACTCATCTCACTTTCAGACCAAGGAAGCCGGTGTTTGTCCACAGACAGCTTTTCAGGTCATGTGGCCAGCATGACCAAACTACTTCTGGTACAACGGGACACCGTGATGGAAACCAGAGCACACAGAAATGCCGTTTACTTTCCCACTGCAGTGGTACCTATTTATCTACTTGCACAGGTATGCTTTTGAACTGCTAGGCTGGGCCCTGTATACCATACCTTCCAACATGTCAAGGTGAAAAACTGGAACACATGTCCAGTGCCGGGGCAATTCCCAGAAAGATGCGCCTTTTCAGGGTCATGTTGGCACCAAAAAAATGGGGGGGGATCACAGACTCCCCAAACCCCATTTTATGGGGCAAGTTAACGATGCCCAAAATGAGTGCTGTGCTCTCACATTAAAAAAACAGGATGCCCTGATGTAATTGGGACAATTGAGGGTTTGGTATAGTGACACCCTGGGTTCCATTTCTTGGGCATGCTGACGAGTGAGGAAGAGATTGGCTATGCTTGTGGAGAGTTGCTTTCTGTCTCATAAAGGCTAGCTAGAACCTAGTAATTCCCCATGAACAGCTGCAAAACTTGCTCAGATCCCCATTGTCAAACTAAAGAGGATGTCCATTGCATGGAAGCAATCAACATGCACAAAATGTAAGCAGTTGCTATGGGGGTGTGTGGGTGTGGGACCCACAGAGCAAGCCAGTGACTTCGCTCACCCACAAGCTGCAATTAGCCATGGGAGGAAAGCCTTTATTAGTGACAATGGACAGATTTAGTCCTTGTGTTCAGGGTGCCAATGTGAATAAAATATTTGGGGGGGCAGGGTAAGCCCCACCCTGCATAATCAATCAAATGACATAGCACATGCACACCATTTTAATGGCAATGCCCATCACCTGAGGGGCGGCTCCCTCAAAATGTTGAGGAGAGGAGGTTTCCAGAGACAGCGCTGCAGAGGGCGGATCAAAGCACTCAAGAGGGGGAGGATCCACAAGTAACAGTGCCGGTCCCTCAACTGAGCAGCTCTAGCGGAGAGGGCACTCCACCAGCACCCTCACCCAGGCGCGTAGCAAGGGAGGGGCGGGGGCGGGGCGCCCTTGGCTCCAGTCTGGTGGGGGCAGCACGCAGGGCACCACCGCTGGCCCCTGGCCTGCCCCTCGCCTCCTCCGGCCAAGTGCGCTGCTGCCCTTGCTGCCCTTGCAGAGCGCACCGGCTGCCGCCACCCATCGCCACCCTCACGCGCCACCGCGGACAGACTGCACATGTGTGGACATGCACAGTCTGCCCTGGCGTTCACCACTGCCCTCACCCCAACAGAGAAGGGACCAATGGAGGAGATTCCGGGTGCCCAGGCGGTTATGCTGGAGGAGGTCACAAAGGGAGGTGCTTCCGGATTCTGGATCGGATTAGAACGGTCATGCTTTTTGACATTCTGTCTTGTACATATGTATACTGTATAATAAAACCCTGTAAAAACCAAGCACGGGGTTTGGAGCTGCTTACTCGTGAGGAAGCTACCAACACAATTATAGCCCCCTCCATTTTTTAATGCACAGCAGTTTTTTACACCATCATGTATGAGCATTATACAAATTATTTTGTCAAGTGTTTGTTCATTGGAAAACAGAGCCAAGAGAGATTTCCAAATGAGTGTTTGGCACACACACATGCACACACATGAGGCTCATCCACACTTCCATTTTCCCTTGGGGAAACCAGTGGTTTAGCACTGAAGTGGAACATAAATAAATAAAAAATTATTATTATTAGTATTATTATTATTATTATTAAATGGCAACTGGGTTTTCTGCAGATTACCACTTGTTCTGAAACCAAAGAGTGGGTTTTCCAGGGGAAAGTGCCTAGAAAGTGTGGGACAAGTGGGAAACTGCTCAGACCTTTGCTTTCTAGGCACAGGGCAAGAAAGCTGGTACTTCAAGCTGGTACTTCAAGCCTATGAACAAGCTTCCCCCCCTCATACACACACTATGCACTGTGTTAAAAGAATACAAGAAGGGGCTTGTGGGTTGTGGGTTCGTCTCACTTTCCACCATCCACACATTCAGAGCATATCAGAACAGGCTCTATGTGTATAACAATATGTGTGCATCAAATTCCTCCACGTGAGAAACTGAGCCATGGCTCCACATTTGAAGCAGCTCTAAGGGCATCCATGGATAGCACCTTGAAGAAAGTTGGGGAAAAATTGGTAAGTAAATGCATGCAGAGCAGCATAGTAAACAGTTTTCAATTAGAAATATGTATTGAACCCTGCTCAATTATTTAATATACTCAGTAAGTCTACAATTGATCTAACAACTAATTTTACAGCAGTACAAATTCAGGAAAAGAAATTTTTCCATCACAAAAAGGGAACTTTGGCCCTTGTCAAAAGACTGTCCATGATCCAACCTGGCTTCCACCTTCCCCATCTCTCTGTTTTAGAAAGCAGGCAGCTCAGGCACACATCCTGTTATGTTACATCATCTGCCGTTTCTAGATCTGATCTGGCATTTGGCAGCCATCTCGAAATAACTACCTGGTCAGCCAGTCCAGGGTTCTGTGGCTATTTATATGCTCTGACAATTCAAATAACCATGTTTATTCTATCAGTGTACAAAAAGTTATGGAAACAGCTTGCAGTAATGAAGTACCAGCTTCCTTTATTTGTACATTCAATGTGCCACTTCTAAGGACCAGTTCACACATTAATTTCTGATCAGGATTGGGAAAGTCATGAAAAATGCAATGGAGAGAAGAGTTGCATGTTGAATACCTTTCAATACATACGCATAATTGTTGTGGGAGTTGTTTTATTTTGAATCAGCAAATAAAATAGGAAAATTGTTAGCTTGGCAATTGCGGAAACGTCAAAATCAAAATACAATTAATAAAATTAGAACAGAAGATGGATTGACGGAAGATCCAAAGGAGATAAGGAAAGCTTTTCAAAAAATTTATAGAAATTTATACAGCAAAGGAAAGGAAGAAGGTGGGAAAATCAAGGATTATCTGGAAAAATATAAATTGAAACAAATTCCAGAAAAAGAAAGGAAAAAATTAAATGCTTCAATAAAAATACAAGAAATACAGAATGCAATAAAGAGAATGAAACAAGGTAAAGCCCCAGGACCAGATGGGCTTTCAGCAAAATATTATAAAGTATTAAATGGACAATTGACACCAGTTTTAGCAGAAGTGATGAATAATATACTTGCAGGAGGGAGGATCCCAAATACGCGGAAAGAAGCATATATAACATTGATTCTGAAACCAGGTTCACTTGGATTAGAAGTGAAAAATTATAGACCAATATCATTATTGAATAATGATTATAAGCTTTTTGCAGACATAATGGCAAGGAGATTGAAAGAGATTTTAAATGAGATAATACATAAAGACCAAGCAGGATTCCTTCCTGGTCGACAGTTAAAAGACAATGTTAGACATATCATAGATGTAATAGAATATCTGGAGACCAGGATTGATAAACCTGCAGTATTAATGTTTATAGATGGAGAAAAAGCTTTTGATAATATTTCTTGGCAGTTTATGAAGAAGAACCTGGAATCGATGGGAGTAGGAGGATCCTTCCGGAATGGAATTGAAGCGATATATTCTGAGCAAAAAGCGAAACTGATAATAAATAATGTACTAACAGAATATTTTGAAATCACAAAAGGTACTAGACAAGGATGTCCATTATCACCATTATTGTTCATCACGGTCCTGGAGGTATTATTGAATAGATTAAGAGAAGTTTCAGCGATTAAAGGAGTTAAAGTGGGTGCAAAAGAGTTTAAATTGAAGGCCTTTGCGGACGATTTAGTTTTAACGTTGGAAAACCCCAGTGAAAGTGTTGCAGAAGTTATAGAGAAAATTGAGAGATTTGGACAGTTGGCGGGATTTAAGTTAGATAGACAGAAAACAAAAATGGTGGTTAAGAATATGAAAATTGAGGAGAAGGAGGAATTAGAGCCAGTGTGGTGTAGTGGTTAAGAGCGGTAGACTTGTAATCTGGGGAACCGGGTTCACGTCTCCGCTCCTCCACATGCAGCTGCTGGGTGACCTTGGGCTAGTCACACTTCTTTGAAGTCTCTCAGCCCCACCCACCTCACAGGGTGTCTGTTGTGGGGGAGGAGGGGAAAGGAGATTGTTAGCCGCTTTGAGACTCCTTCGGGTAGTGATAAAGCGGGATATCAAATCCAAACTCTTCTTCTTCTTCTTCTTCTTACAACAGAAATATGAAATCGTAGTGGCGAAAAAAGTACAATATCTGGGAATATGGCTGACAGCAAAAAATACTAATCTATTTAATGACAATTATGAACTGGTGTGGAAAGAGATAAAAAAGATTTAGAAACATGGAACAGAATGAAGTTGTCATTCCTTGGAAGAATAGCAGCAGTCAAGATGAATGTATTACCCAAGATGTTATTTTTATTTCAAACGATACCGATAATAAAGGGAACAGGACAGTTCAGAGAGTGGCAAAAAGTTTTGTTGAGATTTGTCTGGCAGGGGAAGAAACCAAGAATAAAATATAAAACCTTGATGGATAGAAAAGAAAGAGGTGGATTCTCCATGCCAGACTTGAGGTTATATTATGAGGTGTCCTGTCTCTGTTGGTTAAAAGAATGGATAACATTGAGAAATACAGACTTATTAGATTTGGAAGGTTACGACAACAGATTTGGGTGGCATGCATATCTCTGGTATGATAAAAAAAGAGTTCATAAAGGTTTTACAAATCATGTGATAAGAAGGTCTTTATACGAGGTGTGGGAAAGAAATAAGTTGCTGTTAGAAACAAAGACCCCATGGTGGATCTCACGGAGGTGCTGACGGTTAAGAAAATAAATATGGAGGGGAGGAGGGCCACTTACGAGGAGATCTTGACAAAATCAGAAAAGGGATGGAGGTTGAAACCATATGAGGAAATCAAAGAAGCCTTGACTGGATGGTTGCAACACCACCAAGTAAATGATGTTTTTACAAATGATAAAAAAATAGGTTTTGAGGATAAAAGGTCCAAATTTGAAATAGAATTATTGGAAGGCAGAGTAAAATTGTTGTCAAAAATGTATGATTTGTTGTTAGAATGGTATACAAAAGATGAATTGACAAAAGATGTGATGATAAAATGGGCAAAAGACTTTGGGCACAATATTGAATATGATCCGTGGTTGAAATTATGGAATCAAACATTGAAGTTTACAGCATGTACCGCCTTGAAAGAGAATATTATGAAGATGATGTATAGATGGTATTTAACACCAGTAAAATTGGCTAAGATGTATAGAATGAGTAGTAAGTTATGCTGGAAATGCAAAGATAAGGATGGCGATTTTTATCATATGTGGTGGACATGCGAGAAAATTAAAAAAAATGGGAAATGATATATAATGATTTGAAAAAGATTTTTAAATATACTTTCCCCCCCCCCCAAAAAAGAGGCTTTTCTTTTAGGACTTATAGGAGAGGAGATTGTAAAAGGAGACCAAGTATTATTTATGTATGCGACAACCGCGGCTAGGACTTTGTTAGCCCAAAAATGGAAAACCCAGGATTGAAGAGTGGCGGACGAAAATGATGGACTATGCGGAATTAGCAAGGCTGACTAGCAAGATCCGAAACCAGGGAGAGTCAAGGTTCCAAAAGGACTGGAGTAAATTTGTGGATTATATGGAGAGGAACTGTAGAACTTTAAAGACACTTGCAGGTTTGAAATAAATCCTACGAATTGACTTTAAGAGATGGAATAAAGGAACTGCGAAATAGGAGTAGATAAGAAAACCAAATGAGGGGAAGGAGGGCAGTCAAAGCTCGGCAGAGCAAATTGAATTTAAATAGTTGAATAGATTTTAAAAAGAGGAAATTTTTGTTTATTATGTGTTGTGTTTGTTGTTGAATGTTTTGTTATTGTTTAATGTGTTTATTTGGAAAATTTAATAAATTGTCTTTAAAATTGTTGTGGGAGTTGGACTATATGGCCCTTGGGGTCCCTTCCAACTCTACAATTCTATGATTTTATGATTCTATGATTTCTGAAGAGCAATGGGCACAGCTGGATTAAGACTTTTAGAGACCTTAAGCACCGAAAAGATTAGGGTGCCTCCTATACACAGTTCAAAATAGAAACAATACTAAACTTTAAAAAATAATTTTTTTAAATGATACAAAACTTGCATGTATGCTGATATTAAAATAGCTTTTTTCTATATTTTCCAATGGCTACATTCTGCAAAAATTCTGGATCAGCTGACAATAGAGAAAGTGAATCAAGTCTGTCCAGATACATTGTTGTTCTCTGAGTTATTTTTTTATCATCCTTTTCAGCTGAGAAAAAGAGCATTCTGTGGAGCAGTTACAGTAGTAATAATCAATATTAGAATAATACATGATGCGATCCAGGGGCGCCAACTCCCGGAGGCCCAACCCTTTTGGGCCCCCCAATATTTTTTGGGGGGTGCAGCCCCCCAATGTTAACAAAAACAAACAAACGGGAACCAAGCATGGAGCTGAGTGCAACACAGCTTCCCTCCTCCTGCTGCAGAGGGGGAGGAGGCAGAACCTTGTGAATACTGTTCATCAGATGTCCATATCATTTAGAAAAGAAAATCTACACATGGGGACAAATAGAAGACGACTTCACCCTGATATGGCTCCCCTTCATCAATTACACAGCCCAACAAGACAATGACAAAAATCCACCAACAGCATACAAATCAATATGGCTAACCTGATCCAAAACACCCACCCCACCCCACTCACACACAAAACAAAGACCACCACAGCTAACAACAAATGAACAACCATATCCTAGGCCAACCCCAACATCTCTCACCACCAAAGGAACACAAGTGAACAGCAGAGAACCTACACAAGTGACACTGACAATAAACCCCACATATACAGTATTAAGCAAAATAGAAACATCTTCTGATGTAGACTTCCGTGGAAGCAAGAGGCCATTGTCCTTGGTTACATTTACCAACAACTTAACAGGAAAGAACATATATACAGGGTGAGTCCTTAAAAGAGGCCCCGTGAATACAGAGTACCCATGTTCCACGGGGCCTCTTTTAAAAGACTCACCATTAAAATGTTGGCAGAAGTATGATTTCAAAACACTGGGCTGAGTAGGCTAGGAAACTATGTTCGTGAAATATCTCCCTATCATCTTGCAGACAGTTTTCTTTATATTAAGGACTAAGAATCTGCTGCACCGCCACTCTGGCATGTGAAAGTCAAAGGCACCAGAAAGGAGGTTTGGGGGTGGGGTGGGGGTGGCCGGGCAGGGCAGGGCAGGAAACCAAAATTTCCAGCATTTCGGAAATCTCTTGGGGGAAAACAGTGAAACCAGGAAGTGAGTCAGAGACTCTCCTAGTAGCCAGTCCTTGGCACATTTTCAAAATATCTAATTTGGCACTGTTAACTTGCATGTGAACTATAATTTGTTTTGCCTATAATGGGATCTACTCAGCCAGTTTGCAATTGTGGCGTCTATTTGGAACCCTAGTGGGTGCTTTGAGTGTTCCAGAGCGGGGATTCTCCCTCTGATATGTTTTGATTAGGGTTGCTAATCAACTGCCTGTGGTTTTATATCCTATGAAACAGTGTTCTAACAGGTAAACAGGATTGGATTTGAAAATTTGTTGAGCTACAGGGGTTGTTTTCAAGCCAGCTGTGGTTCACTGTGGTTCTGTACATTGCCTGCCATATTTGTACAGGCTCTCCCTATGACCCTCTTTCCAGGATCTGTCCTTACTGTGGATGTTGACTTTTCATGCTCTGCTCCACCCAGTTTGGGATGGTTTAGATTACTTCTGGGGGTCCTTCCAAGCCCTTGCCCTATTTAAGGGACCAGTTGTAATGGCGCTGTGCAACAGAGAATGTCCAGAGTGAGGAATTAAGTCTTTATTGTCAAAGGTACACTTACAAGAGAGGGAAAGGCATGTCCACCAGTCCCAAGTCTTTCAGCTACCTGTTCATCACTCTCTGATCCTGCAGCTTCTCCTGCCTCTGACTCTTGTCTCCTGCTTGTTACAGGCTCCCCCAGATCACTGATCCCTTCTTCCAAGTCAGTCTCCACCCCGCTTCTCCTTACGCCCACTCCTCAGTACCTAGCCCCCACTTCTCAATGTCCAGCCAGATACCAATATTTCCCCCCCCCATTTCTTAAAATGTCAGCGCATTCAATTTTGATGCTTGTTGCTTATAACCCTGGGATTCAGTAGCAGCTTTGAAGTGTGTGCTGGGGGTAAGTGAAATCTCCGACAAAGTCAACCTTAAAGAGGGCTCTGCCGAGGAAACCCATTTCCTCAAGCCTGCCTGGGGCCACTCCAGCCCAGTGAGAACACTCAGATTCTGCTCAGGAGGCCAAAAGCCACTAGACTTTAAGCTGGAAATCCAAATTCACAGCCCCCCACCCCCCACATCAACCCAAGGCCCTTCACATTCATATTTGGGGTCTTTTCTGTTAATGTTTACTGTTTTGCACTGTTTGACATGCACATTTGACAGCATTTGATAGCCTGTGACAATTGATATTTGACACCCGCCAGAAGCAAAACAATTAAGAGATGTCAGCAAATGCATAGCAAAGCCATTAGAGATGATTCCTGCAGTAAAATCTCACATTCAGAATTCAGATTGTAAATGTCACATTTGACCTCCAGTTACTTTAGTCAATTTTGAATAAGTACAGGTATCCATTTTTCTTGAATCCATGACTGTACCTGAATTCAAGATGGGTGTTTTGTAACCGAGGCTTCACGCTGCTGCATCTTGCACAGATGCTTGATAGTATCCGTTTACTAAGACACTGCATTCTGCAGTCATTCAGAATGTGATTTCTCTTTACTAATGGAACGCCTTTATAGTCTAGCAAAATATGTTTTGCCCACTGCACCCTCTACTTCTTCTGGACTCCCTCACCGCCCATAAAAAAAGCTGTGAGTTTCCATCTAGGTTTGTAAAAAATTGAAAAAGCAACAACACTTCTTGGCTGGGGTGAAAAGCATGCCCCAATGACAATATCTAGACCTTTTCCGTAATGCCTCGGGCATCTTGGGTCAGTGGAAAAACCCAACAAGTATGGGTCATGCATCTCCCTGAACTCTTCTAGGCTGTAAATAGAAATGGAAACACTATGCAGGGCCCAAAAGAATTCCAGACAGAGATGGACTCCTTCCCAAAGTAGCACTGGGTTAAGGAGGAATTGAGGATAGCAGCAAACTACCACCAGACTGCTATTTTAAAGTACTTTATGAGAGCTTCTTGTGCTGCCTGGCCTACATTCAAATCATCTTCTGATATTTTGTGGAATATAAAAAATATGTGTCTTTGTGCAGCACCAGGAGATCCATGTCACTAGAAAGAACTTTGTAAGATGCTATAGTTCATTTCTTGCTAGAAATTTCTCTTTGCAGCACCCTTTCCTGGACTGTAAGTGCTCAAGGTACAGTTTATTCTAATAACAGTCTCAAAGCCTCACCAACCTTGTCCATCATCTGCCAACTACCTAAGCTGCCCTGTGCTTTATTGTCAGCCCCTATTTTTGTGGGAATGTTCAGGAATGTGGATGAGGAAATATTATTAAACATATCCTCCCCCAGCTTGTGTTAACAAGATCCAAACTTAGCAGAGTAACATTCCCTTTCAATGCACAGCAGAAAATGGTTTGCACAGGTTTGCTTAAACCTCTAGAATAATATATATTTCCCCTTTATCCCTCTTAAAAGAAAAGACATGACACAGTGCTCTTTTAAAAGTATAAAAAGAGCTTACTTACAAGCTTCTTGAGATACAGCACAACTCAAGAGGTAGACTAGCTTAGATAAAAATAATATATACATGTGAAATTCACTAATATGAAGTGAGACTCCATTTGCTCTCTCTCTTGGCCGGAAGCCTAGAGAGAGTCTCCTCACTAAGATGTTGCTTGCTTGAAGTGTGTGGTCCAAGAGAGAGAAAATGGTTACTGGCCAGTGAATTTATCTGGCACTTTTCCCATCTCATTTGCATGTGTGGAGGAACAGGAAACTGACCTGGTCATTTGCATGTGTGGAGGAACAGGAAACTGACCTCCATGTGGACACTGTAGGAACTGTTGTGACTTGACTGCACCTGTTTACATCCCACAATTTTTTTATTTCAAATTAGTACAGACCCATGCAACAGTGAAATTTTCTCATTTTGAAATACTTCTCTCTCAGCACCAGTTGTGTCTTGTATGCTAATACCTGCAGTTTATTCTGTTGCTTCCAGAATACTCAAAAAGAAAGCAGGAAGGAGGACGGGAAGGAAGGAAGAAGGGCAGGGGTTAATCATAGAATCATAGAATTGTAAAATTTGAAGGGACCTCAAATGTCATCTAGTCCAACCCCTCACAGTGCAGGAATTGCACTGTGATAAGAACATGCATAGCCCAATTATCTGAACATTTTCCATCATAGTGGGACACTATGCTCCAGCTCTAGACAGCATTAAACATCAAAACCTCAGAAAGTCTTCAAGATTCCTTTTAGATCCTCAAGGGTTTTGAGCAATTTCTAAACATTCTTTTGTTCCCACATTGCCACACTTTTAAAATTCAAGGCTTATTTGCGGGTGCAGCCTGTCTCCCGTCACTAGCGCCCTGAACGGGGGATGGCCGGTGCTCAGCGCCCCGCTCCCCAAGTGGGGCCAGTTCTTGGTTCTGAGCGTGCTGCACGCCCGCCTCCTGGCACTCCCTCCCCAAGCCGGTGTCGAAGGAGGCTTGGGAGTTGAGAGTGGGTGGCACCCCACTGTCCCGCACCCTCAATGACCCTCCTAGGCAGCTGTTTCAGCAGATATATCGTAAGGTTGCGAATATAAGCTGCACTTTAACTTATCACAATCAGAATTTTTTGGGGGGTGGCTTATATTCGGGCCAATACGGTAGTTTTGTTCTCTGACTGTGGTAGAAATCAATTAGTAGAGTGTTACCCTTCCATCTAAGAGGAAGTGAGCTTCTTGGGGCCACATTCCATTCCTTCATGTTTTATTTTTAAAATCTGATTGATTAAAACAACAGCAGCAGCAGCAGCAACAACAAGAACAACAGGGTGAGTGCATATTGCTACTGGAAACATCCATAAATAAATATGGATTAAAGAACATGAATGGGGTACTGATGTTCTCATGTTAAAAATACGTACAGTACTAACCTGGGAGTTTTAAGAATGATCTATGATACTGCAAGATATAAATTAATACTTAACGTTTTGATAGTGCTTTCAAATTGATTCACATGCATTATCTAGTTGTAATCCTTACAAGGCAAGTCAGTGTTATTCTCTCACATTTTGCAGTTTGCGGATGAGAGGATTGAGACTGAGGCCACCAAGTGAGAATAAGGAATAAGAGGGTAAAGGTGTCATTTCTGGTACTGGCTGTGTTTGCCTGTACAGTATAGCTAAGGCAAACCACGGTTTAGTGTGAATACACAAACATGCTAGCTCACAGGTGACTGCTTTGCTCCTCTGTGGTTCAGTGTGGTATGGCAGCAAAGACAAGGTTGGGCTTAGCCTGTCATCTCAAATTGGGGTCTTGGTTAAGCTCTGTTCTTCTTAATCACAATCTGTAGGCCAAGGCTTGCTTTTAGCAATAGATAATAGACAGGCTGGCCCAAGACCCTTTGGAACCTGCAGTGAACCACAAAATTGTGCCCACCCTGGCCAGGAAAGAAGGGGCTAGTGAAAACCTACATCAGAAGAAGGGGAGAAGAAGCATATAGATTGAGAAGAAGGGTGAGAGAAGACCAGCAGTGCCTCCTCCTCCACCCAAGAGGCAGGCAGCCCTGATTGTCGATAAGGGAGAGGCAGCTTAAGCATGACCCTGAATTTGGATGCCACTTTAAGCCAAACTTTGACTTGTCTGCCACACTGTGCTAAGAAGCTAAAAGAACCAGGGAGGAACCCTGTGGGTACAAGATCCTCCCCTGGAGCCAGCATGTTTGCGCAGTCCCAAGAAGCATGGCTTTGGCTTCCTATGAAGTGCAAGCCAGCCTAGCATTATTCTCTCCACCAGTGCAGACGTAATAATTCCTCTGTTATTTTCTCTTTCCTTTCACACGTCACCCATGCTTCTGCCAATGTAGCTTTTGTGTTAAGTTACCCATGAAATTGACATCTACAAAAATCTTCCATTCTAAATCAGGTAAGCAAACCTTTTGCTTATTTAGGCAATGTTATGCCCTGTTTAGATAATCTTAATTTATTTTGTACAAAAACAGTTTATTTTGTTGTTCTGGTCCCTCAAAGCAGTTTTAATGAGTCTCTGGAGCTTCTTTGTGCTTACTCGGGAGTGAGTTCCAGTGGACTCAGTGGGGCTTACTTCTGAGTAGACATGTCTAGAATTGCATTGTCATCTGCCTTGCCACTCACTTTCTTTGTCAGTATAATCTATCATACCCTACAGCTGCAAAATCTCTTGAAGCTCAGTCTTGGGGGGGTGGAGTGAGGGGCGGAGCCTGAGTGCCTATAAGAACAGTAGGCAGAGCCTGGAGACCCTTGGTGGTTTTTATGTTAAAGAGATCCCAAGCCCAGGGCAGGAGGCTTGATGAGACTCCAAGCCCCTGCAGGTCATGGGGCCCTTGAGATGTCCAGCTGTCCTTTGTCAACAATAAATTGTCGCTGTTTTTTGTGTTGGGTATATGCTATGTGGTAATTTATGGACCTAATAGGTATCTAAAGCCGTTTGCACATAACAAAATATGTATTTTATCAAAGTAATTGTTGAACTGAAATACAATTAAGTATATTAATAGTGAATGAGGGGGGGGGGGACAAGAGAGTGGGGCCCTAAGCTATAGCTTGTTTAGCTTATATGTAAATCCGACACTGGCCAAGCCTCTCTTTCTAGCTTATCTCCATAGCAGAATTATTTATTTTATTCATTTACTACAGTTGTATCACCCGTTTCCTCCAAGGAGCTCAAGGCAGCGTACATGGTTCTCCTTGTGAGGTAGGTTATGTTGAGTGATAACAACTGGTCCAAGGTCACTAAGTAAGCTTAATGGTTGTACATTCCTTGTCGGATTGCCAGGAAACTCCTTACTCACATGACAGTATGTTCTGCGCAGGACTATCATCAATGCTATACATCTACCGCAGCCTTAGGTTCCCCCAAAGAATTCTGGGAACTGTAGTTTGCTAAGTATGCTGAGCATTCTTAGAAGATCCTTATTCCCCTCAGAGAACTACAATTCCCAGAGTTCCCTGGAAAGAGGGATGGTTGCTAAACCACTCTATTGTCGCAGGATTCTTTAGGAGAAGCAATGACTGTTTAAAGTGTTATGATACTGCTTTAAATATATTGTGCAAATGGAGTCTATAGCAAGGAAAGCGGGAAGAAGCTGTGCCTTAAAGTGTAACTTCTGCAAATCCCTCTCCTCGCAGTATCTTGGCAATCCTATTCATTGGTCCTGCTTCCAGAATTTCTTCCATCTCTGCTTGTCCAGGGACTGGACTGAAGGGGATGAGATGGAGGAAGAATGGTGGAGATTGCTCCCCCTTCTCCTGAAGCTTCCAGAGAAGAGGAATTACAGCAGTGGTTTGAGGAAGGTCACAGCTCAGAGACAGGCGAGCAGAAGAGTTGGGAGAAGGGAGGGGGGAAGCAGAGCCAGAGCAGCCAGCTGACATGTTATCATTGGAGAGTATTTCTGACCCCCGTCTCCCAGAACTCGGCGTTCATTGAGAGTGCAAGCGCAAAGGACTCAGAGACAATAGCCCCTTAAGGCATAGCTGTCAACTTTCGGATTTGAAAATAAGGGATCAGCAGCCTCACCTGTCCCGGGGACAGTCTACGGTATATCTAACAATCCAGGATAGCAGCGGGAAATGGCGCTGGAATAAGGGAATTTCCAGCAAACAAAGGGAAGGTTGACAGCTATGCCTTAAGGGCATCATAAGGGGGAGTGCTGTTGCTGGGAACTGGAGGCGGGAGGAGCTCAGTTGGAGCAATGCCATTAATGGGAAGCTGACTGTGATGAGTGAATAAACTCGTTACAGTAGTAAGAACCCTTCTTGTATTCACTGCTTCTTGCTGCCACCGGGGCAGGGATAGAATTCCCTGAAGCCGGACACTGATGGTGTTCAGTAAGGCTTTTCAGTGTGTTACAGCTGTTGTATGTTTCTCAATGGGGTTGAATAGACAAGGAAGCCTTTCCAGCACCCTCACCTTGAAGTTCCTCAGCTGGCCTTGGAACGATGAGATCCACAGGACTGCTGCTTCCTGGGCTAAGCCAAGTCTGCAACTTCTTCGCTTACCTTGCTGCTCCAGCCAGGCTAGGGGATGAGGCAGGTCCCAAATGAGCACTGGGAAGTTCTCTTTGGGTGATGCAGAAGGCAAACCAGATCATGAGGCAACCAGGCAGTTGGCCAAATGGAGAAACTTGTCAACTGAGCACTCTTTGGCTTGGCTCTGTGTTTTTTCCAGCTGTTCCTGGTGAGTCAGGTGGGCTAGGGGGAGCTTCTTCCAGGCATGTCTGGTCTGGGAGGATGACCACTTTCAGGGCCTGAAGGCTGGTGTGGTATAAGGGGATTCAGATCCCTGCCTGCAAGGAGCTCTGGGTTGCTACACACCTGCTACCTGCCTGCCTGCCCATGCCACAGTAGCAGAGGCTTGTGAGAGAACAATGGCATCTTTGTGCTTGGGGGGATTGTCTTAGGCGTGCTTGCCCATCCTCCATTGGACCCTTTCCCATGTCTGCCTGGAGGGGGGCATTATCAGCATGCTGCCCTGTGATTGGTGTGTACCGTTAGTGTCGCCCAGGGTACTAGGAAAATGGCTGCTGTGGTCCCAAAGTTCTCTGAGCACAGCTGTAGTTTTCTTTTTCTTTTTAAAATAATCTTTATTGATTTAAATTAAAAACATGAATACATAACAACGTTTAGTACAAGAACAGAAAAAGAAAAAGAAGGAAAGGAAAGGAAAAAAAGAGATAAAAGGCATTATACATTTCTTCTACATAAATACAATAACATATGAACACATGAACACTTAAATTTATACTAATGCACACTCACAAAAAGAACAGAAAAGGTTTCTACAAATAAACTAAAAAAGACTTCCAAATATTCTCATTTACTATATCTATTCTTTCCTTTGTACCGCACAGTCTCGTATTACGTATGAAGATAAACTATCTTGATACAAGGCTGTTGTTTTCTTTTTTGCTTGGACCACACAGGCACTTGATTGAGCTGATACTGTGCTGTCACAAACTGGCTGTTGGCATACATACCTGAATCTCTGGCTGCCATTGAACAGCTTTATTGGTAAGGTAGACTGGCCCTTACCTAAGATCCTACCGGTATCATCACTGGAAATTCCAATAGGCAGAATTATAGAGCACTGTCAGGCCTTTTGTTGGCATGCCGCCATTGGCAGGGGTGAGTACAAGTTCAAGATTTCCCAGGGTGTAAAGTCCTGTGATTAACATTTCTCTTGTCCAAATTGGTCTGTCATGTGAAAGCTCTACCTGATTTTCACTCAGCTCTTCACTCTTTTCTGAAGGCCAATTTCCTATGAAGCTGATTCAAACTTGCACTTAATGAGAAAATGAACAAGTGTCCAAAATAGATAAGGGCTTATAAAAGGAAACCACTAGGGAGGCGAACGATAGAGTCAAGTAATTTTTAAAAAGAATGTTCTTGATGTGTAACATTGCTCTGTCTGGAGCAAGGAGAAGCTTATCAGAGCTGCAGCCTAAAAAATTCCTTTTGGATAATTCCATCCAGCTGGGTCTGATTATCTAGAATTCTGCAACCCTCTGGGGCATTTTTTTAAAAAAATACCCCTGTTAATAATGTAACAGCAGTAACAACAATGCATTTGCCATTATCACCTCTGCCTAAACAGTGATGGCTTTAGATATTCCAAAATGTTTTGTCATGGTTCTGACTGAATGGACTAGTCCGGTTGTTAAATGATGGTACTGTATTTAAATGCCTTTCAAAAGAAGCAAGGCATGGCTGCTTGGTAAGCAAACATTTTATACTGCCCAAATAAAAGTCACCGAGTGGCCAATGTTTTTCAATAGGAAATCATTCTGGGGGAAATAGGAACTAATAGTGTTTTCCTACAATGGTGATTCCCTTGGGTATCTTACTCTCACGGTACGTGCTTTGATAAATGGCTATTTGAACAACAACAAAGTTTTCTTTTTCTTAAGATTTTTTTAATGAATGTACAAACTATTCCTATTTCTCCTTTCGCTCCTTTCCACTCCTTTTTGCATACACACCACTCCTCCTGCTTTATAGCTGAAATTCTAACATCCTTCTCTGGCTTGGTCCATGTGACATCTGGACTGTATAGAGATCCAGGATGCCACTGCACACACTTCTTTCAGATTTCTGCAAGCTGGCTTGTTTTGAAACTTACCAGAGTGTTAGAAGCCACAGAGCCCTAGCTGGCAGGGAGGGGCTAACCATGTTTTTTGCCCCTGGTGAAGCCTCCAGAGCAGGAGTAGGCAACCTAAGGCCCAAGGGCCACAAGCGGCCCACAGGGGTCGTTTAACCGGCCCATGAGCCACCCCCGAAGTGAGCCACCCACTCAGCGAGTCCCTGCACACTGCGCTAAACTGGCACAGTGCGGCATGGGGACTCGCTTCCGCAGTGCCAGAAATCATGTCTGCGCAGACACAGATGCCGAAAATCATGTTCGCATAGATGCCGGAAATCACAGCTGCGCATGCGATCCGGCCCACGGAGGAATCTCCGCTGGAGTGAACCAGCCCAGGCGAGGTAAACCTTGCCAACCCCTGTTCCAGAGGCTCCCAGGTTCTGTGTGTGCAAATGATTGTGGGGTGTGTGCCAAACTGGGTCTTTAACCTGGGTGAAATGAAGCTTAGTTTCACCCCTGCAAGCCAAGATTCCTGTTGTGAACAGATGACAAACCAAATTATTTGATAGTCTAACCTGACCAAGTCCTCCTCCTAGCTGCATGGGAGTTGAGGGGAACAACACAACCGTTGGTCATAAAAGTGGTAGATAAATTCATAATACTAAATATAAATATACATATAATGGTAATAATAGTCTGAAGCCCTGGGAGGGCTGCCCCAGCCTTACTCCACCTGATTCAGAATGCATGTTTTTAGCATTCCCTGCAGAGATTGCTTTTGAGCTTCCTACAGGTATCTGCTTGGCCTGATCCAGCAAGACTCTCCTTATATTCTCACGCCAGACAGCTCCCAGCATTCAGGGAAGCATAACTGCTTGTAAGGATACAGTCCATAGGGAATAACTACAGAAACAATCCCTTGAGATTTGTCTTAAGGAATGCATATTCTAAACTAAATCAAAACATGAGAGCTTTGTGACACACTTTCATGTAATTCAAGGTTGTCTAGCAAGGGGAGTGCAATATTTAAATGAAGACATTTTTTAAAACTGGCATGGTGTGAAGTAATTCAAACTTGTAATTTTCCGCAGCTCTCCGGAGGCCTGAAATATTGCCACATTGACTCTCTTTCACACACTTTGCCTGGACAACTATGGTACTGTATATTCACTGTAGCATTCATTCATTCTCCTTTCCTTTTAGCTCAAGGAAAATTAAAAATCTCTCAGTTGGCAAACCTTCTTCAGGTGATACATATCTGATACTTAAAGTCAACTGATCAGTATGTGAAATCTCAGGAGTGGAATCTACTGAAAAGCTGAAATATCCACCTTTCTCACATCAGCCAGAATTGCATCCTTAACTTCATTTGCCATGAGTTAAATAATATCCTCATAAAGTTTTTGACAAATAAAATCCAGAATGTCCATACCGATTGATATGAGCAAGTAAAAATGGATCCGATTTTGCCACTAGTTCTAAAAGACTGAGATAATTGTCATTATTTGGAGATCCAAAGTGTTCATTGTCTCCTCTGAATGGTAAGCCTTGTTCTACAAGAGTGCATCTTGCAGCAATAATTCTCTCCATGACATGCCGCTAGTACTACTGTTCTGCTTTTATTTGTTCCTCTAGCTTGGAACTTAACATTGACTCTTGCTTCCTTCTTAGGTGGGCCAACATGGCATTCCTATGCTTCTCTGAGTTTTCATGACTTTGGATAAGATGGGGTATTTGCCAGTCATCAAACCCTTCGGTAGCTAAAGCTGCGGAAGAAGATCCAAGGTCTGGAAAGAGTTTGCAAACAAAGCAATAAATCCGGCCTTTTGAGGGAGAATATACAAGTCACTCTCTGCTATATGTTTCCCCCATTTGCTTTTGTTGAATATAAAAGAGCTTTTGTGCCTGAGTAACAGCAGCTTAGGGACCCAGGTGGCGCTGTGGGTTAAACCACAGAGTCTAGGGCTTGCTGATCAGAAGGTCAGCGGTTCGAATCCCTGCATCGGGGTGAGCTCCCGTTGCTCGATCCCAGCTCCTGCCCACCTAGCAGTTCGAAAGCACATCAAAGTGCAAGTAGATAAATAGGGATCACTCTGGCGGGAAGGTAAACGGCGTTTCCATGCACTGCTCTGGTTCACCAGAAGCAGCTTTGTCATGCTGGCCACATGACCCAGAAGCTGTCTGTGGACAAACGCCGGCTCCCTCGGCCTATAGAGCGAGATGAGCACCGCAACCCCAGAGTCGGACACGACTGGACCTGATGGTCAGGGGCCCCTTTACCTTTACCTTTAACAGCAGCTTGTATATACATCCCAAGGGAATACATTTTTTTTTGCATAGCTCCAACATACATGTCATTTTCAATGCTATACATGTCACTTACATTTATACTCATATCGTACTACTTTGACTATGTGTTTAATAAAATATTGAATTATTTCTCTTTATTGCTCTGCAGCTACTTTATGGCCCAGTGATGATGGGCACTTTTAGAGTTACACCCCATAATAAAAATAGCCTTAGAAATGAACAGCTATGGCTGGAATTTCCAGCTCTGTAATTGGTTAGGACCAGCTCTTTAATTAATCAGCTAAATCTGATTGATTTACCAAGTAAAACTGCTTTGCGTGTTAGCCTACAAAAACTATTGTCTCTATATTTTTCTTAGTCTCCCTGTCCAGAATAAATGGTGATTCATTTGAGGCACATCAATGGCCTGAAGGAAGCCCCTCCTTTTTAAGAATAATGTAATTAGAATGACATTGTATAATGTTTGGATTAGATATAAAGACTTGCTAGAAAGAAAAACACCTAGGTGGATTTCACCATTGGAGGCCAAGGCCAATAAAAGATTGAATGTGGAAATTAAATAGTTAAAATATAGTGATTTGTTGGTGGAAGAGGATAATAAATTTCAGCTGAAATCCTATGAACATCTTAAAGATAAATTGAATGATTGGTTACAATATCACCAGATATGAGATGTTCAGGACTGATAATAAAAATATAGGTTTTCAATCTGTGAAATCTAAATTGGAAACGGAATTGATAGATGCAAAGACAAAAAAATCTATCTAGAATGTACAATTTATTATTGGAGTGGCATACGAAAGATGAACAAGTTAAATTGGTGATGATCAACTGGGCTAAAGATGTGGGGCATAACATAATGTTGGATGAATGGGAGAGACTGTGGAAAAAGACCCTTAAATTTATGGCGTGTACTGTTTTGAAAGAAAATATGATGAAAATAATGTATAGATGGTACCTAACACCTGTTAGGATAACATCAAAGATGTATCATACTTTTGATAATAAGTGTTGGAAATGTAAAGAGAAAGAAGGGACCTTTTACCACATGTGGTGGACATGCCCCAAAGTAAAAGACTTATGGGAAAAGATTTATAATGAAATAAAAAAAAGTGTTGAAAAACACCTTTGCTAAAAAAAAAAACCAGAAGCCTTTTTATTTGGAATAGTAGGGGGAGAAATCCCCAAGAAAGATACTGTAGTATATTCTTTTTGTATGCCACAACAGCTGCCAGAATATTACTTGCCAAGAATTGGAAGACACAAGAGATACCTACGATAGACGAATGGCGAATGAAGAGGATGGATTCTATGGAACTTGCTGAAATGACTGGGAGACTACGTGACCAGAAGGAAGAGACGGTGGAAGAAGATTGGAAAAAAATTAAAGTATATTTGAAAAAATATTGTAATATATAGAAAATTGTTTTCCCTAGTGAAGGTATTATAGGCTATAAGGATTGGAAGGTAGAGTTAGTAAATGTAGAATTTAAATAAAAAGTTAACAGGTAATGGAATAATTAAATTAATAATTGATTACTAGATAATGGTGAATAAACTGCTAAAGATGTATTATAATGAAATTCAGAAGGGACAGAGGGAAGTCATTTGATGATGTTAAGGGAAAATAGGATTATATAAGAATGGTCTGTTTATGTTTTGTATGTTTGTTTGTTTGTTTGTTTTGTTTTGTTTGTGTTGTTGTATTTTTGTTTCTTATAAAAGGATTAAAGATTATTGTTGCAAAAATTTCTCAGCCAAGTTGCCAGGAGGAAATTCTCACTTGCCACATGGGGCCAAGTGAGTGGCTATTTTCATGCCTGTACTAAAACAATTAAAGCTTAAAGCCACAATCTATAATCCTTACACAACTGTTCTAGAAAGATTGCTTCCCTGGACAAAGATAATTGAACTGTGATTCAATTAACATCAATCTACCCAGAAACTTATTGAGTTCTTAGAGCAGCCAAATAATAGATCATCTGCCTGGAATGTGAAAAACAACAAGAATCCTCAAACTGCTTTTAAATTCTGTTCTGCCCACTATCTTCCTGGAAGATTAAGGGCCTCTATGTGGCTCAAATACTTACATTTCCCTTGCTTGCTTTCAAACACTGAGAGCAGCTCTGGTGAAAAATCACATCTGTATCTGTGTCTCTTTCCCCATGACAAATACAACATCATTCAGTGCCATAGAATCTAGAATATTAGGAATCAAGCAGATCCACCTAGCTGATGTCACAAACAAGGACACAGAGTTTTATGTACTACAATTAGGGAGGGGGGGATTAATTTTGTTTGCATTTGAATGAGAAACTGCCCAAATGCAGCCAGCCTCCCAAATTTTCACTTCTTTGAATGTTGCAATGCAGTTATCCAGCCAACCTGTATGTAGAAAAATGCATATATTGGATGGGGGGGGTGGGCATTTCATTTCATTTATTAGTGAGAATAACATGCAAAAAATGCAGTATATTAGCTGAAATTACTTGCAAAAATAATTTTAGTCAAAACTGTGTACACAAATGTGTTTATTAGAAGTTTGCACTAAAAGGTTGGCTAATTTTCATACGGAATTTTTTAAAATGAAAACCCACGAACTATTGTGGAAATGTTGATAACTGAATTTAAGATTGAGAAGTGAGGAACTGGGTGGGGAGCCCTGAAACTGAAAGAGGGTCCATTCCTAACTACTTACGAATTTAATGCGTTCCGAACACACATTTGTAAGTCGAAAAAAATTGTAAGTCAAATCCCATAGGAATGCATTGGGAGAAAAAATTTGTAAGTCGAAGCAACCCTATCTAAAAATTCGTAAGTAGAAAAAATCCTATCTAAACCGCATCCAAGATGGCGAACGGAGCTCCATTTGTAAGTAGAAAAATTCATAAGTAGAGTTATTTGTAAGTAGAGGTACCACTGTACAGTGTAATCCAGGGGTGGACATAGGGGCCTCTGGCAGGAGAGCAGAAGGCAGCAAGCCAGGACTCTTCCCAGGCCCCGCTCCTGCCTCCGTAGGCCAGACCCCTCTCCGATTTTGCTTTGCGTCCTCCATAGATGACCTATGACCTGGCTGGTGAAGCAGAGTATCAGGCACCAGTCTCTCTCTCTCTCCCCCCCCCCCCCCGCTTTAGCAGCCTGAACTGCTTCCGTCCTATAAACGGACTGAAGACACTTCCTTGGCTGGGACAAAAGCCAAACAGGCTGACAGAGCAGGGACAGAGTGTTCTGCTTCATCATTCTGACATAGCTGGCCATGGAAGATGAAATAGCTCTTTCTCCATGGATAAGTCTCTCCCTCTCCCTCTCTCCCTCTCCCTCTCTCCTCTCTCTGTGTGTGAGGGGGGGAGAGGAGGGAGGGAGGGAGGTGGAATGTGACATGTGCATGTCTCTTTGGGGCCTGGCCTGCATTAGGCCAGTGGTCAGGGCCGTCTTAAGCATATCTAGCGCCATGGTACAAAGATCCCTCCGGCGCCCCCCCCCTTTTCCCAGAGTTGTCTACCTGTTTTTAGGGAGCTGACACCATGCTTACACATTATCTCTGCTTGGGGGGGGGGACAGGAAACATAAACTTTTTCATTAACAATGCTCGTTTTTATTAACAAGCTCGTTTATTAACAATGCACTTTTATATACAGTGAGTTTCACCATCCTCCCCCCCCCCCCGTTTCTATGTGACTCTCTGTAAATTGGGTTCTTAGAGAAGTTTCCTAGCAATTTGAAACTTACGGCGCAATCCTCACCCCGTCTATGGAGACATCCTTTTGAATTCAACCGAGTTTTCTCAAAAGGGGTTCGTACTCCAGCTTTAGACTCTCTGACTCCTAAGCCTTCCGCAGCAAACAAACTTTGACTTTTCTCCGCGCGTCTCCGCCACAATGAGATCGATCGTCTTAAATAGTCAACACCACCACATTGACTGGCTTCGCCCCGCGGACCATACCTACCAAGTTCCTGTGGGAGAAATAAGGGACCGGACCAGAAGTAGCAGACCGGAAGAAGCGCTGCCGCCATTTTGGAACTGGGCGGAGCATGCTCAGAAGCGACTTTTGATGCTGCTTTGCCCAGTTCCAAAATGGCCGCCACGCCAGAAGTCGCACTGCAGCCATTTTGGAACTGGGCAGAGCTGCATCAAAAGTCACTTCTGAGCATGCTCCGCCCAGTTCCAAAATGGCCGCCGTGCCAGAATAAACCAGGAAAAAAACAAAAAATCCGTTTTTCCAGCTGAGAACAGCTAGAAAAACGGGGGGTTCCCGGGGAATACGGGAGACTTGGCAGCTATGCCGCGGACTGAAGGGCGTGTTGCGGCAACACCACTGCCTCCCCTGGGGGCCGTGGAAGGACCCCACACCCGGCGTCCCCTGCCCCCCGCACCCAGTGCCCTCCTGTTCGCCCCACTGGCTCTGCCCCAGAGGCCTGTCAGTGGGGCAGCCGGTGACCTTCCCTCCCTGTCCCTGCCCCCATCTCTGTCTGCCTGTCTCCCTCGCTCTGTCCCTCCACGGGTGCGGCTAGCAGGGGGAGACCGAGCCCTTCTCACCTTGGCAGCGGCACTCCGCTCTGCGCAGCCCCAGCCCAGCAGCTGCTTTGCCGCCGCCACCGCCCGGGCATCCATCATGGAGGCAGTCATGATCCACCTCCTCCCTCACGTCTGGCCTTGCTGGCAGTGTGCTTGCGCAGGGGGGGGGCACAGACGCGCTGGGTCCGGAGGGCCGCTTCTCTCCCCGCTGCAGCCCAGCCCAGGCAGGCAGGCGGGCAGGAGGGACGCGGCTGACAATGTTCAGCGCCCCTGCTGGGCGAGCGCTATGGTGCACCACACTACTCAGCCTTGCCCTAAAGATGGGCCTGCCAGTGGTGGTGTGTGGGTTGCCAGTGCCTGGCACCGCAGGGAAACAGGGTGGGAGGGAGGGACAAGGATGGAGTACGCATTTGCATTCAACTGCTTCATGGTGTCCGAGTCACCCAGGAGATTGCAGCTGCAGAGGGAAACAGTTATTCTGTCGCCTGCAAATGTCACTTCCTAGTTTGCACAGAGACGCCTTTTTCAAATGGAGCCCAGCCACAGAAGTGCACAGCTGTATTGAGGCAGCACCAGGTGTTGAAATTTTGCCTCCCCTAACAATTGCGCTGGGGGCAACCACCCCTGTGCCACTGTGTTAGGCTTTGACCCTCCCACTCATTCACTCACTCACTGCCAGTATGCAACTCCTGCTCAATTCTGCCAGAAGGAAAGTGACCCTCTGAATAAAAAAATGATCCCTACCCCTGCTCTACACCCCTCTCTCTGTGTCTTCCTGTGTCCATTTAATGCAAGTTTTCAGCATTCAGGAAAGCTGACGAGATACTGCTGCTTCTAGTTGGTTATGTGGCTAAGAAGAGGCAAAGCCCCCTGCGGGAAGAAACAGGCTTGATGGGAGGAAGCAGAGCTGAGCCGAGCGCAGCTTCTGTGCCAAGCTTAACATCTTCCCAATTTGGTTTTCAGTTGCACCCACGCCATTTGTTTCTAAATTGCAGAGAAACCCATTAAAAGACTTGGCAACATACCAAGTTTTCCTGTCGTGTCATAACAACCTCTCCACAAACCAAACCAGCATTGCTTATACTACTGGGGGGGGGGGAGTAGGGAGGTCAGTATTTAGTCTGGTTTGTCATTCTGAGATTCCTAAGGCAGAGGCTACCTCAGGGGATCATTTCGTTCTCTTTTCTTGCCTGTACATGGGGTAGTTGCCACTGGAGGTTCTGCTCGCATGGATGTGATCAGCAGCTTCTTATCCTCCCCTTGCCATGACTTTCGGTAAGGCTTTTATCGCTCAGAGCAAAAGTCCCCCATTGCTTTTGCAACTTAAGGGGTACTCTAAATCGGTGTTTCCCAACCTTTTTCAATCATGTCTTCCTACTGACCTTGTTTCCTTTCTGTGCCCGCCCCCCAGACATAGGCAAGGGGAGGCAGGGGGCAACTGAGTCTAAATGGTGTTTGATGAAGCCACAGAAAACCAGTTCTCACTGCACAGAGGCCTACCTATGCAGGTTGAAGGTTTCACAGAGCTCACACCCAGAGCCATGTGGAGCAGCGACAGGGCTGAGAGCTCCTTCTCTTTGGTTGCCTCCCATTTCACCTCCAATGATGAAGGGCATCTAGATAAAGGCCTGCAAAGATGACAACTGAGGCAAAGAAGGTATTGAGGAGTTCTGCCCTTTCTCTGTCCCCTGTTCGCATTTCACCATTTTCTCCTCTAAGTGACCCCACTGTTTCCTTGTTCTTCCTTTTGCATCCTTTAGTGCAGGGGTGGCTAAGCTTTTGGCCCACCACCAGGTGGTGGCCCTCCTTAACTGTTGGTCCAACAGCATCCTCAAGGCCACAGGTTGGCCTCTCTTGCCCTAGTAAGCCCATCACTGCAAATAGAGAATAGACAGAGGAGTCCTTTCCAACCTCTGTGAATTATCTCTCATGTACCATTATCTCTCATGTACCATGTTTGGTGACATACAAGCCTCTCTCTGCATCTTTGGGGCCCAATTTCCCCCCTTTTGGATGGGGGCTGGCCCCATATTTGCAGCTGCAAGGGTTGCAAGGAGAAGTTAAAAGCAACAAGAAGGGCTTTTATGGGTATGTCCGTAGCAAAAGGAAGAACAGGGAAACAGTGGGGTCACTTAGAGGAGAAGATGGTGAAATGCAAACAGGGGACAGAGAAAGGGCAGAACTCCTCAATGCCTTCTTTGCCTCAGTCTTCTCCAAAAAAGAAAACAAGCTTGAATGTGTACAGAAGAGGGCAACCAAAATGGTCAAAGGCCTGGAAACGATGCCTTATGAGGAACGACTTAGGGAATTGGGTATGTTTAGCCTGGAGAAGAGAAGGTTGAGGGGTGATATGATAGCCATGTTCAAATATATGAAAGGATGTCATATAGAGGAGGGAGAAAGGTTGTTTTCTGCTGCTCCAGAGAAGCGGACACGGAGCAATGGATTCAAACTTCAAGAAAGAAGATTCCACCTAAACATTAGGAAGAACTTTGGAGGTCTTTAAGCGGAGGCTTGACAGGCATATGTCAAGAATGCTTTGATGGTGTTTCCTTTTTGGCAGGGGGTTGGACTGGATGGCCCTCGTGGTCTCTTCCAACTCTATGATTCTATGATTCTAAGTCGAGCAGAGCTTCTGCACAGAACAAAGCAGTATGAAACTAAACCTTTTAAGACATGTTTACTGCTGTTTAATGGAGATTTAGCGAAGCTTTTCATTATTAATTAAAAGTTTTTTGCAATTAAAGTGTCTCTTGCACTGTTGTGACTGATGTGCCTTTTTGATTATTATTTTTTTCAAATGATATTTATTCATTTTATAAAGAAAAAGCAAAAATACAGAATACAAAAAAGCAAAAATGAAAGAACAATAAAAAAGAAAAGAAAAAAGAAAAACATATCAATAACAACAATCTTTCTTTTTTCTTAACATTGTAGACTTCCTCGACTCCCCCTCACTGGGTCCATTTTTAAACTCCATCTTAAGCAATTTTCATATTATATCTTAAATCATTTTCCAACATATAAACATTTCTATCTTCCTCAATTTAATTATCATTTTCTTAAACATCAATTATCCTTAACCTATAATCATCAATTTATTCCTAACCATTAATTGGTTTCCCATTTATCTATCTTCTATTTCACCCCTTAACCTAAAAATTAATCCCCCAAAATATCCATAAATTCAAACATTACCTCTTCTATCCTAATAACATTTACACACTTACATCTATTTCAGACCCCCCCTCTCCTGGACACGGAATCTCCCAGACGGTTCAGCCAGTTCCATGAATCAATCCAGTTCGGACCATCTTAAGCAGCCTGAAAATAAAAACTAATGTTGCTCCTCACCCCACTCCCACTCTGTCACAGCTCTATCAACCACACTTCCTCCCCCCTGCTGTCTCCCCAATTCTTTAACTACAGCTTGATGCCAACCATCTAAATTATCACTTTTCAATCCTCCTTGCTGTCTCCCAAGTTCCCTAACCATTGCACAATACCATCCTCTAGAGTTCCACTTTTCAATCCTTTCACAATTTTTATTCCCCTTAAATTTTGACCCCAATGTGGGTCCTGCCCTCCCTCTCTCACTGGGAGAGCATTATTCCACATTAGTTCTTCTTTAGGGACCTTTTGAATCAGGCCTGGGTATTGTTCTCCCCCTCTCATTGGAAGAACAATGTTCCATGTCCTTTCCTCTTCTTTTTAGGATCCATTACATTGTCCAGGACTGATAAGTGTTCAGCTTTCATCTCTGGACTCTCACGTGGAATTAGTCCTTCTTCAATTTCCTCACACTTCTGGCCATAGCTGCCAAGTTATCCCTTTTTTTAAGGGATTTTCCCTTATGCTGAATAGGCTTCCTCGCGAGAAAAGGGAAAACTTGGTAGCTATGCTTCTGGCTCATTTTTTTTCAATCTGTATTGTATTCTGATGTACTTCACTTCTTAATTCCCACAACAACTTCAAAAATTCCACTTGGAGGTCAGCAACGTCAGGTGCTATTGTGTCTACTGGCATCTTGTACTTCTCCAATTTCATAAGCACAGCAGAGTTGTGGAGCAGGAATGGTGCAGCTTATATCTCCAATCTTTAAAGGCAAAAATTATGTCCGAGCTGGATCCAATTTAGCATTCTCGGTCTTATATTTTATAGTCTCTTCAACTCTTAGAGTTCACAACCTCAAAGAGGTAAACACATTCCTTCCTTTTATGACATCATAATGGCGGCTCGCTGATCCCTCCAGGGTCCCGACTCCAGCGTGCAGGGGGACTTTCCCCAGTCTTATAGAAAAGTCTTTTGCGGGGATTTTTCTTCAAATCAGCCCTTCTCCCCTTTACCCTGCCTCAAGGGGAGAATTTAAATGCAATCTTTGGGAATTTGAAGCTTCTGTCAATCTCGCCGGCTTTGGGTAAATTAACTGCTTCTCATTTCCCTCAGTGGGGGAGATCGACATCCATTTTTGAATCTCCTCCCGTGGCCAATTCCTTCTGAATTAAAATTTTAAAGTCCCTTTTTTTTTACTCACAGTGTCCAATGTCTTTTGATCTCTTTAATTAAGGAAAAATCCACCGCTCAACAGCTGCCGGCTCGGAGTTTCACACTACACAGGTAACAAATCGGCTCAAAAGGGCGCCCACGCCTCCACTCTGCTCGCTCTCGGGGCTCTTAAAAGATACGCGTTTGGGCGCAGCTGAGTCTCCACGATCCCAGATAGCTCAATCTGGGGTTCTTCTGGGGGTCCTGGCCCTCTCGCGGCTCCCCCCCTCCTACACAGTGCCAGGAACCTCGGAGCTCAAGGTTTCTTCGCCAATCAGCAATGGCGGTAGACCGGAAGTCCGCCTTTTTGATTATTATTCAAGCAGAATGTTGTGTGTGCTACTCATAACATATGCCTCCAGGGTAAAAGGAATTGGAAAATAAAACATATTACCTAGGATTAGGATTAGTATGTCATGTAACTAAGAGCTATGATATATGTGTATAGTTCCCAGGGGAGGAAGACCGGGAATAGAAGATGCTTCAAAGCTGTGGACCAGGATAAAGTGTCATAATATATTTAGCCAATGCTAACGTGAAGCATAAAATGTAATGAAAGTGGGTCAGGGGCAATACTTCCCCCAGGGGGAAAAGATTGAATGGGGGGTGGGGGACACTGCATGTTAACAAACAGCCATGGCTAGATGACAAATAGTTTATAGAAGGGTTAGAGGATTTATTTATCCTCTGCCTACTTGCAACAAATCACTGCAATTTTTAAGGGCTGTCTTCAAATGAGAATATGCTTATTCTTACACACAGATTCTTATGCACCCTCTGCCCACACTTCCCCTGCCTTGCATTGGCTGAGGATATTATTGTCTTTGCCTTCTCCTCTCTTTCTAGGCAATTCATTCATTAATTCTGCAGGCTGGTTTGGGTGGGGGAGGAGGCTTGTTTGTGCTGCCTGGTCAATGGCCAGAGGCACCTCCAGAAACACAGCTGCGGCTTTGCTGCCCATTATTCAGGTCGGGTCCAGCTTGCCAAAATCAAGCAGCCTGCTTTGTCTCATCCTAAGCCCCCCCTCCAAGCTCTGCGATGACACAATTGGTGCTTTTCCAGCCACAATCTGCCTTTATAGGGAGACACCAGCCAGTTATATTAATGCTCTGCTCCTCGAAAGACAGGATGAATGGTGGTCTCGCTCTTCCTTGCTCCTTCCATCATCTTGTCCACTGTCTCCTCTTTTCTTCTACTCTAAGATTAATAATAGTAGCATCATCATAGAATCATAGAATTGGAAGGGAGCACAGGGGTCATCTAGTCCAAGCCCCTCTAATGCGGGGCTCAGATCCCAACTGCTCCTATTTAACAGTAGTGACAGTCATGGTAAAAAAACATAACCCTTATTTTGCCTTATAGGGAGCTATAACCCAAAACCCTTATTTTGCCTTATAGTTAGCATACACCTGATAGAAGGCTCTCTCTCTCTTCTCCTTCCATCTCCCCCTCCACCACCAGAAGCACAAATTGATCCTGAGGGTAAAAATGGCTCTGTGTGTTTGTCCTGCAGTGCAAGCAGACTCACTTTAAACACTTTAGTTAACCTTCTTCAGTGTGCATCTCTGTTGTTGTTGTTTTTAAAACATACTCTTATGATTTGGGTTTAGTAACTGTGTCCTCTCCCCATTGAATGTAGCATGGAAACAGAATTCCAAACAGAAACCTGCATGGAATTGCGCTATAAAGTGCTTATCTGGAACATGCTCAATTATAGCAACAAAATAGTATCAACTTCTTCCTCTAAATGAATAAGGTAAAGGTAAAGGGACCCCTGACCATTTGGGGGTGCGGCGCTCATCTTGCATTATTGGCCGAGGGAGCCGGCATACAGCTTCCAGGTCATGTGGCCAGCATGACAAAGCCGCTTCTGGTGAACCAGAGCAGCGCACGCAAATGCCGTTTACCTTCCCGCTGTAGCAGTACCTATTTATCTACTTTCACTTTGACGTGCTTTCGAACTGCTAGGTGGGCAGGAGCTGGGACCGAGCAACGGGAGCTCACCCCGTTGCAGGGATTCGAACCGCCGACCTTCTCATCGGCAAGCTCTAGGCTCTGTGGTTTAACCCACAGCGCCACCTGCATCCCCATGAATAAATGAATAAAAAAATGAATAAATGAAATGGTAATTAATACTTTTAACAATTAGCATTCATAAACTGCTTTTAGAATGCCCCAATTGCTTCACAAATATTATTTTCGTAATCCTTGCAGCAACCTTGTAAGGCAGGGATTCTCACACTCTCTACCTCCAGTAAACCACTGTGGCCTTCCACAAAATTATTGAATACATAGGATGTTCTTGTTTTCATCTGAGAAATATTGGGGGGGGGGTAGGCAAAATTGCATTAAAATGTGTTTGTTAGGGGAACTGCAACACTAAAATCCTGATGAATTTTTGAGGAATTAAAAGGAAAGAGAAAGGATTGCCAGCTGATAGAGAACTGTAGAGAAATGAACTTAAGGTGGGAAAAATCAAAACGAAAAATTAAAACTGACAGCTTTGTCCAAAGCTGCTTCCCTCACACTCAGCCATTCACTCTGTCTCTCATCTGTTTCTGCCATTTCCTTCTCTTTCTCCCCCTCCCCCACTTTGCCTTGCTCTCTAATACCCAACTTCCCACCTATCTTTGCAATGTACCTGTGGGGAGCTGGTACAGTTGTGGGCAGGTGAGGAGGAGGCGACACTGGGCAGGCTGCCCTGTTGAAACACAATGGACGATGGGCTAAGGCTCTTATCTCACAGTTTGTGAAACCCTGCTCTAAAGTAAGTCCATATAATTCTCTCCATATTGCAAATGTGGAGGCAGAGGCAGACACGGGGCAGGGGGGGGGAGTAATGTTGCCCCTGCCCCAAAGATCACGTAGCAAGTTTATGATAGGTGAGATTTCAAGCAGGAATTTCCTCATTTATTTGCATGGGATGTGCAGGATGGTGCTGTTAGTTACTATGTATTCTGCATTGTGTGTATTGTAAGGTGCCATGCAACTATATTAATTTCCCCGTTGCACTGTGTGTATTTCCTAGGAGCATAATCTTTGGGTAATTGGCTTTTTAAAAAACGCTCAAGTTGGCGTTTTCATGCCAAACAATGGCAAGGAAACCCCATTATTGTGGAGCTGCATTCGGAAGCGCACTGTTCCATGTTGATTAGTTTCAATGAGAGTCCAGAAGAGAATGTTCCTTCTCCCTGTTTGGTGCTGAGCTGGTGAAAGGCCATCTGTGGCAGCCAGATTCTTTGTAACAACTAATCAAGTAAAATAAAAAAATTCCTTCAGTAGCACCTTAAAGACCAACTAAGTTTATATTTTGGTATGAGCTTTTGTGTGCATGCACACTTCTTCAGATACACTAGAAACAGAAGTGTCAGACCCTATATATATACAGAGGGTGGTGGGGGTGGGTGGGAATGGGTGGTGGGCTGATGGGAGTGGTAAACCCATTCCCACCCACCCCCACCACCACCCATTCCCACCCACCCCCACCACCCTCTGTATATATATAGGGTCTGACACTTCTGTTTCTAGTGTATCTGAAGAAGTGTGCATGCACACGAAAGCTCATACCAAAATATAAACTTAGTTGGTCTTTAAGGTGCTACTGAAGGAATTTTTTTATTTTGCTTCGACTCAGACCAACACGGCTACCTACCTGTAACTAGAACTAATCAAGTGTTGTTGCTTTTTTAACAGGCAGCTAGGATAAGGAGATTGCAGAGAAGGCAAATTAATTATTTGCAGTCTTAACAGCGGACTTTATAGGACAGATCCTAATACCTAAAAAAAGAGTAAATCCCATGCTAGGGATCATTAGAAAAGGAATTGAAAATGAAACTGCTGATATCAAAACTTGGCAGCTATGGCGACCGCATTTGGAATACTATATATTCTTCTGGTTGCCTCACCTCAAAAATGTTATAGAGTTGGAAAAGGTTCAGTGACTCTCCTGTGAGGAAAGGTTGCAACATTTGGGACTTTGGGGTTTAGGCAAGGAAGAGGTGACATGATAGAAGTTTACATCAGATACACACATGTTTTACTGGTCTTGTGAATAGGGGCGAACGAAGGCGTTGACACCTGGGGCGGGGCATCGCTATTTAGGGCACATGTGTGGCATCGCTACGTATGATGCATGCGCCATACATAGCAATGCCGCACATGCACTGTACATAGAGGTTTGCTGGTGGTGGCTGTTCCAGTGGTGTATGGACGGTGCCAAGATTCTCTGCTCAGAGCTGCAGGCGCAAATGGAGGATCCTCTACATGCGGCTGCCGTCCGTACGGTGCTCAAGCGGCACCGGCGGCAAACCGCTATGTACAGCACATGTGTGTCGTCGTTACGTACAGCGCATGTGTGCGACGCCGCACATGCGCTGTACATAGCGGTTAGCTGCTGGCGCCGGGATCCTCTGCTTGCGGCTGCAGCTGTGAACGGAGGATCCTCCACATGTGACTGTGGCAGTGCGATAGCTGCTTGTGCTGCTGCGAGCCCCTGCGGGGTGCCTTCTTGCCACACCCCCATACATGGCACCTGGGGCGCACCGCCCCCCCCCACAGCGACGCCACTGCTTGTGAATGAACAAGACCTCTCCCTTCCATGCATTGGAGTGTTGTGGGTATTGGGAAGGGCTTGGGAGCATCCTTTGTTTTCTTTTCCTTTCCCCTCCCCATCTCAGAGATCAATTAAAAGTGGTGGAGAGATCAGACCCTCCAGTCGACAATTTTTTTTATGGTTCAGCAGCCAGCAAATTTTTAGGAAATTCATGGTGTGTTTATTCCTTTATTGTAAATTGAGCCTTACACTTCGAGCCTTTAGAGTATATGTCTACTCAGAAACAAGTCCCACCAAATTCAATGGCACTTACTCCTAGGTAACTATGTAAAGACACTGCAGTATTATGCTGCAATCCTAAACACTTTTTACTCAGAAGTAAAGTCCTGGTCTGGGAGGGTGGGGCAAGGCAGGTGGAAAAGCCGTTGCTGGGTGAAGAAGAAAAAGTCTCTCTGTTCAAGAGGACTTCCTCTCTGATATGTGCCTAATGATTTTCACAATCTCCATTATTATTATTATACTTATATCTTGGGGCTGAGGAGAGCCTTTTAATATATATTGATTTTATAAAACTAAAAAAACATATAAAATACAAAAATACAGAAATACAAAGAATCACATGAAACACAACAATACAGAAAGAAAAAACAAACCATATTTATCATTCATATGTCCTGACATTGTTGACTTCCTCATGTCCCTCCTAACTGCGTTTCATTGTATATCATCCTTTATAATTTCTATATCATACTTCAACTCATCTTATTTTTACCTTGACTAACATATTTCCTCTTATTACTTCCTTAACAAACATTTCAATTCTTATTTAACACTCGTATAAAAATCTGACTCTACTATAATACCTCTACAAATCCTCCTGTACAACCTCCATGTCCTTCCAAATCTTATATTAAACATTTCCAATATTGCTATTATTTCTTAAATATATTTTGAATTTCTTCCAATCTTCTTCCACCGACTCTTCCCTCTGGTCACGAAGTCTCCTGGTCAATTCCATAAATTCAATCATTTTCATCTGCCATTCATCCACTGTAGGTAGATCTTCACTCTTCCAATTCTTAGCCAATAAAATTCTCGCTGCTGTTGTGGCATACAGAAAAAAAACGTAGTATCTTTTTTAGGTATTTCCTCTCTAACTATCCCAAGTAAAAAAGCTTCTGGTTTCTTAACAAAGGTGTTTTTCAACACTTTTTTCATTTCATTATAAATCTTTTCCCAGAAGTTCTTTACTTGGGGGTAAGTCCACCACATATGATAAAAGGTTCCTTCTGCTTCCTTACATTTCCAACATTTGTTGTCATGTTTATGATAAATCTTAGCTAGTTTTACCAGTGTAAAACACACATTGAGGAGAGAGAGCCTTTCCTGTGGGAAGTGCATGACATGCAGAGCTCCTGGATGTGGGAAGAAGTGGGGGCTGCCTTTCCTTTGCAATATGTGAAGGGGGGGGAAGAAACCCACACATGAGACTGACTGATCCTGGGTCAGGCCGCTTGGTCTCTCCAGCTCAATGGTGCTACAGAAAAATGTGAAGTAAAAGTCACTTCAGAGGCACTTGGCAAGTTGGCATGCTCTTTACTGCTTTTCTTTGAGGTGGGGGTGTTGTTGGCTTGGTGCATATTACTGTCCCTGCCTTTGTAACATAAGAGGAAGGGGGCTGAAAGAAAACACAAGGAATGTATGTATATACACTGTGGGAGGCAGTGTTGAAATTTTGACACAACGTTCCATTCCAATACACGAGTGTTTGCATAAACTTACATTATATATATATGTTACACCTGTCACAGGAAAAAATATGATTTTGTGTAAAAAAAAAAGCAAGCACCCTCCATTGGACGTCAAAGGAACAGACGCCATATCCTTTTGTGTAGCAATAGCGCTATCTGTTGAACGTCAAAGATGCCTTGGGGAACCCGTGGAGGGAGAGAAAACAACGTTTTCACAGTCCCGCCCCCCTCCTCCTCCTTCACCATCCATAGCCGCTGGGGGGAGATGGAGGGCAGCAGGTAGCCCAGGAACCAGGCCAGGCCAGGCCTCACCGCTCCTCACCTCCCACCACCCACCGCCGCCGCGAGAGCCAGGCCGGGCCTCTCCTCACCTCTGCTGCTGGGTGGAGAGGGAGGCCGGCAGACAGCCCGGGAGGCAGGCTGGGCCTCCCCGCTGCTCACCTCCCATGCCAACGCCGCAAGAGCCAGGCTGGGGACCCTGACTGAGCCACAGCAACGCGTGGCCGGCTACAGCTAGTATTATATAAAACTTTGCATTCAGATAACACGTATTCAGAAACACGTGGGGGGTGGGGTGGGTAGCAAACTGAGTCTTTGGGCAGAAAAAAGCCTAGTTTTCCCTTTGGTTAATGAACCAAATAGAGCCAGGACTTCCTGATGTCTTGGTCGGGAGCAGGACTATGGCACCACTTGTGAAGGTTGTCTGCAGAGCTGGCTAAAAAGGCAGCAAGGCTTCAACCAACAGCTTTAGAGTACCGTGGGTGGTGTGTTGAAACACACTAGGCTCCACCTCCATGAAAACTGCCCCACATCATGATCTTTCCATTTAGCCTCTCCCTATGGCGGAGAAGGGGCACATACACCCCCCTTCACTACCGCTATATCCCTGACAAGACATGCCAAGTGGGCAAGTCATCCTGAGGCCAATATGTTCAGAGGCCTGTTTGATGCCTCTGCATGAGCAAGCCTTCCTGGTGAACACCAACATCCCAGATGCAACCATGATGTGTCGAGTGAAGGAGCATGACTAGACCTACCCGTTTCTGTCGAGAGGTTTGTTGCCACAGGAAGTCTTGCCAGACTGATGAATCTAGAGAAGGCCTTTTAGCCCCAGATTTTTTTAAATATATATATATATATATATATATATATATATATATATATATATATATATATTATCAGTCATTGTAGTTTTAAAAGATCTCTAGAAGGAAGGAAACCAACTCTTTCTTTTTGAGAGGTGGTTCTGTGCCATTCCTGTTGTTGGTGGCGGCATGACATTTGAAGTGATGAAAGGACAGCAGTCTTCTCTTTTACAATATTTCATTGAATCAGGTGTTGACATTGACACACACCTAACTCAGCTCAGGGCCCTTTCTTCCACCTCCACTTCCATTCATCTCAGTTATATGTTTGTTGTATCTGCTTAGGACGTCCTTTTAAGAAAAGGATTATTATAGGATGCCTCGAAGCTCGAGCTCAATCGGAGGCTCCAATGACCATCAGCAAAGCCTTTCCTGGTGCAAGGAGGAGGCTGCTCGTCAAGCTGCGTCCGTGCGAGGCATTCAGACGCGCCAAGCAAGCAACCCCGGCCGGGAGGAATCGGGGTGAAGGCCGGCAACGGGCAGCACTTTCCCTCTCGGCAGTCCGAAGCGGCTCCCGCCAGGCAAAAGTTTACGACCCGATTTTGCCAACTGGATAAATCAGACGTGAGGGAGAGCGAGCATTTTGCAGCGCCTCATTTCACCGAGGATTGAGAGAGGACCGGAATAGCTTTTGGAGAAGCAGCTGAACATGAACGCAGCATATTGCATAGAATGAGCGACGCTTAAGATCGTTTATTTTTATTTTTTGAAGGACCTTTCCCACCTGCCGACTGAAGGGCTACGGTGAGGTCCACAGGATCCCCAGCGAGCCCCTCGTCTAGCCAGACTCGAGAGCGCAGCAGGAGGGCGGCTGCATTTCTGAAGGCTTCCTGCACGGAGAAGAGCAGCTCGTCAGCCAGCCGAGCCGAGCCCAGCCCTCTCCTTTGGCCCGGGCTTGTTTTGAAGGCTAGGGCAGCATTGGGGCGCAAGGCACGCCCCTCCCGGGCGCCGTCCCCGAAGGGCTGCCCTGGCCGGCCGGGGACGGGAAGGGAAGGGAAGGGAAGGGAAGGGAGGAGCCTCGCTGGCCGAGAAGGGCGCGTCGGGGCGGTGTCGGCCTTCCTCGTCTTCTCCAGGCCCGCCTCTTCCTCGCTGCTGCCCCGCCTCCCTCTCGCTCCCCGGAGAGGCCGCCCAGCGCCCGCCGCCGGGGCTCTTGCCGTCTGCCTGCCTGCCTGCCTGCCTGGCAGCGCCCGGCGCCTCCGTCTGCAGCTCCCGCGTCGGAGGACACGCCGCACCTCGCCGCCTCCGCTGCCCGGCTGCTCTCCGGGGCCAAGGAGCTTCCTCCGCCCGCTTCCCCGAGCCAAGCGAGCAAGCGCCGCCGCCGCCGCCAACGCCGCCGCCGCCAGCCCCCCGGAGCCGAAGCGCAGCGGGCGCTGCTTGCAAACGCGGAGGAAGGGAGAGCGCGCCCGTGCGCGCCACCGAGCCGGCGGGGGGGCCAGGCCAGCCGGCCAGGCGGCGGGGAGGGGACTCTCAAGGTGAGCCTGAAGCCCCTTGGCGATAGATGCGCTGTTATGGGTACAATGAAGGCCTGCGAGGTCGGAAGGGAGGGGGGGTCGGGATCCGCTGCAGTAGCAGCTGATGCTGGAGATGGAAGGAGGGGGGGCAGGTTGCCGGTTCTGCCGCGGACGCCTCTTCCAACCCCAAAGAGGCCTGGCCTTTGCTTTGGGCTGTGGGAGCCGAGCAAAGCCCCCCCCCCCGAGTTTTCCCATGCCAGGTTTCCAGGGCGATCATTCTTGGGGTGTGTGTGTGTGTTTGTTTATGCGTGTGTGCAGGTAAGGAGGGCCTCTGGGATTTGACTGCCTCTTTCTTCTCTCTCTCTCTCTCTCTCCTCCCCCATTTCGCGCTGCTGACCTTTTATTTCGCATTTTCGGGCTGTTGTGCCGCCCCCCGCACGGTCTCACTAATGCCTCTTTGCCAGGTAAGGCCAGGCTGCCTGGCTTGGCTGATGAGGGAGCAATGTTTTATTCAGCAGTTAGCAAAGTGTTTCTCGTCGTTCCCTGATTATTTCACAGGGAACAGAACGGAAGAACATGTCTATTTTTTTGTTTGGGCGAATTTTGTGTTTTGCTTTGGAATCACATAGGAGGAATCTTCTAATCATGGTGACTAAATTAACTGAAATACTCCAGTCATGTAGCTTCTGGCGGTAGTTTAAGGGGTTGTGTGTGTGTGTGTGTGTAACCAAAAGCAGAGTTAGAAATTAATGCAGGGTTGTCTTCTGCTTGTGTAAGTTAAAACAACAGGAATAATGGTCACTTTCATAGTGATCTTAGAAAAAGACACACACACCCCATCACACTTAATAGAAAATGCATTTCAACATGCAGCAGCTGTCAGACTGCCAGCATTTACACCATTGCTGACTTAACTGTAGATGTCAGACTCTGCTTGCCCTGTTGGGTGTATTTACACTACAGAGATGAATTTTTACTCTCCCAAAGAGACCAGATGAGGCCTTCCTGTTTGTTTACAGAATGCATTTACTCCTGTCTGAAGTAGTAATTGCAGGCGTCTTCCCCTCCATCTCAGATTTAATGGGATACACATTCTGATCCTTTAGGGACTGCCAGTATTTTTTGGTGGGTTGCTGTGTAGGTTTTTGTTTTTGTCTATGGTACTGGGTGGAGAATTGAAATGTGAGTGTGTATCTGTCTCAGGGCTTTACAAAACTGTATTAGAGGTTGCTTCTCCTCCCTGATCCCCCCACCCCAGGCTTTCTTCAGACTCAGGCTGCTGCCGTGACCCTTCCTTCAGAGGCCAGTGTCAAACCACCACACACAACTCCTGCATGGAATCTGTAAGCCTGGTTTGCAGAAATGTTTTTGTTGTTCAGTGACATGAGTGTAAATGCGTGATTATGGACTACGCCAGGCATCCCCAAACTTCGGCCCTCCAGATGTTTTGTACTACAATTCCCATCTTCCCCAACCACTGATCCTGTTAGCTAGGGATCATGGGAGTTGTAGGCCAAAACATCTGGAGGGCCGCAGTTTGGGGATGCCTGGACTACGCAGTGCAGACAGAACCTTCATATTGCTTGACACTGACATGACCTCATAGGATCTTAGAGTTGAAGGGTTGGAAGGGTCATCTAGTCCAACTCCCTGCAATGCAAGAATCTCAACCTGCTTAAAAACCACCACTTCTCATGGGAGTCCATTCTGCTATCGAACAGCTGTCAGAAAGTTCTTCCTGTTTGGTTCCTAGCCACTGGAGCAGGATAAAGCAAACTTGCTCCAACTTCTATGTGACAGCCCTTTAGATATTGGTAGATGGCTGTCATCTCTCCTTTTGGTCTCCTCTGCTCAAGGCTAAACATCCACAACTCCCCAAACTGTTCCTCATAAGGCTTGGTTTCCAGACTTTTGAACATCTTTGTTTCCCTCCTCTACACACATTCCAGCTTTTTTAATATCCTTCGTAAATTGTGATGTTCATGACTGGATACAGTATGTTTCCAAGCACAATTCAAAGTGCTGATGCTGACCTTTAAAGCCCTAAATGGCCTTGGTCCAGGATACCTGAAGGAGCATCTCCACCCCCATCGTCCAGCCCAGACACTGAGGTCCAGCGCCCGAGGGCCTTCAAGCGGTTCCCTCCCTGTGAAAATTGAAGTTACAGGGAATCAGGCAGAGGGCCTTCTTGGTAGTGGCACCCGCCCTGTGGAACGCCCTCCCACCAGATGTCAAAGAGAAAAACATCTGCCAGACTTTTAGAAGACATCTGAAGGCAGCCCTATTTAGGGAAATTTTTAATGTTTGAAGTTTTAGTGTTCTGTTGGAAGCCACAGTACTCCAGGTGTTTTCTGATCAAGGTAGAATAGAGTGGGGCTGTTACTTCCCCTGTTTGGGACACTAGACTTCCGTTGATTCATCCGGGTCCTGGGGAGTCAAGTAGTGTTTGAAACTCCCATTGTTCTATCTAGGCATATTTTGTGTCAGGGAATTTCATTAGCGTGAGAGTGGCTGGGGAAACCCAGCCAGATGGGCGGGGTATAAATAATAAATTATTATTATTATTATTATTATTATTATTATTATTATTATTATTATTATTCTGAGCTCTGGGCGCAGTACTGTGCCTAAGATTTCAGATTAAAACTGCAGAAAGAAAGGAAAAGAGAGAGGACTTTTTCTGCCTTCTTACTTCCAGCCACTCTCTGAAGAATGGAGAAGAGACCCTCTTAAGAATATATGGGGTGGGCAGGGGAAGGACTAGACCATGTGAAAAATGAACATACTGTATTTTTCTGTGTATAACACCCCCCTATTTTTTGTGGGGGGTCACCAACGCCAATTGCTCTCCAGCCTGCCTGCCAATACATTGCTGCGGCCTCCAGTAGTCTGCACGCTAGCTGCCAAAAGCAAACCTGCCCACTCGGTGCAACCACAGCCAACTGCACGCACGCCTGACCACTGCCGTAAATCGCCAGCCCAGTTACACCTCAATAATAGCTAGCACATGTTTGTCCACCCCCACCCCGAGATTTTACAACCTCTGTTAGGTAACTTGTCCCAGTGGACTAAAATGGTAAACAAATCACACACACAATTTTTGGAAAGCTATCATGCCTGCTTGCCTTGGGAAGAGTCTTGCCCACCAACGACAACCAGACAAGTACTGTAGCTATTTACAAGCCTGCTTTTGGAAGCAATAGCAATTTGTTTTGCAGCTCTTCAAGGGTATAAATAATTAATAGTCTTTCCGTGTAAAGAACACAAAAACACGGGCTTTAATAATGTACAGAGTAAGTGGCCAGATGATTCTTTCATTATAAAAAAGAAAGGTCTAATGGAAGGATATATGGACAGCTGCGCATAACACATTAGAGTGTGCAGATGTGCTCCAGACTCACCTACGCAAATCACTGTGGTCATATGTAATTTTTGCCTTACACTTGTCTCTCATGGCAGAGAATGCATGTGGTCTGGCTTTCATCTTTTAAAAAGAAGGATACTGACAAGCTGGAACGTGTCCAGAGGAGGGCAACCGAAATGGTCAAAGGCCTGGAAATGATGCCTTATGAGGAACGGCTTAGGGAGCTGGGTATGTTTAGCCTGGAGAAGAGAAGTTTAAGGGGTGATATGATAGCCATGTTCAAATATATCAAAGGATGTCATATAGAGGAGGGAGAAAGGTTGTTTTCTGTTTCTCCAGAGAAGCGGGCATGGAGCAATGGATTCAAACTACAAGAAAGAAGATTCCACCTAAAGATTAGGAAGAACTTCCTGACAGTAAGAGCTGTTCGACAGTGGAATTTGCTGCCAAGGAGTGTGGTGGAGTCTCCTCCTTTGGAGGTCTTTAAGCAGAGGCTTGACAGGCATATGTCAGGAATGCTTTGATGGTGTTTCCTGCTTGGCAGGGGGTTGGACTGGATGGCCCATGTGGTCTCTTCCAACTCTACGATTCTATGATTTAGTTGTGACATATATTTAGTAGTAATATAAATAAAGTTGACACATTTCCCTTGCGCTCTGCATTCTGAGGGTGTGTACCTTTGGAAGGTGTGTTAATTACTGTGATTAGTTTTTGGGAAAGGTTAAAGACCTGGGCAAGTTGTCTGAAATGGTATTGTGAGGTTGGCAGGAAGGAAGATTTAAGTATTGTTAAAAGTTGTAATTTACAGGTATATTACCAAGTGTCTGAGTAGCAGGCTGCTGGATGACATGACACAAAGATTATGATTTCTGTTTTTCTGCATGCAGTTATTTGTTTTGAAAACTCATGTACAGTCATACCTTGGTTTAAGTACGCTTTGGTTTGAGTACTTTCAGTTTAAGTACTCCGCGGACCCACCTGGAACAGATTAATCGACTTTCCATTACTTTCAATGGGAAAGTTTGCTTCAGGTTAAGTATGCTTCAGGTTAAGTACAGACTTCCGGAACCAATTGTGTACTTAAACCGAGGTACCACTGTAATGCTTTTGGTTTAATAGTCCATGTTATGGTGGCAGCAAAGCACAGCAGGGTTAATGTTTTATTGTGCAATAATATTCAGTGGCAGAAAGCTATTCCTTTTCACTTTGTGCATTGCAACAGACTCTGGGGTTTGGTGCTAGGTGGCATCTGTGCATGGTGCCATCTTGCAACATACTGTACTCTGCAACATCAGCACTGAAGCCGATGCTCTCAAACTCTGCTTTTCTGCAGGCATCTCTCCCACTGTGACCACTGCACTATTTTTTGTGGGTGGGGGAGGGTATGTGTGAGGGCAGTAATATATGCTCACCTGCTGGGGTCAGAGCCAGAACGCTTCTTCTCCGCAGGTGTGCATTGCCTCTTACTGGGAGTCAGAGGAGCAAGATGGCGGGGAGGTCAGTGCAGGAAACCTAACTTGTGGTCCTTGACATGACTGTGGATAGGGTCAAAGTCAGGTCAGAGCAAGGCTGCCATTTGTGGGTGGTGAGGAAATGGCCAGTTGCTCCTCCTGTGATTTGGTCATGTCTGAGGAACTTCCATATCTGTGGCATTTACATCTGTTGGTATAAATGCACTGGGCCTAATAAAAAAGTTTGATGTGTTGCTAAAATATAAAAAAAATAGTAATAAACTCTATATTTAATTTATATGTTTACTATATAGAAAATAGTAATAAACGTTTTCAAAATGTACAGCTTTTTCACATTTGAAGCTTAAAACTATCCACGAAAAGGCTTAAAATGTTGGTGAATATGGCTCTGCCTTATATTCCACATATAGTAAGTGCTTTTGTGTATATGGCTCTGATGAAATTTGGTGCTCTCATAGAATCATAGAGTTGGAAGAGACCACAAGGGCCATCCAGTCCAACCCCCTGCCAAGCAGGAAACACCATCAAAGCATTCCTGACAGATGGCTGTCAAGCCTCTGCTTAAAGACCTCCAAAGAAGGAGACTCCACCACACTCCTTGGCAGCAAATTCCACTGCCGAACAGCTCTTACTTCTTTACTTCTTACTCTCGCTTCTTTATTGTCCGTTGTACAAAGAACGAAGGGGCTTATCCCTCCCCCTGCCCAAATCTCATTAGCAAATATGGCTCTATAAACTTACGGCGACAAATATGGCTCTATAAACTTACGGCGGCAAGGAGGGGCTGATGCAGGGGGCCAAACACCCCCCTGCAGGCGTGGGAGGCTGGCCCCACCCGCAACTCCTCCCCTCTGGAATGGAGAAGTCTTGTAATTTGATGTATGTTTGTCTTTGTCAGGCATTGCAGAGCAGGAAGTAATGCATACTGACCTCCAATGCCATACTACAGATTTTGCCTATAACTCTGCTTTCAAACCGTGTCCTGAATTTCATTGTACAGTTGGATATTGGGATGCAATATATCCAGACCATTTAATTCTTGAGAGCCAATGACCCTCTAATTATCAGTGATCAAGACAGACCTGTTGAGAGCTGAATAGTGTCTTGGAAAGTAAACATTATTTCTGTACAAGAAGAAAATAAATTGCTCAGGAAGAGTATTTGTTTAATCTTTGGTCATGCCATTGTACAGACGGGTTTTATTTCCCCGTGGTTCTGTTTCTTGGGATAATGTAGATTCAGTGTATTGCTGAAATGGGATCCTCATGCAAACCCACTCTTTGAAGTACTCTGTAGATATCTTGGAAACACCACAAGTTTGGAAGTAAGAAAAGTTGTTGTAGTGCAGTGGGTATTACTTTTGGTGTTGGAAGTACATGGTCTCTTATCTGAATTAGGTCTGTGCTTAAGAGGTTTGGCAGCAGACCTGGGTTTGGAGCCTGGATTGTCAGTGAAAAGGTGCAGAGCAGTGGAGGGAGATTTGTGTTTTGCAGTAGGGAAGGGGTGGCATGGAGGAAGGAAGGAAAGGGCATGACTTTCTCCTGCCTTTTGGTTTCCTGCTGCAAGTCATCCCATATGCTCTCCCCACAGACATGTTCCGGATGTGTTTTGGTCATGCTGTGAGTGGAAGGAAGATGTATGTTGTGGGTGAGGAAGCAGCAGGTGAATTAAAGTTAAAGCATTCTGAGAGGGGGAAAGAAACCTTCACTTAGGAAAGAAGTATACCAGGAAACCCTTTCCACTGTTCCAGCCGACCCTTCCCCATCAATTTGCTAGTTTATAGAGCCATATATAACAGCACTGAAGTATTCTAAGGCTGTATTGACTTTGGGCAGCATAGCCAACCAGTCCTTCAAAGTATCTTCTGTGCCTTGGCATCTTATGATCTGTAGCAGAATTTACTGAGGAATGATATTTCAGCATTTATTTCTACTTAAGGCCACTGTGATTACAACAACGATGATGATGGGATGTGGCATGTAGAACACAGCCCTGTAGCTGAGTCATTGTGGATCTTTGAATGCATAGAAGCTGACCGACCGCCAGACGACTTGAATGATCACAAAATCTCTGCTTGGGTTTGGAGGGTGAGACTTGGGCTCATCTGCTCCTGGCTTGTGTCTATCACCAACATTGGTTGTAAAACCCAAGGATTTGAATGCCTCTCAATCAGTGTTCAAAATCCCCCAGACGTCAGGTGTGTTCTACGGCTGGTTCTGGTCCAGTTGTGACCACATGGAGATCTATGGATGCCAGATTGGCAACAGACATCTCCACCTGGCTGCCCTACCCCCCCCCCAGCTTTCTTAAGCAGGTAATCAGAAGAACTTATTTACAGTGGTACCTCGGTTTACAAACACAATTGGTTCCGGAAGTCTGTACTTAACCTGAAGTGTACTTAACCTGAAGTGAACTTTCCCATTGAAAGTAATGGAAAGTGGATTAATCCGTTCCAGACAGGTCCACAGAGTACTTGAACTGAAAATACTCAAACCGAGGCGTACTTAAACCGAGGTATGACTATATTGCCAGTTATAGGTAGGTAGCCGTGTTGGTCTGCCGTAGTCGAAACAAAATAAAAAAATTCCTTCCAGTAGCACCTTAGAGACCAACTAAGTTTGTTATTGGTAGCACGAAAGCTCATACCAATGAAAAACTTAGTTGGTCTCTAAGGTGCTACTGGAAGGATTTTTAAAATTTTTTTTATTGCCTTTATATCCCACCTTTTCCTCCGAGGACATGGTTCACCCCCTGCTCAGTTAATCCCTATAACAACCCTGTGATGTAAGTTAAGAGGCTGTGACTGGCCCAAGGTCACCCAGTGAGCTTCATGATGGAGTGGGGATTTGAACTCTGGTCTCCCAGGTCCTCCTTTGATGCTCTAACCACTACACCACATTGGCTTCCTAACAAACTATATATATTGAGTAGGAAAATGAATAAATATGGAGAAAGCAAAATGTCACTTAGAGAAGGATCTGAAATCTTTTCCTTGAAGCTTGGATTTGTCTTATTCTGGATTGTTTTGTTTGATGTTTCAGTGTACTGTAAACCACTTTGAGATTTTTCTAAAAAAAATGGAGAGTGGTATAGATATGAAGTAATAGTAATTGTAATAATTTCAAGGCAAAAAGGCACCTAGACATTCTGTTGTGGCAGCTGTAACCTGGGTGTAGGGTGCCATTTAGTGATTAGCTCACCGTATATATTTGAGTTTCTAACACTGCTCTCAATAATGCAACACTTGACCATCTATGACTTAAAAGTATTTGCAGAGTCGAGTCTCAGCTGTGCAGAATGATAAATACCCCCCCCCCCTTTTATAAAGAAGAAGGTGGGGTTATTTATTTAGAAGCAAATTGAGGTGAGGCTATAAAACTCACTTTGCCTGAAACAGAAAAGGCGGCAGATTATTCTGGTGGTAGTTTAACTTGCCAGGGCAGAGGCCCTTTAATAGCCTTGGTCATGTCCTTCACTGCACAGTGAACTACTTGTTCAGATAATGTCTGTTTTTACTTCTTGCAGACAAGTGTTTGGCAAAGGGGGGGGGGAATCAGTTGTAATATTAATGCTATCAATTATGTTTACAATTATAAGTTCCAGGAAAATAAATATTTGAGCAGCCACAAATTCTGCATTGCTTAATTTGTTTTTTTATTTGCAAATACCGTATTGCTAAATTGAAATAATACTTGACTCTAATACAGTCGTACCTTGGTTGTCGAATGCCCTGGAACTCAGACTCCTGTTTTGGCTCCTGAATGCTGCAAACTTGGAAGTGATTGTTCCAGTTTGTGAACGTTCTTTTTGAACCCGAACGTCCAACGGGGCTTTTGCAGCTGCAAGAGATTCGGTTCGACTTCTAAGGTACGACTGTATATTGGCCTGTTCTCTCTGGGTCTCGCTAAACTAGAGTTTGACTTGCAGTAGGAGTTACAGCCCTACACCATTACTTCATGTAAGCCCCGTTGCACTGCTTTATATTGCTAAGTTGGAACTGCAACAGAGAGAGTTCTGCACTCAAATGGAAAGCTAAGCAATTTGGGAGTAGAGAAGGGCTTACTGAAAAACGCTCTGTAAGCCATTGAGTTAATTTCTGATCTAGAGATGTTTTGCAAAAATATCAAGGCTTTCCACCTGCTGATGGATGTAGCTTGCTTTATTAAATGTTCACAGTTTGTAAAAAAAAAAAAGTTGATGGAAAGATATGCTCTGGTGATTTGTGGAATCCATAATTCACATAACATGAATGCACATATGTGTGTGTTGTTGTACCTCTTTGACTGTTGCAAATGACTAGACTACCTTGTATAAAGGTCAGAAAACATTGCATCTTAGTTGGTGTGGTTGCATTATGTAAACAAACTAATCTGTTAAAGCAAATAGGCCAGGTGATACTTAAATTGTTGGCATGGCCTCATGCGCTGCTGTTTAAGGTGTCAGTATAATCTCCATTTACTGCAAAGAATGTGGTTGCATTTAAACACCTCCCAGACAAACAAAGAAACTGGATAATTAAAATTATATGGGTGTGGATCATCTTTTGAGAAAGGCCTACTGTTCTGGGGTTTTTGGTGCAGAAAAGAAGAGGCTACTGGTAACTCTAGGCCCAAGATGATTGTAACACCACAAGCTTTGTGGAGAGAATGAAAAAAGATTTAATCATTACAAATTATATAAAACTTTTCAAGTGTTTAGAACGTTTAAGTAATCCTTTTAAGAACCCTGCAAGGTAGATCAGTCTCACCATCTGTTTTGCAGATAGGGAGATGGAGCTGATACTGGAGAGAAGTGTGTTGCCTAAAAAGGCTTGACACACTAAAGGGCTGCCTATGAAGATGGTAGTTTGGAAACTTCAGCTGGTGCAAAATGCAGCGGCCAGGTTGCTCACTGGGACAGGAAGGTTTGAGCATATTTCACTGATTCTGCTCTGCTCAACTGCACTGGCTGCCAATCAGTTTCTGGGCTGAATTCAAAGTGTTGGCTTTGACTTATAACGCCTTGAACAGCTCAGGACCCCAATGCTCTCTCAGTATGAACCTACCTGGACCCTGCAATCATCATCTGAGTACCTTCTTTGTGTGCCTCCATAAGAGGTCCAGAGGGTGGCAACATGAGAACGGGCCTTTTCTGCAGTGGCCACCCCCCATTTGTAGAAGGCTTTCTCCAGGGGCTTGCCTGGCCCCCTTGTTACATATCTTTAGGCACAAGGTAAAAGTGCCAATTTTCTCCCAGGCCTTTGGCTAATTAAACGGTGTATGGCCTTTTAAACTGCGCATGGGGGTTGTCTTGGTGTTTTTGTTTGTTATTATGGTATGTATTTTTGTGCTTTTATATTGTTAACTACCCTGTGATCTTTGAATGAAGGACGGTGTAGAAATTTAATTAAAAACCATACTAATCATAAACCATGTCTTTGCATGAACACAGCTTCATGCTCCGGCACCGGGGGCGGAGAGCAGGGGGGGGGGTTGTGACTGGTGTGCATCCTGGGGGGCGTGGTGTGCGTCCTGGGGGCATGGAGGCGTGGCGCCCACGCCTGTGGAGGCGTGGCGCCCACGCCTGTGGAGGCGTGGCGCCCGGTGTGTGGGGCCAGCCGTGGTAGCACCCCACCGGGATCGTGGTGCTGGGGGCAGTGTGCCCCCCCGCCCCCTCTACCTCCGCCAGTGCATCCTCGTTGCTTCTCTTTGGCTGTTCAGTTGCACTTCACTGAGCTATATAATGGCTTCCAAACCTTGGCTTGTACTGTAGTGTGGCTCTCTCCAGACTGATTATGAGTGCTAACCAAGGTTTGTCCTGTGGTTTACAGTTCATTTTTTGTCTAGGAGAGCTAAAGCACAAGACTGGGTTTGGATGGGGTGCAAAGTCGAACTATGACTTGGCTCAGTGCAGCACAGCAGCAGAGGAGCAAAGTGACTGTGACCTCGTCTCCCAGATCTTGTGCATTTTCACAAAGCCATGGTTTTGTTTACTGTGACATGTGAACCAGGCTGCATTTCCACAAGGGCCAACATTGATGCCGAAATCCAGCATTGCTTGAGCTCTGCGAGTGCGACTTTCTCCCGATTGATGTGCAGAATGTATGAGGACCGGAAACCAAAATGCTTGTTTACAAAACTATTGTACTGCCAACCTTACTGTATGCTTGTGAAACATGGACCACTTATAAACTCCATCTCTAACTCCTTGAAAGATTCTATCAACGGTGTCTCCGAAAATTTGTACACATCACTTGGGGAGACAGGCGAACTAATATTAGTTTACTGGAAGAAGCAAAGTTCAGCAGTGTTGAAGCAATGATTCTTCAACATCAACTTCGTTGGACTGGTCATGTTGTCTTCTAAAGCAACTACTCTATTCCGAACTTAAAAATGGAAAGCGTAATGCTGGTGGTCAACAAAAGAGGTTTAAAGACTGTCTCAAGGCAAATCTTTAAAAATGTAGTATAAACACTGACAACTGGGAAACACTGGCCTGCGAGCGCTCCAGTTGGAGAACAGCCTTTACCAAAGGTGTCATGGGCTTTGAAGAAACTCGATCTCAGGACGCAAGGGAGAAACGTGCTAAGAGGAAGGCACGCTTGCCAAATCCACACCGTGATCAACTCCCGCCCGGAAACCAATGTCCCCACTGTGGAAGGACATGTGGATCCAGAATTGGCCTCCACCATCACTTACGGACCCATTGTTAAAACCGTGTTTATGGAAGACAATCTTACTTGGCTACGAGTGATCACCAAAGAGGAAGAAGTAGTAGTAGTTCATAGCAGAGCCAGAAGCTTCTTGGTCCACAGTTCTTAAATTGCAGTCCTGTGGATATTGACAGAAGCCCCACGGACTTTAAGGGGATTGACAGCCACAAAAGTGTGTGTAGGATTCACCATTTTGCAACACTGGCTCTCGCAGCACATGTTGAATCAGTAGAGTTTATTGGCACAGGGTGTTATGGTGCCTGCTACCTTAAACATATTTTTAAATGATTTAAAAGAAAATCTGGTGGTTCAGTCATATAGTGAGAAATACTATCTTTATATTCAAATAGGATGTACTTTTTTGGGAAGTTAAGCAATGTAGCAATATTCACACATCTAGAAGGCAATGATGGGGTCACTGGATGCAGAATGATCAGCTAGTGTCCTCATGGTCAAGCATAGTAATGGTTGGGTTTCAATGACTTGCTGGAAAAAATGAGCTGCCTTGCAGTTCGCCTATCACTTTCTTCTCATCTCTGTTAAGCAGAGGATTTTCTTCTTTGTTGAACTGAATTAGTAATATAGTATAATGTCAGAGTGACTGAAAAATTCCCCGGTGGGAGAACAACGTGGATAATGTAGAATGCACCCGGATTTGTAGAACATTGTGTTTTAATCTACTTTTAGCTTATTGTCGACTCTTAATTGTTTTTTGAATGTTTTAAATAGTTGTTTTTAACTGATGATCTTATTGTTTTAGACTTCTTGTAAGCCACTTTGAGATTTGTTAGTTTTTACAATCAAGTCAAATGGGCCTTAGAAAGCATTGCTAATAACAAGGCCAGTGGAAGTGATGATATTCCAGCTGAACTATTTAAAATTTTAAAAGATGATGCTGTTAAGGTGCTACACCCAATATGCCAGCAAGTTTGGAAAACTCAGCAATGGCCAGAGGATTGGAGAAGATCAGTCTACATCCCAATTCCAAAGAAGGGCAGTGCCAAAGAATGCTCCAACTACCGCACAATTGCGCTCATTTCACTCGCTAGCAAGGTTATGCTTAAAATTCTACAAGGCAGGCTTAGGCAGTATGTGGACCGAGAACTCCCAGAAGTGCAAGCTGGATTTTGAAGGGGCAGAGGAACCAGAGACCAAATAGCAAACATGCGCTGGATTATGGAGAAAGCTAGAGAGTTTCAGAAAAACGTCTACTTCTGCTTCATTGACTATGCAAAAGCCTTTGACTGTGTCGACCACAGCAAACTATGGCAAGTTCTTAAAGAAATGGGAGTGCCTGATCACCTCATCTGTCTCCTGAGAAATCTCTATGTGGGACAAGAAGCTACAGTTAGAACTGGATATGGAACAACTGATTGGTTCAAAATTGGGAAAGGAGTATGACAAGGTTGTATATTGTCTCCCTGCTTATTTAACTTATATGCAGAATTCATCATGCGAAAGGCTGGACTAGATGAATCCCAAGCAGGAATTAAGATTGCCAGAAGAAATATCAACAACCTCAGATATGCAGATGACACAACCTTGATGGCAGAAAGTGAGGAGGAATTAAAGAACCTTTTAATGAGGGTGAAAGAGGAGAGCGCAAAATATGGTCTGAAGCTCAACATCAAAAAAACCAAGATCATGGCCACTGGTCCCATCACCTCCTGGCAAATGGAAGGGGAAGAAATGGAGGCAGTGAGAGATTTTACTTTCTTGGGCTCCTTGATCACTGCAGATGGTGACAGCAGTCACGAAATTAAAAGACGCCTGCTTCTTGGGAGAAAAGCAATGACAAACCTAGACAGCATCTTAAAAAGCAGAGACATCACCTTGCCTACAAAGGTCCGTATAGTTAAAGCTATGGTTTTCCCAGTAGTGATGTATGGAAGTGAGAGCTGGACCATAAAGAAGGCTGATCGCCGAAGAATTGATGCTTTTGAATTATGGTGCTGGAGGAGACTCTTGAGAGTCCCATGGACTGCAAGAAGATCAAACCTATCCATTCTGAAGGAAATCAGCCCTGAGTGCTCCCTGGAAGGACAGATCGTGAAGCTGAGGCTCCAATACTTTGGCCACCTCATGAGAAGAGAAGAATCCTTGGAAAAGACCTTGATGTTGGGAAAGATGGAGGGCACTAGGAGAAGGGGGCGACAGAGGACGAGATGGTTGGACAGTGTTCTCGAAGCTACGAACATGAGTTTGACCAAACTGCGGGAGGCAGTGGAAGACAGGAGTGCCTGGCGTGCTATGGTCCATGGGGTCACGAAGAGTCGGACACGACTAAACGACTAAACAACAACACAATCAAGTGGTATATACATTTTATGAAACAAATACATAAAATAAATAAAATTGCTGGATTGTGTATAGCATATAGTGTGGGATTTGTTCAGCTTTATTTATTCATTTAAAATATTTATAAACTGCTGAACAATTAAAATTCTTAAGTGGTGTACAACATAAAACCAGTAAGCAAGATCATTAATACAAAAATACAACCTAAAACCAGTAAAACAGTAGTATAAAAGCATATAAAAATTGGATTTCAGGGAAAAGCCTGTGCAAAATGATATATCTCTACAAGACATTTGGAGCAACTGATGGGGTGTGTGTGTGTGTGTGTGTGTGTGTGTCTATCTGTCTGTCTGTCTGTGTGGCAGAGGGAAGGGCATTCAAATTCCAGCTCAAATGTGAATCCCAGTAGTTGTGGATCAGTGTGCCGTAGTTCACCAGTCTGTAAAATGTGTACAAGGGGATTAGAACCGCTGTGATAGCTCCAGATTATTTTCTTTTGGCAAATTATGTGTTGCATTTCAGTAGATGTGGTGCAATTCAGCAATTCTCTTAAACGTGCCGATTTGGAATTTTGTCCTACTGAATTCCTTGGAAGTGTCAATTGGAAGCAAACCCCCATGCTCTGCTTTCTTTTGTTGCCTCCCCAAATTCCCTCTCTCCCTCCAGAAGCCCATGAAGTCACGTGAAGAGAGCTTTCTATTCAAACTGGGGCGCCAACCTGCAGACTGTTCTGTGGTTTTCTCTTCTGGGTGCCCCTTGAGTAAAAGACTAAATGACAGAATACGTATCGACGCAAGTTAACATGCTGCGAATAAGTTGAGGAAAATCAGTGCCCTGCTTTCACTCATTCTCTCTGAATGAATCTCATAATCTTGGGAGGAAGACTTACAAAAATAAAAGTAAAAAATAAAACAGGATAGCAACTTTGGAGAAAGGGCCTTTGGTGACACTGGTGGATATGTTGCAGGGTTTGCATCTCAAAATGTTGATTAGGCTGGTGGCTCAGAGGTGGGTGTGGGGGGGTGGATAACATGGGGCAAAGCATTACTTTCACCCTGGGGGAAGTTACTGCTTGCTCTTAGTCAAGTGTCAAGGTTTCCTCAGTTCTTATGCCAGGGTTACCAACAGTAGCATCCCTGGTTGTTTGTCAGTACGTTTAATAAATTGCTTGAGTAAACAGATAAACTATATGTTGGTATTTATTTTTTAAACCCTGCTTTATAGCTGTGAGTCCCTTCTGTTGCTGAATTAACTGTTTCCTAACTACCCCATTCACCTGAAGTTGCAGGTTTTAAAGAAAGAGCTAAAGGCTAACAAGAGGGGGGAAGAGTGTTGAAAGGAACCTACTTAGCAGCTGATTGCAAGAGATCGGGGAGGGAGATAAGGGAGCTAGCTCCCTTCCCAGCTGCCCAGGCCCCTTGCCCAGGCCTCAATTGTTGTCTGCAGAGAGAGGCTGCTTGTTTCCCCAGCAACATGTGACTGGCTGATTAGATTATCTGTCTGGAAACTGTAGAAATGGGTCCATTTCCTTTCCTAGAGAAGCTGCAGAACTGTGAGTTGAACCCCATAAAAACAGGATTTTTTTTCCCTTTGCAAGGTAAGCTCAACAACTTTGAGCTGATCCTAAAAAATTTCCTCCTTTGCAAAAAATTATGCACAACTGTGAGCTGACCCCCCACCCCCGGCTTTTCCCATTTGCAAAAAAAACTGCAAAACTTTGAGCTGATCCTCAAAATAATGGAGTTTCCCCCTTTGCAAAATAAGCTTCCTCAAATATTTATTGGGGTGGGGGGCAAAGGCACCTAGGCCTCTAGGAGTTGGCTGCTATGCCTAGGACAATTCAAGAAAGCAACATATTTTATTTCTTGTTTTCCTCCTCTAAAAACTAGGTGCTCCCTATGGAGCGAAAAATATGGGTAGTTCCTCTCTTGGATGACAGTCGTACCTTGGAAGTCAAATGGAATCCGTTCTGGAAGTCTGTTCGACTTCCAAAGTGTTAGAAAACCAAAGCGCAGCTTCTGATTGGCTGCAGGAAGCTCCAGCAGCCAATCTGAAGCTGCGGAAGCCCCGTCAGACTTTCGGGTTTGAAAAGAACATTCGCAAACCGGAACAATCACTTTTGAGTTTGCAGCATTCGGGAGCCAAAATGTTCGAGAACTAAAAGGCTGTTTGAAAACCAAGGTACGACTGTACTAAAATCCTGAGCACTAAGCAATTCAGCGGCATAGAGAAGAAGTAATAACGGGGGGAAAGAAGACAATACTTTGAAAGCTATTTAGGCGGAACCAACAACATAAACACCACCAGAAAATAAAAATAAAAAACTGTTCCCCCTCTTTTTTGTTTACTTTGCTGCTACCCCCTGTGTTAAACCTATTTCCTAATGTCTCCTGCTGCTCCTCTGAAATTGCTTCATTGCAAAAATATCCTGGAATGTTTGTTGAGTTTCTCAGTTTGGCACACAGTGTGTTGGGCAGGACCTTCTCTTAAATGGTTGGCAAGGCACCAAAGTACAGGACCTGTCTTGCAAGCAGGGCAGCGCTTGGGAATGGCAGGATACTGGATACACTAAATTGATTTCCTATGCATTTAGCCATCTTGTTTTTGAGCAGTCCACCAAGAGGGTGTGCATAGGAAAACATATGGAAAGCTAAGACTCAGTTGTGAAGCTTCATACTCTTGGTTGCTTGTGCAATTTATGTAAATGTGTGCAGGTGTGCCTTTTAAATAAGGTAAATGTTTCAGTACATCAAATTTATGATGATAATAAGAATTTTATTATTTATATTTATTATTTATACCCCGCCCATCTGTCTGTGTTTCCCCAGCCACTCTGGGTGGCTCCCAACAGAATATTAAAAACACGATAAAACATCAAACAATTAAAACTTCCCTAAACAGGGCTGCCTTCAGGTGTCTTCTAAAAGTCAGATAGTTGTTTATTTCTTTGGCATCTGATGGAAGGGCGTTCCTCAGGGCGGGTGCCACTACTGAGAAGGCCCTCTGCCTGGTTCCCTGTAACCTCTTAATCTTTTGAGTACACCAGAGAGCCACAAGAAAGGATTCACTCTCTGCCTGTTCATGAACATTTCTGTGTGTGGTTGTCTGGGAGCAGTTCTCGCTTGCCACAGGCAACTAGGAGAGTGGCCATTTTGCAAGTTGTATAATAATATTCTGTAGTACGGTGATTAATTTCCCCCCTGGGGGGTTTACCCTCGCGGCATTGAGAGCCTTTGCTGCATTTCCCCTCCATCAGACAGATGAGACAGGTAAAGAAGGAGCTGTATCATGAATACAACATAACCCTGGACTTCTGATTAGTGATGGGCAAATTCAATTTGATTAGGAATTGAGTAAGCAGTGACTATAATGTGAGAAAATTAATATATCCTGCACCACCGGCAGATTCCCTTTGGAGCTGTTGGAGGAAAATTACATTCAATACTGTACAAGCCTGGCAGATTTTGTTTTTATCCCAAACCAGGAAATTATGGATTTAGGCAACATTGTTTCCTTCTAAGTTGCTTTTCATTTGTGCTAAAACTCAGTCTAAGTGTTGTTGTTTTTAATTGTTTAACCATATCAGTTAGCAAACATGGATACATATATTGTTTTGGTTAAATACCGTAAATTGTTTAAATTATTATTAAGGAAATGGTTATTTTTCTCCTTACAATAAAGTACAACAGAAAAGTTGTCCAAATATAAACAGTTAACTTATTAAACCTCACAACAATTTCATAATTATCTGTGTGTATTTCTAATAATATAACCAAATCAGTAATTTTTGATATAACTGTAAAAACTACTCTGAAAATTCATCATTCCAAAAATGAAACCTTCATCTGGTTGTAAATATTAAGATTATACCAGCAAGAATGTGTCTTTCTGTAAAAAAAAGAAAGAAAAAGATTTAAATCAAGTCTTACTGACTAGTGATTTAAATTATGATTGGTTTTGGGATGGAGATTATTTTGGAGTGGGTTCAGGTTTTTGGGATGGTGTCATTAAATAAGCATGTCATGTAGGGCATCGGATTCTTTGAATTTCTTATAGAATTCTGCTGTGAAGCCATCTGGGCCTGGGGCTTTGTGTGGTTTCAAGTTTTTGAGGACTGTGTCTATTTCTTCTGGAGTGATAGGACTGTCCATGAATTCCTGTTCCTCCTTGGTTAAAGTAGGGGTGGTCAGTCCTGCTAGGAATTTTCTGATTTCCTTTTCAGGTGGGTTATGGGAAGTGTATAGGTTGGAGTAGAATTCTGCAAATTCTGAGGTTATTTCTTTGGGGGAGAATGTTATGTTGCCATTTTTTTGGGTGACGCAGTGTATTCTTGTTCTGAGTGTGTCTTTTCTACTTCTATTTGCTAATAGTCTGGAATTTTTCCCTCCATATTTGTAGAAGCGTGTGGAATATAGAATGCTGATCATTGTTTTGTCAATTTCTAGGGAGTCTATTTCTCTTCTCTTTTGTTCGAAGGAGTTCTTTGGATCCTGCTTGTTTATAGCGTGATAGTAATACCTTGCTCTAGTTGGCTAATTTTTGAGGAGGTTTGTTTTTTAAGGAATGCTTTCTCTTTTATGCAAGCTCCTCTGGTGACCGCTTTAATTGCGTCCCATAGGAGGGGGGCTGTTATATTGCATACATTATTTTCACTGAAATAGTTTTGGATAGTTTTTGTGAGACTCTCTCTAATTTGTTTGTTTGTGGTTAGGATGGGGTTGAAGGACCGTGTCGGAGTATTTTGTGTTCCTTCTCCTATTTTAATGGTGACTTCTACTGGAGCGTAATCTGTGATTTTAATGTTGTTTGCTGCTACCACTAAAGGGATCAGACCCTGTGTGAGCAGGATGCTGTCCAGTCTGGACAGTGTACCGTGGGATCTGGATTGGAATGTGTGGCTTGTGTCTCACGGGTTATGTTCACCCCAGATGTCGTAGAGGCCTCTGTTTTTTAACATTTTTAGCAACTTGTATGAGTCTGTTTGTTGGGGGGGGGGTTATTGGGGAGGGTTGCCTGTGGGTTTGTAGGGTGGGTGTTTTTCAAGGATATGTCTCTCATATTTAGGTTGAGATCACCTCCTAGGGTTGCTTCTCCTTCAGAGAAGGTGAGGAACTTGTTTAGTGTCTTTTGGAAGAATTCTAATTGTTTAGTGTTTGGAGCGTATATTGAGCTGATTGTCAATTTAATTTTGCCATCTAGTGTCCCGTTAACGAAAACAAATCTGCCTTTTTAATCTTTTAGGACTGTTGTGGCGTTGAAGTTCAGGTCTCTACTGAGTATTACCGCTACTCTGCGGGCTTTTCCTGAGCCATGCGCCACCCACTGTTGATTGAAGCGGGGGTCATTCAGGAGTTTGTTCCCTTTGGGTGGGTTGTGTATTTCTTGTAGGAAAGTGATGTGTGGTTTCATGGAATTTTTTGTAGGAGGTGATGCGTTTTCTTTTGATGGGGTTTCCCAGCCCCCTCACATTTAATGCAATTGTTTTTAGGTTAGCCAACTTGCTTTTCTATTGTGTAGGACGATTCCTTGCCAACCCATCCGGGTTGTCCTGTGTCTCTCATTTCATGTTGTTTAGTGAACCAGTGGTGTTGCGCTGACCTAGGGTGTGATGGGTGGGGGGCTGGTGGGGTTAGGGTTAGATTTGGGTTAAAGAGTACCGGGTGGGCTGTAGAAAGTTCCCTATTTAAAGTTGTATGGGTGCTGAATAAGACTGGGCCCAAGACAGAACCCTGTGGCACCCCACTAGTGACTTCTCTCCAGGATGAAGAGGAGCCATTGATGAGCACCCTTTGGGTTCGGTCAGTCAGCCAGTTACAAATCCACTGAATGGTAGCATTGTCTAGCCCGCATTTATTTTACCAGCTTCTTTACAAGAATATCATAGGATCAAAGGCCTTGCTGAAATCAAGATAGGCTACATCCACAGCGTTCCCTTCATCTACCAGGCTTGTAATTTTGTCAAAAAATGAGATCAGATGAGTCTGGCATGACCTATTTTTCAGAAACCCATGCTGACTTTTAGTGATCACAGCGCTCCTTTCTAGGTGCTCACAGACCGTTTGCTTAATGATCTGCTCTAGAATCTTTCCTGGTATTGATGTCAGGCTGACTGGGCGGTAATTGTTTGGGTCCTCTCTTTCCCCCTTTTTGAAAATAGGGACAACATTTGCCCTCCTCCAGTCTGCTGGGACCCACATGTCACCTGTTGTTGACACAAGATAGAGGTGGTTCTGCTTGCATTGGGGGATGTGGGTGGGGGCAGCTGCTGTTGAAGCTCTGGCAGAGGGACAGGGCTGGTCTGGTCCACCAGGCCTTGGCAGTTTAGATGGGCAGCTGTTGATGCTCTGTCTTAGTGATGTCTAGGGAATGAGCAGCCAAGAATATGATTAGGGGGTTAAGGGCATCTTCTTCTCCCAACATTGAACTTTCTACCCTGACTAGTAGATGGAAGAATGGTGTTCCTATGACATCAAGCTTGAAGTCTTGAAAGTGCAGACTTTTCTTTCTGGTGCTACCAGGGCTGATATAGTTGTGACACTGTGTCCTTTTTAAAATCAGAAGCCAGGTTGCAGGATGAGGTGTACTTACGCCACAAATTTAACATGAGCTCTGACATCCCTTAACTGTGGTTGAGGCATGAGATCGTCTGTGATCCTGCAGCTGGCTGGCTATCTTTTTAACAGTGGTTAAACAGGACGCAGCATTATATCTGGATTCACTCTATTCCCCAGAGATCTGAACTTTGTCACATTGGCCAAAGTTTTAGACTGGGGTTGGCAAACTAAGGCCCGCGAGCCGGATCTGGCCCAGTTGCCCTCTAGATCTGGTCCACGAATGGTTCTGCAATCGCTGCTTGGATCAGCGTGATTGCCTTTTTTTTTGGGGGGGGGGTGCCATTTTTCCCGATTCCCCCCCTCCCTCCCTCTCTCACCGGCTTCTCCCCATGGCTGCGCTGTGGGCTGGAGATGGATGTGCCTGCTGGCCTGGTGCCTAGGAAAGCTGGCCCGAAAAGGAGAAGCGCTGCAGAGTGGCGGTGGAGCAGGGGGAGGGGAGGGGCTGGGGGAGAGAGAAGCCCCTTCTGCTACGTGCGCATGCAGTCTGGCCTGCCACTAGGTTTGGGGGATGGTGCACCGGCCACCTCCAAAAGAAGTTTGCGGACCCCGTTTTAAACCATGACCCTATTTGGCTTTCTAGTCAGGAAGGCACTGACTGTGACTCATTTATTTTTGTATATTTCTGAGAACTTTGTCTGATTTGAGAATGAAGTTCTTCTGTGAAATGTAAGAGAATGAAGTCCCTCTCTGCTTGCTATGAAATGTAGGATTCTACAACTGTTTTTACTTTGGTCTTCTGCCTAAATTCTGGCTACCGGTATGTATAATGTCTCAAAAGGAAAGGCAAATTTTAGCCTCTAACTGCAAACATTTATTTATTTAAAGTTTACATTGCTTTATTTTCATTCAAGGTTGCATCTCTGTTATTTTCCAGAAAATCTGAACTAAAAAAAGTACTTTGTGCTTTCCTGTGTAGGTCACAGATAGTCAGAATACGTCCCACTTTTTGTATCTATTAACCTCCATCTCATTTAAAAATAGCCACTAACATCATAAAACTATAGCATCATAAAATGCATAACAATGACCAACTTATAATCAAATTAATTCTGTAAAAATGCTTGCCTCCCCTCTCCCTTCCTCTCTGTTTGAGGGATGCAGTAGAGCTCTTGCCATCGCTTTGCACAGGGAAATACATAGATACAATCGCACCTTGGGTCTCGAACGTAATCCATTCTAGAAGTCCGTTTGACTTCCGAGAACATTTGAAAACCAAGGCATGGTTTCTGATTCACTGCAGGAGCTTCCTGCTTTCAATCGGAAGTGGCGGAAGCCGTGTTGGACGTTCAGCTTCCAAAAAACGTTCGCAAACTAGAACACTTACTTCTGGGTTTGCGGCATTCAGGAGCCAAAACGTTCGAGTAACAAGGCATTCAAAAACCAAGGTATGACTGACTGTACATGCAAAAACAACCAGATTTTAATCCTTTACCAAAATCATTGTGGTTTGAAGTCACTTGGAAGCTCAGAAAGGCTTCAATATGCCTTTTTGACCATGCAATCTAACTACTAACTAGACAATGTGAGAACCTTCCCCAGAATTGCCTTGTATTTTGGGGTACACACAAAGCTGCTGATGTATATCCATACTGAATATGTTCCTAATCCCCACCCCCACCCTGTTAATTGGAAACCAGTCATTTCTTTGTATGGCACCATCTTGAGTTCTGTTTCTTGGTTCTAATGGGTAGGGATGGAATGCTGGGAACTGGCTTTCTTGAGCCAATGGATGGGGAGCTTTCCCCTCCAGTAATGTCTTTATTTAATGCTTCCTTTTGATCTCGCAGGCACATGTATTGGAGTAAAATTATTTGCTCCAGATCTCTCCTTATACCATCTTAGCACTCAAGTACCCTGAGAAGAGAGTTGCTGGTCTGCCCCCAACTGTCCACTGTATGTTCCCTTGGGCTCATTCCTGTTTGTTGTCTGTTATTTCACACTGCTTCTGCAGCAGCTCCATGTCTGTGTTCATCTCAAGGCCTTCCATATAGCACCAGACCCTCTCCTGGCCCCTTGTTCTTGAGCTGCACTATGAATGAAAATTCATTTCCACCTATTCCCCATTCAGCAAATAATCTGGAAGCGCTGGTTGCTGTAGGATTACTGAAACTGTGGACTGGATTGCACAAGAGGAAGCCCTATGTAAGAGCAGAATATAAGTGTGTGTGTGTAATTATCCTATTAATTGGCTCTTACAATATTGAATGAGATGGCAGTTTCTCTTCCTGAGGGCTGGGAGTGGGATTAGTTGGGTTTCAGGCCATTGTTGTACTAGCATTGCAAAATAATCTCATAAAATGGATTAGTTCACACATTATTTTTAAGTGGTGTGCCTCCCCTCCCCCCCCAAATACCATATATATTTTCTGTGGCAAATAGATAATCTAGAAGTAAGCTATAGCATTAAAAAGAATCCTGTTCACATTCTAAAAGCCTTCCTGTTTGGTTGCCAGCCAGAAGTTCTTTCCTATTTGGCATCAAGCCGACTAGATTATAAGCCTGTGATCTCAATTATTGCATTTGCATTCAAGTTCTCCCTTTTTTAAAAGGGAAATTCCCTTATGCTGAATAGGCTTCCTTGTGAGAAAAGGGAAAACTTGACAGCTATGCATTTGTTTTTTTTGTTTTTTTTGTTTTTTGTAAGACTTTATTGTTTAAAATAATACAGAGTAGAACATATGCATGATATAAATACAATGATAAATTTCTCCTCGTCGTATCTCATACAAAAAAGATAAGTACAAAAAACTAAATGCATAATTCAAAATAAATTCTTCTTCGCAATGTGAACCGTATACCATCTTTATGTTACATCCTATTTCTTCCCTCTTAGACACTTCCCGTCCTTCCAATGTTACAGTTTCAAATTCTTTGTTTTCTACAGGTGATGATTAAGTGGGCCCAAGACATCGGCCACAACATACAAATAGAACAATGGGAGAAAATGTGGGCTGATAATATGAAATTCACAGCATGCTATAGTCTGCAGGAGAACAATATGAAAGTATTCTATAGGTGGCACTTTACTCCCCAAAAACTTGCAAAAATGTATGGAGGACCAAGTCCCCAATGCTGGCGTTGTAAAAAAGAAATTGGAACACATTACCACATGTGGTGGACCTGCCAGGAAATTAAAAGATATTGGAATAATATATATGAAGAAATCAAAAAACTATTTAAACAACCAATAAAAAAAGGCCGGAAATATTCTTATTAAACATACTACCACCAGAAACTCCAAAAGAAACAAAATTCTTACTGCTGTATGCAATGACTGCGGCCAGGGTACTAGTGGCAAGAAAGTGGAAGAGTGAGATCTTACCCACTGTATTGGAGTGGCAAACACTCATGCTAGAATACATACAACTGGCTAAACTCACTGACTCAGTAAGAGAATCATCAACACAAAAAGTATCCAAAGAGTGGAAGGTCTACAAAAAATATCTAAAAGTGTATTATCCTAATAATTCCATATTGGCAGATATAGAATAACGTTTGTAATATAAAAATGAGATTAAGGAAAAAATAGAGAAGAAAGGAAGAAAACTATAGCTATGCATTTGTTTTAATTTGTGATCCTAATTTGAAATGCCGAGTTATTGATTTCCTCAGATGTTTTCTGATCTCAGTTACTCTGGTGCTTTATTAGAGAACTAGTGTATTTCAGCCCGTTTAATAATGGTTGTTAAGTACAGTGGTACCTCGACTTACGAATGTTTCTACTTACGAATGGAGCTCCGTCCGCCATCTTGGATGCGGTTTAGATATGTTTTTTTCTACTTACGAATTTTTAGATAGGGTTGCTTCGACTTACGAATTTTTTCTCCCAATGCGTTCCTATGGGATTCGACTTACAATTTTTTTGACTTACGAATGTGCGTTCAAAATGCATTAAATTCGTAAGTAGAGATACCACTGTATGTTGTGTGCTTCCACTTGAAGAGACGTGCCTGCAGTCCTGCAACATATCTGTAACACAGTAGTAAAGGTTTTTTTAATGCATTGCTGCCCTGAACTAATTCATCCACATTTTCTCCAATTAAGGAATGCTATGCCCATCACAGAGGCCCTGCTATGACTGGAATTTCTTAGCAACTCAAAATTCATTTTCCTTGCTCGTTTTCTAGGCAGATTTGTCTACTTTTTTTAGTTTGCCTGCCTCTTTAAAATGGGGAAAATCTGTAGACTAAATAAGCTTAAGAAGTTAGTGTGCCGTATATCAATTCTGTAATTCTAGGCAACATAGACCCCACGTTGCAATATTTTTTGTAAATATTCAGGCACTGTTGTTTAGTCTAATCTTCTAGGAACATTTTAGGATTCACAGAGACTGAAGGGGGGAAAGCATTTACTTGTATGGTGGGCATCTTGGCTTTTCAGTTTCATTTTTTTGTTTCATAAGCCTGCAAGCTACATACCAAAATCTTCAGAGAATTAGGAACCTGAATAATACCATATCTCAGTTGGAGCAACATCAGGGGTGATCGACTGTGGCGCTGTCTCCTTTCAATGGGATGTTAAAATTGCATATTGACTTGCACAGCTCTGCTCTTTACCTTTCCCGTTGATTTATTGAGCTGCTGTCTCTTGAAAAGCCAAATCATAATTGTTGTATTACACGGAAGGCTTATGTAGGAGCTCAGTGCTTCATTCTCTCGGAAAAACTAAATCTAGCCCAGTACATTTGATACAGCTTCTATCTAATTTCTGCACAGCTCCCCCACCTTCTTGATGCCATTGTCAGTGCATTCTGCTTTCTTCATTCTGCAAACCTCTGTAATCCAGAGAATGTGGTCCATGGAGAGAGTTTGGTTTGTGCTGGATCTTCTTCAGTATAACCTTCTAAAAATACTCTCTCTGAAATAGTTCTTGTTATGACATTTATAGCTCGCGTTGCCTCCAAGGAGCTCAGGCTGGCATAAATTGGGGTTATCCCATTTTATCCTTACAACAGACCTAGGAAATAGGTTAGCGTTCGACTGTGTGGCCAACGCAGTGTCCCCCAGATGTTGGATTACGACTCCTACTACCCCTGACCGTTTGCCAGGCCGTCTGGGGCTGACGAGAGCTAGAGTTCAATACCTGGAGGTTATTTCCCTGGCTTAAGACAGTGTGGCTGACCCAGAGCCACCTAGACTGCAATCTTTTCCAGGAGGGACACCCATAATCTCTCATAATTTGCTAGTTCTGGCTGGGACTGATAGAAGCTGAAGTTCAACAACATCTGGAGGGCCAAAGATTCCCCACCTGGTCTAAGTCCAGTACTCTTATTCACTATATCTTCTTGGTATAATTTATATAAAAAAGAAGCACCCAAGTTCTTATGCCCTAAAAATGACTACCATGTTTCTCCAAAAATAAGACACTGTTTTATATTTATTTTCCTCATAAAAATACACGGTGGCTTATTTTCAGGGGATGTCTGTTATTATTATTAAGTATGGTACAGTTTAACCTACAAGGTTAAACTGCCTATCACTATGGCTTATTTTCGGGGCATGGCTTATTTTTGGAGAAACAGGGCATGTGCGAATCTAGTTTCTTCATTAATGATCCCCACCTCTCTTCCTTTGCCCAGAAAAGTTGCAGTTACTAACTGTGGTGGTTTGGAATTGTCTTAACTCTGTCCCCTTTCTGAATACTGGATTATTCAGTGGGTTTTTTGTTTTTTGTTTTTTTGTTTTTTGGGGGGGCAAAGAAACAACAGCAAGGAGATTTTTTTTATTATCAAAATAGGTCACTTAAATGTTTTCCAATGGGAGTAGAATAATTAAGGTACTTGGTTGCTGTGAAAACAAGGTATTGTTTTTCTGTGCTATCGTTAAAAACCTCCAGGGTGATTTCCCCCCAAGATGGACAGGAAAGCTTGTGTGTGTGTGTGTGTGTGTGTGTGTGTGTGTGTGTGTGTGTAATTAGATTTAGAGAGAAAGGATGAGTATATTTATGATGGTATTCATGGAGGGAAATGAAGGTTATCCTTTGATCAGTTGAACTGAAGTATTGGAGCTGCTATTTATAGATCTCACACAGTACTCCCCACCCCATTGGCTTTTCTGGTGCAGAGTGTTGCCAGAGAAATATTTTGAAGAGCTAATAAATGGGTTATATTTCAAGGTTTTTTAATCCGGCTTCCTTTGTTTTTCCCCATAACCTTTGGCATTTCGTGACAAATTTGTTTCATTTGTGGATAGTAATGAGACTGACATTTTGCTGTGGGCACTTGGAAGGAATGAGACAGCTCATCAAAATGCTGTACAGTGGAACCTCGGTTTACGAACACCTCGGTTTACGAATTTTCGGTTTACGAACGCCGCGGACCCATCTGGAACGGATTAATTCACTTTCCATTACTTTCAATGGGAAAGTTCACTTCAGTTTATGAACGCTTCAGTTAAGAACAGACTTCCGGAACCAATTACACCCATGCTTTGGGTTAAGTACTCCGCGGACCCGTCTGGAACGGATTAATCCACTTTCCATTACTTTCAATGGGAAAGTTCGCTTCAGTTTATGAACAGACTTCCAGAACCAATTGTGTTCATAAACCGAGGTACCACTGTAATGATAACCAAGCCCCAAAGAACTTATTTTTGTCTGTTTAACTTCCCTCATCTTTCCTTTAATGTCAGGGATTCTGGCTGTAGAGCAAGCAGTTTGTCTTAGTAGTTGTGTGTTGTTGATATCAGTGTACTGGAAGAAGCAAAGATCACCAGTGTTGAAGCAATGATTCTTCAACATCAACTTTGTTGGACTGGTCATGTTGTGCGGATGCCTGATGATCGTCTTCCAAAGCAACTACTCTATTCCGAACTTAAAAATGGAAAGCGTAATGCTGGTGGTCAACAAAAGAGGTTTAAAGACTGTCTCAAGGCAAATCTTTTAAAATGTAGTATAAACACTGACAACTGGGAAACACTGGCCTGCGAGTACTCCAGTTGGAGATCAGCCTTTAGCAAAGGTGTCATGGGCTTTGAAGAAACTCGATCTCAGGACGCAAGGGAGAAATGTGCTAATAGGAAGGCACACTTGCTAAATTCACACCGTGATCAACTCCCGCCTGGAAACCAATGTCCCCACTGTGGAAGGACGTGTGGATCCAGAATTGGTCTCCACCATCACTTATGGACTTGTTGTTAAAACAGTGTTTACGGAAGACAATCTTACTTGGCTACGAGTGATCGCCAAAGAAGAAGAAGAAGTGTTGTTGAAGGTGCATGAATGGAAGAAACTTGTGGGGCCTGTAGTTGTAGACTGCCGCCTTTGATCAGGCTAGTAAATAGCCAGTTACTTGGGTGCCTCCAGGCAGTCAGGTAAAGAAACTCCTGTAAACTAGAAAGGAGTTAGTTCTATTCTATTGAATGTGTCTTGGAGGAAACCAGAATATATAGGAAACCAGAATAGTAAAAATAGGAATTAGAGGGCTAGTAACTTTGTGAACTTTCTTGCTTAGATCTTATTTTGGGACCTAAATTTAAATGTAGATGTTCTCAAGGTGCCACCCATCTTTCTACAGCCATGGGTGGGGCAAGGTTTGGTAAAGGGCTTTTCAGCCCAGGCTCATCTTTGTTTCTTAACAGCTTCACAGCTCTTTGTTTTCGCTAGGTAAGTGTTCTTTCCTAACTTCGGGGCTGGGATGCGCCCTGCTGGGCATCCTGTGGGTGTCAAGGCTTGGCTTGGGGCAGTTCGCTCCGGGCCTTTGCAGAGGTCCAGATCCAAGCTTGGGCCTTCGGGGAGGTCCGGATCCAAGCTTGGGCCTTTGCGGAGCGATCCGAGGGCCTCCGGTGCTGCAGCGCAGCCACGGAGCCTCGGATGGCTTCTCAGAGGCCGGGCCTTCGTTCCAGAACTTCACGGAGTCCTCCGTAGGCCTCGGAGAGCTTGGGTTACTTACTTCCAGGTTACAATCGTTCGTAAACTGAAAATTCATAAACCGAGGTGTTCGTAAACCGAGGTTCCACTGTACCACTGTATTCTGCTCTGGTCAGACCTGACCTGGAATACTGTGTCCAGTTCTGGACACCACAGTTTAAGAAGGATACTGACAAGCTGGAACGTGTCCAGAGGAGGGCAACCAAAATGGTCAGAGGCCTGGAAACGATGCCTTATGAGAAACAGCTTAGGGAGCTGGGTATGTTTAGCCTGGAGAAGAGAAGGTTAAGGGGTGATATGGTAGCCATGTTCAAATATATAAAAGGATGTCATATAGAGGAGGGTGAAAGGTTGTTCCCTGCTGCTCCAGAGAACCGGACACGGCGCAATGGATTCAAGCTACAAGAAAGAAGATTCCACCTAAACATAAGGAAGAACTTCCTGACAGTAAGAGCTGTTCGGCAGTGGAATCTGCTACCAAGGAGTGTGGTGGAGTCTTCTTCTTTGGAGGTCTTTAAGCGGAGGCTTGACAGGCATATGTCAAGAATGCTTTGATGGTGTTTCCTGCTTGGCAGGGGGTTGGACTGGATGGCCCTTGTGGTCTCTTCCAACTCTATGATTCTATGATTCTAAGACCTCTGAAAAGTTTGAACTGCTTTTTTCTATTTTCAGAATGCTGTTCTCCTTTTACAACAGGCAGTCTTGCATCCAAATAACTCTTTATTTTCCTGAGCATTAATGTTGTTTTGTCATATCTGTCAGACCTCATTGGGGTCAAGTGCTTTAGTTTCCTTTCCCTCTGTTGCTATACGGTAGAAGAGGGAGCTTATTTCAGTTTACCTTGCTGATATTAGCGACCTCTAATAACAAGCCCTTCTTAAGAGTCAACGTAGCTTGAATATAAAAGTTGTGAAGGTGCCACAAGAAATGAAGTTCCTGTGCGTGTTCCCCCTGAAGCAGAGTTTGAAATCCATGATGCTTGGCTACTTGTGACATTGATGAAGTTGGGGACAGACAAAATTAGCTACTACCATATTTAGGGATGACTGTGAATATAAGTGACTTAAAGAATTAAGCATGCTCCCTACGGATGCATGTACTGTATTGATGAGCATTGGTCAGGATGCCTAAGTGCAATGTTCAGAATTAGCCAGGCACAGGCCCATTTTGCACCTGGCTTCCCTGGGCTCCAAGATAGTGCCTGATATGTCCACCATCTCAGGATCATTGGCTCTGGACTGTTTTCACACACCAACACTACACCCTGTAGAATTCTATCAGTTATATTTTATCTGCACAATTGGAATGAATTTCCAAATTGTTTTTTCTGGGCAGCCTGAGCAGGAGCGGGCACCACTAAGAAAAAGAAGTTGGAATAGGCAAATATATACGTAGTCTGTCCCAGGATCAATTGACTTTTCTTCTTTAAGTTCTCAAAGCTTTTAAGCTAGCTCAAGGTTGTCATCTGAACGGGCCAGATGTTTAATAGTCAATCACAGTTAATCCATCATTTGAAAAATAAGACTGTAGAGCTGTTTTGCCCCAAAATGGCAACATAAACATTCCATTTTGGTGACTGCAACCTTGGTTTAAAGAGCCATTTGGCACCTATCCTATATATATGAGTTTCTAGCACTGCCTACGTGGAACCTGTAAGTACAGAGGATCGACACGTCATGTGATAGTTGAGGTTTAACACTTTGCATCATATTTTGCGGAGTTGTTACTGTAAATGAGTGGATTTCCTGCCCCCTCCCAAGCCACTCCTTTCAAATCCAAATGCTGCTGAGCTTAATTTTTTGATGCTTTGGGATTGGTAAAATAGAATTGATTTTCACTGAGTGCCTGTTGCACTTCAGTGATTTTAAAGCACTTCGCAATAATCAATTGGTTACTAATGGCTGCTTTGCTGGCCGACATAATTCCACAGTTATTGAGTTTCAATAGAATTGCAACAGGCGGAGATAGGAAGAACCAATTTAGATCTTACTTGACTCCCAACATTCTGATGTATTAGTCAGCCATAATGTGCATGGCCCACCCCAAACTGGGCACCAAAGCTAGCATCATCTGTGCATGACCTGAAGAAGAAAAAGTCAGAGAAGGTGCTGTGTCTAGTGGCTGATGGAGACAGGGTCATTTGCTTAGAGAAATAGCTGCATATTTGTTTACAAAGCAAGCATGGGGCCATAGTTATGGATGACTGATGGATCAAATTAAAGTCCTGAATGTGTAGATTGAACAGGACACCATCAGGCAAATGATTAAAACCTGAGAGAAATGCAAGTTTCTGTTTATGCAAGCTCCTTAGGTATTGGGTGAGATTTAAAAGCTCATTTTAGCCACTGGCTATACCACTGTTACAATTTTTTTGAGACTAATATTCCAAATGCTAATAAGTTTGTAAAAACTGAGCATGTAGGTCTTGAGGAAAGCAGGAAGGGCTGCTAAGAATGAAGGGACAAGGTAGCTCTAACACTGTTGACCCAACTACCGGAAGGGTGTTCCTCATCTCTGTCTAGAATGCTGAGGCCAGAATTATTTCCCTCACTCATATTTCTGTCCATGGCAATGCTTTCCCTTAAATTCATCCTCTGGCTTCCTGTCCACTCCTGGATCCAGAACACACTCCTTATTTGTATCTCCTGAGTCCACCATGGCCTTGTCCCTTGTTTGATGGGCTCTGAGGACGCAGCAGTCAGGAAGCTGGACAAGAGCTTTTATTGTGTTCATAAGAGGAACAGAACAGCATCAGGAAACGTCCGGCTGCACCCAGATACAACCAAGCTCAGTGTTGCCTCCTGTCTAAAATATATGATGGCACTATCCACCCCCCAAAAAACCAGTCAGATTATTTCACTCAATCATTCAATAGGTTTCTGCACCCTCAACGGACCCCATAGTTTCTGCCTTGCTGCTGCTTATACGTGGAACCACCTCTTGGCATACCTCTCACTTCCTTCAGATATCGCCTTCTGCAAAGCCGTTGCCAACCCTCCAGATGTTTTGGACTACAGCACCCATCAGCCCCAGCCAGCATGGTCTGTGGTCAGCGATGATGGGAGCTATAGTCTGAAACATCTGGAGGAGTACAAGCTTAGCAAAGGCTATCTTGTTGTAACTAAGACTAAGCATATTGAGCTGGAATAAAATGGGTATTTGTTCCTGCCTCTGTGTGGCTCCATTATCTTAAATTTAAGATTGCATTTATATATTTTTATTTAACAAGATATATATGTTAATTGATTGTAGTAGAACATCTAAGTGGTTTATAATTATTAGCAAAAACAGTTAAAACAGTTTAAAAGCAAAAAATAATTAAGCAGTTGAAAAGATTTAAACACATCAACATCTATGTGTCTAAACAAAAATGCTTTAAGCAGGCACTGAAAAGAGTATGGGGGAAGATACTTGCTTGATCTCAGTAGGCAGGGACTTCCAAAATGCAGATGTTGCCACACTAAAATACTGATTTTTCACAAGTATTTTGTGAAAAAATACTGATTTTTCATGAGTATTTTGCAGCCCCTGTAACTGCACAAGTTCTGTCAAGAGACCATATATGTGGCAAGACGATTGCACAGTTCAGCTGTTCCCAAACCATTAAGGGTTTTAGTAACACTTTGAACTTAGCTTGGCAACCAGAACAGAGATCCGAGGTGCTGCCGTGATCCCAATGCTGTCAACAGCCAGGCTGCAACATTCTGTGCCAAGTGCAATTTCTGGGTCAAATGCAAGGGAAGCCTCACATGGAGTACATTGCAGTAATCTAGTCTTAAAGTCACCAATATCTGAACTATTGTGTCAAGCTCTCCCAGTCCAGGAATGTTTAGAGCTGTTATCCCAAGTGCAGCTGGCAAAAGCCCCTTGGGACAGGGACCTGTCACCTTGTACTTCTAAGTCCTGTGCATTTTAAGAATCGGGGTATATGTGGGATTTTTAATGTAAATTAGAGTGTGAGTTTGGATTAGACAAAGAGAAAAGCAGTGTTAGGTTAGGTTGTTGAAGGGACTGAAGGGACCTGAGTTGATTTCCTTCCTCATTTGCGGAATGTGCTGGGTGACCTTGGGCCAGTCACTCTGTCTCAACCTAACTTCCTTCACAGGGTTGTTGTGAGAAAAAGAGGGAGGAACCGCACATGCCATTCTGAGCTCTGATATGCATAGAAAGGGGTGTTTATCATTTCCTCCTTCCTTTAAAATAAAGATGTCCTGCCAAACTGCTGCCAGTTGCATATAGTTGCTAGGCAACATGTCCCCTGCCTCTCTCCTTGTTGCTATGGTACTTCTTCCCATCATCCTTCTGTGTATACCTGCATTATCTGTGTATACCTGCATTACAGTTGGTCACTGCTAATCTTCAATTGTCTGAAGTTTGCTGGAAAGCTTATTCAAATCAAAACATTTCTCTCTCACGGAGAGAAGTCATTTTAAAGCAAGGTTTCCTCTCCTGCCTCCAAATCAGCAGTTAAAAGCTAAGAAGTGATAAGAAGTACATTGCTTATTTAATTTGGACCTTTTGGATTGTTGTCTATTGCAGTTGGTCACTTTATCAAACCACAGTGCACTGCATTTACAAATACGTTGAGCCGCAACCTGAAGTCTCCCCCAAACAAATTCCTCTAAGGGTATCCCTTTTCTCAGTAGGAAGACCACTTATTCTATTGCTCTGAGTTTGGGGCGGGGGTGGGCTGTATGTCTGAGATCCCTTCTAATTCCTGGATTCAGCATGGATTCAATTCCTGGAATAGCCAGGTTAGCTTCCTGGTGAGGTCATGGCCTTCTAAATATGAAACATTAAGGTAACAAAGGAAGTGGCTCTATATCAGATGACAAATGGGCCCCCTTCTCCCTCAGCACACTGGTAGGTAGAAAGACTAAGGCAAGAGTGGAGAGTTAAGAGCTGGGAGCTGGCAAGCTGCAAGCTAGAAGGCGAGGAAAAAGAGAGAGAGAGAGAGAGAGAGAGAGAGAGAGAGGCCTGATTTCTGTGAATCTAAGGCTGTGGCTATAGGGGAAGCAAGACCCTCTTGGGGTGTTAATGCTGTGAACCTTTCCATCAGTGTTAGAAACTGGAATAGAAAAGCTAGGAGCCAAATGGCTCCTATGACCTAGGTTGTGGGAGCCAGAACAGAATGTCTAGTCGCCAACTGGGGGTGGCGGCAACACTTTTTGTTTATTATATTGATAAACATGAATGAATACGCAATTCACATAAGAGACACATTGTTAATGTCACATTTTTGTCAGAAATTGTTAATCCATGTTTAATTTGGTCTTTACACTAAAAATACTGGTACCATACTTCAGTTTTTGAAACACTGTACTCAATATTGTTAAACTCCTTAACATATTGTCTATCTTTAACATATACTTTGAGGCTTCAAAGCACATTTCAGTAATCCTTGAGTGTCAGCCAGGTGCAAAAAAGGCACCCAGACTTTTTGAGGTGCTCGCAAATGGGGACTTTTTAGGCTCAGAATGCACCTGGCGCCCTGCTATTTTTGAACCCTGCTTTCCATCATAGGCTGCATATATGTGTGTAAACAAACAATATATGCCTCATTTCCAAAAGGAAATGTGAACCTGGGTAAGTGCCTGGAACCCCTGGAATCTTGCACCACTTGGAGATTGGGTGGAGTGCAACAGCATTAGAGAAATTTCTATATTTCCCTTCACTAGAAATCCTCAGGGTGGTAACACTTCAAGAGGGTTCAAAGTCTTCCACGAAAGAGTCATGACCTTCACAACAAACACTATAAAGTACGTGAGTCTTAAATTGAAGCTGGGGCTCAGGGAAAGCTTCCCTAAGGCCACTATTTACATTTATGTATACAGTGAAATTTTAAGGAATGAGACATGCAAGCAGGTCTTAACTTCACCACGGTGAACTCTTTTTCTGAATTAATACTTTTATTTTTAATCTGTTTTCTTTAGTGTGTGTGTGTTTGCCTGGAGCAGTGAATAGTAATAGAATCATAGAATTGTGGAGCTGGAAGGTAGACCGAGGGTCATCTAGTCCAACTCCAGGCAATGCAGGAATCTCAACACACGGTCCTCCATCCAATTTGAATCCTACTGGACACTGCTTAGCTTGACAGACGTGCTTGCAAATTCTATTGCTGCACCACTGGGATTGTTTTGTCCCTATTCCTTCAACCCCACTGCAAGTTTCTCATTCCTGCAACAAGGCTTACCCTCACACAAGTATGGCACTGAGGAGAATGTAAAGGTTTAATATTCTGGGTTAACCCTTAGCTGAAGAATTGTGGGTGGAACTTGTTCTTCCACCTGGTTTTCATTAGGTCTTGTTTACCAGCCTGTCTCAAGTTGCATCATTCACATACTGTAAATGGTACCATTGCTGACATTGTTATTAGCTCTTGTGGTTCTTGGCAAACACCTGATATTAAGTGGAATTGCAATGAGGGTGGTGTCAGTGGTGTTTTGATTATTATCTGTGAGGGACAGGGGATATCGCGAAGGCCCTCCCCTCCTGAGTTCCAGCCCATCCCCGAGCACAGGGGAAAGCAGGGAGAGCTCCGTCTCAAGTGGGGCAGCAGGAAGTGGGGTCCGAGGCTCAGACAGGGTAGCGGAGCCAGCGCCCCAGGTGAGACAGGAACTCCGGAATTGCGCAGAAAACGTAGGGGGAAGAGGATGGGTCTCCCCAAGTTGTTGTGTTGGAGGAAAACGCGCCAAACGCCATTCGGAGGTTCTGATTCCAGCGGATAAGATGTGTCTCTGTAAATAGCACTGCCTTTAGCACTGTAAATACGCAGCACCCAATAAAAAGATAAAATGCAGAGCGGTGTAGAGTCGTTACTCTGAAGTAGCCCACTCCGGCCACTGTGACATTATCTGTCTGTAAGCAATACATCCCTTGACTCCCCTGGCACTGCCTTTCTGCTACCCATTGATATTTATCCAGGGACAGCCATCCCCTAGGTGTTGTGTAGAGGAAGGTCTTGGTCCAGAAGATCAGGCAAATTGGTTCAGTTTCAAATGTTAGTGAAAGTATCTGGAAAATAAGATCTCAGAATGTTAATGGAAGTGCAAATCTGGTGTTTGGCTTTGGTAGGGATTTTTGTGGGGGTGGGGGTGGGGAAGCCTCCCTCTTACATCTTTGTACACACACCCAGACTGACAAGGGAGTGGGGAACAACCAGTCACACTTTTTAAGCAACCCTTGTATTAATTCAGATCGCCCCTCACCACTTTGAGTTAGTTCCTACAAATGCAGAGAGCATTCTCATCTTTTAAAGTTTTAACTCTGAATGTTAAAATTAGGAGTTATATTCATTTTTATATTCATTTTTATCGTTCTTGTGCCACCATCTCTGTACTTAATAGAATAACATAAGGGGGGAAAGACAGCTTCCAGCAGTGAAGGAAGCAACAAGGGGGAGGAGGAATGGACCCAAGGGAAGCAAAATAAAGAATAGTACATGTACATATACTTATAATGTACATATACTTAGGCTTCATTTCAGTTGGGGATGGGGAATAAGATCTTTAACCAAAAGCTTCATGGCAAAGGTGGGTATTCGGGAAGAGGGTTCAGGTACAAAGAGCAACAAGACATTGCAGAGAGCAGGAGTGGTTTGTGCAACTGAAAGTAATAGATTTACACTGCAATTGTACTGTTAGCCATTGTATGCAGTAGGCTTATTTCCAAATAAACATGTGAAAAGACTGTTATTAGAACAGGGTGGGCGAATCACCAGGTGCTCTGATCAGCAGACCCAGGGACAAAACAAAGCAAGGACATTTATCGTTGTGTCGTGAGGCTGGTTTGTGTGTGTGCGTGCATATGAAAGAGGCCTTCTGACAAGGTGGCTCACAATTGCTAGTCTCTATATTCTTCCAACACCATTTTAGCCCTAGGAGATGCATCAGCAGTGGGAGTGCTGACGTAAGAAATCTGCCAGTCCCCTTTCGCATCTGTGTTTATGACATCCTTGCAGATTGCAGCATCGAAAGCTGGCATCTCCTGCTCTGGTGTTTTTGTTTTTGAGGGAGCTCCTGCTTGACGTGTTCAGTGGCCTGGCCTGACATTTATGATCTGCTGTTCCTGCAGCCCCACCTTAGATAAATGCTTTGATAGGTATTTCCTAGTCATTCTCAAGGCTACAGACATTCAAAATGCAGCTCATTATAAACATCATGGAAATCTACTTAGACATGGAAGCCTGTCATTTTTCAGTTGCAGTAGTAGCAGCCTGGTTGCAGAATTTATATCTGAATCTATACCTGAGGCTTAAACTTTTTCTTTCTTTCAGTGCGAGATCTGAATATCTGACACCTTTACAATGCTGCATAGACGCTGTTGGTTTTTTATTTTAAGAATCTGCTTTGTGTAATTTTCATTTTCCTTGTCTGGTACTTGGTAGACCTTGCCAACATGTTTTAAGCATTAACACATTAAATAATAGAAAACTTAACATCTGTCGAATGCAGAGGGGGACCTGTAATTTCAATCTTGGCATTTGGTTTATTTCCGTCCATGGGCTGCATTTGGCAATGGCAGGCTGGCCTGCTTTTTGTTTTGTGAATGTGATAATGCGAAAGCCTTTAGCGGCATATGTTTAAACTTCTGTAAGTAGGAAAGGCCTGGTCTTACCTTGCCACCAGTATGTTTGCCCTGAAAATGCTTTGTACTGAACTGAGTTATCTCTAAGAATAATAGTGATTTGTGCCAACCTTGAAGTTCTTCATCCCCCCCCCCCAAAAAAAACCCATGCCTGCGTTTAGCAGTTAGAACAGAGCTTGGAATAATTGAAGAGTACACATAGTATGAGGGAAACAACATATGTTAGGAGTCGCTGTATTTAGCCAGCCTGCTTCACTGCCCAGCTGAGGGATTCATTAATCAGTGCTACTCCTCCAAATGCCATGTCTCTTTGATCGATGAGCAGAGTTTGCAATGTTCAGACCTTGTGGCCAGGAGACATTTTGTTTCTCTTTAAATCTGAGGCAATCGGTCAGCCGATATTTGAGAGCTAAGCTCCTCTGGCCACCATCCTCTTATTGATTTGTTTATAGACGTGCAGCATCTATTAAGTTGACCTATTTCAATAGGTTGTGCAAGCCCAGGTGCTACCCACACGGCCGTGAACTACTTTTAGGTGTGTGCACACACCTCTCTCTCTCTCTCTCTCTCTCTCTCTCTCTCTCTCTCTCTCTCTCTCTCTCTCTCTCTCTCGTGTGTGTATCAAGGCACTCCACTCCTGAGATAAATAAAGCTACTGGGGGTAGAATCCTGCCTACGCAGCTAATTGCAAGTTACTTTGCACATGGTAACGCAGGACAAACTGGCTTGCTGGAACAGAACCAATTTCTTATCTAATCCATTGCTTCTGTCTCAAGCAGCCACTAGCCAGATGCCTTGAGAGGCTATCTAGTGAAGTAATAAAGGGTACAGTTGGTCCCATTTCTGTTTTTCTAAAAAGAGGTACCAGAACTCATCAGGAACACCTCCCTTGTTCTCTTAAAATGGCATTGGTGCCCAGTGGTGCCAGAACCGAGTTCTGGCGAGTTTCGGCTGGGAAAAAAAAAAGCCCTAGTGGTTCCTTTTTGTGTGCCTCTAGATTGTGGTGACTGGAAGTGCAAAGAGATTCTCTCTCTGATGAAGAGAAGAGGCAAATCGGGATGGGACCAGATTACAGTGGTACTTCTGGTTGCGGACCGGAGCCGTTCTGGAGCTCCAGTCAGATCACTGGAGCTCCAGTCAGATCACGAACCGGAGGTGCCTGTTCTGCACATGCACGCAGTGCGATAGAGTGCTTCTGTGCATGCGCGAGCGTCGAAACACAGAAAAAAAATGCTTCCAGGTTTTCCACTTTTGCAACCCAAAGTTCACATTACCTGAGGGTAACCTAAGCCAAGGTTCTACTGTATTTGGGGCTCTCTCAAGGCCAGTGTCTGGTGGGGTTGTAATGTTTGGCATCTGGCATGGCCAGGCGATTAGCAATTGTGTTTATTTTCAGATGCCTTGAATTTCTTCAATCTTCTACTGGATATTAGTATCATTTTCTGAAGACACCCCCATTGTGTCTTTATTTCTTTATTGTGTCTTTATATCTTTATTTAGGAAGGCGGTAGGGCTGGGTGATTTCTGGTTTTCAGCATCGTGATATCACCAGCTAAACGTTGCGATATACCAATATATAACAATGTCTGAAATAAGGATGGAGTTGTGTGGCATTGGCTGGCTTTATGGTTTTTCCTGCAATGTGATTTTGCTGGTTCTTACTCTTGTGATTTCCAGCCCACTCCATGAGGCAGGAGAGAGCTGAGTTGGCAGAGTTAGCAGGAGCTGCAGGAATCAAGAGAATCATTGGCTGGCTTCACAGTTTCCCCCACATTGTGATTTTTGCATAGCATATGCACATTCTGTCATGGGCTTTGAAGACACTCGATCTCAGGACGCAAGGGAGAAACGTGCTAAGAGGAAGGCACGCTTGCCAAATCCACACCGTGATCAACTCCCACCCGGAAACCAATGTCCCCACTGTGGAAGGATGTGTGGATCCAGAATTGGCCTCCACAGTCACTTACGGACCCATTGTTAAAACCATGTCTATGGAAGACAATCTTACTTGGCTACGAGTGATCGCTAAAGAAGAAAGAAGAAGAGGAAGACACATCATGATTCGTGAAATATTGTCAAGTCAAAAATTATGAAACTGATATGATATGGACCTGGAACGGGTTATGAACAATATATCAATATATAATATATTCAATATATAGAAACCCGTTTGTAACTGAATTCATGATTCAGCTGGGATCTGAAGCCCTTGTTGCTTCCATTGTTGGTCAGCACCTGTTTAGCTCTCTTGCCCACTTGCTTTCCTGGTTGCTGCTGTTACTTTTCTTCCTCACGATTGCTGCCAACTGCTGAACTCATTTGCCTGCCCCCTCTCCTGGGAGAGAGCAGGTAGTTTCAAGGAGGGGGGGCAGTAGCTCTTTTGACCTTCTTTATCCTGTCAATTGGGGGGGGGCAGAAAGGGCACATGATTTGGCAGATGGCATCCCCCTCTTCTCTGCTCGCCAAAAAACCCCTAGAAGGCCAGTACAGAGCTGTATGAGGGTTGGGTAACAGAAAACTGTTTAACTGTTCTTGGTTTTTGAATTTTTTTGTATGGCAAGGCGGGTTTCCTTGGTTTAATTTTGGATGTAAAGGTAAAGGGGCCCCTGACCATCAGGTCCAGTCGTGTCCGACTCTGGGGTTGCGGCGCTCATCTCGCTCTATAGGCCGAGGGAGCCGGCGTTTGTCCGCAGACAGCTTCCGGGTCATGTGGCCAGCAAGACTAAGCTGCTTCTGGCGAACCAGAGCAGCGCACGGAAATGCCGTTTACCTTCCCGCTGTAGTGGTACTTATTTATCTACTTGCACTTTGATGTGTTTTCAAACTGCTAGGTGGGCAGGAGCTGGGACCAAGCAATGGGAGCTCACCCCATTGCAGGGATTCGAACCACCGACCTTCTGATCAGCAAGCCCTAGACTCTGTGGATTAACCCACAGCGCCACCTGGGTCCCTAATTTTGGATTTACCTTGGGTTAAAAAAAAATTAAAGAAAGATGCTCATTCAGTGTAAAGTGCCCATGGACTGTCATGTGTATTAATTAAAAAAACCCTCAAATGGGGCAACAGCAGAAACTGATGGGAAAACTTTCAGAAGTAGAGACAAAGTAGGCTGAATATAAGTATATTCTAGACACTTGCTTACTACTTCCTCTGCCAATCCCAGGCATCAGAGGTGATGGATAGTTCGGGGGGGGGGGGAGGCTGTGTGCGCTTGCTTGCTTGCTTGCGTGGGTGTAGTCATCCATTTGAAGTTTGTGCCTCTTTTTAAAACCAAACGCTTCTCAGGTTAGTGGATTTTTATTTGCAGGGGGGCAAGAGATGAGTGGCTGCGTCAGTATATGAAAAAAGTTCAAAATAAGGGGGGCAATAAGTAAAAAAAACTTTCCTTAAGTTGGAGACAAAGGCAATTTCAAATGCTTGTTTACTGCTTCTGCTTGATCGAGCTTTTTTCAAGGTATTGTTCTATTTTGTTTTTTGCTGGTGGGATGTTCTGTTTTTTGACAATTTTAATGAAAATTATCCAAGATTTCATTACAAAGTTGTAGAGATAGTACATGAATGGAAATAATTTTGACATTTCCAGTATGTAGTTGAGAGATTCCAATTTTAAAAAATTCTCTAATGTCTGTCTTCACAGACTCTTAAGCAAAACTGCAAACTTTCTCACAGCTGTTGTTAATGGTGTTTTCTAAAACCCAGAGTAGGACAGTTGAAGCATTTCCTCATTTAAGCTCCATTTAAAGGGGGCAGGGGGAGTGGGATGATATTGAAAATGGGATGGCAGACAATATTGTGAATTTAAACCTGCAGAAATTAAGCTAGATTTGATGGGTTCAGATTTAGTAGCAGCTTCCAAGTAATAGGTCCAGAATAAAAATTCCCATTGGCAAAAGTGGGACCAGCCTCTGCAGATCTATGGGAACTCCCAGGAAAGTCCTCATCCCTTGTAATGTTTCAAAGGTTTTTAGTGGAAAGAGTACCGTAATACAGGGTATTTTGTGCGGAGAGTTCTTGGTTTTTAATGTTACTTCGTTATTTTATTCATTTGATTAACTTACGGATTTCTTCCCCTTCTACACTATTTGTAAATCAGTTTTAGACACAGTGAAAGCTGCATTGTATAGAAGATGCATATGACTGTATCTGCTAGCAGAATCTGATGACGGCCAGAGCATGCCCACCCCCCTTTTCTGGCACTCTGACTTGGTCATGCACCACTGTGGGGGGGGGGCCTTCACTCTGGGTCCTTTCCTCATGTGTGCGCGCACTGTAAAATATACCTGACATCAACGAGTGTTCTCATAAGTATTAAAACAATGTTTAGGCCAGAGCAATGGATTGCATAATTGTTCTGCGACATCTTCAAAACTCATCAGGGTTTGTCAATAGGGGAGATCTGTGATGGTGGACAAGCTCCCATGAAACCTTCTCCTGGGTTCACCACGACTAGTCTTCCTTGCAGTGGGCAGCCGCATATCACCCTCCCTGTTCACCCTGCTTTCACCCTGTGACCTCTGCAATATGCCCGAGAAACTTGTGCAATGTGTATGGAGTTACATAATAATAATAATAATAATAATAATAATAATAATAATAATGGGATGCGGGTGGCGCTGTGGTCTAAACCACAGAGCTAGGGCTTGCCGATCAGAAGGTCGGTAGTTCGAATAATATATTTATTATTTATACCCCACCCATCTAGCTGGGTTTCCCCAGCCACTCTTGAGTGGCTCACAGCATATATCAGAACATACTAAAACAGGTGTCGGCAACCTGCGGCCCATGGGCCGGAAGCGGCCCGCGGAGGCCGTTTAACCGGCCCATGAGCCGCCCCAGAACCTAGCCGTCCACTCGGTGAGTCCCTGCTTCCGCGGCGCAGACACCAGAAATTGCTCACGCGTGCTCACTGTCAGGCCCATGAAGGGGGCTCCGCAGGACTGATCTGGCCCGGGCAAGGTAAACCTTCCTGACCCTTGTACTAAAACATCAAACATTAAAAATTTCCTGATACAGGACTGCTTTCAGATGTCTCCTAAAAGTCAGATAGTTGTTTTTCTCTTTGACATCTGATGGGAGGGCGTTCCACAATGCGGGCGCCACCACTGAGAAGGCCCTCTGTCTGCTTCCCTGCAACTTGGCTTCTCGCAACAAGGGAACCACCAGAAGGCCCTCGGTACTGGACCTCAGTGTCCGGGCAGAATGATGGGGGTGGAGATGCTCCTTCAGGTATACTGGACCGAGGCCATTTAGGGCTTTAAAGGTCAGCACCAACACTTTGAACTGTGCTCGGAAACGTACTGGGAGCCAATGTAGATCTTTCAGGACCGGTGTTATGTGGTCTCGGCGGCTGCTCCCAGTCACCAGTCTAGCTGCCGCATTCTGGATTTGTTGTAGTTTCCGAGTCACCTTCAAGTAGACAAAGACACTTCCTCAAGGCAAGTCAAAAATGTTTCTTGAAGGCAAAAACTTTGCATCAGTACAAGGCATGCTTAATAAGCTGTTTCATACATGGTCTGAGACTGAATGGTACTGCTGTCATCTTTGACTCATTTCCTGTGAAGGAGCTAAAAATAGAGAAGGTGAGGTTTGTGCACAGGCCATGACAATGTATAATTTTGTACACAGGGTTTTGCTTCATCTCTCTGACTCAGCTGCATGTTGGTCTGTTTTCCATTCTGAGCACTTTCTCAGCCACTTAGACGTTTGTGTGGCGCACATTGCAGTGACAAATGTTAGATTTTGACACTGAACAATTCATTTGTAGCACCCCCTCGTTTTCTCCTTTCTCCTAACCTTTCTGTTAGCTATGCCCTATTTTGAACATAATGTAACCCCATTAGAAGAAAGGAAAACCAACAACATATATAGCCTTTAATAGACTAAATATGGGATGGGGTATTATTATTATTATTATTATTACTACTACTACTACTACTACTACTACTATTACAGTCATACCTCATGTTACGTCCGCTTCATGTTACATTTTTTCAGGTTGCATCCTGCGGCAACCTGGAAGTACCAGAAAGGGTTAGTTCTGGGTTTCGCTTCGCGCATGTGCACAAATGCCAAATTGCGTCGTGCAGATATGGCGCTTCAGGTTGCAGGCTTTTCACGTTGCGAACGGGACTCCGGAACGGATGCCGTTCGCAACCGGAGGTACCACTGTACAGTCAAACCTCTGTTCTCGAATGGCTCAATTTTCGAACTTTTCAGCTCCCGAACGCCAAAAACCCAGAAGTAAATGCTCTGGTTTCCGAAGGTTTTTCAGAACCTGAATGTCCGGTGCGGCTTCTGCTTGAGTGCAAGAAGCTCTTGCAACCAATCGGAAGCCATGCCTTGGTTGTCAAACGTTTTAGAAGTCAAACAGGCTTCCAGAACGGATTACGTTCGACAACCGATGTTTGACTGTATTCAAGGGTTAGTTCTGGGTTTCGCCAAATTGCGCTTCACACATGCGCACAAATGCCAAATTGCACCGTGCACCGATGTTTGACTGTAGTCAGGCAAGGCCAAAATTGTCAATTTTTTGAAATTTCAAACCCCCACAACTCACAAACAGGATGAGATAAATAATTAACATTTTAGATTTAAGCTTCAACAATTATACAAAATATTAAGAAATATTAAGAAAATGGGATGACATGAGGTAAAAAAGTTGGATCATTTGATATGGAATGACCCTACTGGATTATTGAAGCTGTGAAGCTGTGCTTATATTGTAGGATGTGTAGCTCTGCAGTGGAGGAGGTGGCCATGATAGGTCTTGGTGGGGGTGCAGTGCAAATGTGCCCACAGAATACACAGTCACTGTTAGACGTGTCCTGGTTGTCGGTATTAAATTAAGTCAGTCATTCTCTGCCAACACAGACAAGACATGAGTATTGTCTTTTAATACATTCTTATTATTTTATTACCGTATGTTCTTGGGGGATGTTGTCAAACGGACCTCTAAAAGAACTAACTTTAGGGACACATTGAGGATGTGTCAATCAATTCTCTACCCTCCCAAGGCTGTATGTTTGCAATAAGCTAATTGAAGAATTAACACCCCAAATTACCTCACAACATTTGAAAGACTAACTTGTATTGCGGCTTAAGCTTTTATGCACTGGAGTCTACTTTGTCAGGTAGAGGAAGTGATGAAATAAACACACAATATATGTGAGTGTGAGTGTGTGTTAATATGTAGAGTGAAAAATTGTTTCTATGTAGTCACAGATCGCTTACAATGAAATGGCATTTGTGGTGTGAGATTGTTTTTGCTACTGCAGACTAGCATGTTTCTTCCCTGGGATTTAATTTCCTGAAATGTGAATTTTCCTGCTATTTTTCTAGTGTTTCTCCAGTGGCACTCCTCCTATCCTTTATGACGTTGTTATTACTCTGCTTGATTATCTGCCTGGATTCATCAAGACAAGCCATAAAAATGCAATATGGTGATAGGCACAGGAAATCAAAACTCATAATGAGGGCACCAGGTTTCATAGAAGAGAGACTCCTCATTTCAGGGATATTAACATATATGCGAACATAAATCTTGTACAAACAATAGATGGAAAATCAGTGCACGATGCACATATTGATGTTCTTCTGCATTCTTGTTCTCCATGAACTGCTATCACAGATTGTACACACAGGACAATTGTGTATTGCTTTGTATTTTTATTTACTCAGCACAGCAGGGAGGGTGTTAGGATTTGTTCTGGACCTATATAGGGAACCAGAAAACATACCTGCCTTTGCATTTGTTGTGTTGCATTATGTGGATTCATTTCACCTTTGGTGTAGTGTCTACATGAACTACATGAACTTGTTGGGGAGAAGCAGGCAGAGGGACCCCAGATATTTGTGTTTAAATGCCATATGATCCATAGACTCATAGAGTTGGAAGAGACCACAAGGGCCGTCCAGTCCAACCCCCTGCCAAGCAGGAAACGATCCATTATTTCATTATAGAAACATGTTAGCATGTCTCAGAATAATTGTTTAGTCTGGAGTTTAAATGAATATTTCTTTATGCAAAGGTTGTTAAGAGTGCTATTTGAAAAGGAAGAATTTCTTGTAAAAAATAAATAGATGCAGACATTTTTTAAAAGCTGGTTTTCATAATCCCTCATTGGGCATAAAAACCAAAGATAAAATGATTTCCCCCCATGAAATAGATGAATATGGGTTTTCTCAGACTTTCACATTAAAATTATTTTATTTCTAAATTTATTGTGCTAATGGGTATCTCATACTACTTATGCCAATAATCTTCAAATCTTGTTCTGAGGAACCCAGGAGTTCCTTCTAATTTTTTCAGGGAAGCTTTGGTGTGATACTGGTGACAGCAGATGAAATTTGCTGAGAAACAGATTTCCCCCTGTCCTTAGCCTCCTTCAACATTCAGCTGCAGAGGGAGTTTTCGGGGACATGCTTGGCTTGACGCTTGGGTGACACTGGGGCCCCAAAGGCCTGACTGTGTGATCTGAGTGTGGACTCTAGAGCTCACCCCAGAATCCTTGGCAATTAGCAGGAATCCATGGTAGACAACAAGGGCGTTCTCAGTCAAGGTGAAAGTTTTCACTGCAGGTAAAAAGATGGAAAGCTGTTGTTGTTCTCGTTGTTGTTGTTTTCCCTGCCCATCTGACTGGGTTGCCAACGGAATATACAAAAACACAACTGAACAGCACACATTGAAAGCTTCCCAATACAGGGCTGCCTCCAGGTGTCTACAGAAGATGTTTCTAACTGGTATATTATTATTATTTTGCTTCTGTCAGTGGGTCACAAGTGACTTGTACAGGTCTCTGTGCTAGAGAGAAGCTAATGCTTTCCTTTGCAACCATGTGAGAGAGGGAAGGGTAATGTGCCATGTGATGTGGGTAGGTTCTTGGGCTTGTAGTCTGCTTTGGATTTTACTTACTCATGAAATTCACTGGATAGATTGTCGTTTGGCCAATCACTGTCACTCACCCTAAAGCAACTTCAAAGGGTGCTTGTGAATGATAAACGAGATGGGGATTAGATATTCCACTTTCGGGTTTTCAGAGAATTAAATCTTCTGAATATTATCTAATTTGAATGAATTCTCCACTGTTCTCCTCTTGGGGGCGGGGGGGGGTGTCTTCAGACGTCGTTGGATCCGGTCGGCTTAGAAATATTGACATAAGAAATGCAGCAAACTGTCCTACCCAGTTAGACCACTTCCTCTGAAGAATACAAAGAACTCTTCTTTCTGCTTATGAGTTAGGTTGAGATTGCCAACCTGATCTGCTCTCAGCACCTGGTACTTAAAGAACATGATGTCCTAACAAGAATCCAGGGAGTGAAAAAGTCAGCAAAGAATGCCTTCTTAATTTATTTTAATTTTGTGTGATAGCACGGCAGTTTGAGTTCGCTGAGGCTTTTTGTGTGTTAGTCTATTTAGATGTCCCATCTGGCATCCAATCAGCCATTTTTACATCAGAATAGTGGATAGATGTGAACTAGGTAGGAGTCTGGAAAGTGGAGTTGATTATTGAAACAATGGCCTATTTAGCATTGCTTCTGTTTATTGCTGCTGGACTGTTTTCACTGAAAAGCTGTGCTGTTATCTGCCAGAGTTTATGCTTGGAAACTGTAGGCTTTTGTTGAATACCCAGGACTCATTCACCCATCCAAATGTCATATAGAGGATGTCATATAGAGGAGGGAGAAAGGTTGTTTTCTGCTGCTCCAGAGAACCGGACACGGCGCAATGGATTCAAACTACAAGAAAGAAGATTCCACCTAAACATTAGGAAGAACTTCCTGACAGTAAGAGCTGTTCAGCAGTAGAACTTGCTGCCAAGTAGTGTGGTGGAGTCTCCTTCTTTGGAGGTCTTTAAGCGGAGGCTTGACAGGCATATGTCAAGAATGCTTTGATGGTGTTTCCTGCTTGGCAGGGGGTTGGACTGGATGGCCCTTGTGGTCTCTTCCAACTCTAGGATTCTATTCTAGGATTCTGGGAGCTGTGGTACAGTATACAGTTTCACACAAGACATTGGCAAGGCCTCTTGGCCTTCCCCATCTCTGTGTGAACAGACAGAACATGCTAGAACACACCTAACACGCCCCTGTAGCTGTGTTTAAAAGGAGTGGATAGATGGTGGTGGACATCAGCAGCAGACCTTGTGGCCTCAAATTTCAGCAGAACCCTTTGTGGTGCAAAACATTTGCACACACCCCTCCATTCTAAAGCATAGTTGCAGCGTCCCCCAAGGCTTTGTATCCAGTGCAACTGAACCAGTTGTACTTTCCTAAATTCACCTCTGTGAACATTCATATGGGGGCCATATCTGCACTCAAAGGTTTTGGAATTTGTAGTTCAAACTATATCCCCGGTTCTAGTATTAGGAGAGAGGGAAAATGTCTTCTCTTTTTCCACTTTCTCCACATCATGCGTCATCTTGCACACTTCGGTCGTTTTTGCTCCTTACTTTTTCTCCAAACTAAAAAGAACCCAAATGATGAAACTTTCTCATAGGGAAGTTAACATGGAATCCACCTTTTTCATACCTGGAAAACATACCAGGTAAAAGGTGTAGTATTTTCCTCCATGTCAGCACTATAGTTGGTTAGTGTTCAGTCTGTGACCTGGATCCCATTAAATATATTTTGGTACGTAATGACTGCATTCAAGCATAACAATAAATTATGGTTAGTGTTATGGGAACAATCTGCAGGAAGACCTGGGCATCCCCCACCTCCGTGAATTCAGAGGTTTTTGCTTTCATTTCTGAATACCTGTTTTGATCAGTCCAGACAAACTTGTGTTAAGATTAACTAATGGCTTACTGAAACAATATGGCTTTAGATCTTGACCTTACAAAGCTGGCTTGTTATAAATCTAATGATCACCATAATTATAACTATTGTTTGGTTGCATTTGGACATAACAGTCATGTTGAGAGTAATGGTGGTTTGCCTGTTTTGTAGCTTCAGAAATTCATGGGAGTTGTTTGTTTGTTTGTTTGTTTGTTTGTTTGTTTATGGTAGCCATCTCCTTTCCCCATCCCCATCTCCACTATAGCCAAGTGTGTTGTGACTGCCCAAGGGTGAAAGCTTGTAATTTGCACATGATACTTGGTTTTTGTAGGACTGAAGCCAATTCCATGAACTGCTAAGAGCTTTTTAGAAGGTGTTCAAAATGTGCTACTAGAAAGTACCATAAGTTTACGAGATTTCTCAGATCTGTCACCTTGAGGGAGGAACACAGTTGTGGGAACATGTATGAAAGTTGGAAAAGTCGAATTAAATTTACTGCTATCTTTCTGATGACATTTTTTTAAATTTTTTTTAAAAAAACACTTTATCCAAAAGAAAGTATCACCTTCCCTCTCATAATTCATGGATGCTCATGAGTAACAAGTGCTGCAGATGTCTGTAGTTTCCCAGGCATGACTTTTGGAGGGGAGATATATTTTATTATGTAAAATGGGTCTTGGCTTCTTGCTTGTCCTCCTCTTTAGGCATTCCACCATGGAGGGCATCAGCAATAGCTATTTGACTCAAACAACTGCTGACTTTTTGTCCTGTTTCTCTTGTATTATGTCAACAGGTTAAAAAAAGTGCCCTGACTACAAAGCTGGAAGGTGGATTACTCCCCAAAATAATAAAGACCATGTGTGCACATCTGTAGAAATGGTTTGCGGCTCAGTCAAGCTGGAGTTAACTAAATGAAACTATGGGCTGTGCGTCAGCCAAGCATGTTTCTGCTGTACAAAATGAAGAGGAAGCTCAGAAGGGGAAAAACTACCAGAACGGAGATGTATTTGGGGGTGAGTGTCATCATTTGTGGCTCTTGACCATTTTGTTGGTAGTCCTTGCTTTACTGAACCCTTATTTCCCTGTTCAAATTCTCCTCTTTTTGTCATTTCTGAACAGTTCTCCTGTTCTTTAAGATTTGCTCAAGGACTTATTCTTGGGGTGCCATATTTTGGGACACAAGTGTTCATTTAATAGATGTTCATTATACTCAAGTCAATGTACTTTGATTCCCCATGAGCACAGAAAAGCAACCGAGTGTGTTGCAAAATAAAGCTTCTTGAAAATCTCCTTTACAGTGGTTTCCTGGAGTTTGTTGAATATTGTTTGGTCAAGTTTCTTTGTCTTAAATTCTTACCGAGAATAAATTCTCAAGGTAATAAGCTGTGTGTTAGAAACACTTATACATTAGAAAAAGATAAACTTTTCAAAGGCGATCTCAACCTTACTGGAAATTAAGGGGGAAATGTTAAATGTTATAAATAACAAAATTTGTGCTATCTTTAGGCAGCCTTTGCAGCAGCATTCATGTGTGGCATATTTAAATTTTTTGGAATTGGGCTCTTTTAGTGTTACTGAAGTCAATGGATTTAGGTGAACCCAAGTTATATGCAGCAGGCGAGCTGTGGAATTATTGTGGTCCAGCAGATTAGCTAAGAGTGTGAGTTGTGAGAAGCCAAATCTCTTTATTTGTAATGCTGCATTAGGCTGGTCATGATTTTTCTTGAAAGTTTTTAAAGAGGAGATTGGATAAATACATGTTAAAGATGGTTTAAATTTGGAAAAGCTTATAACCTGTGTCTCTGGCTCCTGGGAAGAATAAAGAGACAGTTCTTGGTCTCTAGCACAGGAAGGCCTGTGGTCTGCAACTATGCAATCTGAATATTGCAACATCGAAATGTACAGATTGTATGGTTGAAACTATGTACATGCTCTCCTATTCAAATGCCACAGTCCAGCACATGAATAGATGACACATGGCAAGCAAAATCTCTAACACCTGTATGATACCCTAATCTCATACAGTTTTTGTAGGATATCACCTTCCCAAAGCCCTCCTTCTGTATTCCTGTTAGTTTCAGTTGGCTTCTCACTAATGCAAGGCTTTGGAAAACCTTGATACATTTGGGAAAGGTAAGGTACAAGAATTTTAATTGGTATCTGAAGAAGTGTGCATGCACACGAAAGCTCATACCAAAATAAAAAACTTAGTTGGTCTTTAAGGTGCTGCTGGAAGGAATTTTTTAATTTTGTTTTGACTACGTCAGACCAACACGGCTACCTACCTGTAACAAGAATTTTAAGAACATTGATGCATTGTTGAGAAAATGAGCCTGGCTTTGTCTGTCATTCATTCTTTTTGTGCTCACATAGATAATCTGAATAATAAGCAGACAGATCTATTGTGGATATTGAAATGATGCTTATATTTAGAACAACAATGCACATATTGTCCTTACATCAAACTTTAAAAACCATAGTTTAAAATAAAGGATGGTTTAAGATGCACAGGTGCTTTGTTCCCTCTCCTGTCTGTGCTGTTCAGAGGAAGAAAAAAATTCAGAGTTTGGCTAGTCATCAAATGTCTCCCTAGACTACTTCAGGATTGTGGCTTGGTTTTCTCCAGGCAAAGCGCTGGCGGCTTCCCACTCATGGTTTGTTTGGATGAAGCAGATGACAAGCCCAGATTCACACATCATGATGAGCCAGACTCTGACAGAGGAACAAATCACTTGTGCCTGTTAATCAGCAGCTTATTTTAGGGTAAAGTTTAACCTGGCCATTCCCATTCTCCTTTCTTTGCTCTAAAATTGCTTGGACCGCATTACAGAGGTACATTGCATGATGTGAATTAGATATGTAACATTACAAGGTTCTTAAAAGTTGCTATTGAACTCCCAGGATGTTTAACGTTGAACAAAATAGTGTATTACACATTTGTAGAAATAATCAGGAAAGGTTTTAAGGAAAACAGGGAACACACACACCTTGAATTAAGTGCTTCGGGGACTGGGATTAGGGCTGCTACCCACAGAGCAATCTGCTGCCTTTTAAGCAATATTTAATACTGTAGATTAAAGGTAAAGGGACCCCTGATCATTAGGTCCAGTCGTGACCGACTGGGGTTGCAGCGCTCATCTTGTGTTATTGGCCGAGGGAGCCGGCGTACAGCTTCCAGGTCATGTGGCCAGCATGACAAAGCCGCTTCTGGCAAACCAGAGCAGCACACGGAAACACTGTTTACTTTCCCGCTGTAGCGGTACCTATTTATCTAATTGCACTTTGACAAGCTTTCCAACTGCTAGGTAGGCAGGAGCTGGGACCGAGCAACGGGAGCTCACTCCGTCACGGGGATTCGAACTGCCGACTTTCTGATCAGCAAGCCCTGGGCTCAGTGGTTTAACCCACAGTGACACTCGCATCCCATTACATTTCCATAAAATTGCATTTTACCAAACCTCAGTGTTGTGACATTTTCAGATGTTGAAGTATTGTATATTCTGGCGTATAAGACGACTTTCTAACCCCGGAAAACCTCTGCAAAAGTCGGGGGTCGTCTTATACGCCGGGTATAAGAATCTGCGGTCACCTCATATGGTGGTGGGAGCTCAAAAACGGTCGCAGCCACATCCCCACCGTATGCGGCGACTGTATGAATGCCCAGGGGACGAGGGGAGTCTCTTCGCTGGAGTCCCCACTCTCCTCTCTCTGGCTCCTTTTCCCTCTTGCTGACTCTGCCTGCCTGATCTCTCCGTCTCTCTCTCTCTCTCTCTCTCTCTCTCTCTCTCTCTCTCTCTCTCTCTCTCTCTCTCCACGCGCTTGTCTCAGACTCCCCCTCTCCTTCGAAGGGGGTGCGATGAGGCGGGCAGGTTTCCTTATAGAGGGAAAAGGAGCATCTAAGCAGCAGGGAGTTGCCTTATAGACCAAGCAAGGCCATTGGTCCATCTCACTTAGTGCTGTCTGCACTGACTGGCAGCAGCGCTCCAGGGATTCAGATTTAGATTCACATTCCCAGTCCCATCTAGATGCATCTGAGATTGATATGGGGAACTGGGCTTAACCCCATATATTGAATCTTGTGCCCAATATCAGGTTAAAGTGAATATATTAAATCTTGTGCCCAATTTCAGGTTAAAGGGACTTGCCCGGCGCTCTCTCTCTCTCTCTCTCTCTCTCTCTCTCTCTCTCTCTCTCTCTCTCTCTCTCTCTCTCTTGTTTGTTGTTATCTTCCTCCTATCATCACCAGTTCCAGTTTGGTTGACAGCTTAGAAAACAAACAGCATGGCAGCTCCCATGGGTTTATTGTCTTAGCCTTCCTTTCAGCTTTAGAGTGAATTAGGAAAAGTTTAATCCACTTGCACTGTTTTATGTTTATATGTTTGATGACAAACAGCCTTATGTTTATAAGTGACAGTTTTCCTGCTAAGTATCTGCATGTCATAGGGACCCAGGTGGCGCTGTGGGTTAAAGCACAGAGTCTAGAGCTTGCTGATCAGAAGGTCGGTGGTTCGAATCCCTGCAACGGGGTGAGCTCCTGTTGCTCAGTCCCAGCTCCTGCCCACCTAGCAGTTCGAAAGCACGTCAAAATGCAAGTAGATAAATAGGAACCGCTCCGGCGGGAAGGTAAACGGCATTTCCGTGTGCTGCTCTGGTTCGCCAGAAGCAGCTTTGTCATGCTGGCCACATGACCCGGAAGCTGTCTGCAGACAAACGCCGGCTCCCTCGGCCTATAGAGCGAGATGAGCGCCCAACCCCAGAGTCGGACACGACTGGACCTGATGGTCAGGGGCCCCTTTACCTTTACCTTTACCTGCATGTCATAAGCATTTGAATTAAAAGTACCATATTGAAATAAAATCTGATTTTTTAAAATTTTTATTTGGTGTGTGTTGGGAGAGTATATGGAAGAGTCTTACATGGCGAGTATATCCCAAACTCTGTATTTTAAGTGGAAAAGTTGGGGGTCGTCTTATATGCCCAGTCGTCTTATATGCCGGAATATATGGTACTTAAAATGCTACGGTTTTTTGCTAGATGGAGAGGGCATCTTAAATCTCTGTTGCTGTTGTTGTTTTGCATTCCCTATTACGTTAACACACCAACATCAAAATGTGTACCATTGTTCCCCAGCACCACTCATTAAAATTTGCCCTTCCAAATTAAAATAACCCCCATCATTTACCAATTAGGTTCTAATTGATCTACAAATATTCAAAACTCAAGGCTCTAACTTGGGGCTCTTGGCTTTCTTTGTAGAATATACAGTGCCTCCTTGAAACTTGTTTCTTTTGAATTTATTTATTTTAGTGCTGCAATGGAGCACTGTGGAACTGCTTGTGTACTGGAATTCCTTTGTGTGCACAGTTCATTGTATCCACACCTTTAGTGGCCTAACCGAGCTGTTCGCTTTCGATGGCATTTTAATGGAGATGTTGCTGTGTGCCAAGTGAAGCGATTATTATCTTTTGTTTAACTTGACTGCTTGCTACTGAGCACCAGCAGTCGGTTTCTAGAGTTAGCTGCGAATGCAGACTTGATGGCTAGAATATGGGTCTTCAGTGAGCATTGATCCTTGATGGCTACCTGTGGTAGGAGACACTCTGCCTACTCAGAAGGAGACTCGAGAAAGTTTGAGGAGTTCTGCTGTGGCAAAGGAAATAGGCTTCAGTTATGGAGATGACAGGAAAAGGGAGACCTTGGGGGCTCCAGAATACAGCGGTACCTCTACTTACGAATTTAATGCGTTCTAAACGCACATTCGTAAGTCGAAAAAAATTGTAAGTCGAATCCCATAGGAATGCATTGGGAGAAAAAATTCGTAAGTCGAGGCAACCCTATCTAAAAATTCGTAAGTAGAAAAAATCCTATCTAAACAGCATCCAAGATGGCGGGCGGAGCTCCATTCGTAAGAAGAAACATTCATAAGTCGAGTCATTCATAAGTAGAGGTACCACTGTACTGCTGTTTGCTTTGGGGTAGTGCTGCTGCTGCTGTTCCTATACTGACAGGATTCTGCACCTACATTCTCTGTGCCCAGAGTAGCACCACTCTCTGTGGAGCATAACAAGCAGTCAACTTTCCTCTTGACTTTAGAGTTGGATAGTTGTGCTCACCACGATTACACAAAGGTAGAGAACATAAATGGACTGAGGAGGAAAGAGAGGAGCAGAGAAATGGAGCAGGGGGGCAGTGCATTCTTTTCAAAAGAAAGTCAGTACAAAATCTCCAAAACCACATAACGCAACAGTTACCCTGTTTCTCCGAAAATAAGACGTAGCCATAAAATAAGCCATAGCAGGATTTTTAAGCATTCAAGGAATATAAGCCATACCCTGAAAATAAGCCACAGTGGGGTTTTTTGAGAAAAATAAATATAAGACGGTGTCTTCTTTTCAGAGAAACACGGTACTAGCCCTGAATTATAGGGGAAGTGAGCAACCAACGATGTGTTGGTGACTTAGTCTGCTTCTTATCCTGGCTTTCTCACACAGGATTGAGGTCAGCCGTCTGTCCTGCATGAGCCATGGAACAAGGGATAGCAGTTTGGGGAATGTCATTTTTAGTATAGTGCAAGAGAGCACAATGGGGAAAGAGAGGCGGGGGCCTTGCAGGCTCTCCCTGCTATGCTGGCTTTCTCCTTGCAGCAGGATGTTTATGTAGGGAAGCGTTCATTCACCTGCAGTCCGAAGGGGTTGGTTTCATTAAATTCCCATCATTTTTGTTTCTAGTGAACTAGAACTTGCCTCCTGAACTCACAGGCAGTCCATCTTTGCACTTAATGATGACCATGAACTATTTTTAAAAAGTTGTCACACTCTGGGTGTGTGACAACCAGTAAATAAATCCACAAATAAACAACTTATTTCTCTGGCTGACTTTGATTAAAATTATGTCTTTAGATAAAATAATATATACAATGACTCAGAAATTCCCCCCCTTTTCTTTTCAGAACATTGCTGGCTAGAAATGATGGGCTTTGTAGAGCCAGCCTTTTACTGTACCATAACCTTTCATAGAGCTGGAATGAGATTCTGATTTATTTATTTATTTAAATTCATGTATGTTTACAATATATTATGTATATATATTATAAGCTATCATGAGTGCAAACCAGGTTGCTGTCCTGGCTCCACCAAGACTATGGTGTCAGAGGCTCTTACTTGAGAGTAAGGATGATATATTTGTTGGGGCAGAGAAGAAATAAAGGCTCAGCAACAAACAGGTAGTCTATTCCGCATATTCTAAGGGTCCATCCAGATTTCCTTTTGTACCATGTTTTCCAGGCATAGGCCTGTGCTTTAAATTTATGTGTCCAAGTTTTTTTCCTTTGCTACATAAATGTCACTGTTGATTCTCCTCCCATCCATAAACTTGGTTTCCTAATTTAAATACATTGGGTTACAGCATGTGCATTTATTGGATCAGGCCTGGTTCATTTAATGTCTGTTGTTAAAAATACAATAAAATCATTATCTGCTGTGATCCATGTTAGAGGATTTGGAACGTAAGGTCTCATATGCTTGGTGGCATGGAATAAAAATGTCAATATTTTTGGATTGCAGAACAAATCAGAATTTTAGTTTTAGAGTGTGTGAAAATAATTGTCAGCCAGAGAAATTGTTTGTTGCCTGTTGGTTTTTATGAGCATTTTTGTAAAATATTGTCAACATAGAGTTCTAAAATAAAACTGTTTAAACATATTGCATAAAGATAAAATTTAAAATATGCTGCAAGGTCTTTTGAAAGGTGAAATTGTTTTAATTGGTAGAAAAGCAAATCTTAATCCTCCTGGGTTTTTATTACTAAGCAAGACAGGGAGGCGGTAATTTGCTTCAGTTTTACCCTCCCAAATTTTGTATCCACAAATCTTAAGTAATTCATTTGTCCTACAGTATGTTTAATAAAGTGAGGCATTATTGAAAGCAAATTTCTGTAAAGTGGAGTGTGTATCCATAATTTACCTAGAACTTGGGTCTTAGCAGAGGTTGCATATTTATCCCCAGGCATCGACCATCTTGCCTGTGTGGGGGTCCTGTATGTAGTGCAGGTATTATTTAGCTGAAAAGGGAATAGCATTCTTGTTTCTCAAAACCTATTCCCCCCCCTTTATTTTTAAATATAGTAAATAATTCTTGTTATAAACCAAAAGTAGCCATCCTGTTTATTCCAGAGAATCTGAGACCCCAAATTGGTAAGATCAAACAACTTAGTTGGTATGTAAGCTTCTCTCTCTCTCTCTCTCTCTCTCTCTCCCCGTCTTGTTGACTAGGTTGACAATTCTTCTTTGGTAGCTAGTTCATAACCTTTAGTTCCCCTGTTGGAGCCTGGCCTTCCTTCAGGACAGAGCAGGCATGGGGAACCCGTAGCCCTTCAGATGCTGGACTGAAGGTCCCTCCTAGCACCCCTGACCATGGCCACGCTGGCTGGGGCTCACGGGAGCTGGACAGCCACAGGTTGGGTATCCCCGGGGCAGAAGTTCACAACTGCAAGCTTAGTGGAGCCGGACAGTCAGAGATACACTGGCAAACAATTTGCAAGCATAACTGTATCATTCCTAAGGTTGATAGTTCACCGAAAAGACATGCTCATGTGAGAGGGAAAATACAGTTTGAAATTTGCCAAATTGATTTCCTCCTCATTGGCTTTTTGCATTGCTCTGTGCATATCATGTCAAAAAAGATGTTATGTCTTTATGACTGTGGTTTCTGTTCAGCAAAAGTCCATGGTCTTCTCCCAATACTACAGGGGAACACATATGCAAGAGGCCCGTGTGAAGTGTCTGTCTGTGTTTTTGTGACAAATCATTAACTGGGAAAATTCCTCAAAAACTGCTTAGAAGCTGCCTTCTGTTTAACATCGAATGTTATTGAATCGTTGGGGCCCAGAACTTTTTCAGCTCTGCCACTCTTTGCTACAATCCATTTCCACACATCCTGGGGCCTGAGAGAGGGGGGGGGGCAAGCCCTGTCCATACCATAGCAAGGAATACAGCAAGGATCCCAGCCACTATCCTTCTTTAAATTGGCTAGGTGTGGTTCCCATTCTTGTGGGATTCTTTAAGGACATTTGTTGTGAGTGCAGAACTAATTGTTCTTTAAATGAAAGGATGGAAGTCCATAATGTTGTCATAGGACAACCTCCTTGAGTGTTCATGATGTAGAGAAACAGCTTTTTGAAAAGAGAACTCTAACCCACTTTCCCTGTGTGCAGCTGAAACAAGCCTTTCTACTCTGAATTGTTTTACTTGGCACTCTGGTACCAAAAATAGCTCTCAAAATAAGTTGTGGAAAAGGTGATATGAAGGCAGCTATATAAGGCCCTGACTGTTATTTAGCTGCATTGCCTGAGTTCGTAGAAGAACTCAGCATAACATTTGAGACTGCTTTATAGGCATGGCTACCCTGTTATTATTTTTTTAAGGTTTTTAATGATTTAACCTTGAAAAATAGCTGTTTTGTTACAGCAAAATGTAGAATGTTAGATGCATAAAACTCTCCAAGAGAAACCAGAGCTATGTCAAGATGAAATAACATATTTGTAGCTTGCTCCATGCAAGGAGCTCATGCCCAACAATGTACAGTGGTACCTTTGGTTATGAACACTTCAGGTTACGAGCTCCGCTAACCCGGAAGTAGCTGCTCCTGGTTGCGAACTTTGCTCCAGAGACGCGCGCACAGTGGCGAAAGTGCGCCTCAGGATAAGAACGGCTTCAGCTTAAGAACGGACTTCTGGAATGAATTAAGTTTGTAACCAGAGGTACCACTGTATGTAAAAGAAGGTTAGGGGAACAGAGCAACTAGAACCAGGAAGGATGCGGTAGCAAGGAGCAGGTCACATACGGACTGGTTTGGGAGTTCAGAAGTACAAGATCTGAAAGAGCCCCCAGGGTGGCAGGAGTTCACCTAATAAAGCCCAAAGCTCAACTAAGTCCTGTTCTGGAAGCAGAGCCAGGTGTGGCAGCTCCTCCCCTTCAGGTGAAGTTCCAGGCATTTCGAAGGGAAGACTGGATCTCTGGTTGTGCCCCCTGTCTTCTCCAGCAGAGGCATCTTGGGATATAAACATCCCTGAGTTCCTCTGAATGGTTTGAGCAGCCAGTCCTAGATTTAAGATGAATAACACCACCTCTTTGCCTTCCATTGTTGCAGAGTTCCCTCCCTGGGCAGATTCAGAGCCTTGCAACACTCATACCTCTCAGGGATCTCAATCTAGCTGTTAGTTTATTATTTCAATTTCTATACCACCCTTCATTGAGTCTACGATACCAAAGTGAATTACAGCAGTGGGCACATTGAACCATAAAAAAATGCATTAACAATTTAAAATTAAAACACCAGATTAAAAAAAACACCCAAAACAATCTTTAAAATACTGGAGTTGTAGATAGTATAAATAAAGTCACTCCAAGTAAAACAGTATAAGGGATTGCCATGGTTGGCCCCCCCACCCCCACCCCACACACGTTACTCATTTCAGAGGTATTCTTTGGATCAGCCAGATATGGCCTTCTTATAAAGTGGTACCTCGGGTTCAGAACTTAATTATTTCTGGAGGTCCGTTCTTAACCTGAAGCTGTTCTTAACCTGAGGTACCACTTTAGCTAATGGGGTCTCCCGCTGCCGCCGCTGCGCAATTTCTGTTCTCATCCTGAAGCAAAGTTCTTAACCCAAGGTACTATTTCTGGGTTCGCGAAGTCTGTAACCTGAAGCGCCTGTAACCCGAGGTACCACTGTACCTTCCTTTTCTTTAGGCAGCCTGATCACTTCAGATCTCCCATTTGTTGTTGATTTTCTGCTCTTGGCAGGGTCCCAGTGGTGGTCATGCATTTATAGGACTCGTCACCTTTTACAGTTATTCCTTGACGCAAGTGTAACTGGACCCAGAAAGCTTATTGTTTACATGATCTGTAGGATTCATTTGCACCTCAGTTACACAGAATAGCATGTGGGGCTTGGAAGGTCAGTTGCTATGTTTCCTCTTGGATTGACCAGATGTCACAACAGGAGGACACCATTTAAGAATTGCTTGTACTTTACACACAAACTAGGGGGACAAATTACTTTTTGACAGTTGAGAACATTTGTTTGTGAAGACTTTTTGTCATACTTTTTGATTTTTTTGATTGATTTAAAATAATATACTTTGTCTTTAGACCCATTGGGGTCCACAAGACTGCTTATAGTACATTACCAAAAAGCTTAATGCAAACTGCAGATGTATATACCGGTACGTATATATTTCTCAGAAGTTAGTCACTGCTTTGGCATGGGGTCCCTTCCCCCTCAGTGAGTTGCTATGTTTGGATGCTAACAGAATCTTCCTAATACTTGCTACATAGACATGCGCGCGCGCACACACACACACACACACACACACCCCTACAATTCAGGATTTGAGGAAAGAGCAGATAGATTATCATGGAAACACTCTATTAGTGCTTTCTTTCAGTGTTCTCTGCTAAGTGGAAGAGGAAGGACTTATAAGAAGGGCTGCAATATTATGGCTACTACCACACCACAGATGATAGATAGATAGATAGATAGATAGATAGATAGATAGATAGATAGATAGTGTGTGTGTATCATAGTCACAGAAACAGTCACAATTATAATACTTTGGAAGGTAGGGCTTATTTTGGAAGGTAGGGCTGTTGGTTGTTTCTGTTAAATGTGTATTTATTCCTCTGGCTCCACCTATTTGTGGTTTCCAGCTTCATTCTTTTCTAGGACTCATCAGTGGCTCACCGCAGAAATCAGCAGAGGCAGGTGAAAGGCAAGGCAGTCGTTCCTACTGGTCCTCTGGTATGAAAGTTTATCCCAAACTAGCTAAGGAAGTCTCCCTTCTGCTGTAAATTAAGGGACAGCTGTTCTTGTGCTCCGCCATAGAAAGAATAACAGTGCAAGTTGTCTGGCCTGTACTTTACTGAGCTGACATGTGCGTCAGCAGGAAGAAGAAGGAGCGTGGAATGGTAAACTCCATAAATGCACGTTGCCAAAATCATTGGAAGCTGCTTGCCAAGACTTATTACTATGTAATATGGCTTCCTTGCTCCTGGTAAATTCTGCAGTGCATGACTAAATGGGGAGAAACCCTTATTCCCTACCAATAGCTTTTTGACTATTCTGTACATGTCTAGAATGGAAATGCATCTTAATGTCTGCAGCAGCTTGTGCTCCTCTTTATTGGTGTTTAATAAATAATGAAATAGCCCCCAAAGTTGCATTCATTCAGCATTCATTCAGCGTAACACAAGCTGCTGCCCATTTCATAATGTGTTTCCCATTCTCGATGTGCACAGAAAGGCAGACCTGCCCTGCAGGCTACTTAGAATATTAGATTGGTACCATGATTGTTTATTTTATATTTTCTGACGTTTGAAGCGTACTAGACACCCTGGAGAATGGATGCAATTGTTAGAATTTCCGTATGCCTTCAACAAATCCCGGATTTTCATTTTACGACTATGTAGGGTTGGATTGATCCTATCAAATATTGCCTATTAGGAGGTTGCATATCGTCAAATTTCCATAGGCATCGTATCTTTTTATTGGAACATGTGATCGTATGATAACAGAGAAAAGATAAGAGAACTGCTTGTTTCCCAGACTTGCAGGAGTTCAGGTTACACAAGCACACATCCCTTATTAAGGGACACACTTGCAACCTCCCTCAATTACATTGGCTGCACTGAGATGTAATAGTAAACTATGGTTTATTGTTGAGTGAATGGGGCTCAGGCTAGTGTAGGTCCTCCTCCAGCCACAAGAGGAGATGTAGTTTTTGACTGCAGTTTAGCATTATGCTCGTTGCCAGACAAACTCTGTTTATTTTTTTATTATGGTTTACTGAAACAAGCCAAACTTGGGCTATGAAGCTGCTTTGTTTCAATAAACCATCACTAAGATTAACCACAGTTTAGAATCATAGAGTTGGAAGAAACCACTAGGGCCATCCAGTCCAACCCCCTGCCAAGCAGGAAACACCATCAAAGCATTCTTGACATATGCCTGTCAAGCCTCTGCTTAAAGACCTCCAAAGAAGAAGACTCCACCACACTCCTTGGCAGCAAGTTCCACTGTCGAACAGCTCTTACTGTCAGGAAGTTCTTCCTAATGTTTAGGTGGAATTCTTCTTTCTTTAGGGTATGGTTCTACTGTTAAATGGTGGTTAATTGAAAATGGAAGTGAATGTTTCAGATATCCGCGCAGCTGTTCCAATGCTCCTACACACAGAGATAAACCCTAGTTTATTGTTACCTAACTTCTCATATTGGTTGTGCTGCACCTGCAAGTGTCTTAGAAATAGAGAAACAGACAAACATAGAAAGTCACCACTGTGACATATTCCAAATGTGAAGAGGAATCGGGACTATCATGAAGCCTAAGAGGACCCTAAGAAAACTGGAAAACATCTGAGAGGGTCTGGTCTCTGAAGTTCTCTCTGAAGACTGCAGTATTTCTGATTAGTACTAGTTCTAATAAAAGGAAAGTAATTATTTTTTTAAATTACCTTTCAGTTGATGAAGTCTGTCTGTCTGAAAATCCTATTACATTCCAGGCACCTTTCAATACGGTTCTTAAGAAACGGTGGTGGTTTTCATTGTCTTCAACATTGTGTTGTAACCATTCCTTTCATTGCTTCCTTTGCCATTTCCCCCCTTCCCTCGTAATTGTTTCAGTAGTACATGCTGATATGCTCATTTATCACCGAAACCATTATTGATGAATGTCGTGCTTCTTCATTATGTTGCCATGGTAGCTTTGTGTGTGGGAATTATCTGTTTCCAGATGGAAATCTTCATTTGCTATACTGGTGGTTGGAGTGTTTCTCTAAAGCACATGTGCACACATACATAGGTGTCTATAGGTGATGTTGGTAATGAATCTCTTTCCTCTATACTCTACCTGCCTAATCACTGTTTAAGGTTAGCATAGCCAGCTGTTCTATGCCATGGATTCAAAGAGTTGCATTGTATACTGTCATAATCATTTCTACCTTTTCTCAGCATCTTTATTCTATTCTGTGCTTTTATCTATTTGTGTCAACTTGTAACTGTTTTGTTTTGTGGTGGTGACAAAACACATTCCTTCTACATAACTCCCTCTATTTCCTGTTTTGAACACTATTATTGGCTTTTCTTTGTATGCAAAATCTAGAGTTAGGAGAAATACTGGATGCTTTGCTCATCAATCGATTTTAAGTAGAGCTGTAAATAGTTTCTTTAAAAAGAAGCATTCCTTTAAAAATAATTTGCTTGTTTTAAAACCAAGAACATTTGCACAAAGTGAAGAAATACTAAAACAACATTTGTGTAGCACTTTTGAGTGTTTAAAGCACTCACAGGTTAGCATTGTAAGTCTTACAGAAACTTCAACAGATAGATATGCCAATATAAGTATTCCCCTTATTTTGCCAGAAAGGTGTTAAGAGTATATAGAGAGACCTGGTGGGTCTCAGCTGAAGAGAGATTGGAACCAGGGACCTCTAACTCCAACCCCCCCCCCCTTTTTGCTCAGTTTCATTAGCATACATGAAGATATTTGGTTTTTATTATAAACTACCTGGCCCTGCCACGTGTTTCTGTGGCTCATCCCTGTGTTTCCCCCACCCTGTCCCAATCCATGACGCATCCCGTCTCACCCCACCCCCGGCTCATCCCTGTGATTCTCCCCACCCTGTCCCCAATCCATGACCTATTCCATCCCCTCCTCCCCCCAACACCCACCCATGCGAGTCCCCGCCTCCATTCGGCCTAGTCTGATAAGGCAAGCCGAGGTGATGTGGAGAGGGAAGGTTTTCTAGCTGCAGTACCAGTGTAGCCACCGATAGAGGGCGATGTTTGGCAACCTTTTCTGGCTTCTTTTTCCCAGCACTTTTAGTTGAGTTGTATGTTCTGAAACACAGGGTTTTTGGGATTTTACATTGTGCAGGTGTGACATCTGTCTACGCAAATGGTATATGCTTCCTCTCACAGTAGCATGGGATGTTGTGTGCAAATGTGAACGCTATCGGTCAAGAGGTTTCGGAGAAAAGTGGAAACACACCCACATGCCCTTTTTACATTTTTATATATATACCGTAGATACAGGAAGGGGGGTCGGCACTTGTCATTGTTTTCCAGCAAATCCTGTTCTTTATGCTGCACTGCCTGGCTCCCAGTTGTGGTATCTTCAGAATTAACAGTTTTACTTGTGCAGTGCACACAGATTTATACACTGAAGCTCTAATAACTGAGCTTCACGACACGTTCTCAGTTATCTTTACACTTGGCCTTTTAAAGGTAGGTCAGTATTACCAGTTTACATATTACAAGTGGAGAATTGAAGGCCAGTTGCTTGTCTGAGGAGAGAACCAGATGACGTGGAGAGCACATGGTGAGAGCAGCAGGCTCTGTGTTCACCCCAGACAATGTGTTGCAAAAGCAGCAGTCTGATGTGAAGACATCAAAACAAGAGTTTTCCTGCCTCTGTTCCGTTTAATAGCTGCCACTTAACAGGAGTGGAGAAATTATCAAGTGTTCTTTTCCTAGACAGAACCTACTACGAGAGAGGAGAGGAGAGGAGATGAAAAGCTGCTGCTCTGTATTCTCCACATTGCTCTAAGAATATCAGAAAAATCTGCTGGATCATGCCAGTAGCCCATCTAACCCAGCATCCTGTTCTCATGGTGGTCGGGCAGATGTGAAGCCCAAAAGCAGGCCCTGAGCATAACAGTACTCTCCCACTTCACAATTTCCAGCAACTGGGATACAGCAGCGGCTCCAAGGAAAAATCTGTACTTGCTGCCTTGTGGGACACCTTTGGGAGAAGAAAAGGCTAAGGAGTAAACCCACACAAATCCGGAGTGGAATCCCTAAGGCGGTTGGATGGTGTCTTGTATATCTCCTTCTGGCAAGTCCTGCAGCCAAGCTGGTGCCAAGCGTCTTCCTCTGCTTTCCTTTGGACCACATCAGCGATGACAAGAGGGGCGTCTTGTCGTCTGGGCAGCCCAGGACCTCCATACACACTGCCCAGACTTGCACGCTGGGGAGATCACTTCAGCGCTGCAAACGCAGCAAAAACAATGCAGGAGACAGCAGTTAAAAGTTACCTGTGTTTGTAGCCACAGCAGGCGCTGTGATTCTCCAGCAGTTTGACTTCAGCCCTGGAGGCACACTCCGTTGTCTCTCAAGATAGACGGATAATAATAATAATAATAATAATAATAATAATAATAATAAATTTTTATTTATACCCCGCCCTCCCCAGTCAAAAACCGGGCTCAGAGCGGCTGACACCAACAGAATTACAATAAAACATAAAAACAATTAATTAAAATACAGATTAAAATACAGTATTAAAATTTAAAGTGCAGCCTCATTTCAAGTAGGCCATAAATCTAAGCCATGAGGGAGGAAAACACAGGGGTCAGGCTGAGTCTAACCCAAAGGCCAGGCGGAACAGCTCTGTCTTGCAGGCCCTGCGGAAAGATGATGACAACAACAAACTTCTTTGAACATAACCATCAGGATTAGTCGTCATTGATAGCCTTATCCTCCATGAAATTTTCAGATCCTCGTTTAAAGCAGCCACCACTACTGAGTGAATCCCATAGTTTACCTATGTGCTGTATGAAGAAATATTTTCTTTTATCTATCCTAGATCGTCAAATGTTCAGCTTCTTTGGATGTCTGCAAGTTCTAGTGTTAGGAGAAAGTTTTCCTCCACCCACTTTCTCCATGCCAGGGATAGTTTTATACACTTTTATCATGTTGTCTCTTACTTGCTTTTTTGCTAAACTAAGGAGCAGTTCTGCCCCAAGGCTGGCCAGTGAGTTTGTGTCAGAACTGAGATTTTAACTGAGGATTGTTCAGCATATAAATTCTTCTCTTAATAGCTATAAACATAACCATGTCGTGTGCTCCCTGTGAGTTGCCCAAGGCTAGCCATTGTAGGGGGCAGTATAGGGACTAAAATGACATTTGGTCTGATCTAGCCAGGAACCCCTTACCCAACACCTCGTTTTCCCTTGATAATGCCACATGGAAAAGGTTCACTTTTTCCTCTCATGTTCATGGAAGCAGTGCCAGACTGGATGCGGTTTGGGTTTCAAAGGAATTGGAATTAAGAATTTAAAACATTGAAATAGATCCAAGAACATTGTCAGATCACAATTCTATAATTATGGAAATACAAAAAGATACTCAGTCCACCTTTTGGTGGAGATTGAATGAAGAAATACTGGATGATAGTTTTCTTGGAAAAGACAAAAAAGATAATAAGAGAATATTCTGAACAAAATTTGAATAATGAAACCAAACTTCAAACAGTCTGGGACGCTAGCAAGGTGGTCATGAGAGGTTTATTTATTCAGCAAAATTCAATTAAAAAGAAGATAAGAGAGAAGAAAAAGAAGGAAATTTTCAATAAAATAGCAGAGAAAGAAAAGGAATTAATAAAAGCACCAAATAAAGAAACAGTAAAACAGGCTATAAAATTACTCCAATCACAATATTCTGTGCTAATTAGTGAAGAAATAGCATGGAAAATTAAGAAAACAAAACAGTTGTTTTTTTTTGGAAAATGCCAATAAACCAGGGAAACTCCTGGCATGGCAATTGAGGAAAAGTGAACAAAGTAACTATGTAAATAGGATAAAGCTTAACGGTAGAACAACTGAGAAAACAAACGAAATAAGGGAAGCCTTTGTAAAATATTTTACTGACCTCTACAAAAACAAACCAGAGAAGATGACGATGATGGAAGATTATATCAAAAACAGTAAGTTACCAAAGATAACAGAGGAGCAAATGAGAATATTAAACAAAGAAATAATGTCCCAAGAAGTAATTGAAGCAATAAACCAAACAAAGGCAAACATCCGAGTCTGCTCTGTCCTTAAGAGTTTTATTCTGCATAGTATTTACAGTGCAGAGATAGCAAAAACCATGACCTCTCAGTCACTCGCAGAATCCGGGAGTTACGCCTCCTGTTACGTGTCCAGCATAAGAGCTTGGGAACCCCAAAACGCCTCCCGCCCCCTCGACCTTAGGTTTCGGCGCGCGCCTTAAATCAGGCGACGGAAGTGGCTGCCTGCTCCCCTCCACCTGTTGGTCAGGGCTCTCCTCCATCGCTGAGCCTTAACTGCTCCATCCCGCTAACTTCCTCATTTCCCCCACCTGACCCGCTGCTGCTGCTCTCACTGGTCAAGGTGGTGGTGTGGAGGATGGGCGGAGGCTCCCTGTCCTGAGGTCCCCTGACATCCACCCCCCTCAGGCCCCCCCCTTCCCTCCCGAGGCGGGCTGTTGGATGGGCGAGGGTGGAAATCCCTCAAACGAAATGTCGTCCAAGTCTGTCATGGCAAACACTTGCTGCCAGTCCGTTTCTTCCTGTGAACTCTCGGGAAACCCTCTGAAAGAACCTTCCCCCTCATCAGTGTCCGCAAACACCGCTTCCCATCCCCACATTTGACATTCCTGTGGTTCCTCTTCCCATTCTTCCTCACTGCCCGCCTCCTCGCTGGCTGGAAACCCTTTGAAGACTTCTTCGTCATCCGTGGCTGCAAAAACCTCCCCCACCCACATGCTGGGAGGTTTGGGTCTGTCTGGGAACAGTGCATGAAACTCCTCTACTAAGTACCCCTCCTCCATGTCTTCTGCTGGCACCCAGGCATTGGTTTCAATACCATGTACCCATCTTCTGGTCCTCTACTTAAAAATACAGTAATAATTAATCACATTGTAGACACAGTGTGAGGGACAGGGGCTACAGACAACCCCCTCCCATCTTGAGAACCAGTTCTTCCCTGAGTACCAGCGGGAGCGGGGAGGGGCAAGAGTCCAGCGGGGAAGCAGGAAGTAGAGGGCATGGCTCTGGCAGGGTCGCAGAGCCCCTGCTCCACTTGGGAGAGGAAGGAAGGGAGAGGGAAAGGGGGAGGAAGGAAAACACGGCAAGAAGACCTTTCCCTCCAGTTCCGGAATTGCGCAAAAAGAAACGGGGGAGGAGATTTGGGATTCCCAGACTTCTTTGTTGGAAAAAAAGTGGGAATCGCCATTCCAGGGTTCTGACCCATACTGAGAACATGTATCTTGTACAGCTCCAGCACTGTAAATAGTTTGCACACAATAAAAGCATGAAAAGGCAACGTTCTGGAGAGTCGTTACTCTAGAGTAGCCACAACGCACAGGTTGTGCAAATCTAGTTTTGGCCTTAAATGCTGGGGATCATGAGCCTCTGGTTCCTGCTTGTTGGCACCTGACTGTCCATTTTGGGAAGCAGAATGCTGGATTCAGTAGACCTTGGTCTTATTCATGTATGAAGTTTTTACTGTTTTACCTAAGATTTCTTGTGAGTAGTTGCTTGCTATGTAAGAAGGCCTTGTACATCCCATCTTGCTTTTAACATATATATTGGGGCACTTGCAAGTTGGCAAGGGGGAGAAACCCACAAAGATACCTGAGGTGGCATGAGAATGTGAGAAGGTGTCAGTTTCCTAAGGGATGTGCCATGTCAGCTAATACCTTGAACTGGTGCTAAGGCTACATTGCGTAGTGAACATGGACCTTTCATTACTTGATGTTGAGCTCACTGACATTTAGTTGAATTACAAGAGCAGGCAGCAATTGTGAATGTCAACATTTAAGCTAAAATAATAGTTCTTGGGCTTCTAAAGGCCTACTGCTTGCATCTAAAGGCTAGTGGGACGATTCCAAGATGGATATTTTATCCTTGCTATGATTCATCTTGCGCTGCTCTAGGGTCACAATTAGTCCAATATTTTTCTTAACACTGACAGTCAAATTACCTAGAAAACACTTCTCAGGAGGAAACTCAAATATTTTCAACCTATCTCTGGCAAGCGATTTTTCATCTTGACAACACATGTTTTGAACTTCTTTTTTTTAGAATGACAAACAGAAATCCTTTTAGTGTGACAGAACTTAAACTATGAGAGGATATGTGCCATTAATGTTCATCATTGCGGGGAGAAAAAGGGGAGTGTAATCTTAATATAATGCCGGTTAAGGGACCAAGTTGTGGGAGTAGATGCTTCTCTCCCCCCCCCCTTTCTTGCACAAATTCCACCTGATCCTCTTGGAATCTTGTCTGTCGTATCTTAGCCCTGCAAAACACAATTATCTCTAGGCATTTGAAACTTAGCATTTCTGAACAACATGGTTCAGTACCATAGGCCTGCAACCAATGCAGGGGTTATGTTCCGGGGATTGCGCCTAAAGCCAAAATCGTGTATATAGTGGTACCTCTGGTTATGAACTTAATTCATTCCAGAGGTCCATTCTTAAGCTGAGGTACCACTTTAGCTAATGGGGCCTCCCGCTGCCACGGCGGCACAATTTCTGTTCTCATCCTGAAGCAAAGTTCTTAAACCGAGGTACTACTTCCGGGTTAGTGGAGTCTGTAACCTGAAGCGTCTGTAACCCGAGGTACCACTGTAGTTGAAACACATTGGTTTCAAGTGGTGGGTGAGATTACCAAGGTCATTTGCCCTGGAACCCTGCTCCCTTTCTATTTTTTTTTTAAAGTTTTCCACACACATAAAGCTGAATGAGCACAAATTAAATGTGCATAAGTTGCAAGCTTACTGTATTGTGTGGACAGCAAGGTGTAGAAAGTGTGATGCCTGTTCAGCCAATATTAGGGAAGGACTCCAACTCCCAAGAGAGTGCGATCTATTCCGGGACGGATGGACTGGCAGTGATCTACCCATTGGGGGGCAGGCCAAAGTTATTCAGCTTTTTTAGGGGGGCTTCCCAAAGTTGTTGACCTTTTTTTAAACAGTAAGTGTGCAGAATTAATTTAAATCGCTCACCAACAACGCAGCCACTAACAGACGAACGCAGCACTACAGCAGACGACGGGGGAACGCACACTAAACATGACGTAGGAAAAGACCGAGGGGGGAGGGGGCGGAATTATGATTCTAAACAATGCGAGCGATAAGGATCCTGCGATTGACCACGATCACCCAGGGATTGACCTGTCGATCGCGATCAACCAGTTGGACACCCGTGTTAGAGGATGCGTACCAATTGGCAGTGCCAGACGCAGCCGTGGCTGGAGGCAAAAGTGGAGAAAAGCTCTCCAATCTCCCTCTCTCTCTCTTCCCTGCTTCTCTCCCCTCCCTTCCTGCCAAAGATCTAAACCAGGCACCCCCAAACTCGGCCCTCCAGATGTTTTGGGACTACAATTCCCATCATCCCTGACCACTGGTCCTGTTAGCTAGGGATGGTGGGAGATGTAGTCCCAAAACATCTGGAGGGCCGAGTTTGGGGATGCCTGGTCTAAACAAAATGTTTGCAGAGGGCTTCTGAAACTAGGATAGAACCAGATCATTCTGTACCTCTACCTCAGCAAAACTCAAACTGTTTGCCAGTGTAGGAATTATATTATGTGGGGAAGCAGTGCTCATGTCTTTAAAAAAGATAAGGAAATAATACATAAAGATGGGGAAAGAGTGACTGTGCATCCAAATTCCAAAGCACATGAGTAGTTGTTGAGACTGAGGAACATCTGTCCTCCTTCTCTTCTCCTAAATTCCCTTTGGAGGCCACGGCTTCCTTCCTATCTGTTGTCCTTGCTGTGGTCCACCAAGAGCATCTCTTTGCTGCACATCCTCTCAATTTCCTGAGGACTATCTGGGGGAGGTCTAAGCCTGGAAGATATTTGAACTGTGCATCTCATGGGGAATGTATATTCCTAGTACAAACTTTGAAGGGCAGTATGATTTTTTAAATCCCACCAAGCAATGTGTAAGGGAGATGCCTTGTATCTCTCTGTCTTCCCTGCTGCACCTGTAATATGGGAATCTTCCTGTCCTACCTTATATGGTTGTTGTAAGGATTATTGAGCTATATACATGGAAGATTGAAATTTTGACATTACAGTGAGGGGGGAAAGTATTTGATCCCCTGCTAAATTTGCCCGTTTGCCCTCTGATGAAGAAATGACCAGTCCATAATTTTAATGATAGGTTTATTGTAGCTATGAGAGACAGAATAACAACAGGAAAACACCCAGAAGACAAATTGGCAAATTTAGCTGGGGATCAAATACCTTCCCCCCTCACTGTGCCTAGTATTTTAAATCAGCATTGCAGTAATGCTGTTATCTCATGTTATCCTGACACTCACATTAATATTGTTCTAGTTTGCTTGATTTCCAATTCCACCTTCTCCCTCTAAGCAACAGTTGAGTTTGATAGCTATTTCAGTTCCCTAATTCATGCTGCATGTTGTTTTCTTAACCACTCTAGTTGCTTTCCTAAGCTAATTGTTCATATTAACGTGGACAGATTCTGGTGAGAATGTCCACCAGAGTTGCTCCACATATTGCCGCATGAATAGATGTGCTGCACACCTGCATTGCCAGTTGCAGCTTGTACATGTTTGAAGTACACTGGATCTACCCTGAGACAAAAAGCAGCCTTCTCTCATGAGTAGGAAGCTCTGGAGGTGCAGGGTCATGAGTGAATTTGGCTGCACGTGCCGGCAGTCTTTCCTGCAGTGGGGAATCCTGCATGACGGTTGCTGCAAGTTGCCGGGGTGTGTGTGTGTGTTGAGTTCAGCTGAATGCACGTAACAATTGTAGGAGAAACTTGCGAGGAAGGGACTGGCACACACAGCCTTGCTCCCCACTCCACAGAAAGTGGTTTTAAAACGCCTAAAAGTGCTTTACATGCATCAAATCTTTTAGTTGAGTACACAGTTTGGAGCCATAAGGTACCCGTACCATTATAATCTGCAAAGTGGTCCTCAAAGGCTCTTAACAGACTTGTTTGGGGTTAATTGCATTAAGTCCATAAAGAAGAAGACCCAAGAGGAGCCTTCTTCATTACGCAGCTATTTGGAGTTATGAAGTGTTCACAGGATCATTGCTTGTGAAAAACATCTGCTGAGCTGCACAGGTTCTATCTATAACTGTTCTTACACGTGTGTGTTTTCTCCTCTTCCTCTTGCTCCTCAGATGAGTATAGGATCAAACCTGTGGAAGAAGTCAAATACATGAAAAATGGAGGTGAAGAAGACCAGAAAATAGCTGCCAGAAACCAGGAAAACTTGGTAGGGGTTGAACATTATTACTTATTAAAAGGGTTTGACACAGGCTCTAGGTCTGTAATGAAATATAAAGTATGTAGAACACTTAGTGTACTGAAGGGGAGAGCTTTCTTGAAAATGCCATAACTATTTATAGCTCAGAGGAAAGCTGCAAAATGCTACCTTTCTCTGCTTGTCTTTATGAATTATCTTGCCCTTAATACGGTGAAGTGTGCTCCAGTAGAATGGGCATTTGTATTCAGCTGCTTTGCACGTGGCAATACTGTTTGGCTTGTGATGAATGTGTTTGTGTGCAAAGGAGCTGTTGCCAACACAAGAATTTACTGCCTTTTGAGAAGGAAACTGGTAAGTAGATGTCTGTCATTATTTACTCTCTGCATTCCCACCCTGAACTCAGACACTTAAAAGAGATATAATGTGCTTACAACCAGAGAACTTGCAAGGATCAGTGTTTAGTAATTTGCTGCAGATAAGAGTTAATTTCTTGTTTCCAGCTTTGCATTATGTGTTATCCACTTGTTTTATCCCCAATGGCATACCTCTGGGGCTCTGACGTACGCTACAATTCTGTAGAAGTAGAGAAAGAGTGCACAATTCACCTTCCTGAGCACCACTGCATTCACATTTATATGTTTATTTAGTTATTTTAACATCACTGGTCCTTATAGCCGCTAAGAGATGTGTGTAACATTTTCTGAAGTCTCAGAAGCCAGAGAGGTGGTTGAAACAGATTTCCCGTAGTTGGAAGTGGAAATTCAAGTGCCCACTGTAGTTTCTTGCCCCTTCCTCAGTGGCTCAGTGAAAAACAGAATAAATTATGCAGCATTAGGGAAGACATGCCAGTTTGCACATTATGGTTTTTTTCTCGAAGTGACACACCACCCAAGTTATGCTCGGGTTTTTGGCGAATTTTGACACACCAAGCTCAAAAGGCTGCCCATCACTGCTCTAGATGTTGATTCACTACAACTCCCATCATCTCTTGCATTGGTCATGCTGGTTTTGTCTGTTGGGATTTGTAGTCCAATAACTTATGGAGGGTCACAGGTTTCCCCAACCCCCCTCTAAACAAAAAGTGTACAATTATTAGTGAGATGTCCGCTTGGTTCAGGCATTTGGTTTCTAAGGTCTTTGCTTTAAGTGGTTAATGCTGTTTCCTGCGATTTTTGGATTCTTCCAAGCACCTCAGGACTGCTGAGGGGAAAGAGCTCTCTCATGGGCAGTAATGTGTGCAGGATTGAACTTGGCACTTCAAGGTGGATTAAGGGTATCAAGAATGATGTTCTCCTGGCCCTCTCTTTGGTGGTGCTTTTGCTTGCCCTAGGGAATGGTGCAATGGAGCAATAACCCAAAGAAGCTTCTATTTTTAGCCATTTAATCCCTTTTTTCTGATGAGCTATCAGTGACTGGGAAACATCTAGAAGAAAATTTTTTCTAGTGAAGGGAAAGTAGGAGCAAAGAGGTCAAGGGAGTGAAGAATGACTAGAGCTCCTAATTCTCATGAATTAATTTAAGCCTCTTTGTTTAAAAGAATAAAATGTGTGATGGGCATCACTTTATGAGTTGAGGCGTCTGTTGCTTTTGATATTCCCTGACGTCCATATGCCTATATTTCTCATAGTTTGGTGTGTTTTTTCTGTGGTGTTTGATTGTCACAAACTGACAGTGCTACTAATTATACTTTCCCGTTCAGTAGCAGAAGGAATCGCTCAGGGCTCAGTCCTGGGGTTGGGGGTAGGAGAGAGGTTTCCTTTACACCAGCTGCTGTAGCTCTTGCTAGACAACATCCTAGCACCCTTTTTGAGCTGCATGCATCCAGGACTGGGCAGAACAGCAGATGGACCTTAAGGGCATTGCAGTATGTCCTGTGCAGCTGCCTTGCCTACAGCCAAGTACTTGTGCATGGAACTCCGGCTCTGTTAAGGCACGATGGGATCAGAGCTAGCCAGTTCTTCACATGGCTACACATGGACAACGCTGGAATTTCTAGTGCTGGGCCAAACCTTCACAAAGCATGTTCTTGACCATTCATTTGAGGGGATGTGGGGACAAAGTGAAGAATGCACTGAAAAGGGCAGGCAGTAGGTACAGTTTATCAGGGAAAAGCTTTATTTTGAAGGAACTGATGGGGAAGGGCTACATTTACCTTGGAAGCTTAATGAGGGGACCAGGGTGTGGGTTGGTGTGGGGGAGTCCTTCTTCAACTTCAAAGCCTTTTGGAAAGCTCCACCATAGAGCTCTCCACAGCTGGCCTAGAGCTGGGCAGCTATTCTCCTTCCTGGGATGACCATGCAACCACACCATGTCGCTTTTCCTTTTGTGTACCGAGTGGGGTTGTATGGTGATGGTGGTGGCTGAGGGCAGCCAGGCAACAGGAAGGTGAAGCCATTAGCAGTGGGAAAGGTCTGATCCGTGGTGCTTTGCTGTCCAGTGTCTGTAGGCAATTGCTGTTGGCCTGAGGCACCAATTTTGTGGTGTTTTCAAGGGAGGGAAGGGTGGATGAAACAGTGGCTTATGAGGCATGAAGATGAGACAACTGCATGCATTTCTGGAGAGACTCCCCTGACTTCTTTGGATAAGTGAAAATAGGGGGAGGGAAGACAAAAAGAATTGAGTTCAGGGACATGACCTTGCATGTATGAAGGATAGGCCTCTGAGAGGCATGGCGGTCTTGATGTCTGATTTGTAAGTTTCATTGCAATGTTGTCCCCTTTCAATCCATTGGGATTTTCAACTTGATAATGTTGTGCTGCTTTGCAGCTTTACCACTAGCTGTTTTGTTCACTTTGGATAAAACTTAGTGTTGTTTACGCTTTGTGCTTGACCCAACACTTGGCCCTTCTGTTCTTGCTATAGTTCTTGTTTCTTGGGGGGGGGGTTAAAAATTCGTAAGTCGAAAAAATCCTATCTAAACCGCATCCAAAATGGTGTATGGAACTCTGTTCGTAACTCGAGTCATTCGTAAGTCGAGGTACCACTGTATACAATAAAGATGGATTTTGCCTTGGGGGTTGTTATCCCAGGATAATATTGTTGCATGCCACCCTAATCTATGAGCGCTGCAAGATTCTAAGTCTCCTTTTGGAAATGAGGCACAGCAGAGACTGTGGTGTCATTAGGTTATACGGTTTATTAGCACACATACACAACCTGAGCCTATGATGGAGGGGTTCACCTCATTATCACCCGAAAAGGGCCTTGTTTCTTCCATAGCTGCTTCCTTGGATTCAAGCAGAAATCAAACATTGTGGTCTGCCTCTGGCTTTCTAGCCTCTAGGTCACATTACACACACTTTCAATTTGAGGGAGGCGGCCCACCCATTTGACATCTCACACAGAGCACCCTCTCCTTTGCTTTCTTAATGGCTCATCACCTTTTCTTTCTTCTCTTAATGGTTCATCACTCAGGCAATTGCCTCAGCATCGGCAGCTAGCCTGTTTTATATTTTAACATTATAGGATTATAGGTGCCTGGCACCCACAAACTCATAACAATGTACTGTATTGTGAAGTGGCACTGATCCCCCCTCTTTCTCAAGCAATGTATTTTGCTTCTTTCACCTTTCCCACTTTGGTAGAAGTGTTGGCAGAAGCCAGGAATGGGAGAAGAGAGATTATATGGAGAATAAAATACTGTGTTTATAACTAGAGTTGATCCCCCCCCCCCAGGATGCTGACAGATACCTTTTGATATACTATGCATCAAAAAGTTCATTGATTTAGCAAATTTCTTTTTGTGTTACTTGTTGCTGAAGGGCACATATTTTCTATGCAAAGTGTAGCCTCTTGGACTCGACAATATTTTTTTTCGCAACTTGTTGAATTGAATTGGCCTCTTTTTCCCTTCTGAGTTGTAGAAGTTGTTTGCCTCAATGCGTTTACATGAATCAGGGGTTCCCCAAGTGAAATGTGAAGAAAGGGTCTTTAACGATTGGTCATGTCAAGAGCTGGCGTTATGTAAACAGTTCTTTGGAGTCCCCAGTCTTTGAATTTCAGGCTGATATAAGCAAGCTATATTTCCAAGTGTTATAAACATATTTTACCACCTCCATATATCACAGCACCTTTCCCAAACAGACCTAGTAATGGAAAAGGTCTCTCTGTGCTGCAAAATGATGCCTAACAGAGAACCATTTGTGCTGCAAAGCAATAGTAGGAATTCAGGAGGGTGAATTTTGTATAGATTCCTTATACAAGCAGGTTTATTTCAAGGCAAATATTTTAACATGTTCACCTTGTTTAAAGCAAAATCAATGAAGAGTAATTTCTATTCCTTTACACTTGCAAAGCAAACATTAACCCTATCCAGCTAGTTGATGAGATTTCTAATGTTTAATCAGGACTTGCAAATCAGATTGATATTATAGAAGATAATGGGCTTTTATTACCCTGACAGAACCAATTTCTTTGTGCCCTCTCTGGATCCTCAAATTTAGTCACAGATGAGAATGTTCAGTGGTGATAAAAGACTTAATCACTGCTTTTCAGATGTTCCCAAAATGGGAGAGAAGGGGATGAATGAGTCTTTCTCTCTCTCTCTCTCTCTCTCTCTCTCTCTCTCTCTCTCTCTCTCTCTCTCTGTGTGTGTGTGTGTGTGAGAGAGAGAGAGAGAGAGAGAGAAAGGCTGCAAGGGCCATCGCTCAGTGGAAAAGCATCTGCCGTGCATGCAAAAGATCCCAGGTTCAATTCCTGGCATCTCCAGGTTGGGCTGGGAGAGACCCCATCTGAAACCCTGCAGATATGCTGCTAGTCTTTGAATGTAATACTAAGGTAGATGGACCTGTGGTCTGACTCGCTGTAAAGCAGCTTCCTAGGCCCACATGCTGAGGAGTGATTAGTTTCTGGCTTCCTCATGCTCTGTACAGTGGTACCTTGCAAAACAAATTTAATTCGTTCTGCGGGTCAATTCGTTTTACGAAAAATTCGTCTTGCGAGGCACAGTTTCCCATAGGAATACATTGAAACTTAATTAATGTGTTCCTATGGGCTCCAGGGGACTGGCGGCGTCGGCGGCGTTTGCTCGCTTGGCTCGGGGAAGGCAGGCACCGCCTGCCTGCCTGCCTGCCTGCCCCGAGCCAAGCGACCAGGCGTCGCTGCTGCCGCCAATCCCCTGAGCCGAAGCGCAGCGGGCACTTGGCTCGGGGAAGGCAGGCAGGCAGGTGGCAACAGCCCGGCAAGGCTCCCCATGCCGTCTCTGTGCGAGGCAGCGGGGGGAGAAGCGGAGGAACTGATCCGTTCCTCCGCTTCTCCCCCCCTTCTTCCTGCGCTACAGCTGGTTCCCCTTTGTGTTCCGCTGGTCTCTGCCGGTTGCCCCTCACCGCTTGTGACAACCGGCAGAGACCAGTGGAACACGAAGGGGAACCAGCTGTAGCGCGGGAAGAAGGCAAAGGAAGATCAGCTGACAGCTTCCCGTGTAAGTAGAAACATTTGCAAGTAGAGTTATTCGTAAGTAGAGGTACCACTGTACTGAAAAACTGGCATCTTAAATGGGGCTAATGCAGGCTTATGTTGCACGGTGGTTATCAGTTCTTTGTACAGGGCAGGAACACACATGCAGAAAGGCAACTTTGTCAGGAAATGTTTGGAATAGTGCTAGAGATGAAGTAATAATTTTATATATGTAGGCAGAAGTATTCCTCCTGGCTTGATTGCCTTGATGTTTCCCAATACAAAATGCTTATTCGTAAACCACACACTTGCCTCCCCAGATGCTAAGATCTTCAGATTAAGCCTTGCTCTGGGTTCTGCCACAGTCAGGCAAGGCAGGTGGGGACAAGGAGCAAGGATCTCTGGATTGTGGCACCCTTTTGAGGGGAAATCCCTGCCTACAGAAGTTTTTTCCCCGTCAAGAACTTTAGTGCAGACTTTCTTTTTAAAAAAATACAATGGAATTTCTATTGTCTGGTGGCTGCTGATAATTCTGGAGTTTGCCTATGCTGTTAGGCTTTTTTATTGTCCATTGTTTTAAACATGATTTATTGCACCTGTTTTATTGTGCTAAGCCACCCTGAGAGTCTATATTTGGGGCAGCTGATAAGTTTTGGTATGTAGGGGGTGGGGGAGGAACTAAACTTTATGAGCTGGAATAGGGCAGAGGCCGAGACTGAGCTGCAGATTGGATGGTTTAGATCAGGCACCCCCAAACTTCAGCCCTCCAGATGTTTTGGACTACAATTCCCATCATCCCTGACCACTAGTCCTGTTAGCTAGGGATCATGGGAGTTGTAGGCCAAAACATCTGGAGGGCCGCAGTTTGGGGGTGCCTGGTTTAGATTTCTGTCTGAGGTAACTTTAGGCAGAGCTCCCTCCTCAATCTCAGCCCCCACCCATCTGCAAAACAAAGATACAAATAGCCTACCTTGCCTTGATCTCTGTCAGGATTGCAACAAGTTTATGAGAGTACATATCTGCAGGGCCGGCTCTAGGGGTAGGCTGCGGGGCGCGGGGCGCTGGGTTGACAGGAGGGCGCTGCGCGGTGAAGCCGCGCGGAAACCACCAGCCGCGGGAAGAAACGGGGCAGGGGCGCCGGAGCATAGCTGCCAAGTTTTCACTTTTCTCGCGAGGAAGCCTATTCAGCATAAGGGAAAATCCCTGTAAAAAAGGGATAACTTGGCAGCTATGGGCCGGAGCGATCTGCGCACCACGGCGCCCGGGCGCCCGACCTGCTTAAGATGGCCCTGCATATCTGTATAGAGCAGCGTTGTGTATTAAAGTAATACCGGTAGCACAGCCAAGTATGTATTGTAATATAGAGTTTATTGTATTGTAGTACAGAGTTTATTTATTACCGCTCTGGTGGGAAGGTAAACGGCGTTTCCATGTGCTGCTCTGGTTTGCCAGAAGCGGCTTTGTCATGCTGGCCACATAACCTGGAAGCTGTACGCCGGCTCCCTCCGCCAATAACGCGAGATGAGCGCTGCAACCCCAGAGTCGGTCACGACTGGACCTAATGGTCAAGGGTCCCTTTTAAATGTCATTGTTGGTTCAGTGAAACTTATATGAGATAGGCAATTTTATCCTTATTTTGAACACTTATAAGGGAAACATCTGTGTAACTTGAGGCCTCATTCCACCATTAATTGGTCATGTGGAGTTCTCTCTACTTTTTTGCACATTGCATTGGCATAGCTACCAATAATGTATTGTGTGGGTAAACATGGCACCCAACATCCTGGCACCTGCCTTGATCAACATGAAGTTTAGAGCAATCCTCTTCCCCAAAGGGGCAGGAGTTGTGTGCCTTAAAAAAAAACACACACAATCCAAGGCAAGGCACCACTGAGCAGGTGCAGTTTTTTCTAACATCACAACATTGCTCTCTTTTGGTTCTGCTCAAGGGTTGGAAACTCTTCCCCTTCTGCATAAAGTCATCCTAAAAGGTAATTTGTGCTGATCTCCATGAATGGGAAACACAATGAAGATTGATAGTACCTCCAAGGATCAAACCTTCAAGTTCTGGTCAACAGAAGATTACCTTAGCCAGTGAGACGCCCAAGTTTGTCGTGAGAAACAAGAGATGTGTGGAGGAAGGAGACTTCTCGCAGTGAGCCCCATGTGTGTGGTTTTCCTTGGGCACAGTGTATCTATAAGTAAAGGGACACTTAGAATAAAGAAGAAAAATATTCTTTGAGAAGGAGCAAGCCATGGGAGAATTAAAAATAGATGTTACCTCAGATTGCTGCACAGCTATAAACACAGTATGACAAATCTAGTCCTGCCAGTTCATCTAGGACAGGGATAGTCAACCTTTCTATACCTACCTCCCACTAATGCATCTTTATTTTATTTTATTATTAAATATTAATAAATATTAATATTATCAAATAATAAAATAAATAATAAAATAAATAAAAGGTATAAGGTTAGTTCAAGAGTTAATATAATCATCCACAAATAATAGAACAGCCATAGATTTAATAGAAGTGATTTAAAAAAAGAAGAAGATAAAAAAGTGAACTTAAATAAATAAATGACTGAAAAAGAAAGGAAGAAAATAAAGGAAAGGAAGAAAAGACTTCAACCGACTGGCTGAAGGGTGGAAGAAGAACTCTGACTCCTTGCTTTTGACAGGGACCCGTTGTGACGAGATGGGTGTTTAAGCCGGTCCTCTCCGTCTTATTTCAGACCCCATCAGGGCGGCTGGCCAGAGGATTTAGAGGCAGAGAAAGTGCTCAGAACTCCCCTTTGAGTTGAGCTAGGTCCACGGGCTTTGGATTTGGACCAAGAGAAAGGCAAGAAGAACGATAGATAAGAGGGCAGAGAATTCAGTTGCCAGGAATTTTACCACCCCGCTACCACCAGTGCACTGGATTTTAGCCTTATACTCCCATGTCTTCTATACTGTGATCCCGGGATCGATGAAAGCCAGCTGGGTCTTGCCTTTGCTCCCTGGCTGGATCCTTCGAGACTTGCAAATTACCGCCCGGAGGATGGCCGAGGGTCCAAAGGGATCTTCCCAGGCAAAAGGGGCCTGGTGCCGGCTGAAGACCTTGGGGACCCCGGTCAGCAACACGGGAGAACCGCAAGTCCCGGGTTTCGGCACCAAATGTTAGGGGAAATTCTGGGTGCAAGGCTGCTCAGCCACCCAGCTCATCAGGCAAGAGCTCGCGATCCACTGCAGAATAAAGGAAGGAGTCCAGCACCGACCGGAGCAAAATAGCAAGGTTTATTGCACAACAGGTTCAAGCCAAGACTGAACACTGAGAACAGGGTTACAAGAACTTTTAAAACTTCCCACCTCAATCCCATAATACATTTCAGAAGTGTCATTCCTACATCATAGTTACATAGCTAAACGTCAGAAAAGGGGAGGTACATACAATATTAACATACTGGTAAACAAGATTAACATAAGGGTAATGGTTCATAGCCAAAGTAAAAGTGTGATAAGTACCGGGAGGAACTTCTTGAGTATTCACAGGAAAAGAACAATAAGGTCCTGGTTGGGTGATGGGATTAGGCTTGGCCAACAAAGTGCCTCTGGCCACTTCCGGGAGTCCCTTTTCAAGGGCAAAATAGCGTTGGAATGGAGGAAACTGGAGTTGATTTTATATGATTTTTAAAACTAGGTAACTTCCCTGAGCTGTCAAGTTGAAAGGATACGTTTATGCATAATATTTATAACATTTAACAACTTTAAAGATATGTGCCCCCCCTGATTTCCATAACACTGCCCCCCAGTGCTCAATGGAAGGAGGATTCAGCTTGTGCCGTAGAATCCCCACCGCCCACCTAGAATCCTGAAATGCCCACTAGTTGACAACCCCTGACCTAGGAAACAGTGAGGAGAAGGTTATACTTGCTAAGAATGGCTATTCATGATCATCATTTAGATTGAATCATTCAGTCTTCCTGGGATGTATTTTAGCATCATGAGACTTGCTTGCTGTACTTCCCTGCAGTTGTTCTAGGCTGCCTACAGACCATAGGTGCTTCTGTGGCTCTGTCCTACTGATACAATAGAAGCCCCTTTCTGTTCACTTCGCTCCTGCCCTAGTCTCTGATCAACTCAGTTTTATTAGTTTCTGAAATGGTGGGGAAGCTGGAACTTGTATCCTGACATAGACTGTTAGGTGGATCCTGGCCTCATTTTTTAGTCTTCAAAGTTAGTCTTAATCCTAGCCTTATATAAGTTTCCAGATCAGTGTGCGAGAAAAACAAAACATGGTTAAAGCATAGTATCAAAGTCATAACAGCTAAGAAGCAAAACAACATTTAAGAGCAAAAATAGCAATAAGCCCAATAAAAAGTTGAATAAACAGTGAGTAGTAAACCCTGTATAGAAGTTCTCAGCCAATTTAAATTAAAATCACATGTTCATAAAAAAGCTAAGGCAAACAGGTTTTAGCCTAGCTCCTGAAAGTGAAGTCCATTCTGGACTGAGCAAATTTTAGCTTATCAGCCTTGTTCCCTTCCCACAGAAGATGATCAGAGGGAACTGTTGCCTTGTAGGCAGAGGCTAAAGGGCAACACCAGAGAAGACACTTAGAAGCATACAATTTTAGAGTCGGAAGGGACCCTTGTCCAACCCCATGCAATGCCAAGATCTCAGCTAACTTGTGGTGGTGACTTGAGCAGAAGTTGCTTCTGAGCCTGTTTAGTCAGTTTCCCCACTGACTTGCAATGAATTATGAGACTGCAATTAGCAAAAAAGAGCAAACGGGTTCTTTCCACCATCACAGCAAGTCTTAGCCCTCTCTCCTTCCAATTTCCAACACTTTTCAAACTCCCAGTTCTATTCTTAAGTGGTGATAAAAGGAAAATATAATCTGTGTTGTTCCATAGAAAAATTGTCTATAAGCCCTATAAACAGCTTGTCCCAAGACCTCTGCCTGTATTTAAATGTTTACAAGGCAGCACAAAGCAGCTGCTGTGTCATTTTCCCATCACAAACCATGATATTATGCCAAAATCCCTGTGTATGTATTAGGGCAGGTGTCTGCATAAATTATAAATGCGGTCATGCAGTCCTAAATAGTTGTGCTCCTTTTGTGTTCCCTGGCATTATGTGGCATGAGAGGATCTCATCCACCCTACCCCACCTTTAGCCTTTCAAATATGTAGAAATATTTGGAATTAATATACAGAAATGTTTTTTGTGCTTGGCCTTTAATTGCAACTAGAATGAGTGACTGCAGTTTCCAACAACAGTAGCAAGAAATTGTGAAAGATTTTGATTGGATTTCTTCCTTTTGCAGCCTAAATGTACTGCTTTCCTCTGAATCATTAATTATGGTTTATTAGAAATATATAATACACATTGCTCCTGAATTCTTGTCAGGATAGCTAAAATACATCTAAGCAATTCACAACTGTCATTTTTGCAGGTGGGAAGCTGAGGTATAGTGAAAGTGGTATGTCCAAATTCACCCAGTGAATTTCTGGATGAACTAACATTTGAACAAGAGAGTCACTTTGACTCTGATACACACAGAAGTGCTCTTTGGACTCCTGGATGGTAAAGTCCAGTCAAAGGCCACTATGGGGTTGTGGCGATCATCTCACTTGCAGGTCGAGGGAGCCAGCATTTGTCCACAGACAACTTTTCATGTCATGTGGCCAGCAGGACTAAATAGCTTCTGGCGCAACTAAACACCATGACGGACCGTTTGCTTAATTGTTCCATATAATTTGTTCAAAACCATTGGTTTTTCATGTAAATTATCAACATGTTTTATCTTAAATAAATAAATATTGCAGAAAATAATAGTATGCAACTATTATTGCGCTACATGAAACCTAAAATTTATGTTTATTAGTTCACAATTTAGCATACTGAGAATAAATGAGTCAAATTCCTATGTTTTCATCACTCATAGTGAGGCAAAATTTCAATCTGTAGGAGCAGGGTCTAAATATTAACCGATTTGTCCCAAATTTGAAATTTGAGTATGTTTATACCATACGCCTGATATAAGATCAAGGGAGGAAACATTTTCCACAAAAAAGTTTTTTTATGACCCACCCTACTGAGCAGTGCAAGATTCCAGGGGTTCCAGGCACTTAACATGGTTTGTATTTCTTTTTGGAAATGAGGCACAGTGGAGACAGCAATGTCTTGACAATATATGGTTTATTTATTTATACATATATACAACCTGAGGGCTTCACAGCACTCACGTGCCCAAAGGGTCTTAGAATCCTAGAGTTGGAAGAGACCCCAAGGGCCATCCAGTCCAACCCCCTGCCGAGCAGGAAACACCGTCAAAGCATTCCTGACAGATGGCTGTCAAGCCTCCGCTTAAAGACCTCCAAAGAATGAGACTCCACCACACTCCTTGGTAGCAAATTCCACTGTCAAACAGCCCTTACTGTCAGGAAGTTCTCCCGAATGTTTAGGTGGAATCTTCTTTCTTGTAGTGTGAATCCATTGCTCCATGTCTGCTTCTCTGGAGCAGCAGAAAACAACCTTTCACCCTCCTCTATATGACATCCTTTTATATATTTGAACATGGCTATGTTACAATCTCTAGATCAGAGCAGGCATCATGGTCAACTTAGAAGATCAAGAGCACCCTGCAGGCATACGTACACCTCCTCACATGCAAATCCTCTGCTCCCTTTCATTTTCAAAGCTGACCACATCTGCACCGATATTTTCAATAACAATCATTGTCCCTAAACCACAGTTTTCAGCTGTCATTAGCAGCAGGCTTGCAAAGTGTGGTTTGTAGCTTACCTTGGTTAGCAGTACCAGTGTGGTAAAGGTACCCCTGACCATTAGGTCCAGTTGCGGAAAACTCTGGGATTGCCCTCATCTTGCTCTACAGGCTGAGGGAGCCGGCGTTTGTCTGCAGACAGCTTCCGGGTCATGAGGCCAGCATGACTAAGCCGCTTCTGGTGAACCAGAGCAGCGCACAGAAACACTGTTTACCTACTGTAACAGTACCTATTTATCTACTTGCACTTTGACGTGCTTTCGAACTGCTAGGTGGGCAGGAAGTACCAGTGTGGGCATAATGCTAAATATGGTTTACTCCATAAAGGAAAGGAGGCTGTTGAATGTGATGGGGTGAAATGTGTTAGCCCTTGAGTTATTCTTGATTTCCTTAACTTATTTCTCTCTTGGAGAATGGTTTTGATTCGTTTTTCTTAAAGTGCATAGTCTCGGACATGGTTTCGGAAAATAAGAATGCATCCATGCACAGTACTATAGCATGTGAAATGTTTAAGTTTGGCTCATAGCTAAATGGGCTGCTGAGATTTGAACCCAGATCGTCCAGGTCCAGCATTCTCTCCACTCCTCCGCATGTGCAATCTGGATACTATTCCCACTCCAAACTGCTTTATGCCATAAAAAAGTTTCAATTCAGTATTTTTAAAGTTCTTCTTGCTTCCCATAGCCTTGGCTGTTAACCGTGCTTCATGGTATGCAACAAGTACAGGCAGTTACTTTCCACGGAGGAAAAGTTTCTCCCTGGAAGACAGAACATGAACAGGCAAGAGCCGGATGATCCAAACGATGGGCCTTTGCTGGTCTTGAGTGTGCCTGATTTAATCTGGTTCTTCACATCTGACACAAATCCCAGTACTTAAGGATGTGCTCCTCTTGGAAGGGAAAACTGCGCAGGGAAGTGAACGGGAGAATTGGATCCGGAAGAGACTTGGAGTTTCTGATATTTAGTTATAAGCCTCAGGGTAGCTTTAACTCTTCAGAAAATCCCCTAATCTTTTTGGATTCATTCACATTCATTCATGTGTAAATTGGATTCCCCTCCAATAGAGACAGTCCTTTATTTTTTTTTTGTTAGGTACTTTCTGTTTTCTGCTTTAGTTCCAGCTGCCATGGACTTTCATTTGTTTCCTCGCATGTCATGTACGCCTCCGCCTGGCAAGTCCTGCAGCCAAGCTGGTGCCAGGAGTAGGTTGCTCTAATTTCCTTTGGACCACATCAAGAAGGCTGAGGGGGGGGGGTCGTTGTCTGGACAGCCCCGGATCTCCATACACACTGACCAGGATTGCACCCTGGGGAGATCACTTCAACGCTGCAAACGCAGCAAAAACAATGTGGGAGGTAGTAGTTACGGATTACCAGTCTCTGCAGCCACAGCAGGCGCTGTGATTCTCCAGTGGTTTGACTTCACTCCCAGAAAAAGACAAGCGGATGCAGCACATTTCTTTTTAGATTGTAGGCCTGAGGGCAAGGGTTCCTTACTGATTTGTAAAGGGTAGGTATAAACAGTGTGACTAAATGAATTAATGCAATAAAGGTGGAAAAGGAGCCAGATTATCTTTAAACCAAGTTATATTCTAACTGCAGTGGCATCTCCTTTGGATAATGGGTAGACAGAATAGAATTTAGATAAATTGAGTTAAAAGCTTTAATCTAAAATAGAATCGTTCTTGAATGGCTGGTCTGGTGCTTAACAAAAAATTGATTATCTTGCATCCATTTATCTGCTAGAGGAGAGATAAAAACCCTCATAAGGAAACGACTGTTAAAACCATTGCATCCTGCATATTGAAAAATCCCTATGAAGAAAATGCTTTAGAACTGTGAGCACATTGTTCAGGCAGTTCCCAATTGCAAGAAAGCACATCCCATTATCTGCTTCAGATCTTCCCACAATCACTTTTGCCATTTTGTCACTGTCATTGTTTTTACACATTTGATGTTTATGCCCTTGGGCAATTAAGGACCTAAGCCTCCCAGAGCACGATGGGATGCATGCTGATGCATGAAATACTGCCAGCTTCTTCTGACTCCTTGCCGCCCCTTTCACAGCTGTTTATGATTTTCCTGAGCAAAAAATGTCTTGGCAGCTTTGCTTTGCTTTTATATTCTGCTTGGCTATTCAAAGAGATGTTTCCAAAATTGTGTGGTGCGTTTTCTGATTCATGCACTTTCTGCCTTCTTCCCGGGCACTGTCTGAGTTGAAAGGCATATTCAGCCAGGTTATATGAGGAGATTGATCAGGATCCAAACAGCCAAAACAGGAGGGTTCATATTGCAAAATGGAGTCAGTAAACATGCTGACAGTCTGAGTGATGATTTCTTGTGTACTGATCAAAGATGGAAATGGGTCTACTATGCATTAAGTGCCACTGTAACTAGAATAGCCCATCAAAAAATAATAATAATCCAACATCAGTGTCTGAATTTCCTTCAGGCCTGTATGTTAGGGGAAGAAACCAGAGTTCTTTAAATTGGCCTTTCTTTCTTCAACAACTTTCTGACTAATTCACTGTGGAGAATCAATAGTTCTGAACATGCTGTTTGCCAAGGTTTAGTGTACCATCATTAAACTGTACATCTAGGATGAGTTTTCCAGTATCTGCCCATGTCCATATGGGCAGCAGCAAGTAAGAGGCAGCACAAGGTCCTAATGGGCAAATTCCCAGAATCAAAATTGTGTAATACTGAGAGGTAAGCCAATAACAACTGCCAATTTTTAAAAGAGATGAACAACATCGCACCCATCCCCACTTCCCGCGGCAAGTCACTTTTGCCCCGTAGGGGGCCAGAAGGGAAAGTATAAGATATTTTAAATTGATGCTTTTGATGTTTGGTAATTTGTTGTAGGAGGACAACATCCAAGTCTTCAGTCTGTCTTGGAGGTTTTGTTCAAACAGGTTACTAGATTTTTGTGTGAGGCTAATTTTTGTTTTACGAGGCATTCAAAAGTAATCTAAGTATTATTTTCCAGTTTGGTGTGGGGTGGAGAAGAGATCAAAACTAGCATGAAAGGGAAACACACTAATTATTTTCAAATGTGCAAAGAATAAAAAGTCGAAGTGATTCATTAGAAATGAGATGTTAAGTTTTGAGTTCATCAGCTTCCTTTTAAGGGTTTTGCAGAAATAACATTTACTCCAAGAATCAGTCAAGCATTTATAGACCTGCAGGTGATGCACTCTTCAATCTTTGCCCATCCAAATGTGTATATAATTTGCTAGATAAATCATTTGAGTGTGTTGACATTCATAGACCATCTATAGTCTGGTATATTGATGTGATTTAGGGAACGTGATAAATGTTTGCTCAGATTTTCCTTTCTACTTTTTCTGGTCCTCAACTTAAAACATTTGCGCTAATGAATCCATCATGCAGCCTCCTCCTCCTCCTCCTCCTCCTCCTCCTCCTCCTCCTCCTCCTCCTCCTCCTCCTCCTCCTTCTTCTTCTTCTTCTTCTTCTTCTTCTTCTTCTTCTTCTTCTTCTTCTTCTTCTTCTTCTTCTTCTTCTTCTTCTTCTTCTTCTTCTTCTTCTTCTTCTTTTGTGATCACTTGTAGCCGAGTAAGATTGTCTTCCATAGACACAGTTTTAACAGTGAGTGAGTGACTGTGGAGGCCAATTCTGGATCCACACGTCCTTCCACAGTGGGGACATTGGTTTCCAGGCGGGAGTTGATCACGGTGTGGATTTGCCAAGCGTGCCTTCCTCTTAGCATGTTTCTTCCGTGCGTCCTAAGTTCGAGTGTCTACAAAGCCCATGACACCTTTGGTAAAGGCTGTTCTCCAACTGGAGCACTCGCAGGCCAGTGTTTTCCAGTTGTCAGTGTTTATACTACATTTTTAAAGATTTGCCTTGAGACAGTTTTAAACCTCTTTTGTTGACCACCAGCATTACACTTTCCATTTTTAAGTTCGGAACAGAGTAGTTGATTTGGAAGACGATCATCAGGCATCCGTACAACATGACCAGTCCAACAAAGTTGATGTTGAAGAATCATTGCTTCAACACTGGTGATCTTTGCTTCTTCCAGTACACTGATATTAGTTCACCTGTCTTCCCAAGTGATGTGTAAAGAATTTTTGGAGACACTGTTGATGGAATCTTTCGAGGAGTTGGAGATGGTGTTTATAAGTGATCCATGTTTTACAAGCATATAGTAAGGTTGGTAGTACAATAGCTTTGTAAACAAGCATTTTGGTTTTCCTGTGAATGTCCCGGTCCTCAAACATTCTGCACATCAATCGGGAGAAAGCCGCACTCACAGAGCTCAGGCGATGCTGGATTTTGGCATCAATGTTGGCCCTTGTGGAAAGGAGAAGTGATTAACATTTTCCAACGTTACACCACTGAGTTGGATTTGTGGCGCTGCAGAGGGGTTATTTTGTACTTGTTGGTGCAGCACTTTGGTTTTTTGGATGTTGAGTGATAGGGCCAAGCTTTTTGTAAGCTTCTGTAAAGATATTTAGGATGGTTTGAGGGTCATCCTCTGAGCGTGCGCACACTACGTTGTCATCAGCATACTGAAGCTGTATAATGGAAGTTACGGTAACCTTACTCTTTGCTTTCAGTCTGCTCAGATTGAAGAGCTTTCCATCTGTTTGATATATGATTTCTACTCTGGTGGGGAGTTTCCCTTCGACAAAGTGTAGGATCATGGCAATGAAAATAATGAATAGAGTTGGGGCAATAACCCAACTCTGTTTTAACACCAGATCCCACTGTGAATGGTTCACTTTGAGAGCCATTGTTATCTGCGATTGTTGCTGTCATATTATCATGGAGCCGAATGATGTTTACAAATTTATCTGGGCAGCCAATTTTCAGAAGGACAGTCCACAGGGCATTATGATTTACAGCAGGGGTCCCCAAACTTACCTCACCAAGGGCCGGTGCCAATTGCGCTGCGGGTTGGAACGTGCAGGAATGCACACACAAGCTTCTGCAAAGATATTTAGGATGGTTTGGGGGTCATCCTCTGAGCATGTGCACACACGCGATTTTCAGCGCACTTCCAGATTGTCTGAACACCGGAAATAGCTTGTGCACATGTGCATGGGCCTCCTCCGGCCTGGAAGTGTACATGTGCACAAGCTATTTCCAACGCTCCGGTGACCTGGAAGTGGGCAGCTGTGCCATGCGGGCAGTGGCAGTGGGTGGCGGGGGTCGCTGGGGGCCGCATACATGAGCCTTGCATGCCTTAGTTTGGGGAACCCTGATTTACAGTGTCGAAAGCCTTAGTCAGGTCAATAAACGCCATATACAGGGGTTGGTTTTGCTCTCTGCATTTTTCTTGAAGCTGTCGAGCGGTGAAAATCATGTCCACTGTCCCCCTAGAAGGCCAAAAACCATTTTGGGATTCAGGAAGGGTCACCTCGGATATTGTTACCAGACGCTTTGCTAAGATCCTTACAAGATCCTCTATTAGCCGCAGCTAATAGAGAGATGCCTCAATAGTTTCCATAATTAGTTCCGTCACCTTTTTTAAAAAAGATAGATAATTTTGGCATCCCTATAATCTGCTGGGATTTCTTCTCTTTCCCAGATTTTTTCGATGAGCTTGTGAAGTTGTTGTGTAAATTCCACTGTCAAACAGCCCTTACTGTCAGGAAGTTCTTCCTAATGTTTAGGTGGAATCTTCTTTCTTGTAGCTTGAATCCATTGCTCCGTGTCCGCTTCTCTGGAGCAGCAGAAAACAACCTTTCACCCTCTTCCATATGACATCTTTTTATATATTTGAATATGGCTCTATCATATCACCCCTTAACCTTCTCTTCTCCAGGCTAAACATACCCAGCTCCCTAAGCCGTTCCTCATAAGGCACCCTTCACCCCTCCATGATACTCAAGATCCATTGTGATATTTGTGATATTCTTCTGTTGTTCTTTGTTTGTTTGTTTGTTTGTTTGAAGTACATTGTTTTGGGAAGTTTTTCAATGCCCCAACTGCAGAAGCCTGTGCAGATCAGGCTGTTGCTCATTAAGTGAATGCAATATGTGGCAGGCAGGAGAGCCTTCTGCACTGTAATGAACTTTGGTGTGACAATAAGTGTTACAAATTTATATGTGCCTTTTTCATCTGTGAAATACTTGGGAGGGGTGCTAAAGAAGCAGTGTGTTGTCTGTGAAGCGCTTGCTTGAGATTTGCTGAGGTTACAGCTTGCCATATGAAAGCTGTAAATAACAAACAAAGTATTAAATGTAAATTGCAATTCTGAAATGAAGGGACAACCTGTTTATTGGAAAATGCACAAGGTTAATTTGAGGGGGCCTCGCCTGGTAGGCCAAGGGCAGGACTCTTGTCTCAGCATTTTACATATTGCCTGCTGCGAAGTCTAGGGCAGTTGGTTGAAGTGTGTGTATTTCTGGTGTGGCTAGAAGTTTAAAGCTGCAGGCTTAAGAATGTTCAAATGTAACTCAGGAAATCAACCTAGGACCTACTACCAGGAGCAAAACCACAATATGAACACCTGGCAGGGGTGTGCACAAGTTCATGTACACAAGTTTACATTTTAAAGTACTGTAGACTTGCAACTTACATGGGGGTTATGTTCTGGGGATCATGCCTAAAGCCAAAATTGTGTACAGTATAGTCAAAACTCAGTGGGTTCAATGGCGAGTGGCATAAAGCTGAATTCACACAAGTTAAATGTGCGTAAGTTGTGGGACCTGGTGTATGTCCTCCTTAAGCTCATCCTTGCAATGGTTGTGGACAGTGTTGAAATCAGAAATGCATCTTTGATAATCCATCTCTGCTTTGTGACCCCGGAGAAAGCCCCAGTTTCCAGCTTGTGCTATTCCAGAAAGTTGCTACCAACCTATTAAGAGCTCTGGACTGCCGTTAGTGCCACCCATACATAGCTGATGAACAATTACTGTATAATGTAAAACTTCCTGCAACTAAGAGGCTGGATTCATTACTGTTTTGGAATTCCTTGGAGAGACCATTGGGAGAAAATGTGCTAATGAAGTGTAAAGTGTTGTGGAACACAAATTGTTCACTCTGTGCTCTGGGAAATTCCCTGTGGGACCCCGCTATCTCTTGACTCCCCCCCCCCACCCCGTCCAAAAGATACAATGATTCTTCAAGGACACAAATGATTTGGTCTCTCGTCATCATCTGCTATTCTCCCAAAGGATTTGATAAATATTAAGTGGCTTTAAAGATTAATTTGGAAGATGGGGCTTGAATGATGCTTTGTAATCTGCAAATAACAACAGATATTCCCATTCTTCTTCTTAAAATAGATATTTTCTGACTTCTTGACTCAGAAGTGCTTCTATTTTTGTTACGATTTCCCTTTCAGGCATTTTGATATTTTAGGTTCATAAAAGACGCACAAGGCCTCAGTCTCACAAACATTACCAATCTGTTTCCTGTTTTTGAAATCCGAAAGCGGTTCTTTGTTTTGCTTGTAATGGAAACCCTGGCCTAGCACAAGTGGAAAGGGGAGTTGGGGAAATTGTTTGTTTCTCCAGTATATAAAATGCAACCATAAACAATATTTTAAAGTGCTTTTTGTGTTTTGCAGGGCTGAGATGCTCCAGGCAATAGCTGTGCAACATCTAGTAAAATGAACAGGCCAGCCTCCATTATTGCCTGAAGTGCCTCATTTATGAGGTATTGTGGGTTTTTTTGTATAAAAAAGCACCTCACTCCAGTGGCAGATCATGAAATGTATTCTTTAGGAGCCCAGGGCAAAATGTGCATCAATAACGGAGCAGTGCCAGAATCTATTGACTCGTGTCACAGTTGTGTTTGTACAGGCGTCTACGTGACGCTGTCCAAACTGTAAAATAATCATTGCTTATCACAATTGCCTTGAAAGGGAGCTTGGGCTCCTTGTTGGTGTGCCATGCTATTCCAGTGGCTTTGTCTGTGTTGATCGAAGGACATTTGAATATTTTAATCGTGGCCCTGGGTATGTGCACATGTATCTATGCGCCTGCCAATTTGGGAAACTGTGCAGTTCCGGCACTAGATTGTAGTGAATAACATGATAACCTGAATTTATTCTCCCACCACCCAATGCCTCTAAATACCACTTTGTTGTAAGTTTACAGCATAATCGATGGACTCCAGCTGTTTTGTGCTGCTGGTGATTGTAGGAAATGAAGGATGTGGCCCTGCATAACATGAATATGCTTCTGGCAGGCTGACAACTTAATTACTAGAACAAAATAATTGCCTGCATAAACACTAAGAGAAGGAAGTGTGAATGGAATCTAATAAGACCAGAAATCTATATTTAGATCATCCTGTTGTCACTAGTTTTTAAGTAATGCGAAAGTTGCAAAGAGAATGACTTAAGGTCTGTTAGGAGTTTGTCTGATAACATTTTTGTTTCATTTGTGATTGAGGGGACAGAGATTGGCAAAAGAGCATTTCCAGTAAAAAGAATTTGGGGTAGCAGGTCTAGGAAAGATCTGTGCTTGAGAGTTAGGGAGAACTGCTGCCACTCAGTGTAGATGAGCTAATGATCTGAGCTGCTATAAGGCAAATTTATATGTTCTTTACAGTGTGTCCAGGGCGGCTGTCTATCAGCTCCATCTGGTACGGAGTCTCACCAGAGTGGTGCATGCTCTAGTTATCTCCCGCTTGGACTACTGCAATGCGCTCTACGTGGGGCTACCTTTGAAGGTGACCCGGAAACTGCAATTAATCCAGAATGCAGCAGCTAGACTGGTGACTGGGAGTGGCCGTCGAGACCAAATAACACCGGTCCTAAGAGACCTACATTGGCTCCAGTACGTTTCCAAGCACAATTCAAAGTGTTGGTGCTGACCTTTAAAGCCCTAAACGGCCTCAGTCCTGTATACCTGAAGGAGCGTCTCCACCCCCATCGTTCAGCCCGGACACTGAGGTCCAGCGCCGAGGGCCTTCTGGCGGTTCCCTCACTGCGAGAAGCAAAGCTACAGGGAACCAGGCCTTTTCGGTAGTGGCGCCCGCCCTGTGGAACGCCCTCCCATCGGAGGTCAAGGAGATAAACAACTACCTGACATTTAGAAAACACCTAAAGGCAGCCCTGTTTAGGGAAGTTTTTAATCTGTGATATTTTAATGTGTTTTGGTATTTGTTGGAAGCCGCCCAGAGTGGTGGGGGAAACCCAGCCAGATGGGCGGGGTATTAATAATAATAATAATAATAATAATAATAATAATAATAATAATACCTCGATTTACAAACACAATTGGTTCTGGAAGTCTGTACTTAACCTGAAGCGACCTTTCCCATTGAAAGTAATGGAAAGTGGATTAATCTGTTCCAGACAGGTCCACGGAGTACTTAAACTGAAAGTACTCAAACCAAGTCGTACTTAAACCGAGGTGTGACACTACATTGATCAGTGCTGGTTAATGTGAGGGGGGCGTAATGTGTGAAGAGTACCATCACAACAAATATAGTAGCATAGAAATTATTGATAATTCTGTTGTAACTGTTGGAATATTTATTAGTTACACTTAAGGGGCAGATGGGGTTTGTCAGCCTGGAAAGTTAGCCCATCTAGGAGATGGAACACTCTGATCCTAAACCTCTGTTGCCTTGGGGGATATCTCTGGGAGAGTAAACCCTTCACAAATCCGGAGTGGAGTCCCGAAGGCAGTTGGATGGCACCTCGTACGCCTCCTTCTGGCAACTCCTGCAGCCAAGCTGGTGCCAATGTGAGGGGAGTCTTTTCTACTGGGCAACCCAGGACCTTCATACACACTGCCCAGGTTTGCAGCCCAGGGAGGTCACTTTGATGCTGCTAACACAGCGCTTTCACTTCACCCCCAGAAGCATGCTCCATTGTCTCTCAGGACAGACAGATGCCAACAACAACAGCCCTTGATAGACCAGCACTCTCCTGGTGAGACAGTTGCAGTCACAATAGGTCTAATACTATAGCTGCCATCCAAGATTGTCAGTATGGTTTGTTGTTGAATTCCAGCTTCCATAATCTCCATCCAGCATAGCCAGGAATCAGGAATTATGGGCATTGCAGAGTCACACAAAAGAAGGGCTCTGTAGGGAATCCTAGGATTCCTTTGCACGTCAAGGAATTCCTACAATTAACACAAATCCTCTCCAAGCGTAATGTTAGAGTCTTGCTCTCAGGTCTCTGACTGCATGCATTTGGAAGACATAGCAGTTGGCAACTTCCCCAGATGCCTTCAAGCAGCAGATAACCCTCGTGTAGGACCACTGAATGTGGTGATCTATAGAGAAGTTTCCTGCATGTGGGAAATCAGTGATGGGAGCAAGGTTTGGTTTATACTCTAGCAAAGATACTAATGTCTGGGCTGGCCCATTATGTGTGAGCTGATAGCAAAGAAAGAATGGGAGACAGCGTCTCATGGCCTGAAATCCTCCAACGTAACTCTAGGGAAAGAATTATTTTAAATGGAGTTCCTAAGCTTCTTTAAAATTGGTTTGTAGTGAAAACAGTGACAGGCACTAAATTATTGTGATGCTAGTGATTGCTACTCTACTAATGACACCTGGTTGTACAGTTGCTGCTGCCTGCTAATATCCTGAAATTCCTGTAGAGTAAAGATTACCCTAGTGCAGTCAAAAGATAATTGACCCATGTAGCAAATATAATCACTTTGGCTTTGATGTTGGATTGAGCCTATACACTAATAATCTTCAAATAACTGAGGTGCATGTGTGGTAAAGTGATCAGAAATGATCGTAGGAACTATTTATTTCATCAAACAGGCAAATGGAATATCTAAATACTAAGCTCAGAATTCTGTCTTCTCTGGAACAGCATGTATCAGAATTTAACTAAGTCTCTTTAAGCTGCACTGTAACATGTTTAAAGTGAAAAATCATCCGTGTGGGAGGTGGTGGTGGTTGCTATGAAGGATCTTGAGTCATCCGCTGGAGCTGATTGGCATTCAGGGCAAGTGAAAGAAAGTACTTTGTGCAATGCATAATTAGCTATGGAATTCACTGCCAAGATCGGGTGATGGTTTCAAAATCCAGTGAAGAATTAAACTAATTCAAGACGTATCAGTTAGCCTGTTGTGGGATGAAGCAAAAATATGCCCTTCTTTTCATGAACATTTTCAGCAATGTCAAATGCACCCAGTTTTTCAAGAATTGTTTTGAAAGTGCTTTGCAGGAAGCATTGTCATCACTCCCAAATGACTTCATTTACCCATCATGATGTATGAAAGACAACTGCTGTAAATCCGATTGGCCGTGTGGTGTTGTGTCGTCAGCTCGTTCACTATGTGATCACTGTGTTGGGATCACCATGGTGGCAGCTAGAAAGCCCTGGTGTTGCTTTAGTTGATCTTTGTGCTCAACAATGTCACATGGGAGATCTCATTTGTATGTGTAGCTCTGTGATACCTTCTTTTTTTACTGTATGATCCCCGATTTATCTAGAACTGCTGAATTCGGGGGGGGGGGAGGACTTAAATTCAAGGGGGTAGGTTATTAGCAAATGAAGATGGCACAGAAGGAGCAGCAGAGAGGAAAAATGATGACAGACAGGTTTTTATTTTTATTTTTTTAAAAGGTGAACGTGCTCATGAGGATTTTTAGGGAAATATATTTACCCAGAAGCTTTACTTTCAACCTGAATATTGCAATATGAGAACATTTGGTGCAGTTCTAAGGAAAGGCTATTAGAGGTACAGTAATATAGCTCTAATTGTCTGGCACTGGAAAGAAGCAGGGACCCATAATTTTTATGCATTGTTTGTGACGTTTTAGTGGCATCTGGCTGGTAACTCTTGGAAGCAGAATTCTGGACTAAATGAACATTGCTCCAAATCTACAAGGAAACACATGTTCTTAGGAGGCCAGAATTAATCTCTAGGGAACTTTTCTAGAACTTTTCTCCTCCCTAAAAAGTCAGCAACACTGCTGCTGTTGTTTTCATTGTTCTGAGAATAAAGGTTACATTGAGAACATACTATCATCCGTGTACTGTGTTACCTTTTATGGCTATGGCTGCAACCCTTACCATGCTTACTAGGAATTTGGTGCCATAGAATGCACTGCACCTTGTTTCTGAGTAAACCTGGTGAGGATTGGAATACTAATGACTGCAATCCCACGTAACACTAAAATATACCACTACGTGTTTGAATAGCAGTGAGTCTCAGACTCAAGCACTCCTCCCACTTCATCCACTGTGGCCACAAGGAGGAGATTGGGTGTTTTCATTTCTAAACGGTGGTTATTTATCCTAGTTTGTCTCCCTAAACCAGAGATTGATAAACTCAAGCTGGTGTGTATGTGTAAATATAGCCTCCAGATCAGGGGTAGGCAGCCTAAGGCCCATGGGCCAGATGCGGCCCAATTGCCTTCTCAATCTGGCCCACGAACAGTTCAGGAATCAGCATGTTTTCACATGAGTAGAATGTGTGCTTTTATTTAAAATGCATCTTGTGGGGCATAGTAATTTGTTCAACCCCCCCCCAAAAAAAGTCTGGCCCACCACGTGGTCTGAGAGACGGTGGAACGGCCCACGGCTGAAAAAGGTTGCTGACCCTTGCTCCAGACCTCTATAGATTCCAGCCCTTGACTACCTCTGCTCTGCCCCCCACTCAGGTGGCTTTGCCTGGCTGGAATGCGTCCTTCAGCCGCGATGATGATGCCTCTTGCTTTCCTGGATGGATATGTCTCTTGATCTGTTTAGGAATTGGTGTGGCTGCAATATAGCCTAATGTAGCAAGGTCAGAGTTGCATCCTTTGTTCCATGCATTACCTGCCTCATCCTACCACTGGCATGTAGCCCCCAGGACAGTGGCTCTCAAAGAGTGTGGCAGGAAGATTCAAAGACCATCAAAGGAAGTTGTACAGTACAGTACATGTGTGTGTGAGTGTGTGTGTGTGTGTGTGTGTGTGAGAGAGAGAGAGAGAGAGAGAGAGAGAGAGAGAGAGAGAATGGATATGCACCCAGAAACAGTATGCATGCCTCTCTTCAATAGCTTTTCTTCTACAGTTCCCCACAACATATTGTTGTGAACAGGGATTTTCAATATGGAAGATCAGAATAGGGAAGGCTTCTTTGTGTTGGTGAGGAGATGAGAGTTTGTTAGTCCCCAGTTACAGCTAATAGAAATGAGATTATCCGGCAAAAGCAAGTTCACACCTCTCACTGAGCTTGTATACATGCTTAAGGTGCATATGTAAGAGGCCCGTTTATAATTATATTTTGGGAACGATTTATGTTCTTCTTGAGCTGTGTTGTTTTGTGTTTTCTGGATGTCCCACGATCATATTATAAAGTACTGTAGTTGTGTTCTATGCTATAAATCAAGCCCTGTTGCATCAAGCGTAGTTCCCAGGGCTGATTTATGATGTGTAAAGCCAACAAAATATGAAGCAAGATGGGGTCTAGAGTGTCTATTTTAACCGCTGGTTATATTTTGATTTTATTTGTTTACTTGTTTTTGAATTCTAGCTTTTTATTGACCATTTTAATGTCTGTTGCATGTAAACCATGTAGAGGTTCTTTTACAATTAAGCGGCACACAAATTCTGTTAAATAAAGTGAACTTGAGAGTAGAAATTCAAAAGGCATCATATCACAGTTAAACAGAAAGTGACTTTATTGTAGAGAAGGTTGGAGATCACACGGCATATACCAAAAGAAGTAGCAAATCGGTCTAGAATACATTTTAAAAAAAATTGCAACATTACGTGGGCAAATGCTTTTCAGCGTTGCCTGGTAAATGCAGGATTTTGGGCAGGTTCCCCAGACAATGAGATTGTTCAGAGAGTCCTTTTATTTTCTAGACTTCAAAATAGAATCTGCTGCATGTATTACATAGCTCCTGGGTGGATTCCAGGCAACGGCCACCCATTTTTACCTAAGTATCAAGAATAGACCCCCAACTTGGTGGAATTTAATTTCCCTGAAGGCTTGAATCCCACCTTTTCTCTGAGGGGAACTGTCACTCTTGGCCAAAGGTGCCCACTCCTCTAACAGTGCAAACCAGTGGGTAGCCAACAGGTCCTCAGAAAGGCAACAACCATCAAAGCATTCCTGACAGATGGCTGTCAAGCCTCTGCTTAAAAACCTCCAAAGAAGGAGACTCCACCACACTCCTTGGCAGCAAATTACACTGTCGAACAGCTCTTACTGTCAGGAAGTTCTTCCGAATGTTTAGGTGGAATCTTCTTTCTTGAAGTTTGAATCCATGGCTCCGTGTCCGCTTCTCTGGAGCAGCAGAAAACAACCTTTCTCCCTCGTCTGTGTGACATCCTTTAATATATTTGAACATTGCTATCATATCACCCCTTAACCTTCTCTTCTCCAGGCTAAACATGCCCAGCTCCCTAAGCCGTTCCTCATAAGGTATCGTTTCCAGGCCTTTGACCATTTTGGTTGCCCTCCTCTGGAGGGCAGCCAAATTCCTTCCCCCTCCCTTCCCACCCTCCCCCCAATCGGGCCTTCCTTGTTCATATCTTTTAACCATGTACACAGTCTGTCCATTCGTGCTTGTATATTCGGGTTGTCTTCTCCCCTTTCTATCCAATTCCTGTAAAATGCCCACTTATTTGTGATTTTTTGGCATTTGTTTTCCCATCTATCCTCTACCACTATCTGTGCAAATATTTCTGATTGTACGTACCGTGTTTCTCACATTTTAAGACGTGCCTATAAAATAAGCCATGGCACGATCTTCATGCTTTGAAAAAATATAAGACATACCCCGAAAATAAGCCGTAGTGCTACCGTAAGTGCAGTTCTGGAGGGCCTCGCCAAAACACCCAGCAGCACGCGCTGCATGGAGCCCCAAACCAGCGGGACCCAGCTGAAGCGCCGACAAAGCACCCAGCAGTGCCATGCGGAGCACCCCGAGCCAGCGGGACCCAGCAGTGCTCTGTAGCACTTTGAATCCTCCTCCTCCTGCGGCTCGGGGCGCTCTGCGCGGCGCTGCTGGGCGCTTTGTCACAGAGCGCCCCGAGCCGCAGCAGGAGTGAGTGAGGGTAACGGAAGTGGTGTGTCTGCCGCGCGCCTTTCTTCTATGGTCTCTACGGGTGCTGCAGAGGGAACCTCCTGGTGGAATTGCGCTCGCCCCTGGCTTTGCATGGAGCGCTGCCGAGCGGGCGAAGCCTGGGACACCCCGGGAGGGAGCAGGAGGCGGAGGCGCCTGCGGCGGAGACAGGAACGGAACGGCGGAGAGGCCGAGAGCCACGGTGCTCCTACTGCGGCTCAGGGCGCTCTGCGCAGCGCTGCCGGGAGCTTTGTTGGCACTTCAGCGGGTCCCGCTGGCTCGGGGCTCCATGCGGCGCGTGCTGCTGGACGCTTTGTCGGCGCTTGAGCAGCAGCAGCAACTTACCAGTTAGTAAAAAAAAAAAAAAAGACACCCCCCGAAAATAAGCCATAGGCTTATTTTCTTGAGTAAAATAAATATAAGACGTGTCTTAAAATGTGAGAAACACGGTATTCAAAAACATAGTCATTCAATTTTTCCATATTCCATTTAGCTTTTTCTTTCCATCCTAGAGCAATAACTGCCATTCCAGCTAAAATCATGATCTTATACAGCTCTTGGTTATTACTTTTTACTTTATTATTTCCCAGTATTCCCGAAAATAGCAAGTCCCTATTAATTTCAATGTTTATTTGGAATAGTCCAGAAATTACCTTTATGATCTTTTGCCAATACTGTATTCCTTAACCAAATTGCATTCCCACCACATGTGTGAATATAGTCTTTTTTTCACAACTGCAATGCCAGCATTTGGGGCTATACCCTTTCACTATATATGCCATTTGTGCCAGTGTTCTATACCATTTTAGTCAAAAAATTCTACTTAATGCCTTATACTTTTCTATTTTAATATTGTTTGTATTCTTCATCATTTCTTGTACCGTGTTTGAATGGATCGTACCTTCCTGCTCCCATTTGATCTGGATTATCCTTGTCATTCTGTCTTTGTCTCTTATCATCAGTTTATATATCAGCCCTGCTATCCCTTTCTACGTTATTTGTCCTTTGTTCAACACCATATCTATTTTCATTTCTGTCCTCACTGTCTCCTCTGCTCTTCCTGTTTTTATTAAATCACAAAGTCCTTCCACTTTCAGCCAAAATTGTTTTCCTATTTTTTCTAAAAGAGCTTTTTTTTGTAATTAAATTCCCTTGTTCATCAAAAATATCTTTAAATTTGTAGAATCCCTGGTCTTCTAATTTCTTCCACCTTCCAAGTTCCCTTTGGCCCTTCTGCATATATTTTAACGGCATCCACCTTGAATATATTGGCATCCATTTCATGTTCCATTTTTTCCAAATTCCTAACCCGGTTTTCCTTGGGCCTATTGTCTTCTTTCAAGCCTTCTTGATGTCTCTATTAAATATCTCTTCTCTTCCTATTCCTTCGTTTATTTCATTCTCCAGCCTAATTCATTTAATCCCATCTTTATATCCAATATCTATTATTATTTTTAATTGGAATGTTTCATAATAAAGTTCTAAGTTCGGTATTCCCCATCCCATCTCTTCTTGCGGTGCATAATTTACTGGGGTTATCACTCTTTTGCTACCAAAGATCCAGTTTTTAAATGCGTTATTCCATGTTTTAAACCATATTTTCCTAATGGGTAGTGGAATTTCTTGAAATAAGTATAACAATTTCGGTACTAGAAACATTTTAACCGCTCTTACTCTGCCTAGAATAGATAGATTCTTATTTTTCCATGATTTTATATTCTTCTTAATCTTCCTCCATACTTCTTTGTAATTTACATCCGGGATCCTTGCAATATTTTTACTTATATTGACCCCCAAGTATTTAATTTTTTTCCTCTTGATATCTATCCTTGTCATTTTTGCAATTTCCCCTTTTCCTGTTTAAAGTCTTGTCTTTTCTCCTTCTTCTTTCTTATTTAAGTTATCTATTTCCCCTCCAACTGCTCCCTCTTCCACCTCAGCTATTGCTTTCTTTAAGTCTGCTGGAGTCTGTGTTGAGAGCTCTCTATCATATTTTGCCCCAAATTTCTGCACCTGCTCTATACTGGTAAATCTGTGTTTCTGCCTTCAGTATGTGAATGAAATTCCCTCAGGGAATTCCCATATGTATGAAATATTAGCCTTCCTTAACACATCTGCCAAAAATTTATATTGAGCTCTCTTCTGAAGAAGGCATTACGATTGGGTGTCCTTCAATTTGGGAGTCTGTGTAATTTGTTTCCATAATAGTATCCTTAAGAATCCCCAGGTGGCGCTGTGGTTAAACCACTGAGCCTAGGGCTTGCTGATCAGAAGGTCGGTGGTTCGAATCCCTGTGACGGGGTGAGCTCCCGTTGCTTGGTCCCAGCTCCTGCCAACCTAGCAGTTCGAAAGCACGTAAAAGTGCAAGTAGATAAATAGGAACCGCTACAGCGGGAAGGTAAACGGCGTTTCCATGTGCTGCTCTGGTTCCAGAAGCGGCTTTGTCATGCTGGCCACATGACCTGGAAGCTATACGCCGGCTCCCTCGGCCAATAATGCGAGATGAGCGCGCAACCCCAGAGTCGGTCACGACTGGACCTAATGGTCAGGGGTCCCATTACCATTACCATCCTTAAGAATCTTGGGATTGAATGTTACCAAACAGTCTCCCACCAGTTTCCTGGCTTTAGTATATATTATGACCACCCAATAGCAACTGTCAATTTAAGCCGCTATGTACTCCTGCTCCTTACTTAGCCAATCAGCTAGTGCCTTTGTTAGAAAAAAATTTAAGGTCCTCCTCACACAAGGAAATTAAACCTGCAAACACTAGTATGTAGACTATGCACAGTGGGAGCAGAGGAGTGCGGCTTTCCAAAACAAGAGAGACCCTCCTTGCGTATAAAACAGGGGGAGGCAACCTAAGGTCCATGGGCCGGATGCAGCCCAATCACCTTCTCAATCTGGCCGACGGATGGTCAGCGTGTTTTTACATGAGTAGAATGTGTCCTTTTATTTAAAATACATCTCTGGGTTATTTGTGGGGCATAGGAATTTGTTCATCCCCCCCCCAAAAAAATATATAGTCCGGCCCACCACATGGTCCGAGGGATGGTGGACCAGCCCATGGCTGGAAAAGGTTGCTGACCCCTGGTATAACACCTCTGCTCAGAGATGCAGTGGTTGCCTATTTGTTATGAGGCCAAATTTGGTGTTACTGTAAGAATGAAAAGCAGCTTGCGACAGTTTTACCCGTGGGGATCTATGCCAAACTGTCCGCTTGACCACTTTGATCTGCAGAACGGGCAGTTAGAAGTGCCACATCGTACTTCCTCTGCACTTGTAAGAAATCACTACTTTAACATATCAGCATCTGCACTTTGGAACTCCCTGCCTGTTGACAATGGGCAAGCACCTTCACTCTCTCTTTTTTGGCTCCTGCTTAAAAAAATCTTTGCAGACACATAGAAGTTGACATGTTTTAAGATTGTTTACAGTTGATTATAATTATAAATGCTTTAAATAGTTTTTCACTGTTTTTTGCTAATTTTGAATTATCAGTTATTTAAATATAAATTAATAAAATATAAATAAATCTTAGAAGGGGGGGAGGGAACTGCCATACCATGGGGTAGTTTCCCCATCTGGCCCCTAGCCTCATTCCTCTCCCCTCCTTTGCATGGCTATTAGTCTTGAAAATAGGCAAGGGGAGGCAAGGGGAGGCTGTTTTTCTAATCTAATTGGGGCTGGGGGAGCACTTTCAAGGGTGTCACAGCTGGATAGGGAAGCATTAACTTTCTCCTCCCCAATTGCAAATCTGTGAAGATCAACCCTCATCCCTAGAACTCCCTTTGAAAAGCTAAACTGGGAAGTAAGTCAAAGTCTCTGAAGTTATGTTTATCAAACTTAAAAGTCAGGCCAACAAAGGTCACGGCTGTCACTGAAGTCCAGCATCAGTGAAAAGAGTTGAAGAAATTCAACAATTTGTCTTTTTATTTTTTTTGGAATTTAAGCATTCTGCTCTTCCTCTCCCCACCCCCACCCCCACCCCAATTTGTATGATAGAGCTATCAAGAATGAGATTACATTGTCTTGGTTTTATCTGTTTTGTTTTATCACTAAGTATTTTAATTTTAACCTTGCAGAAATCTCTTATATCACAAGACTTTAATCTCGAAAGTCAGCAGCCCTGGGATAGCTCTTGGTTGTGTTTTCCGAATCACTAATAACATTTTAGGCAGAGTGCAAATACCATTTGGGACCAGAAGCCAGATAGAACAAGGGTATAGTCTTTTGGGTTTTGTTGACTCCAATTCCATCAGCCCCAACCACAATGGCAGTGATGGGGGTTGTAGGAGAGCACCACTGTAGCCCATGCTGGAAAGCACTTGTAATTAATCTGCCCTTAATTTGTTGATTTGTTGTTGTTGAGAATAATACTTTCTAGGGGTAAGAAATCTGTATCGAGTGAGTCTGGGATTTCTGTGAATAGACATTTTAAATAAACAGTGTGACCTGCCAAGTTAAAAATGAGTGGCCCAAGTCTGAATTGGGCTCAGTTTTATTTGTGGTGTTAAATTCCTTTCCTGCTGCCTATTAATCTTGCTGAGCAACAGATGGCAAATAAATGAGAAGGTTGGCTGTTTCCCTACTAGACAACAAATTTAAGTTACTAGATAAATTTAGATGCACTTAGCTACTAATGTGTTTTCTTTCAGTCTGCATCAGAAACATAGGAGCTGCCTTGTGCTGCCCTGGTAGACACAGTGGGCAGAACCATGGCTTGGTGGGAAAGGGTGTGCTCCCTGGTGGCTCCTCTTCGTTCATTCTGGTAAGGGAGACCTGGATTAAAACATAGGGGGAAGCTTCTCATTGACCTCTTTCGGTTTAACCCCACAGGGTTGTTGTGGAGGTAAAATAAGAGAGTGCCTTGTAAGCCACCCCAAATTCCTTGGGACCAGTGTAGGTGCAGTGTTTCCATTCCAGAATCATGAGCATCTTTTCCTGCATGTAAATTCCTCCTCCTTGCTGGGTCTAATCATGGTTAATAGTTCCTACTGCAGTGGTGTTAAATCTATAACCCAGGATCTGAATCAAGGAGGAAACCATGGTTTCAAATCCTGTCTTAAACAGAAACAACGATTGGCTCTTAACTGTGGCTACAGCAGTTGCTTGCTGTTACAGCCAGCGAAGGAAATTCAGGATCCAGAAAGTAGCATGCTGACTCTCAATTGTGTAACCATACAATCAAATGCAAATTTACATCAAATTTTCTATTACCATATATAGGGCTGGGTGATATATCAATATATTGTCCAAAACTGGTTTGAAGTCCATATTGTGATAATCATTTTCATAATTTTTTACCTAGCAATATCTCAGAAATCATGATGTGTGCGTGTGTGTGTGTGTGTGCGTGCACAAAAATCATATTATAGGGAAAAACATGAAGCCAGCCAATGCCTCTGCATAGCTCCATCCTTATTCTAGACATTGTGATATATCAGGGAGAAATGGAAAGTACTACACTTGGGCAAAAAAAGGGGGGCACAAATACAGGATGGGAGAGACACCTGGCTTGAGAGCAGTACATGTGAAAAGGATCTAGGACTCTTGGTAGACCACAAACTTGACATGAGTCAACAGTGTGATGCAACAGCTTAAAAAGCCAATGCAATTCTGGGCTGCATCAATAGGAGTATAGCATCTAGATCAAGGGAAGTAATAGTACCACTGTATTCTGCTCTGGTCAGACCTCACCTGGAATACTGTGTCCAGTTCTGGGCACCACAGTTCAAGAAGGATATTGACAAGCTGGAACGTGTCCAGAGGAGGGCAACCAAAATGGTCAAAGGCCTGGAAACAATGCCTTATGAGGAATGGCTTGGGGAGCTGGGCATGTTTAGCCTGGAGAAGAGAAGGTTAAGGGGTGATATGATAGCCATGTTCAAATATATTAAAGGATGTCATATAGAAGAGGGTGAAAGGTTGTTTTCTGCTGCTCCAGAGAAGCGGACACGGAGCAATGGATTCAAACTACAAGAAAGAAGATTCCATCTAAACATTCGGAAGAACTTCCTGACAGTAAGAGCTGTTCGGCAGTGGCATTTGCTGCCAAGGAGTGTGGTGGAGTCTCCTTCTTTGGAGGTCTTTAAGCGGAGGCTTGACAGCCATATGTCAGGAATGCTTTTATGGTGTTTCCTGCTTGGCAGGGGGTTGGACTGGATGGCCCTTGTGGTCTCTTCCAACTCCATGATTCTATGATTCTTTGAATCTGTGACAATGATCTCATTAGCACTCTCTGCTCCCCTCCCTTCTCCTCCCTCCCTTCAGTCTGGCAATAGTCTGTTTTCCATGCATGCAGGTAAACAATATATATTGAAATAGCTATGACAAGGCAAGATTAAAAGTTGTCCCATGGGATCGAGAGAACTCAGCAGATGGGCTGTGCTCTTTATTCTGAGGCTCTATATTGTACTACCAAAGAATGGGTGGAAAGGCCTGGCAAGACTGATTGCTTCGAGGAAAAGCCAGGCCATAGAATATTGCTTATCTGAATCTTAGTCTCTTATTTTCAGCCTGTAATTTTGCATCCCTAGAAGGTGTCAGGCACCAGCGAGAATCTTACAGTGATAGCTGTTGTTGCAAAATCATCCATTAGCTGCACTGAGCTTCTAAATGCACAAATTCAAAAGCTCCTCTTTTTTTTAAGTGAAAAGCACTAATCTCTTAAGTGGTCTGAACAGATGAGAGGATGGCCTAGTTCTGGTTGAGGTGGCAAATCTGAGGTGGGACTTTTGCAAGCAGGCTGCAAATAAGGGCTGGCAAAAGCTGAATGTCCATCCATGCAAAAACAGTTCCTAGCACTTTAGAAAATAAAATATCAGAAAGAAGCTTTCCGGTTTCTCCCGGATGGTGCTGTTTTCTGTGTTGGGGTATTTGTTTTCATGAAGATGCATCCCATCATTCAAGCGCCCACATTGCCAGCTGCAGAGTTAATATTGAGAAACAGATCTATTGTCTCAATGAGAACTGGGCCTATCTGAGGAGGGTTCCAACTTCATTCTAGATCAGGCATCCCCAAACTGCGGCCCTCCAGATGTTTTGGCCTACAACTCCCAGGATCCCTAGCTAACAGGACCAGTGGTCGGGGAAGATGGGAATTGTAGTCCAAAACATCTGGAGGGCCGAAGTTTGGGGGTGCCTGGTCTAGAGCAGGTGTGGGAAGCCTTTGGCCCTCTGGATGTTGCTGAACCACAACTCTCATCCCCCCTGGCCAATGGCTATGCTTGCTTGGGACTCATGGGAGTTGTAGTTCAGAAACCTATGGAGAGCCAAAGGTTCCCCACCCCCGTTATGGGGACATAAGAGATGTCCTGCGTTGGCCTTTTTGCCACTGCTTCCATGGAAGATCATTGAGATGCTCCTAAGGCTGTAAAAGACGGTGAGCGAATAATAAACTGCACCTGAAATACATTGAGGTTCCCGTTTCCTAGAGAAAATCCTGAGGGTTTGATTACCTCATTTGGAGTGTTTTCACTATGGTGTTTGGCTTTTCAGGGTAACTCAAAATGAGTATATGACTGTATCATAGTGAATCCTATTTTCTCTGTGTTCTAAGAAATGGCCTCTAGCACTTACAGGCACGTTTTCTCACTAGCCTAGCCACCTTGTTGCCTTTTCTTATCAGCTCCTTGGCTCATCCTCCAAATTCGCTCCATAGACCTTACTCTATAGGCTGATTTTATGCCTAAAGTTGCTTTTCCATTGCGACATCCCAAACTTTTCATAGCTCTGAGTCCCTCCCCCCCACCCCTCTCTCTCCCCTCCCCTTCTCACGTGTTTTCTCTCTGCTTCCATTATCCACCCACCTGCCTTGTGAGTTCTAGAATATATTCCCTGTGTGTCCATATGTGATCATGTAAGGAAATAAGACTGGCATCTGTTGCAAGACTGGGGGATATAACACTTTAAGGCCCTGTGGAGGAGAGAGAACAAGCTTAACGTAACATGTAGAACAGGGTGTTCAAACAATATTTTGGTTTCTCATAGCTCAGCATTGCAACATTTGGCCTCTCCTCCTGTATTTTTTGCACCGTAGTGTTTATATGTGGCCTCTTTTATCATTCAGTTGCTTATTTTTAACCCTAATATGTTGGTCTGTCTCTCTTCTCTCTTTCAGGAAAAAAGTGCCACTTCACATGTAAGGCTTAAGCCTAACAAAGAGCTTCCAGGATTAGTACACCAACCTAGAGCAAAGTAAGTCTTATGTTGGGTTTTTCCCCCACCAATGAATTAAAGTGAAATTTCTATTAAACATTTTACCCAAGGGAGGTATTTCTGTCCCCACTTTCCATTTCCCTCCCCAGAAAAGCTCATTGCTTATCTGATTCCATCTGTCTTTTTGACATGCTGAAACATTGTCTTCCTATTTTATTTCATTCTGGATTGGCTGCTTAATATTTTAAATAGTTGGCTTGTTACTTTATATCTGGGAAAGCTAACATGGTGCCCTCCAGATAGATGTGCTTTGGACTTCCATTTCCATCAGCCTCGCTTCCTGGGGTGGGGGGGAGTTGGAGCCCATCAACTTCTGGAGGGAACCACATTCACTACTCCAGCTTTGTATTGTTATCAAGGTGTTGCCATTTTAACTATTTTAAAAAAATTAAAAAGCAGGATACTGTATTTTGAGGGGGGGGGGAGACAGCTAATCCAAGCTGGTAGCCTTTGTTTAAACAGACTTGGAGACCTTGGATTGTGCAAAGTAGCTACTGCATCGGATGCTGATCAGATGAGAAACAAAGCAGAGAATCAGCTCTCAGTTCTGGTTTGTCAATGGCTCAGGCTGTACCGGTAGTTTGGATTTTGAACTGTGGTTAGTTAAAGCCACACAATATCTAAATCTGAGCTGTAGCATTGGGTCCTGAAATTGGGCTTAAAATATAGTTTCAGGCCCCAGAATCAGAATATCTTGTATAGAGGTTGGAACTCTGTGTTGGTCAATCCGTAGAACTACATAGAGTTGGAAGTCTCCCTAGGCAGGGGCTGCCACAGCCAGCCTCTGTACCTGACAAGGGAATGCCCATGAGAATGTGGGTAGTCTTGGTTTTGCGCTTTCAGATATAAACGCAGACAATTAAAAACAGCTTTGTTGCTGAACTCCTGTGACTTGTACCTGAAGCTGTTTGCAGTGGTTTCACACTTGAACACAGAGTTCTCTTCAGGTGTCGTGAGAAATCGAGTTGGGTTGCTGGAATAAGCAAACAGATCTTCTGGCTTTTGGTGAGCAGAACTAGGATGGGAAGCGTGACACACCTTGAGCATCTCATCCCAGCTGTGCTTCTTTGTCTATGTACTTTCTCACTTATGCTACCTACCTTTTGCTTTCTGCCAACTTGCATGGAGGAGAAGGTTCGTTCTTCTGAGCAGAGTAATGGCAGTGGGGAGAATGCCAAAAGAAATGGAGCCAAAGCCAGTGAGAAACAAGAAGGAGATATTTGTATGCTTGAAGGAAACCTGAGGTTAGCAGAAGTAAATGAATACTTTTTTTAAAAAAAGCAAACAACTCTAATGAAACACCCCTTCCACCACCACCCACTACTACAATAACAACAACAACAAACAACAAACAACAACAACCCAGCCAGATGAGGACTGAGCATGATCTATAGCTATGGCATTTTGAGTGTCAGATAGAAAATAAAAACTGAAACCAGGGAGGGCGAATGGAAGAGAGTCTCCTGGCAGAAGGGCAGGCTGGCAGGTCCAGTTGAGCCTTCCTCAACCTGGTGCCTGCCAGATGGCTTGAATGATGCTGCCTGGGGCTGAGGGGTATGGACGTCCAAAGCATATGTAGGGTGCTAGGTTGGGGAATGCTAGCGCAGATACATGGCAACATTGCTGCTTTCATATTCCACCTGTTTTTAACATTCAGATTGCTGTAAAAATGAAATTCCTTACATAATGGGCTGCAGTAGCAGTGCTTGGGGGGGGGGAGATATTTAGTATTACAAGTGAATCATTTAACTTTTTCAAACATACATCCCTTGTTAGTAATTACATTTGCCACCCCCGTAATCATTCTAAAAATGAAACCTTCGTTTTGTGAACAAACAAAACTTAACTGTGTTGGCGCCTAGAGAGTTACTGAAGCAAGGCTTGACTTTCAAATGATCTACTATTGTTATTTTGGATGGCATTGCAGAGTAAACAGGCTGTGTCTGTCATGCTCTGCATGTCAAGCAGGTCATCAGCTGCCCTGACATTTCCTTGTCACCTTTTATAAATGGCATAGCAGCACTATGTCTCTGCACAGGACTTGATCCTGAGAGGGAGAAGTTGGGGGTCCATGGGGCTGCCTGGCTGGGGTTTGCTCACCCTGGCATTCTGCTCTTTGCTAAAAAGGGTCAGCTGCGTGAGGACTACTTGGACGTACTGCTGAATTTTTCTGCATCAGTCCTTCTTGGACAGAGGCTATCTGCAGCAAATGATGAAAGTGTGGCTGTTACCACAGAGAGAGCTTCCTGGTGAATAATCTCATTCATTCATACTAAGCATTCTCCCTCCTTGAGTAGGTAAGAGGTTGGATTTTAGAAGAGAAAGCCGAAGAATGTACAACTTCAGTTACTCACATTCAACCTATGTTACTGTTTTGGGTTCCCCCCCTTACTTCCTCTGTTATCTCATTGAAACAGGGGTCTGCCTTTGGTTTGTTACAACGTGAGCAGAGTACACAGTGTCAAATGAGCTTGTTAACCTGATTCACTTCCAATAGAGAGAATCCAAGATTCGCAGAAGCACCAAAAAAAGTAGTATAAGGGACTCCTCGCTTCCCTTCCCCCCCCTCTTCCTTTTTAGTCTCCAGGGTTAGAATTACCCCCCCTTTTTTTCCCCCTTCTTTTCCCTTTTTCTCTTTTTCCTTTTCCCCCTTCCTTTTTTCTTTTAGAAATAAATTTTATAGGAAATTTCAATAAAGTAAATATGAATCTGAAAATTATATCATGGAATTTAAATGGTTTGAATAATAAAAAGAAACGGAACAGGATGGGACATCTACTAAAAAAGCAAAACTTTGATGTGATATGCATTCAAGAAACGCATATAAACAAAAAACATGTAAGGGTATTAAAAAATGAGAAATTGGGGAAGGAATTCGTCGCGGCAGATGAAAGGAAAAAAAGAGGGGTGGTGCTTTATATCAAAGAAAAATGGAATCCAGAACTCTTATGGACAGATAAGGAAGGGAGAATAGTGATAGTTAAAACAATAATCGAAGGTGAGAAATGGGTTTGGGTGGGTCTATATGCCCCTAATGGGAGCAAGATAGCTTTCCTAGAAAAACTGGAAGCTCAGTTAATGAACCAGATTGATGGCAAATATATAATAATGGGAGATATGAATGGGATTATTGATCCAGAATTTGATAAGAATGGGAACAAAGGAAAGAAAAGAGTTAAAAAATTACCTAAAAATTCATTGAATTGACAAGAAATTATAACCTATTGGACGCTTGGAGATATAAGAATCCCATAAAAAAAGAATTTACCCATATATCAGCACGCCATCAGACAGCTAGTAGAATTGATATGATATGGATATCTAAAGAATTAGCACTAAGAGTACAAAAGGCAGAAATCGACCCCAAAATTATATCAGATCACAACCCAGTAACCATGACCCTAAAAGAAGGAAAAAAAGAAGTTAATTGGAGGTTAAATGTATTTATGTTAAAATATCCAAAAATAACAAAAGAAGCAAATAAGAAATTTAAAGAATTCCTTGATCTGAACAATAACGGTGAGGTGGACTTAGCTACAGTTTGGGACGCGGGGAAGGCGTTTATGCGAGGGTTTTTTATCCAGCAGAGCGCAATATTGAGGAAATCAGAAAGGTCAAAAAAAGAAAATCTTTTGCAAGAAATTAAGAGAAAGGAAAAAATATTATACACCAAATATGATAAGCGGATAGAACAAGAATTGAAAATTTTAAGATCAGAATTTGAAAGAATAATAGATCAGGAGTTAGAAAGACAATTACAAATATGGAAATACAGGAATTTTGAATGGGCAAATAAGCCGAATAAATTATTGACCTGGCAAATCAAAAAAAGGAGAAATGAAAGAATAATAAATAGGATTAAATCGGGCGATAAATTTTTTGATAAATCAGAAGAGATTATGAAAGTATTTCAGAAATTCTTTGAAACATTATACAAAAAAGAAGAGATAAATGATCAAGAAATAGATGAGTTCTTTAAAAAATATCAGTTGCCGCAAATCCCATTGGAAAAAATAAGATCTTTGAATAGGGAAATAACACCCCTCGAAATAGGAGAGTCAATAAAATCTATGAAAAAAGGAAAAGCTCCGGGACCGGACGGATTCCCAATAGAATATTATAAAACCTTCCAAGAAATTTTGTTAACCCCACTCAAGGATCTAATGAATAATATATTGATAAAAGGAATTACCCCCAGAACTTGGAGAGAAGCTCAAATCATACTAATACCAAAATCAAAAACAGAGGTAGATTTGCCAGACAAGTATAGACCAATCTCACTATTAAATAGTGATTATAAAATCTTTACCAAAATCATCGCTAATAGACTAAATACAATATTGGAAGACGTAGTACACAAAGATCAGGCTGGTTTTGTAAAAGGAAGATTTGCTAAAGACAATATTAGAAATATAGTGAATATCCTGGAATGCCTTGAGAATAGGAGAGATAAAGGTGCAGCCCTCCTGGCAATTGATGCGGAGAAGGCTTTTGATAGAGTCTCCTGGAGGTTTATGATAAAAACAATTGAAAAATTAAAAATGGGAGAATATTTAGAAAGTGCAATAAAAGCTATATATAAGAAGCAGGAAGCCACCATTTTAATAAATGGAAGATCAACAAAAAAAATATAGAGAGAGAGAGGCACCAGACAAGGTTGCCCTCTGTCGCCCATCCTCTTCATATTAACATTGGAAATTTTATTAAAAAATTTAAGAGAGGAAGAAAATATTAGAGGAATAGTAATAGGGAAAAAAAGTTTAAAGTAAAGGCTTTCGCAGATGATATTATAATAATTACAGAAGACCCAATTCAAAGTATTCCCGCAGCTATAGAAAAAATTAATGAATATGGGAAGCTAGCAGGCTTGAAAATAAATTATGAGAAAACCAAGATGTTGGTGAAAAATTTGGAAAATAAAGAGATGCAGGAGCTTCGTGAAAAAACAGGCCTAAAAATTGATAAACGATTAAAATATCTAGGCATTCATACAACAATTAAAGGGATAGACCTGGTGCAAGAAAATTACAAAGAAATTTGGAAAAAGATAAAGAAAGATTTTGAAGTATGGAGTAAACTTAAATTATCACTTATGGGGCGAATCTCATTGATAAAAATGTGTGTGGTTTCAAAAATGAACTTCCTTTTTCAAAACCTCCCAATCTTAGGAAAAGAAAAAAATTTCAGAGAATGGAGAAAAGACCTGGTAAGATTTATTTGGAATGGGAAAAGACCGAGGGTTAATTATATAATCATGATTGATCATAGAAACAGGGGAGGCTTCGGCCTACCAGACCTCGAAACCTATCACGACGCTGCAGCCATCACTTGGATTAAAGAATGGATAGAGCTTAAGAACTCGGACCTCCTGGACTTGGAAGGCCAAGGGCTGCCATTTGGATGGCATTTTTATTTAATGAAGGATAAGATAAGTAACAGGAATATCTTTATGTTTAATTTAATTAGAAAATCCCTATATTTAGTATGGCAAAAGTACAAAAGATATTTCGAACCTAAGACCCCTTGGTGGGTCTCACCATTAGAATTAGTCGCAGTCAGAAGAACAAATATGGAAAATACCTGGCCCACCTATAAAGAAATTTTGGAAGAAAGAGAAGGAATATTGAAGCTGAAAGACTATTCGGAAATAAAAAATTATCTGACCTCATGGCTACAATATTTTCAAATAAATCAAAGATTGCAATTAGATAAAAAAATAGGATTCGAACCTAAAACATCAAAATTGGAAGAGATTCTATTGGTCAATCAAGATAAATATATAAAAAAATTGTACCAAATTATGTTACAATGGAAGACAGAAAAAGAGATGACTAAAGATTACATGATAAAGTGGGGCCAAGACTTGGGAAAACCAATCCCAATACAAAAATGGGGAAATCTTTGGAAACGCGACTCAAATTTTACACCTAATTATGATTTGAAGGAAAACATTCTAAAAATGCTAAACAGATGGCACCTGACGCCACTAAAATTATCAAAAATTTATCCAGGGGTCAGTAATTTATGCTGGAGGTGTAAAAAGGAAATTGGCTCATATATCCATATATGGTGGAATTGCAGCATAATTAAGGGATTCTGGGAAATGTTATACAAAGAACTAAAAAAAATACTGAAATATTCCATCAAGAAAAGTCCGGAAATGTTCCTTTTGGGAATGTTACCGGAGGATGTTAAACCTGAAGATAGGTGCATAATAAGTTATGCAGTAGCAGCCGCTAGGCTTCTAGTTGCAAAAAACTGGAAAACCTCGGTAATTCCCAGCAGAGAGGACTGGCAAATCAAGGTACTACAATATTGTAGACTAGCGATAAGATATGAAGAACTCAAGGGAACGGACTCAGAGGCAATTATAAAAATATGGAAACCATTCACCAACTATATAAAAGATAAAGTGGAGAACCCAAACCTGATCTCAGATTTTTAAGGGTCCTATCATAGGTATAAACATAATTGTAAAGGGTTTATATTTATACGCTATTGATAATTTCGTGTAATATGATTGGTAGTGTGTAATATCCTATATGGTTTTCAGGGAGGAGCCCGGTACAGGTTGGGAAGTTATGAGGGAGGAGGGCTAGGGAGGGGGGGAAGTCGGGAGGGGTGGGGAGGGGAAAAGAATAACCACACGACAATATATTGTTGATGTATATTATTATTATTTTAATTGTTTGTACACCTTTGAAACCAATAAAGATTAAGTTTTTTTTTAAAAAAAAAGTAGTATAAGGGGATAAAGTATAAGGGGATAAAGTATAAAGGGGATAAGTATAAGGGGATAAAGTCCCCTCCTTTAAAAAAATAAACTTATAAAGTTGCAACATATACCAGTCCTGGTAACACAAATGTTTGCTTGTTTAATAGAATGGAAAATTTAGAGGGAAGGTGATTTTTTTGTCTAAATGAGGGGGGCGGGGGGAAAGTGTGATCCCGTAAATTGGCCCTATGCCATTTAACGTTTTCCTACATACAGGATGTCTTTGTAAGAAACAAATCTTTCCGTGAATTTCATAACTGGGCCACCTCTTCTACTGAACATGCACAAAATGCTCTGAGCGCGTCCCCTGAGCACCCCTCTACCCCGTGTCCTCTGGCATTGTGAGAGCATCTGACCTTACTCTGTGTGTTCAGCTTTTATGCTCCCTTGGGGCAGGGTCTGTCGGCTTCTGTCCTGTACCACACAAATGCACTGGCAGCACTTTGCCAGCAACTAATAATAGTATTTTTCCAATCCTGCACACTGCTGTGAAACATCGTCCCGCTGACCTGGGCCTCATGGTGCTGCGAGGTTAATGGAAGTGAATTATCTGACCTTCTGCCTGGAGAGAAGTGATTTTGGGGGGTGGGGAGAGAGAGAGAGAGAGAGAGAGAGAGAGAGAGAGAGAGAGAGAGAACCTGGCCTGGGAAATGTCAATGTGTACTAGAGATTTTCAATGAGTTTAGTGTTAAAGAGTGACTGTGCTACATCTGAACTCTACAGAAAGACCTTTCAGGGGAAAGCTATAAATCATGACTGATTGGTTCTATGGGCAGCCCTGCAAAACCCTCACTTTCAACGTTGGTGCTTGTAATGCTCACATTATTTGGGGAGAGAGCTCGGTGGAATCAATGAGCTCCCGCCCCCCAGCTCAACCAAAGTTTATCCACACCGTGCCCTCAGTAGCCTTTGCAAAAATAGATAAGGAGGCCAGGGACCGCCTGACTCCCCTGTAATTCAAATCCTCAGTAGTGATCTGACTTCTGAATTTGCTCCCTCTTATCCAAGTCAGAGATTTGGCAGGGCTGCAGCTCTCGGTGTGTGCTTTAATGACCCTTGTGCAACAGGGACAGTTGGCTAGAAGCCAGGGGTAGCCTTATCATTACATTACCTCCACTGTCAGTCATTATGTCCCTGTATGCCAGTTTGGGGGACTCAAAATCTGGGTCCTGCATGCAAGCTTCCCATGTGAGGCTCAGGTGCTAGACTAGATACCGTAGGTATTGGGTTGGATTCAGGATGCTGTTTTCCTGGTACCCATCTTTGGTGAATCACTATTTCCCTGTTTTGGGGAGGGGTGGTGCCTTTTAAGAATTTTGTTTGTGCGAGTTTCTGGAGGATGCCATTCTCAGCTTCCCTCCGGGTGGATTTGCCTTTAATCTTCTCAGCTGGAGCAAATCAGCAGTGGGCACCTGATGCTCCCATAGGCAAGTCACTGACCCTTCCACTTCGGAGAAGTCCAAAAGCAGAAGTGGAAGCAGGAGAGTGGGATGAAGACCAGGTCCGGATTTAGGTTTGATGAGGCCCTAAGCTACTGAATGTAATGGGGCCCTTTATATGTGATATTTTAGGGAGCAGGCTAGCAGGCAGGGCCCATTACTTACATCATAGGAGCTTACACAACACAAAACACTGTTGCTGTATGTAGGTTTTATTTTATTTGTTTTTTATCTTATATTTTGGAAATGTACATCCAGGGTTTTTTTCTTTTAGTTTTTTTGGGGGGGGGCAAGAGAGTGGGGGCCCTAAGCTATAGCTTGTTTAGCTTATACATGAACCTGGCACTGGGCAAGACCTACCAAAGAAGAGTTGCAGTGCTCATTAGGCCAGAGTGAGCAAATCCAGTTTCTTCTAATAAAGAGTAAAATTCACTACCTCCATGTGATTTATTGCTGGCTGACTTCTGACACAGGCCCATACACAGTGTGCCCTGGGGACAGGAAGGGCTGAGGTGGTAACAGGTAAAAAATTGACACAACAACGTTATGGAATTGAAAATGGCCACAACTTTATTGATTACAGATGTGAGTAGGCTTTGGCTTATGGCCCTGGGTGTGTATCCTGAATCAGCCTCCTGCCTGAAGGCTGACGTTTGGACAGGATCATGCCTGGGTTACGGGCCACCCCAAGATGCAGGTCAACTAAACCGGCTCCCCAGGTCACCATTGGAAGTTTTATGGTCCTTCCACTCTCCTCGTCTTCTGGACAGAATCTTGCACCCAGACACCTTTACAAAGCTACCCTGAGATATCGCACCTGCTAGAGTAAGAGGGTGATGCACCAATTCATCCTCTGCCAGGAAATAGACTAAGGATTCAGCCTAATGCCTTATTTCTCACATTGGCCAACGAGATACCAATGGGAAACCCAAAAGCAGGATCCCAGCGGAACGGAAATGGCAGTGGATTGGGGCCAGTGCTTTCCTCTCTAGTTTGAATGTGGCAGCCTTAAGAGTGACACAGGGCCCGTCTGTGTACAGCAGAGTGGGTCCATGTATTGATCTCACTGGGCCTCTCAAATATTTTGTTTTGAAAATTGATATCCTCAGTGGTGTTTAACGAAGTAGAGTAATACCCACTGAAATGAACAGACTTAACATAGCTGTGTTCATTAATTTCAGTGGGTCTACTTCAAGGAAATCTTACTTGAATCCTACCCCCTGCTTTCCCCCTCCACCAAAGGAGTTGCTCAAGGTGACTCAAAGACAGAAATGCAAACAGCCGTCATTCAACAATTAGAGCACAAGTTATCAGACCAAAAGCAGCAGCAAAAACAAAGCACAAAGAGCAGCACTTAAGCAGCAGGAGAATCAAAAATTTTATTTAAAAAGGAGTGTTCTCAATTGCTGACTGAATACAAACAAAAAGGGAAATGAATCTGTTCTTTTTGTGTGTTTCAGCATGCACATCTCTGAAAGCCAACAAGAATTCTTCAGAATGCTGGATGAGAAAATTGAAAAGGTAAGCATGCTCTGGTTCATGGGGTCACGGAGAGCCGGACCGACTAAGACGACTAAACAACAACAACAACAAAACATAACTTAGAATATGTTTCTGCATAGCAATTATGGAATGTGACCTAGACACAAGAATCTATTAGGGGGCTTAATAGTGATCTAGGGCGGTTTTTCATGTTGATGGTGTTCCCATTCTAAATAATTGCAGTTACATCCATTCAGGTTGACATGATGTCAGTCTGCAAAGGTTTATTGTGAAAGTGAGAACAAACTTGTGAATACTAAACCAACCTTTTGTTGGATGGCCATTATTTTGAATGGGATGTGAAGGCTCATGTATGTTACCACCTTCTACGTGGGAACAGACAAGGGCTAAGGTGAGTATTTAGCAGTGAAGCAGCTCAAGGGAGAAGAGTTTACTTTGGAGGCAGAGAGCATTCTGTTCTAGTCAGAGCAGCCTTTGGTGTCCCTGCATTGCATGCCTCTTGGTATCAGATCCAGTGCCAGGTCAGGACAATGGCCAGTTTATTGCCAGTGAGATCAGTTATCCTAGCTCATGGGTAGGCAAACTAAGGCCCAGGGGCTGGATCTGGCCCAATCGCCTTCTAAATCTGGTCCAGGAATTAGCGTGTTTTTACATGAGTAGAATGTGTCCTTTTATTTAAAATGCATCTCTGCGTTATTTGTAGGGCATAGGAATTCGTTCATATATTTTTTTCAAAATATAGTCCGGCCCCCCACAAGGTTGAGGGACAGTGGACTGGCTCCCTGCTGAAAAAGTTTTCTGACCCCTGTCCTAGTTGCTCAGGGCAGCAATCAACTCTGACCTAGAACCTTTTGTAGTAGTTAAGGGAATATCATCTGACTTGACAGGAGACTTCTAAGTCACTCTTGATTCCCCCTGTCCATAGTTTTTAAAAATCACATTGTGATTTTTAAAAAATGTTCTGAGCACATCCCATGTTCATCCTAGGTGAGAAGTATTGTCATTATCCCAAATAACAAAATCCCTTTAGTGGAGCATAGTAATAATGTCAAAGAAGTAATTCCGTGACATCAAAAAATGCAAGAGAGTGGTTGTCATAGAGGCTAAATTAAGCATTATGAAAGAAAAAGTATTGTGTGCATACCCTTTCATCCAAGTGTTTCATCTCAGTGACTGCACAAGATATAGAGAATGAGCCCAGCCTACTAACCAGGGGGCTCCTTCCAGGCCTGCCCACTCCCTTCTCCCTTGGCATGTGATCACAAGCTTCACCTTCCATTTTAGGTTAACTACAGTTTAGTGTGTCCTCTCAACCCTGAATTGTAGTTGATCTTAATGATAGTTAGTGAAAACAAGCTAACATCATGAACCATGATTTGAAGTTGGCTTGTTCCCATTAACTTTAGTTAAGATTGACCACAGTTTGTCTGGGTTCAGATGACACAGAGAGCTGTAGCTCATGTAAAAGAGAAGCAGGAGCTTCCATACGCCTCCTCATAGAATCATAGAGTTGGAAGAGACCACAAGGGCCATCCAGTCCAACCCCCTGCCAAGCAGGAAACGCCATCAAAGCATTCCTGACAGATGGCTGTCAAGCCTCCGCTTAAAGACCTCCAAAGAAGGAGACTCCACCACATTCCTTGGCAGCAAATTCCACTGTCCAACAGCTCTTACTGTCAGGAAGTTCTTCCTAATGTTTAGATGGAATCTTCTTTCTTGTAGTTTGAATCCATTGCTCTGTGTCCGCTTCTCTGGAGCAGCAGAAAACAACCTTTCTCCCTCCTCTATATGACATCTATATATATATATAAATGTAAAAATGGTGAAAGTGTGGGCTCCACTTTTCTCCGTAACCACTTGACCGATCATCCTGAAATTTGGACACAACGATCCATGCCACTCCCCAAGTGTTTGCAGAAAACAAAATCCCTCAAATCTCACACCTGCACAGGTAGAAACCTGATTTTCCACAAACTAAAACAGCGCCCTCAAGTGGTGTTATTCCCTCAGCTCCTCCTCCTACACCCCCTCCCTCCCCATGGAGTCTACGCCACACCCACAAACCCCGCCTCCACCACGAGATCCAACACTAACGGATATCCATCTGCCAGAAGTGTCCAGGACCTCCTCGGATATACCCAACACCAGCATCTGGACCTCCTAACAGCTTAAAAGTATACAATTCCCTCTCAATCGTCAAACCTCTGATCCGTTCCCACTCAAACTCACATCCCCCCACAGAGCCTCAGATACTTTTTCAGCCATCTTGCTCCCCTCCTAACCACCGTCCAAAACTCCTCTCCAGCAGCGTCCTGCGACCCCTTCCCTCTCACCGTCCTCCGATCCTTTTCCACTCGCAAACACACCTCCCCACAAGCCCTCACAGACTGCTTCCACCCACCTCCCACCCTTTACTTACACACCGGCCCAAAAACCATTTGCGCCTTCCCGATATCCAGGTCACCACGGGATAAACTTCCAGCCATCACCAGAACTACAATTCAAACACTCCAAAAAGGACTCTAAAGCTAAGATACCCCATCTGTACCCCCACCTACATGACTTCTTAACTTCCTGATATTACCAATACCCCCATACAACCCCTTCATAAACCCCATTCGCAAACATTACTACCTACATTTCACACACACCCTGCAACACTTTCCTCCATTCCACATCTCCCCACTAATCCATCCCCTCCATCCCCTACCCACCACACCACAACAAAGAGACCACTCCACAATACAAAGGCAAACATCCATAGAACAAAGGCTAACCCCAACAACAGCTGACCCACCATCGACTAACATATTTTCTAACTTCCTAACTTCAAATACCTCTTGGTTTAGGACAGGATAACTCCAATCACAGGGATGACCTGGGGAGTGGAGGGAAGAGGGGACGGGATAACTAATAGATCGGAACAGGGTGGGGGGATTCACAGGGATACCCCTGTTTAAACATAACACCTGTAAAACAGGGGGACTCTGAGGCTCAGGGGGATCTGAATGGGGGCTATTACCCTCCATTTCACAGCCTAACGCACAGCAACGCGTGCAGGGCCAGCTGCTAGTCCTTTTATATATTTGAACATGGCTATCATATCACCCCTTAACCTTCTCTTCTCCAGGCTAAACATGCCCAGCTCCCTAAGCCATTCCTCATAAGGCATCGTTTCCAGGCCTTTGACCATTTTGGTTGCCCTCCTCTGGACATGTTCCAGCTTGTCAGTATCCTTCTTGAACTGTGGTGCCCAGAACTGGACACAGTATTCCAGATGAGGTCTGACCAGCGCAGAAGACAGTGGTACTATTACTTCCCTTGATCTAGATGCTATACTCCTATTGATGCAGCCCAGAATTGCATTGGCTTTTTGAGCTGCTACATCACACTGCTGACTCATGTCAAGTTTGTGGTCTACCAAGACTCCTAGATCCTTTTCACATGTACTGCTCTCAAGCCAGGTATCACCCATCCTGTATTCGTGCCTTTCATTTTTTTTGCCCAAGTGTAGTACTTTACATTTCTCCTTGTTAAAATTCATCTTGTTTGCTTTGGCCCAGTTGTCTAATCTGTTAAGGTCATTTTGAAGTGTGATCCTGTCCTCTGGGGTATTAGCCCCAATTTGGTGTCATCTGCAAACTTGCTCAGGATGCCCTCAAGCCCATCATCCAAGTCATTGATTAAGGTGTTGAATAAGACTGGGCGCAAGACAGAACCCTGTGGCACCCCACTAGTCACTACTCTCCAGGATGAGGAGGAGCCATTGATGAGCACCCTTTGGGTTCGGTCAGTCTGCCAGTTACAAATCCACTGAATAGTAGCATTGTCTAGCCCGCATCTTACCAGCTTCTTTACAAGAATATCATGGGGCACCTTGTCAAAGGCCTTGCTGAAATCAAGATAGGCTATATCCACAGCATTCCCTTCATCTACCAGGCTTGTAATTCTGTCAAAAAATGAGATCAGATTACTCTGACATGACTTATTTTTCAGAAACCCATGCTGACTTTTAGTGATCACAGAGTTTCTTTCTAGGTGCTCACAGACTGTTTGCTTAATGATCTGCTCTAGAATCTTTCCTGGTATTGATGTCAGGCTGACTGGGCGGTAATTGTTTGGGTCCTCTCTTTCCCCCTTTTTGAAAATAGGGACAACATTTGCCCTCCCCCAGTCTTCTGGGACTCCGCCTGTTCTCCAGGAATTCTCAAAGATTACTGCCAGTGGTTCTTAAATCACCTCTGCCAGTTCTTTTAATACTCTTGGATGTAGTTCATCTGGCCCTGGAGACTTGAATACATCTAAACTACCCAAGTATTCTTGTACTACCTCCTTACTTATTCTGGGCTGTGTTTCCCCTGCTGAATCATCTGCTCTATATTCTTCAGGCATTGTTTTCTTTTTTGGAGAAGACCGAGGCAAAGAAGGCATTGAGGAGTTCTGCCCTTTCTCTGTCCCCTGTTCACATTTCATCATCATCTCCTCCTTGTTCTTCCTTTTGCTACGGACATACCCATAAAAGCCCTTTTTGTTGCTTTTAACCTCTCTAGCAAGCTTGAGTTCATTCTGTGCTTTAGCTTTTCTGACTTTGTCTCTGCACATGCTGGCTATTTGTTTGAATTCCTCTCTGGTGGTTTCACCATTTTGCCATTTTTTGTACATAACCCTTTTAAATCTTAACTCAGTTAAAAGTTCTTTAGATAGCCACCCTGGCTTCTTTAGGCACCTTCCATGTTTCCGTCTCATTGGTATTGCCTGAAGTTGTGCTTTTAATATCTCCCTTTTAACAAACTCCCAACCATCATGAACTCCCTTCCCTTTTAGTATTTCTGTCCATGGGATCTCACCCAGCGTTTCCCTAAGTTTTCTGAAGTCGCTTTCTTAAAGTCTAGAATTTGAGTCTTAGTATGCTTGGTTGCTCCTTTCTGCTCCAGAAGAGCATGGTCACTCCCACCTAATGATCCTGCCACTTCTACCCCCACTAACCAGGTCATCACTATTGGTTAGGATCAGATCTAAAATGGCTGATCCTCTTGTTGCTTCTCCCACTTTCTGGACAATGAAATTGTCTGCAAGGCCAGTGAGGAATCTGTTCAACCTTATGCTCTTGGCTGAGTTTGACATCCGACAAATATCAGGATAGTTGAAATCCCCCATTACTACTATCTCACTTCCTTTTGAATGCTTGGTCATCTGTTCCAGGAAGGCTTCATCTGTGTCCTCAGTTTGGGTTGGGGATCTATAGTAAACTCCCACAATGAGATCACTGTTATTTTCTCTCCCTTAATTTTGACCCAGATACTCTCAATTTGGCTCTCTGTTTCCTTATTAGAAAAGGAATCATTTGTTCTCTCTTGGCTGCATATAACCTTTTTAGTGGTTGCGCACACATTTATTCCCCAAAGTCAGAAATTTGCTTAGCAAGGTAAACATTTCCATTTTATCTGCCATAAGCTTAGGATACCCATTCCTATATTTAAAGCCAGTGATTGGCGGGTGAGAATTTGCAGGTAGGACTGGAAACACCGCAAATCCCTGCAGCCAACTCAGCCAGCCATTCCAAAAGGATACCATGGAACAGGGGTTCCCAACAAAATTTTCTCGAGGACCCCTCATCGAGCCGCTATTGTGACAAGGACCCCCATTAATTCCTAATCCTAAAATTAAAAAGTGAGAGCCAAATTAAGAGTCTTTTTAGTTACAACAGAGTACTCCATCAGTATACAGTTAGTTTTAATTTTCAGTTCTAGACCACATTTTACCAGCTTCTTTACAAGAATATCATGGGGCACCATGTCAAAGGCCTTGCTGAAATCAAGATAGGCTATATCCACAGCATTCCCTTCATCTACCAGGCTTGTAATTCTATCAAAAACACAGGATTTAGCCTGCACTGGTCTTGTTTTGAAATGCAAGTATTGAAATAATGTACAGTTCCAATTTAACCACTGGCTTGTTTAGTTCCCAAATCTTTCAGTACTGCTCTTGGCTCAAACACCACCAAAAAAATAAATACATCAACAACATGTACTTGAAATGCATACTGTATTTGGACAGCAAATAACATTTAAAATGTGCATTTTGAGAGAAAGGCCTTTTAAAAAAATTCATGTTTAAATGTGAATTTTCCTGCAGACTTTTAGAGAAAAATCTGCAGGCTAATATGGATGGACTCATGACTTGAACATATACAGAACTGATATTAATGAGAAATATACTTATTTACTTGTCCCTGTTATAGGGAGTAAGGCAATATAGGAAAGAGGTGTGAAAGGCCCCCTAATTTCATTAAATTACCAAGTTTTAACTTGTACTGTTCAGATACTAAACTAAAGCAGTAGCCGTAGAATAAAGGACCCTCACAATCAGCTATCCCAATCCAACTCATGCTTAAGGCCCATTGAAATCAATGAGGTATAAATCTGTCGCAACTCACTTGGCCAAGAATGCACGCGGCGGTGGCGGTCTCAGCGGCTCAGGAGCCCTTCGGGCAGCGCGAACACGCTGGCTGCCCTCAGGAGCTCGGTGGCGCCGCGGCGCGCACCAATAATGCCTCGCCGGAGGTCCAACAAGAAGCTGGAAAGATTCTCCCGCCGCAGCTGGACTCCGCCCCCTGAGCCCTATTGGCTGGCAGAGGGGTATGATGCGGCGACGTGGAGGGGCTGGTGCAGGGGGCTGACTACGCCCCCCTGCAGACGCGGGAGCCCCAGGCAGCGGGCGCCGGCGGCCGGGCGGGCAGGTGGACTCGCGGGGGAAGGGTTCGGCTCCCACGCAGCAGCGGCTGCGGTTTGGGTGGCTTTCTGCTTGTTTGGGGGCTGATTTGGCGACGCTAGCACGTTCGTCGAGTTTAGGAGCTCCACGCCGCCATCTTGCCTCGCCAGAGTCCCAGTCTTGCGGACCCCTCTTGCATAGCTCGCGGCCATTCTCTCTCTCTCTCTCTCTCTCTCTCTCTCTCTCTCTCTCTCTCTCTCCTGGCAAAGGTCTTGGTTGAAATTATCAACCCCCAATTTAGTTTCTCAAACCATCAGCCTTTCTTGTGCCCCCATTGGCTACTGCCAAATGCCACTTACACTCCCGTTTCCCTCTCCTCCTCCTCTTTGTGGAACACAGGAAGTTGGACCCAATATCCTCCTACAGTTATTGGAGTCCTGGGCTTCACATGCAAGTGTAATCCTGCTGTTACCGTAATATATAATCCAAAATAAGCAACAGGGCTGCACAAATGAGAAGCCAAGATAATGGAGTAGGTAGATATTTAGGGAAAGTTTAATAAGCTTAAATTTTTATTTTAAATAGGACTCACCAGAGCGTAGCCAAAATCACAAGGGAAGCTTCCCAGCAGAGAATGGAGAATTTATGATAGAATCAATTAGGCCTGAGAAATGAGTCAATTAGAGGGATTGGGTCAGTAAGACAAGTAATTAGCTTGACCTTAGAAATCAAGACATGAATATTATCTTCAGAAGCCATGAGTATGAGTTGCAACAAAACAATGAGAATAAAATACTGATTATTCTTAGGAGATTCACTACAGGCGACAGTTCTCTCAAACAAATTAATTAGCCTCAGAAGCAATGTTGCTGAATTGACGCAGCACCTGAAATTTGCTCTTTGATATTGGAGAGCTGAAGCAGCCCTGACCAACGAGGTCAGATTTTTGCTGTCACTCAAGGTGGCAAGATTGGAGAGAGGCTTAACAAAATAGGGTACAGCCCACAGGAAAGTTTTCCATGCAAGCCCTGTTGAAATTCATTGGAGCCTAGCGCTTGTTTGTTTGTTTCAACAAGGCTAACATAGGAAATCCCCAGGATGGGCCGCGTCTCACATTAAACTGTGGGTGTGCCGTGTGGATTTTCTGCCTCTGGCACAAAAATGTCTTGTGCCACTTCTAGAAAAGAACCCTTCAGAAAAGATTTAAGTTAAACAGTGGAAATGGAGCAATACCAACTTCCAGACAAATTCTAATTTCCTGACTGACAGCTAATTTTCAAGTGAAATGAAGGGGTAATGCATGGATTAAAGCTGGGTTACTGTTTTGACCCAGTGGACCAAATCCTTATTGGTACCCACCCCTACTTGTCAAAATTGAAAGGTAGATGGGACAACCCACCTGTCAGTCACCTCCAGTCATCAGATGATTGGCAAGTAGCTTGTCGCACCCACTTGTCATGGTCCCTTAGGAAGTGCCAAGCATAGGGCTGGCAGAGCTGCTTTCTGAATTGATTGCCTGCGTAATTGAGTTCCCTACAAAACTGAATAAAGTGGCTTTTTGTAATGTATGGGGGGAGAGGGTGCCCTAACAACACTGAGGACATGATGGGAAAGATTTGGGGCCCATTTGGCCCCACAGTTGCTAATCTCTAAGAGCGTGACTACTAGATGTGATAGCAGCATGATTCAATTTGGATTGTAGAGATTTTCTGTAAAGCATGGAGTACTGGAGTTTGAAAGTTTAGTGTGGGTGATCTTGAGCATCGGGGGAAAGTGGGATCTTCCCCCAAAGTCATTGCTGTGCACCTGCATGTGTTCCCTGCCTGCACCACAGTCACATGGTCCTAATGGGTAGGTAGGAGGGCAGAGAACGGCACAGGAGCAAATTGGGGGCGGCAGGGGGAGGAGATACTGTGAATGGAAGAATAGTACAGCTCTCCTCTCCTTCTTGCCCAAGTTGTGCTGTACTCTTGCCCAGTTTGGGGCTAAGTAAAATGGTAGGTTGTGGCAATATCTGGCATGCCGTGCCCTTGTTAAACTTCAGCTCTCTCTCTATTTTTTACAGTCACCAATATTTTAATTTGGCAGGATGAAAACTGTTTCCCCTCTCCCCAGAGTTTCACAACAAAATACAGGAATTGATTCAGGCATTGAACCTGTTTCTGGTAGCTGCAAGTCATACTGATGACCAGCTGGACATGTCTGCACTCATAAGCTCTGTGAATCCGGCATTTGAATATTTTTATTTCCATGCCAATGCAAGGGAGCAGCCCTTTGATGAACAAAAGTCTGACCAGCACAGTCCTATCTCAGACTCCCTATTTCCTTTGTGGCAGCTGCCTTGGAGCTGGTGGCTATAAGTCTGGAGGAAAGAAAAGAGCAGTTACCATCAGTGCTGCCCTGCTGTGGCTCAGCCCTAACAACAGCCAGACTCTCCCAGCCTTCTGGGAGGAAGCTTAAAGGCTGGGACCATCACCCTGGCTGCTTCTTTTTAACGTGGAGGGCTTCCTTTCAGACTTGGCTGCAGTGAAATCCAGGAGAGACAATGAAAGTGCACTGAATTTAGCTCTTTCCAAAGGGTAGTGAGACATCACTTTGAAATTGAGCATCAAAATTATAGGAGAGGTGTGTACATCTTGTAGGCTTGTAGGCTGAATTGCCATTCATAATGTACTTCATAAATTATTTTTCCTACATACACACATTTGACCCCAAAAGCCATTTCATGGCAGTGAAAACCACTTTAGTTGTGAAATCACTTTAGTTGTGAAATCATGAATGGGGTGTGTTACTGGGATGTACAATGGAGCTTTTTGTGCAACATACAAGTGGTTCTATGATACGTGGTTTTTACTGCCAGGCTCTGTTACACTACAAAAGTTCTTGGTTAAAATGGGAATGCTGTGGACGCATCCATTCATTTATTTGCAAAAAGTAACCACCATGTACACGTGTGCATGCAAATGTGCAAGCCTTTTTTGTTCCATCCTTTCTGAGAAGGCAGTTTTTGAAAAATGGGAGTTTCTGTAGCAGTGAGCTGTTTCTTTATTGCTTTGGGGTGCTATTCATGAAAAAGGCCTCTGTGCCTTGCCAGCTTTCTTAGTGACAGCTAAAGGAGAGGCTGTTTGGCACAGTTTCTTTCACCGCAGCAGCAGCAGCCCACCCAACTTCTTCCTTTGCCTGCTTTGTATGCCAGCTAGAGAAGCGGAATTGCATAGTTAAATGCAGGAGCGATAGGAGAGGCTGTGTTGCCTTAGAAACATACTGCTCTCCCCAACCCCACACTGTGGAAGATACATTTAGTTTAGAGGAATTCTGAAATCCTACAATGCCAGCCTGTTGTTTTAAAACAAGAAAACAGCTAATAAAAAGATATTGTGGGGCACACACAGCATCCCAATAAGAACATGAGACTGATTGTACATTTTAAAACTGTTGGAACTGAGAGGAGCCTGCTGTTTTTCAATTCAAATTGATCCTGGGGTCTGTGCTGCTTCTGTCTAGGAGAAAATATGCCACAAAATATGACAGCATAGTTTCTGTCTTTGAAAGGAGATTTTTCTGAACTTGCAAAATGCAGTATTTGGAATTAGGAACAGTTAATAGGGTTGCCATACACCTGAAATTTCCCGGACATATCCAGAATACTGCAGTCAGAATCAGTGTCTGGGTGAAAATCGCTAAAATGTCCAGGAAAATCCGGATGTATGGCAACCCATGTTGCCAGTGTCATTTTTGGTGATTTACCTTAAAAATAGCTCAACAACTTTTCTGTCTGTATTTTTACTGCTTAGAATTTGGCAAGCCCATTTTTAAGGACTACAGAGTTGGAAATTTTTGTATTAGAAATTATTTGCATGCTTTCTTCTTTTGGTAAATTTTAAAAATGCATGTGTATTTTCAGAATGGGTAGGAGAATGTGGACTGTTTGGCCTCAGAGTAGCTTACCAGGTTCTTTGCAACAACCCTGCGAGGCAGTTTAGGCTGAGGGATACTGACTCGCCCAAGGTCATCCCAAGAGCTTCATGGATGAGTAGGGCTTTGAACTTGGGTGTCTCTCATCACAGTCCAGTGCTCCAGCCACATCACCATACTGGCTGCTCCATGTCATTCATGACGAAGTTAGCAACTATGAGAGCGGGGGACAGCAAGCAGGAAAAAAACTTTATTGAAAGTTGGGCTTTGTTTGTTATAATGGAATGGCAAATTACAAGACACTTCTGATGCAACCGCTCACAAAATATTTTTTAAGATATAGATGGGGGATGCGCAAATAGCACTCTAAAAAGTGCCTGTCTGATACTTCCTGAAACGTATGTCATTCCTTTGTATTACTCATATGCTACTTAGGATCAGTGCTATTTTTCTAGAAAAAGAGGTGCCAGAACTCACCATGAACACCTCTCTCGTTCTCTTAGAATGGCAATGGCGCCCACCTGGGAGCTGCCGGAACTGAGTTCCAGCTGGAAAAAAGCCCTCCTTAGGATTATTTAGGGAAAGCATCATGATTTGCTTGCAGTTGCCCAGCTCAAATCTTCTTTGCAATTCAGTCTTATGTAACTGACTTAATGTGGGCATCACTTTCATGGACTAGGGCAGAGCTAAACTACAGTTGATGACTTGTCTTTCACTTGTTTACAATGTTCCTATCTTGAAATGATTTTCATTAAATGTGGGGGGGGGGAACCAGAGCAGGTCCTTGCAAAACCTTAAATCATGAAAAATCTGACTATGAATTGAATTTGGCCACTGTCTTGCATTCTTCCTTGTTCTCAGTCATACTGATTTTTTTGTTTTGCTTCTTTTCAGCTCTGATGTCTGCATTTATTTTTAATACAACCTGTGGTTCATAGGATTTGAATGATGTTGTTTTGGGTTTCCTATCCTTTCCTTACAGGGTGCTTGTCTGGAAGCTTTTGGTTCCATCCTGGTTTCTGCAGGGTTTGGGTGCATGACAGAGTTCCCCTGGGGAACTTGCTTGCACACTTGACCAAGCAGGATTGAACTCTCCGTGCATCAGTTGGAAGTCTTGCTAGCTGCAGGGTATGAGGCATCCCTCCCTCCCTCCCTGCCTGCCCTGCAACTCATGTCCCATAGGACACCAGATGTGGGGCTGGTGGGTGGAAGGACCTTGCAGGTCAAATGGAGAAGCTGGTGGGCCAGATTTGGCCTACAGACTGGAAAATCCCCACCCCTGAGCTAGACCTTCTCATCCATAGCCTCCTCTCACTTCAAGCCTCCTCATCCACAGCCAACTTCTCTTTTACAGCCTCCTCTACTGGCGTTTCAAACATGTAATGCAAAGGGAGGTTTCCCTCAAGAAATCATGACTGATAAACCCACATGCATAAATCTTATTGAGTTACCCTCTTTACCCTTTCTGGTGATTTGGGTTAAGTGTGATAGTGTTGCTCGTGATGTGATGTGAAAGTAAGAAAAATGAATCCATATTGCAGCTTGGAAAACTTCAAAGGAAACTGATCAGTATGAAGCTTGCATACTTGAATATAGCATGCAAGCTTCATACTGATCATGATACTGGCTTCTTAATTTGATTAATACTTTCAGCCCTGATCCCCTTTCTCCTCTTTCCATGGTAATCGCTTTCAGAGATTGACTATGCTGAAGACCTGCTTGTCACACTTCTGGAAGACGTGGGCTGTATCCCTCTTTTCTTAACCAGTGTGTATGTTCTTGTTCTCGCCTTTCCCTTTTTTCAAGTGCTGCTACTGCTGCCTACGCAAAGTAATCAGAAAGCTTGACAAGATGCTTAAAAAGTAGAGCAAGTGCTTCAGCTAAATTCCAAACCAAGGAATAATAATTGCCAGAGGCGCAAAAGTCCCCTGGTGCCAGGGTTGCTGAAGAAGATGGGAAGCAGGTTTCTCTTCCTCTTGTAGGTTCTGCCATCTATGGGACCTGTCTGTTGCCTCTTCCTACTTCCTAGAGGAAGTGGCTCAGGGAAGTAGTAATTATTACATTCCTAAGGAAGGCTCTTCTGGACCCCCAAGATTGTGCAAATCATTAGCTGGTTGCAAACACACACCCCCTCCAGGAGTTGAACTAGTGATTCATCTGCAACTCTGGGCAATCTTGGGTGACACCCATTATTTAGATCTGTTTCATTCTGGGTTCAAGCCTGGGTTGGCACTAAGGTGGTCTTGCTGGTCCTGTTGGATGCTCACAGAACAATAGGAGGGCAGTACATTTGATATTTTATTATGGTTCCCTTGTGACATCCAGTAATGCCTCTGCCCTGACCACACATGATAAAGAGGTTTCCTACTGAAAACACTATAGGACCAAACACAGAAGGATTCACTGTACTGTAGCTGCCACAAAGCCGGAATCAACGTAGCTAGTTCTGTTTTTCCTGTGTTAAATGTGTATATACATCTCTCTCTCTGTTTTTCCCTTTGAAGGGTCGTGATTACTGTTCAGAAGAGGAGGATATCACATAGTGCCATTTCTGCTGATCAAAACAGGAATACTACTGTGTAAATAGATTACGGTCAAGATCCTTTTTGGAAGTCTTCTCAAGTGAACAGCACTACATAACTAAAGATCATTTCCACGTTGTATGCTCCATTCAGTTGCAGTGTTTCTTAATGACCATACAATGAACGTTACGGAAGGAAAGAAGAGCAGCTTGTGTGGAAAGAAGAGCAGCCTTGGCTGATCCTGGGTGAAACATGTTGCACAGACACTTATCTGTGTCCAGGAACACAGCAAATATTTCAGCATAAAATCTTGAGTGACACTGTAGATTTCACTTGGGCTGTTGGCCTCTTTTCTATTGGCTGAAGTAGTATTATACAACACCTACCATAACTGAGCAGCTGAACCTTCAAATTCACTCTGTTTGTCAACCCCCCCCCCCCCCCGGGATTGCAGAGTTCTTATTAATATGGACAATTTAGAGCTTTGGAGGTGGGATGCTTTGCCAGGACCGTCCTCGTTTCTCTGCTAGGAAGAAGTTATCAATTGAAAAGCATGTTGTCACACAAATACTGGATATGGTGATGCAGGAGCAGAAATCTGTATTTTTAAAAAAGTTCCTTTAACTAGGTATTTCAATCGAGGAATAAGCTTGCAGTATTGGCTTTGCTGACCACAGATGGAAGTTGTGGCCACAATCAGTTTGAATCCCTCTTTTTTTCTAAGAAAATAAACATTTTACTGTTTTTAGGTATTCTCGTTTTATACCCATTCATGCAGTCCAGTGTGTTTAAAGAATAATTGGGTAAACAGGGTGGGAGCAAAGCACCCCTTTGGAATAATCCTGCCAGAGGATGTTATTTTAAAGCACCTGTGTGCCAATTTCGGATGTCTGTAGAGTTTATTTTTCCACATTATAAAAATATGATACTCTCTCTTCTCAAAGGCAGATGTAATATTTTTAACAAATATTGTCATGAGTAAAAATAAGCCTAAGGTTTAAAAAACAAAAACACTTTTGCATTTATTCTTTAAAGGAGTTCAACATTTTTCTTCTATGTCTTTGAGGGGGTATAACCATAAGAAAAATGCTTCTTGCAGCAATAGAAGCTGGGGGGGGGGGGTTTATCCCTCCTTTGCCTTATCAGGGTTTCAAGATAGCAGACAAAATAGATATTGCACATAGGATTCTGCCCGCTCCCGAGTCCAACTAGTTGAATTAGGTCCTTGCTTAGCTAGTATCACTATAATGGACCATGAGGAGCATCATCCAACCTTTCTAGCTGTCATGTCTTTTGTCTCCGTCTTGATGAGATTTGTCGCAGTGACCAGGTATGTAGATCTCATCCCTCTGGTTGCCATCGGATAAACTGCTATGACTTGGTTGATGTCACAGAGGGGCCTTGGGCATTTTGATTCTGAAGTAGGTGCCCAGCCTTTATAAAACAGAAGGAACTCCCCCCCCCCGGTGCCCTCTAGATGTTTTGGACCGGAACCCCATCAGCCCTGGCCAGAAGGTGGAGCTAAGCATGGAAACATTGTCTACATGCCGTGGGCTTTTGTGTGGTGGTAACTGGGGGTGACTCAGTTGAGTGGCTCCAGATTTTTCACAGTTTCTGCTTAAGATAAGAAATAACTGTGTTCTTAAGCATTAATGTTTACAATGAGATTGATTTACCAATTGCCCTTTTGTGAGCTCTCTTCATTTTTTCCATATTCACTGCAAGCTCATTGGTCTAACTTTTAAATCTTCTCGCTGGTGTCCTGTCTCACCATTCCTTCCTGCTCTCTTGATTCCATTGGTTCTAGTCATCTTCTTACATGGCATTTTCTTCCAGTTCCTTTCCATGCCTCTCCTTTTCCTGTCACTGGCACCTTCTTTCTAGAAGAATTCTGTCCCCTTTGATACTCACATTATTGCTTCACCTCTATACAACATTTTAAACTGCTTAAAATTTACCTTTTATCTTTTTCTGATTTTTCCCTTTCCTTGGTACCTTGTTCTTAATTTTCCTTACCCATTCCTCTCTTTACTTTCCCCTGTTTATCATGTCTACCTCAGATTGTAAACCTACAGGTATAATTTCGCCCCTGAGACTATGTGACATAGGCATTGGTTATGATTAATAAGGGATGGTGTGGATCCAAACCTTTTTTTCCCTTCTGTTTTAGCATTTCCAGAAAAAGGGTGTCAGAATATGTGACTAGGTAAAGGGGTAGATTTGTAGACGGTGTCTTCAGAGCCAAATACTTTGCGGGACTTGATCATGGTGTGAAGTAATTCCCTGCAATAAGAGGCCAGTATGCAAAATAGAGGGAAGCAAAATTTACCCTTGGAAGTCACATTCTGGCTGCAGAAATGTTGAATGCCATAACCAACTTGTTCAGACTTCTTTCAGCTCCCATTTTCTCCACTTTTTGTGGGGAGGGGGGTGCCCTAAAGAGGAAAGATAACGGGTGTGAAATAAATTCACATGAAATATACTGAAATATACTATACATTACTGAATATTTGTATAGTCTCATATCAGTACTACTTTCTCCAAGTTTTCTGGAAGTTGCTTTTCCGGGTTCCCTGTGTCTTGTTTGATCAGAGTCTAATTTATCCTGATTTTTCTCTAGAATTAAAAGAGAGGCTTCTGTTCTCCTATCTGGTGTTGATTTTATTTCACAAGTGATGCAATTTTTTAAAAAAATGAAGCAGCTTCCCATTAGAAGGGGTATTATTTTTATTCTTTGGAAAAAATAATGTGTGACAGATTCTGCATTCCAAGGAATCTTAAGTCTGGTGAGTCGATCCCCCTTAACTGTAGGATTCCACATGAGTATAGTATTTATCTACATCATTTAAGAGTTGAGTCACATACATCATAGTAAGTGGGGGGACACCCCAAAGAGTTGCAGTGTGTTCCCCAACCTGAAAGAGGGATCTTGCAGTGCTATTCAAGGTTTGTAAAAGGAGACCTTCTCCTCCCCCATTTTTTCTTTCTCCTCCTCCTAAAAGTTCCCCTCGAAGGCCCACGTCTGGTGCTCTCTGCCAGCCCTCATCGTGATGCCTTATTGCAATAGAGCAACCTTTGGAGGACCACAGGCCAGCAGTGGGTGTAGCTGGAGGAAAATGTAGATTGAGCAACCCATGTAAATGCAACTTGGTACATAAGCTAGACTCTGCAGTCCACTCACCCACCCCCCTCCATCCTGCATCCAGATAAAGAAGCATTATCCAGGTTCAGGGGAACATTCTAGCCAAATGAAAAGCACTTGGGGAACAGAGGAGGGCCAGGCCTGGGCAGAGTCCTCTGAGTGCCAGAGACAGAGGCACATTCAACATGTGTTGAATGCTGAATGCAGAAACATGTGTTTCATTGGCTTCCATGCAGCCAAATTGAATTTTTCAGTGTTCAAAAAAACCAAAGCAAAAATCATTTTTCATATTGAAAAATCCCAACTTCCACCATTTGCTCTTTCTGGACAGACATGCTTCTTCTCAATTACAGCAGTACCAAATTTCTCCTTCTATGGGCAATTCTCACTTCTGCCCTAAGGAAGGAAAATATTCGAGACGAACCCTGTTGCATCAAGCCAGTGGCCCAACTTCCTGTTCTCACAGCAGCCAACCAGATGGCAGTGGGAAGCCTCCGAGAAGGACCTCCCCTCCCCCCACCCCCAGTGAATCTCAGCAACTGGTATTGAGAGTTTGCCTTAGGACCATGGAGCTTGAACACAGCCATTGCTCAGTGCTAGGAACCAGGACGTTATTATTCTTATCTCTATAGGCTCAACTGCCACCATTCAGTCCTGGACAGTCACAGGAATTTAAGTGATAATATTTCATCCCATAAGTAGATAAAAACTACAACCTTATTTTTGGTAATGGGGCTGTTTCACTTCCAAACTGGTAAGCTGTTTTTTAATAGGAGGAGTGATTATCCTGCTTAGATTAGAGACATATTTTTTAAAAAGACTTGGTGTTTTGAAAAGAGGCTTTATTTATTTATATTAATTGGTTTATATCCCACCTTTCAACAGTGTGGTTTACAATTCTTTTTAAAATTACAGTAAAATTGAAACATGGTGTACATACCGTATATTCTGGTGTATAAGAAGGCTTTTGAACCCAGGAAAATCTTTTCAAAAGTTGGGGGGCCGTCTTATACGCCGGGTACAAGAATCTGCGGTCGCTGCATACGGTGGGGAGAGCTCAAAAACGGCCACGGCCGCATCCCCACTGTATGCCGCGACCGTATGAACACGAAGAAGCGCGCTCGGGAGAGGGCTGCTCCCCCCTCTCTCTTTGTCAGCACATAGCGAAGGGATCTCTCCGTCCGTCCGTCTCTCTCTCTCTCTCTCTCTCTTTCTCTTTTCTCTCTCTCCGCTCTCCTCTCTCCTCTCTATGGCTTCTTTTCCCCTCTCAATAACTTAAAAAAAAACCCCACCATTTCCCTAGCTGCAGACTTAAGTGCTGGAGAAGACCGCCTCCCCTCCCCTCCCCGCCAAAAAAGGGCTATATGGTGAATATATCCCAAACTCTATATTTTAAATATGAAAATTAGGGGGTCGTCTTATACACCCAGTCGCCTTATACGCCGGCATAATAGGTGTGGGCTTATTTTATTTAAAAAGTGGACTTTTTATTTAAACAAAGTCTCTACAGCAGATGTAAGCAATTAATTTTTAAAAAACCTACATGTGTGACAATGTGGTCATACCAATCTTTTACCTTCTGTCTCCTCTGGTCAAACACAAAAACATACAAAACTTATTTACCACAAGGTGGGCTGAGTGTATACACATTGTCAGCAATGACCTCACTTTCCAATTGCTTTCAGCTCACTCGAAATGTGTCCAGCTGTTATTTTTCTCTGGAGTTAATCAAACAGGTAAGAAATATAAAGAAGTTTGAGTGGTGGATGGGTATACTAAAATAGCATGGGAAATTATAGTTCTCCTTCACCGTAGCTGTAAGGAATAGAATTTCCTAAATTTTGTGGACATTATAATCCAGCTTCCATGTTTGTATCTTTACTTGCAAGCATGTGGAGAAATATCTGAGCAAAGAAATATTGAGAAAGCGACAGTAGGGGAAGGGAGAGAATAGAATGACAAGAGGGCAACGGACAACAAGGACAGAAGGAGAAAAATGGTTTGGGAGCGGACTTGAGAAGCAGCGATTGGGAGAGGAGGGGTTTGAAGGGAGAAAAGAAGTGCAGATATTTGAACTAGTCTCTAGAAGGGGTTGAAGAAGATAGAAGATGGCGAGAAGAATTTAAGGTAGACTAAAAACGGACTCTTTGGACTTACATGGTGTGTTGACTTTGTATATTTTGTATATTGTGTACTGCATGGTATGCTCTCAGGTTACAAATTTGGGGAGGAAAGTAATAGGAGGAGTACTCTGCAGTCTCTGAGATATGGAAGTGGATGGTGCATGATTCAGCAGAGTATACATCGCAGAATCCCACAGTAACTGGGGAAGTTGAACAGGAAATAGGACGGGCCTAAAGGGGAGGGAGGGAGAGGAACAAAGTATTAAAAGACCTGGGAGGTTTGAGAGAGATTGAGAAAGTTTGAGAAAAGGGTGCATCTGTCACAACTGAGAGTAATTGAAAGCAACACACAACTAGGGATGACTACTAAGAAGCAGCAAACACTTAAAACATCATCAATGGCAGGAGCAAATTTAGGAAGAAAGCAATCAGTAGTGGAGGGAGATCTAGGAATACACATCAGAGATATGATACTGGGCCTGAAAAAAGATATGAACGAAAATACTAAAATGATAGGGACCAAACTAGATGAGATGGAGAAAACAATATATCAAAACTCTAGCTTAATTGTTGCACTAACTGGACAAATTAAGGAACTGACAGTCAAGAACCAGGAACTTGGGAAAGCAGTACAGGATCTCTAAAAAAACCATTGAAGCTTGAGGAAGGGGTTTAAAAAACACAAAATCATTGTAAGGAATTAAGGAAGCAGCAAGAAAACATTAAGCTAGAAAGTGGGGAACAAAGAGAGATACAGGAAGCAATTCTAGATTCTGTAGCAATCCTGAAATTCCAGCAAAAACAGATGACCTTATGTTTTAGAGGGATTTCAGTGGAGCAGAATGAGCACATAATGGAGAAATTGATAAGAGAATTGACAAAGTGATTAGAGCTTGAGGAAGAAGATATAGTTTGTATGATTGATAAAAAATTTAGAGGCAAAAGCAAACAAATGGCCAGGTGATTGTTTAGTGTGTTTTAACTCTGTAGCTCTCAAAGATGGGCAGGGTATGAATAATAAATTATTATTATTATATAGAGATAGAATATTACAAACAAACTTTTAAAAAAGACTCCGTATGGAGGAGAAAAATACAATTATCTTAAGAGAGGTCCCAAGTAGGTTGCTAAAGAAAAGACAGAATTATACCCCTGACAGTTAAGTCCATTCGTGAATGACTCTGGGGTTGCAGCGCTCATCTCGCTCTACAGGCCAAGGAAGCCAGCGTTTGTCCGCTTCTGCAGACAGTTTTTCCGGGTCATGTGGCCAGCATGACTAAGCCGCTTCTGCTGAAGCAGAGCAACACATGGAAACGCCGTTTACCTTCCTGCTGCAGCGATACCTATTTATCTACTTCCACTGTGTGCTTTCGAACTGTTAGGTTGGCAGGAGCTGGGACCGAACAACAGGAGCTCCCGATCGGCAAGCCCATGCAGCACAGTGATTTAAACCACAGTGCCACCCGCATCCCTAAATTTCTGATAGACCCATTCAAAAAGAAAAGCATCCCATATAGGTGGGAGTTCCCAGAGGGAATCCCTTTCACGTATAAAGGGAAAAGATGGAGACTCAAGTCAGTGGAAGAAGCAGGAAGATTTGTGAGAAGTTACAGAAAGAATTTAGGAATTTAAAAAAGGGCAGTTGACTGGGGAGATGAGGAACTGGAGGAAACTAGAGAGAATAACCAGGAAGAGGAAGAAGACCAGAAGAAAAAATGCTAGGAAAAAATAATCCTTTTATGAGATTTTAATGGAGTTGTCCCCTTCAACTTGGATGCTTGGAGATTTAAACATCCAAGAAATAATGAGGGAACTGACATCAAGTTCTATGGGAGGCAGGAAAAGTGGTAATGAGAGGTTTCTTCATGCAGCAGAACGGGATCCAGAGAAAACTGAAAGAAAAAGAAACAATGGAAATATTAGAGCAGATTAAAAAGAATGAAAAAGAATCCAAAAAATGAGAAGCTAAATCAAAACATTAAAATGCTGCAAGTACAACTATCAATGATTTTGAATCAAGAAATAGAATCAAAGATAAAAATGTTAAAACAAAATAACTGAATTGGCAAATAAACCTGGAAAGCTGTTGGCTTGGCAATTAAGGAAGAAACAAAGTAAAAAGCTGATAAACAAATTGATTGTGGATGGTAAAACAATTGAGGAACCAAAAAAGATAAGTAATAGTTTCTTAGATTATAGAGAGTTATATAAAGAAGGCCAAGAAAAACGAGAAAGAATAGATGAGTTTTTGAACCAGAATAAATTATGGAAGATTACAAAAGAAGAGACAACCCAACTGAATGCCCCAATTAGTATGATGAAAATTCAACAACCAATGAAAAGGATTGAAGGAGAGAGGGAAGAAAAAGGGACACACACACACACACACACACACACACCTCCTTTAACATTTTTTTCTGGTTTGTTTACTACTCTCATCAAGAGGTTTGTGCCAACTTAGTGTTATGTTCCTGTTCATATTTTTTGAACTTAAAAGTTGACAGACAACCTTTATTACCAATTATATGTAATGTACTTTACAATGTTCCTGGCATATATTTCAGCTTCCTGGATTTTTCCCCATCTAGCCTTCAGATATAAAAGGCAGAGTGATTTAACACCTGTTTAGATTTGTCATCCATGTGATGAGATGAAAAGTATGCCACTTGCAATAAACTTTGCATAAAATAGCTAATTTGCATTTAATTTAATTTGCATTTAATTTGAATGGTTCAAAGAACGTCAGGCAAAATGGTCGGCCCTCACGCATGTTCACTTCATCAAATCTGGACCTCTTTGAAAAAAGTTTGGATACCACTGCTCTAGAGTATCTAGAAGTTAGAAATGAAAAACAGGCGGCATTGTTGTTCAGGCATATATTTTAAATAAAAGGGCATTTGACAACGTCTCCTGGAGGTTTATGGGGGGTGGGAATGGAGATTATAGGGAGAGAATTTCTATAGAGGTATAAATGCAATATATTCATAACAAAGAGCTAAACTAGTTATAAATAACAAATATAACGGAAAACTGTAATATTAAGAGAGGTACAAGATAGGTGTGTCATTTATCCCCACTGTTACTTATTTTGGTGTATTCTGAATACTAACATCAGAAAAGAAAAGAACCTAAGGGTTATAGTTGTCAGAAGTAAGACCTTTAAACTACATAAAAGCCTTTGACAATGACCTGACTATAACAACAGAAAACCCAAAAGAAAGCGTACCAATAGCAATAGAGAAGATTACAGAATTTGGGTTAGTTGCAGGCTTCAAACTCAATAAAGAAAAATAAAAAATGTTAGTAAAGAATATGAGAGGAGGATAGAAGAGAACTACAACAACTTACAGGACTGACAATTTGTAAAAGAATCAAATATATAGGAATCTGGATATCGGCAAAGAACATAAACCTATATATATATAAAGAAAACTATATACCAGTTTGGAAGGAGATAAAAAGAAGCTTGGAAATATGGGACAGGTTAGAATTATCATTCCGGTGTAGGCTCTCCAAAATAAAAATTAATGTGTTGCCTAAAATGCTTTTTCTGTTTCAAGCCATCCCAGTAGTGGTCAGTGTAAAACATTTTAAGACTGGGCAGAAAGATATAACAAGATTTATTTGGCAGGGCAAGAGGTCGAGAATAAGTTATAAATTATTGACAGATAGCAGATAAAGAGGTTTTGCCCTGCCAAATTTAGAGTTATATTATGAAGCTGCATGCCTATCTTGGATTAAGGAATGGCTAGTATTGAAAAATGCTGACATACTAGACCTAGAGGGCTTTAACAATCGTTTTGGTTGGCATGTTTACTTATGTTATGACAAGGCAAGAGTCCACAGAGATTTTATGAATCATATAATAATAAGGTCCCTATACGCAGTCTGGTTAAAAAACAAGGGTATCCTGGGGGGGAAAGACACCCTGATGGTTGTCGCTGACGGGAGCCATGACAGAAAAAAAAGGTTAACATGATGAATGATTGGGTTACATATAAAGAAATTATCTGTGAAGAAGGTAACCAATTAAAACTCAATAATTTTGAAGTAATAAAAAGTAGAGTGACTAATTGGTTACAGTACCACCAAATATATGACCTATTCAAACAAGATAAAAAGGGAGCTTTAACAAAGAACTTTCAAGGTTTGAAAGGGACAATGACGATAAAACACTGTCCAAAATGTATAAAATCTTATTAGAATGGTCGGTGAAACATGAGGAGGTAAAATCTGACATTGTAAAGTGGGCAAGAGATCTAGGTCATAACATACAACTCTCAGATTGGCAAAAACTGGAGGGAACATCTTAAGTTTACAGCTTGTTATTCTATTAAGGAAAACTCCATGAAGGTCTTCTATCGCTGATATAGAACACCGAGGAAATTAGTGATAATGTACAAAAATAATTCAGATCGTTGCTGGAAATGTAAGGAGGGATCAATGTATCATGTCTGGTGGACCTGTAAAAGAATGAAGGAATTTTGGGACTCAATATATAATGAGTTGAAAAAGATGTTTAAAATATCATTCCCCCCCCCAAACCTGAGGCATTTCTTTTAGGGATTATTGGGAGGGAGATCCCAAGAGATCTAAAGAAATTATTTATGTACGCCACCACAGCAGCGAGAGATTTGATTGCACAAAACTCTTGTAATGAGAAACATGGAAAAGTAGCATATAAGCCGGTTACCAACAGTCTAGATTCACAATGAGATGCATTCAACCAAGAACTCAAAAAGAACCAGCTAAGAAGGGGAAGTAAGTCAGAGGTAATTAGAACATCAATAAGTTAAATGATAAAGAACATTTTTTTATATTTTAGAAACATTAGTACATCAAAGAAATTGAAACTTCATAAGAAATTGAAACTTCATAAGAAAGCATTTCTGTTGTAAAAAACACACAATAAAGATGTTTTTTTTGGGGGGGGGGAGAGGAATTGCATTGCCCGTTGCAGTGCTGGGAAGGAAGAAAGTATTGAGAGGAAATAACAGCTATTCAAGTTAGTTAATTTATAATGATGTTTAAAACCGCATCCAGTGACCAGAAAGCACATGAGCACAACAATCTAGGACCCAAAACTCTGAAACTAAGTAAGCAAACACCAAAGTTCTTTCACTTTAATTTTGATTTCCTCGAGAATACACCAAAGACCATCATCTGAATTAATCTATTTTGGATTATCACTTTCATTGGCATTAAAATACTGCCACACTGTGGTTGCAGCTGGGAGTAAGGAATAACGAATATAGCAGGGTTAATGTGTTGCAAGTCTGACTAATTGGACATAATTATAAGATGTTTACAGTGTGTATGAATAGAAACATTTATAAACTGTAATTGGTTTGCTTTTGCAATACCCATTTAAGCTGCACAAGGGTAGGGAAGCAGACACAAAGGACATTTTTTGGTTCAATAGTGTATTTCCTCTGAGACCCAGTCTAAAATGGCTCCTCCTCATCCTGGAGAGTAGTGACTAGTGGGGTGCCACAGGGTTCTGTCTTGGGCCCAGTCTTGTTCAACATCTTTATCAATGACTTGGATGATGGGCTTGAGGGAATCCTGAGCAAGTTTGCAGATGACACCAAATTGGGAGGGATGGCTAACACCCCAGAGGACAGGATCACACTTCAGAATGACCTTAACAGATTAGACAACTGGGCCAAAGCAAACAAGATGAATTTTAACAAGGAGAAATGTAAAGTACTACACTTGGGCAAAAAAAATGAAAGGCACAAATACAGGATGGGAGACACCTGGCTTGAGAGCAGTACATGTGAAAAGGATCTAGGAGTTTTGGTTGACCACAAACTTGACATGAGTCAGCAGTGTGATGCAGCAGCTAAAAAAGCCAATGCAATTCTGGGCTGCATCAATAGGAATATAGCATCTAGATCAAGGGAAGTAATAGTATCACTGTATTCTGCTCTGGTCAGACCTCACCTGGAGTACTGTGTCCAGTTCTGGGCACCACAGTTCAAGAAGGATACTGATAAGCTGGAACGTGTCCAGAAGAGGGCAACCAAAATGGTCAAAGGCCTGGAAACGATGCCTTATGAGGAATGGCTTAGGGAGCTGGGTATGTTTAGCCTGGAGAAGAGAAGGTTAAGGGGTGATATGATAACCATGTTCAAATATATAAAAGGATGTCATATAAAGGAGGGAGAAAGGTTGCTTTCTGCTGCTCCAGAGAAGCGGACACGGAGCAACGGATTCAAACTACAAGAAAGAAAATTCCACCTAAACATTAGGAAGAACTTCCTGACAGTAAGAGCTGTTCGGCAGTGGAATTTGCTGCCAAGGAGTGTGGTGGAGTCTCCTTCTTTGGAGGTCTTTAAGCAGAGGCTTGACAGCCATCTGTCAGGAATGCTTTGATGGTGTTTCCTGCTTGGCAGGGGGTTGGACTGGATGGCCCTTGTGGTCTCTTCCGACTCTATGATTCTATGATTCTAAAAATCATATCGGAGCTCAGTGCGGGTACACCTTTCTTGTCTTGTGTGATAAGGTTTCATGTTTTTAAAACACCTTTTTAACATGGAAAAGGTAACAAATGTGTTAATAGTCAATTATGTATGTGCCCTTTTAAAAAATAAAATAAAAGAAATGGTGAGACTTGAGTACCAAGAAAAGAACTAAGTGTTTTTCATGGTCCATGTCGTGTGGGTAGGTGATAAATTCAGGACTGTATGAAGATAACACAGATTCACATCATTGGTCCATTTAGCCTGATATTGGTGGTGGTGACAGCCAACAACTCTCCAAGGCACCTGGAGCCTTCTGCTTGGGTACCACACAGGTATGGACCCCTCTTGACAGGTTTGCAACTATTTACACCATTTACCACAGAACCAATATTGCTACTCCATCATCCCTCAGCTCAGCTTAGCTGCCTCCTGAGGATGGGATCCTGGCCTTTAAGCCACCCAATCCTGGGCAGAGCTGCAGGGTGTTAAGAACAGCAGTGTGCACAGGTTGGAACTTTCTAGATCTCTGACAGGAAGGGAAGACATTCCTTCCATTCAACAGACAGAATTCTGGCTATTTGCTAAGCAAAAAGGAAACTGTCCTTCCATAAACTGCTTTCCTAGCCACTGTGGAGAAGAAAAGGAGACCGAGAACCTTGTTGGTTAATTATATGGCTACTGCTTTTTCAGAGTTTTAATCCCATCTTCTTTCATGTGCAAGTTTGAGGCCTTTTCACTCGTGTGGGTGGCCATGCAAGTGCATTGTTACCTATCCTTTGGTTAGATACAGTATTCTGTTAGATATTCCTAGCAGAACTCAGAGCACCCAGACTTTGGGGTATTAAAGAGCATCCGGCCTGAAGCAACACGGAGACCCTTGAAGGAGGATGAGAGTTCTCTGGGACAACACAAAGGCAAAAGCATTATTGCATGCAGAAGTTTCCAGGTGCAATTCTTGGCACAGCCAGACGGGGGCAGCAAAGACTGAAGTGTGCAGACATTGACAGAGCATCCATCAGAGTTGATGTACAACTGCTTCCTGTCTTCCTCCAAACTCCAGCCGCCTTCCTAGCACCCAGCTCAGGTTGCTCTTGCCATTTCGCCTGGTTCCCACAGTTTTATCTTATGTGGAATCTACATATGTATAGAAATCGTTCTGAAAATGCTTTTTTTAAAGGGTTTTTTAAAAAAACCTTGAATTTTCCATAAGGCCAAGGAGTGTGGTGGAGTCTCCTTCTTTGGAGGACTTCATCTGTCCGGAATGCTTTGATGGTGTTTCCTGCTTGGCAGGGGGTTGGACTGGTCTCTTCCAACTCTATGATTCTATGGTATCATTTCCCATAATTTTTTAGTTATATTACAAGTCCACCACATACAGTAAAAGTACCTTCTTTTTCTTTACATTTCCAGCATATATTGGGTACTTGTTCTGTACATTTTTGCTCTTTTTACTGGGGTCAAATACCACTGGTACATCATTTTCATATAATTTCCTTTCAATAAAGAACATGCCGTAAATTTCAGATCTATTTTCCATAGTCTCTCCCCAGTCTGTCATTTGTACATTATGTCCCACATCTTTTGCTAATTTTATCATCACAGATTTGACTTGTTCATCTTTTGTTTCCCATTCCAGGAGCAAATTATACATTTTTGACAACAATTTAATATTATCTCCTAAAATCTCTTTTTGAAATATTGGTTACTCATAATTAAAACCTTTCTTTTTTCAATTAAAAAATGATTTACTTGATGGTATTGTAGCCAATCTGTTACCACCTTGTCAAAATTTTAATTTTATTTTATTATAAATTTTATTATAAAATTTTATTTTTATTTTACCTGGTTTTCTGCCTCAGTTAACAGCTCTCAATAGGTGGGCCAATTGGTCCTCATATTCACTTCCTTGAAAGATATTGCTTCTAACGGGGAAAGCCACTATAGTGTTTTTTGTACTGATAAGTATACTTCTCCCATACTTTAAAAATTGATTTTCTTATTATTTGATTCTGAAAGCCTTTGTGTACTTTCACCTTATCATGCCACCCAAATCTATTATCATGTCCTTCTACGTCTAACACATCTGCATTTTTTTTCTTTTCTAATTAAATTTTTATTCACTTTTCTTTTTCTATCATTACATACATCTCATATCCCTAACATTTATATTACATTCCCTCTTCCTTCCCCTCCTGGGCTTCCCCCAACTTCCACTGTTTCTTAAAAGATACACTATATTATTTCTTTATCTTCTACATATTTTTTGTTAGTAAAGGTGTGAGTGTTTATTTAAATCCTGCCATCAAGTCAATAGTCTTCCTTTGTTTCTGCAAGTATACTATAAATGGTTCCCATTCTCTTTCACAGTCACTGTTGTCTTTTTCTTGAAGTCTGTCCGTCAATTTCGCCAATTCTGCATAGTTCATCAGTTTTTCTTGCCATTGCTCTTTAGTTGGCATTTCTCCAGTCTTCCAATTCTGTGCTATCAAAATTCTTGCTGTTGTAGTAGCATACATGAATAAGGGTCCTCTTCTCTTTTGGTAGATCTTGGCCTAAAATACCTAGCAAGAAAGCTTCTGTTTTTTTTTAGCAAATGTTATTTTCAACATTTTCTTCAATTCATTATATATCATTTCCCAGTAAATTTTTTACATCTCCGTTTTTTAATATTATCCATTCCTGGATCCAGCAGATGCAAGATGCCGCATAATAGAATCTGAAATCGGCAGGACAAAACCACCTCTCTCTTTAGTATCTGATAATAATTGATATTTTATTCTTGGTTTCTTCCCTAGTCAGATGAATCTGAAAATATATTTTTGCCATTCTTTGAAGCATCTAGCACTGCTTGTCACCAGGACTGATTGAAATTTAAAAAAGCCTTCTAGGCAATACTGTACATTCATTTTAATCACTGAAATTCTCCCCCATGGTACTGTGGGAGATTTATGCAGCCCGACTTAACAGTGCATGAATAAGGGGTTACAAATGGCAGTTCTGATGGAGAAGGCTTGGCTTGGGCCTGACTCCTCACCCGGAGCGAGAGGAAGCACAGCGCTCTTTCCCTCTTCCTCTCTTTGAACTGTGTCACTCAGGAAACGTCACGTGGGAGCTACGCCCTCTGGCCACGTGTTCGAGATCCGTCTCTGCCGAGGGACGCAGAACATTCTGGGAGGATTGGGGAGAACTGAGGCAGCAGGCACGGCGGAGCTGGCGGCGTCTTTGAAATAGGGTTTATTAACACCTCTGTACAATCTGGAGGGGGGGCAGACGGGGGGGCAGCTTTTCCTTCCTTCTTGCCTCCATCTTCCCTGCCATTCTGCCCCGCTCCTTCCCGGCAAAAGGGCTTTTCCCCTGTGATGTCATCCTGCCCCTCCCCTTGGCCACGTGCCGAGTCTCCTGTCTCCGCCCACTCCGGGGGGAGGGGCGTTCCTTTACTATTGATACATTGATTGAAAGAAATACAACTACAGTATTAAGAAACAGTGAGACGACGGTGGGGAAAAGGCCAGCGGGGAGAGAGAGAGAGAGAGAGAGAGGCCAACTGGCCTGGCGACGTGCCCGCCTCCTCCTCCTCCTCCTCCATGGCGGCGGGGGGCGCGGGGCTGTGGCGGGCGGAGGCGCCGCTGGGCCGGGGCTCTTCGGCCGCCGTGTACCGGGCGCGCTGCCTGGGAGACCCTCGCGCCCCGCCGGCCGCTCTCAAGGCGTTTCTGCCGCCCGGCCGCCGCGGGGAGGGGGAGGAGGAGGAGGCCGAGGGCGGCGGCGGCGGCTACGGCTTCCGCAAGGAGCGCGCCGCGCTGGAGGAGCTGCGCGGCCACCGCAGCATCGGTGAGAGAACGCGGGGGGGGGCGGGTTCCGGGGCTTGTGCAGAGAGCCAGCAGCCGCGCCGCCCTAAAGCGGAGGCGAAAAGGGGCTTTCTCTTCTTCTCCAAGTGCCCTGGCTTCCTTTGCAGACGCTCCCCGTCTGCCCAGGGCGGCTCCAGCACCCGACTGGCCTGGGCGGGGTGGACTAAATGAACCCTGGGGTCCCCGCCAACTCTCTAACTCTATGCGGGAGGTGCAGCGGGCAGGAGTCACGCAGGGGGGGGGGGCTTTGCCTAAACGGGAACCCCATCCTGGGTCTCCAGCAGCCAGGCGCTCTCTCCAGCCCCCTTTCTTTCTGGGGCACGTCCTCCATCAGGAGCCACTGGCAAACTGCACTGTTTGTAGAATCCTGGAACTGCAGGGTTGTTGTTTTGTGATTAAGGCATCCCACAAATGGGGAACCCGCCGGGGTGCCTTAATCCAGTCCCTGTTGTTCAGATGGGCGATTTGACAGGCAAGATCTGCTTTGCCTTTCCCATCTCCAGGACCAGAAGCAGCAAAGCCACTCATGGGCCAGAAAGCTCTGATTCAGTGCATCCAATTTTGCAAGGTAGCAGCCCCCATGCTAAAGTTAAGCGGATCTGAATCTGATCCTTGTCCCAGGGGGAGGTGCATTGTGGAAGAAATGCAGGATATAAATCCATTCACTAAATAAAATGGGTACATGTGCACAGCATGAGGAATCACTTGGCCAGCACAGAGGGCGTAAATTGAGAGGGGAAAGGATGTCCCAAAGACAACATGGTACTGAGGGTGATGTCCGTCAGCGTTCCCCAACCTGTTGCCCTTCATTGACCATTGGCTTGTGAGAGTTGCAGTCCAAGCCACTAGGAGGTCAACAGGCTTTGGAAGGCTGGTGCAAGTATTCTTGAGTGCGTTCATCTTGTCTGAAGCCTGAGTGGGAAACAGACAAGCTCAGTTGCTTAGAGCAGGGTGTGCTAATAATGCCAAGGTGGCAGGTTCAATCCCCGTATGGGACAGCTGCCTATTGCTGCCTTGCAGGGGTTGGACTAGATCAGGGGTAGGCAACCAAAGGCCCGTGGGCCAGATGTGGCCCAATCGCCTTCTCAATCTGGCCCACGGAGCGTGTTTTTACATGAGTAGAATGTGCCCTTTTATTTAAAATGTATCTCTGCGTTATTTGGGGGGGGCTAGGAATTTGCCCATTTATTCCCCCCAAAATATAGTCTGGCCCACCACATGGTCTGAGGGACGGTGGACCGGCCCATGGCTGAAAAAGGTTGCTGACCCCTGGACTAGATGAACCTCAGGCTCCCTTCCAACATGGCGAGTCTATGATTCTAAGACTCCTTTGTGTAACATGCCTTGTTGCTTTGCTGAAGGGTGATACTTAAATCTTCCCAACAAATAATAAATGTGAGACTTACCACTGCATCTCAAGGCAACTTGGCTTTCATCTGATTTGTATTCTCACAGCTGCTGCCAGAGGTCAGCTGCAGATTCCCATTGACCTTACGGTAACTGCTTCTTAGCCTCTTGCAATGGGCATGCAACCCTATGCCTGTCCTTGTTGAGAGACATGGATTTTTACTACCAGGCCAGCCCCTCTTGCCCCCCACCGCCAGGCATACTGATGGGAACTATGTGACGGATGGTTGGCTCTGTGCATAACAGCATAAATCTACACCAAATGGTCAACTGTAGCCACCGTACAACACAGAGCATAGCTGGTGATAACTTATGATGGGGTTTGGAGCAGAAGAAAACCAACTTGTTTCTGGGAACTGGTCCTGAGGAACAACCAAAGTTTCCTTCTAAAATTCCAAAGGCAAGAAGAATCACAACTAGGCTATCCATGAAGCGCATTTGGGCATCCACTGGAAATGCTGCAGCTTAGTATTTCATACTTTGGCCAACAACAGCAATGAGTGAACCAAGTCTTATTGCTGTGCTACAGGGGGAAAGATCCGGAAAATTGGGCAGCGGGCAGGAGTCCAGCCAGACGGATTTCCTTCTCAAATGATGCCATATTGGACCCGTGCAGAGTATCCAGGGGGTTTGAATTCATTTCTGTACCCACATTGCCAACCATGTTGACAGTGACTTCCATTGCAGTAGAACCGTGCATGGATCTAGACTAGAGTTTTATTTGGTGCTACCTAAGGACTGTTTCGTTGTTGACCTTATTTGTGCTGCATCCATTTTTCTTCGATGGCCATAGAGTTGGGGTAAGGATTCTCTTGAAGGTTAAAAGGTTAATCCCCCAAAAGAAACAAGCAGCACTTGCCTAGCTCTGGATTAAAATTATACCCAGGCCCAGATGCTCTAGGAGAAGTGCTGGAAACAACCAAATCTTGTATCTTCCAAATGCGGCTTTTTGTGGGAATCACTGCCTTAGCACAGAACAGCTTCCGGGGACCGGTGGTTCCACACCAAGTAACCCCTGCTGATCCTTTCGCGGTGTTTTTCTGCTTGCAGTGACCCTGTACGGTGTGTTCACCGACTACCCTTCTGCCCAAGGCCCATCGTGCTGCCTCTTGTTGGAGTTGCTGGACATCAGCGTGTCAGAGCTGCTGGCGCACTCCAGCGTGCATGGCTGCTCCATGTGGATCACCCAGCACTGTGCGCGAGACGTCCTGGAAGGCCTTGCCTTCCTCCACCACAGAGGCTATGTGCATGCAGACCTGAAGCCGCGCAACATCCTGTGGAGTGCGGAGGAGGAGGGCTTCAAGCTCATTGACTTTGGACTCAGCTTCAAGGAGGGAATTCAGGTTGGTCAAGTGTCATTGGAACCTTTTCGGCAAAAAGGTAATCAGAGAGGCAAGATGGCTGCAGAAAATGCTGAATGGCTTTGGGTGCCCTTGTGCTGTGCAGATTCAGCCCGGTTTTGCCTTTTCTAAAGGAGGTGACACACTTTCAGAAACCGGCAAAAAATGCCAGACAAAAGGGGGGGTGCACTGTGGCAAATGAAAACACTTTCCGCTGTAAAGATATCTTTGTCTATGACCAGGAAACTGTTTCCAAATTCTCTTCAGTTAAAAACTTCACCCTGTGTATGTGTGCATGCTCATGGAGGGGGGCACATGCAGTGCTTTTATTAAAACGTATCCTGAAATCTTTATGGAAGGGATTGCTATTATTCTACTCTGTGAGCATTGTTGCAGAATTGCTTGTGTACTTTATACACATTTTAAAGAATGCGCTAAGCTGCTTATTGCTCGAAGACACTGCTTTCCAAACTTTGGTTACCAGTTGCTTATGGACAACAATTCCCATCATCCCTGACTACTGGTCTTGCTAGCTAGCGATGATGGGAGTTCTAGTCCAAAAACAGCTGGAGATCCAAGTTTGGGAAACACTGCTCTAAGCAGTGTGGCTCTGAGGTTTCCTGTTTCACACAGAATCATAGAATGGTAGAGTTGGAAGGGACCTTGAGAGTCATCCAGTCCATCCCTTGCAGTTCCTACACATGTGTAGGAAAACTGGGGTTTGCCACACATGAGGTGAATTCCTTTCTCCCAAGCAGTCTCAGATGCACATGGGACTCGTCCACACGTCTGATTGTCCCATGCTTTCTAGGCAGGGGTCTGAGCCTGTCACTTTCCCCCACAAAAATCTGCTCTTTGGCGCTACATCAGAACAAACAGCAGTCCACGGAAAACGTAATGGCTGTTTGTTCTGGTTCAGCACTAAATGGTGAATTTCCCGGGGAAAAGCATCAGGGCAAATGGAAGACTGAGCCCTTGGGCTTTCAGAAATCTGCAGTCAGAGCGCAGGAGTAGTGCTTCAGAGGTTTGGACGAGCCCCCAGTTAGCATGGGTAGAACAAATTGCTCCGTCCCCTGAGTGTGTGAAAAGTGCCTACCAATTCCTCTGGTAGTGGAAGAGCAAAGTTTTTGTAGTGCTCAGATACTTCCACCTGGAAATGGCACAAATCAACATTTAAACATATACCCTGAGGTGGTTTTCCAGTGGTAGAGGTTTTTTTCCAGAACCCCTTGAAACATTTTAAGCTTAAATCACAAAACAGATTTCCTATGCAGGTACTGAATTTTTGCTTGTGAGAGGTTACTTATATAAAAAAAGTTTATTGACAAATTCTTGGACTAGCAAAAGTTAAGCATTTCTTTGTGGTATCCTTTGGCTCTGCATGAAGCAGCCTGAGTGGGCGATTTCACTGGACCACTGTAAAACAAACTAGTATAAGGTTTCAGATCCACTGCAGTGCTTTGTTATGATTTTAGACTTCTAAGCAAGCTCTTCATTCTCCCCAGGATGTGAAGTACATTCAGACAGACGGGTACCGCGCTCCTGAGGCTGAGCTGCAGAACCGCCTCTCCAAGGCGGGAGTCCAAGGCGGGGTGGAATGCACTTCTGCTATTGATCTCTGGAGCCTTGGAATAGTATTACTGGAGATGTTTTCAGGAATGAAACTAAAACATACTGTCCAATCTCAGGAGTGGAGGGTGAGGAGCTTTTTGCAGAGATAACAGTTGCTTTTGAGATTTGCAAGCTTGGTGGATCAGGGGAATGCTGAATAACTTCAGTAAGGCTTTTGACAAAATCCCCCATGATATTCTTGCGAGGAAGCTGGTAAAATGTGTGTTGAACGAGGTAACTGTCAGGTGGATTTGTAGCTGGTTGAGCAAACCCAAGGAGTATACATTAATGCAGGCATCCCCAAACTGCGGCCCTCCAGATGTTTTGACCTACAACTCCCATGATCCATAGCTAATAGGACCAGTGGTCAGGGATGATGGGGATTGTAGTCCAAAACATCTGGAGGGCCGAAGTTTGGGGATGCCTGCATTAATGTTTCCTCATCATCCTGGAAATAAGGGATAAGCAGAGTGCTGCAGCGTTCTGTCCTGGGCCCATTGTTGTTCAACACCTTTATAAATGAGTTGGATGAAAGAATGGTGGGCATGTGTGTCAAATTTGCAGAGGACAACAAACTGAAAGGGGTAGCTAATGCTGCAGACGACAGAATCAGAATTCAAAATGACCGTAACAGATTGGAAAACTGGACCTAAACTAAGAGAATGAATTTCAAAAGGGACAAATGTAAGGTTCAGCACTTAGGCAGGAAGAACCAGATACACAAATATAGGATGGGGGACACCTGGCTTACTAGCAGTACGTGTGAAAGGGATCTAGGGGTCTTATATAATAATTATTATTTATTATTTATACCTCACCCATCTAGCTGGGTTTCCCCAGCCACTCTTAGTAAACCATAAGCTTAACATGAGTCCACAGTGTGATGTAGCAGCAAAGAAAGCTAACACTATTCTAGGCTGCATCAACAGAAGTCGAGTGCCCAGATCAAGGGAAGTCACAGTCCCACTCAATTCTGCCTTGATCAGATCACACCTCATCTTTGGTGGCAATTTCTCTTTGGGAGTTTTGAAACTCCTCTTTGACAAAGTCAGCACCTTATATGGCTTGAATTTGCCTTGCTGGATAGATAAAATACTGAATGCTGCAGCTTTCCTGATGGGAGCCAGTACCTTACCAATCTGTGAAGGAAGCAATCATTTGCTGGGGGAGGAGCGGAGGTGACGCGAGCTGACATCAGCGCATGAAGTAAGAAGCTGCCAGCTGAGGCCACAGATCCTTCAAACTCAATATTGTCATCACGGACAGGCAGCTGCTTTCTGGGATTTAAGGCAGCCGTCTTCCCCGGCCCTTCCTGGCGATGCCAGAGCTGGAACGCAGCATGCAGAGCGGGAGCCGCACCTCCAGGCCATGAGCTTTTCCTGTCATGTAGGGTTTCTATAATTGCCTTGCTATAAAGTTACTGTTTGCGCAACCCTTTGTCCCTTCCGTGGGTCCCTTTGCAGTCTCCCAACATGGTGTCTGCAGCTGCTCACAGTTCTCAGCCAGGTGTGTTGTACCTTCTTTCAGGGGGAGAAATACACTATCCCCACCCACTAGCACAACCATAGGTCTGGGAAGGCTCCTAAGGGAGCATCCTCCATTCATGAAGCCTCAGGCCTCCATCCCAGTGCATCTCTCCCAGAGTGCCGGAGTGAAGAAGGGGAGCCACCTCAAAGGCACCTGGATGGTATTAGCAAGTGATGTAAGCTGTAGTGGAAGAAAGGTGCGACCCAGGAGGCTCCCTGGTCTGCCTCTAAAGTCAGCAGAGGAATCCTGCACCTACACTCTCCCAACTTGGAACAGCCCAGGGGGTGTGGTGTTGGTGGCCGAGTCCAGGCACAACTGGGGGCTCCAATCCCTGGTGCAGATGGCTGAAGAGAAGGGAGGAGCATCAACTAATTTTAGGAATGGGTAGAATTGCCATGGTTTGCTTTGTGTCAATATTGAACCCACCATGGAATAGGTGTTATGGAGCAATTCACTGTGGCGGGCTTAATGTGCCGGGGGGGGGGGGGCTTATGGTAGTAGCCGGCTCTGCTACAACCTGAGGAAACTGTTCAGATTGTTCAGAGTGAATACAAGATGGGTTGGTTGTTTTTTTTCTGAGAGATTTTCTTCCTACCTTTTCTTCCTAGGCAAATAGTTCTGCCATTATTGAGCGCATTTTCGCCAGCAAAAGTGTAGTGAATTCTGCCATCCCTACCTATCACCTCAGAGACCTTCTCAAAAGGTATGTTGCCTGTGTTTTCTTCCTCTGGGGTTTTGCCCCGCTACTCTAGCTCAGCCCCTATGGATTCAGTCAAACAAAGGGTGAGTTGTATTGTTATCTACAAAGTCTTTTGAACAAGAGGGACTTTCTTTCTGCCTGTGGTGCCTCTCCCTTAACCTCAGCAATCCTTCACAGAATAAATAGGATTGTCAGGTCCCATCCCAGCTTTTCCTCTCTTGGCCTTCCTTAATACGGCAGATACAAAACCAGCATTTGCCTCCCATAAGGGCCCTTGTGTTTCATCACTTAATGGATGCTAAAAGCACAGCTTATGTGAATGGAAAATGGTTGTTAAAAGGCAGTGGCTGGACAAAGTCTTGCTTGGGATGTGGGAGAGATAGGAGATAGTAATCAGGCTAAGGAATGCCAAAATACCATATAGCTTATTTTGTATCATATTGGCCCTCATTTTTTGTCATTCACCTACAATTTACTTAACTCGTTGCTGTGGAGAGCAGGGAATAATTGCTAGCTCAGGCAATGTGTATTTGCAACTTTCCCCTTTCAGTCAAGTCTTTTAAATAAGTAAGATGTAGGTTTAAAAAAAGAAACCAGGGGTCAAAGCCCCATACAAATCAGGAAATTGTGCAATAGATTCACGAAACAGTCAGCCTTGTGTAAACAGGACTAGCTAGAAGGTTTCACCAGTAGATTAATTAATGAGACCAATTTGTGTTTGGTGGGGCTGTGACTTTGCAGTCTGTTTGTTTGTTTGTTTTGAGACTATTTTGGTAATAATATTTATGGGAAATAAAATACTAAAGATGAGCTTTCTCATCTTTAGGTAACATGTAGTTACCTAATTTGAAGGTGGGGGAGATAATGATTATTTATTCTCCTTGGCATAACTCAGTATGGAGAATCTACCGTATGTCCTGGGGAAAACCAGTGGCATGGCCATTCACCTTTAAAAGAGAAAGACAGGAGAAATGTATATGTTGCTTTGTGTTTCAGTAGCACACTTCCGCAGAATAGCACTCAAGGGAACCTGCAGTGCAGCCAAAATAAAACTACTAGCAAATGACCACTGAAATAAGGTTTATAAAATCAGCATCATCATAACGCCATAGAACTGGAACAATGAAAGCTGTGGTGTCGTGTTTTCTCCAGAACCTGGTGGGCTTTTACTACTCTTCTAGAAATCATCTTGGGTGCAGCTTGAATCGTCTCCCTGTGGAGAGCATCTCTGGAACTTGCTTGTACAACAAATGCTCCTTTTTGCTTTCCAGCATGCTTCACGAGGACCCACAGGAAAGAGCCACTGCAGCAAAGGCCTTGTGCAGCCCTTTCTTCAGCATTGCTTTCGGTAGGGCATATAACATCTTGCATTTCTCTGGCCACAAATAATGCTTGCTTAACTGGCCCCGACTCTGTTCAATTCATTTTGAGATTTCCTATCCATTCTCTGCATTAAGTTTAAGCTGGTTAACATTTTAAAAACAATATTTGTCCTGAAGAGGGACCCTCTGGTCATCTTGTGGACTCCTAAGGGTACGTTTTCAATTAACACTTCCTCCTTTCACACATCTCCCGTGTGCCATTTTAAATGTCTGAATCAGGCCTAGCCCCATTTCACTGATGTCTGAACCCACCATTACAAGGAGAGTTTTTAAAATCATTTTTGTTTATTAGATTTATATGTTGCCCTTCATCCCAGGATCTCAGGTAAAAATACAACGTAAAGAGACATTGTATGTGAGAAGGCAAGGTAAAGAAAGGCAAACCTTTAAACTCTCTTTGAGAATAGGATTGTGTAGGTTGCAGCAAGTTGCATTCAACCATTTATAATTTCTCTTTGATATAATGATCACCTTACATTGCTTTAACAGCCCCCCATATTGAAGATCTGGTGATGCTTCCAACTCCAGTGCTAAGACTGCTAAATATTTTGAGCGAAACTTCTCTCCAAAGTGAAGAAGAATTTGAAGGTTGGTACATCTTGATGTAGCTCCTTATCCTTCAGCACACTACAGAATGTACTAGGAAGCAGGGTGGATTTGATTTAAATCATAGTTTTCTACATAAAGACTTAATTCTTGCTGGTATAACTTTAATATGCAGGTAGATGAAGATTTTTAGAATAACAACTTTTCATACTAGTTTTTTTATCCCCAGTTTAATAGGTTAATCATTCATATTTGGACAACTTTTCTGTTGTACTTAGGAAGGAGAAAAATAATCATTACCTTAATAATAACAATTTAAATAGATTTATTAAGAAACTTAGACTGTCAGCCCAGCCTACACATGAAAAACTTAAATACTGTCCTCTGTAGCTCACTCGTCATCTTCATCTTCTTCTATATTCATAATCTGGAAAAGAAAAACAAGCTTTCCTGCTTTATCGGGTCCCAAACGATTTCTCAATTTAGAATGAATGGGTCCAAAGGAAGAGAATATTCTTTCAACGCCTGCAGAAGATGCTACTGCTGTTAAAAGTGAAATAATAATCATCATTCTTTATTCAACTGTCAGTCAGAAAAGCTACAATTCTCAGTACAAAGTTAAAACATCTAAGACATCTAAAAACTAAAATAAAACATGGGCAGCACTAATAAAAGCTCTACAGATAAACCCGCATCAATGCAGTCAATTTTACTCTCACGATTTGGAAGCGCTTTCTCCTCTTGCTTCCTTTTTTAAACCTTCAAGTTTGGGGACTTAAAAGCGAGTGCAGGGAGACTTGCAAATTGCAAGGGATTTTGACCAGCAGGTGGCTCCATGCACATGTCAGTCATGTGGCATCATAATTTGGCCCTGATAAGGACCTGGTACACAGAGTCCAGAAGGTTCCCCACCCCTCCCCTAAACTAGCACCACTAGTGTCCCTGGTTCATTGTTTTGCAGCTACAAAAGTCACACTGTCCCAATAAATTTCCTGTTCGCCATTTTTCTCTCAGCCTGGAGAGCAAGCTGTCAGACTTCAAATAACTCAGTAATGAACCTTATCAACCCTTGGCAAGCTCACAGTTTTCTCTCATCCCTCCGTCCAGCTGAGGATAAGCGATTGCGCTTCCAATTAAATTAAATTCCAAGCCCTTTTAGCATTATTCAGTATAGTCTGAGGATAATAGGGAGTAGGGGAGAATCAGCTCTGAGTTTCCATCATAAACCTTTTGCAGAATAGAGCTTCTCTCCCTTTCCCCCCTTTTTCGTTTTTATTTTACACACACAATTCCATTTGATGTTATATTCCATATCTGCAATCCATTTTTCACCATCATCATCTGAATATCCATAATTTAAACTAGCATTTCAAGGGAGGGTTGCCAAATCATATATAAAGAGAATAACACTTTATATAGAGAAACCATAGGCTTCCCTCCCCCCACACTGACTTTTATACCAAATGAAGTCTTCTTTCAAATTCAAACTTTTAACGACCTTTCAGCTGCTTCGATTCCGCAGTTTATGATCTAATTTCTTCTAGTACGCAATCTCTACATTGTTGTTGTTGTTGTTTAGTCATGTCCGACTCTTCGTGACCCCATGGACCAGAGCACGCCAGGCACTCTTGTCTTCCACTGCCTCCCGCAGTTTGGTCAAACTCATGTTCGTAGCTTCGAGAACACTGTCCAACCATCTCGTCCTCTGTCGTCCCCTTTTCCTTGTGCCCTCCATCTTTCCCAACATCAAGGTCTTTTCCAGGGAGTCTTCTCTTCTCATGAGGTGGCCAAAGTATTAGAGCCTCAGCTTCACGATCTGTCCTTCCAGTGAGCACTCAGGGCTGATTTCCCTAAGAATGGATAGGTTTGATCTTCTTGCAGTCCATGGGACTCTCAAGAATCTCCTCCAGCACCACAATTCAAAAGCATCAATTCTTCGGCGATCAGCCTTCTTCATGGTCCAGCTCTCACTTCCATACATCACTACTGGGAAAACCATAGCTTTAACTATACGGACCTTTGTAGGCAAGGTGACGTCTCTGCTTTTTAAGATGCTGTCTAGGTTTGTCATTGCTTTTCTCCCAAGAAGCAGGCGTCTTTTAATTTCGTGACTGCTGTCACCATCTGCAGTGATCATGTAACCCAAGAAAGTAAAATCTCTCACTGCCTCCATTTCTTCCCCTTCTATTTGCCAGGAGGTGATGGGACCAGTGGCCATGATCTTGGTTTTTTTGATGTAGAGCTTCAGACCATATTTTGTGCTCTCCTCTTTCACCCTCATTAAAAGGTTCTTTAATTCCTCCTCACTTTCTGCCATCAAGGTTGTATCATCTGTATATCTGAGGTTGTTGATATTTCTTCCGGCAATCTTAATTCCAGCTTGGGATTCATCTAGTCCAGCCTTTTGCATGATTAATTCATCTGTACATTAGTCCAGTTTAAACTCTAATTAACAGGATAACCTGTGCTTCTTAATGGCAGCATAGGGGGGTTATCAGTAGGCAAAGTGCTTTGCACTCAGCACCTCCTGCCTCCCACAATCCATGCCGGAGCGAGAGCCAGGAACCAAGACGAACTGCGAGTGAAGCTTGTTGCCCCCTGTCCCTGGGGAGAATTTTCAAGGCTAATTAACCTCAATCATCCTTGTTTTTTCTTCGCCAACGATCTCCTGTCGTGGGAGCTTTCTCCATTAAGGCAGACCGGAACCGGAAGCCAGGAAATAAGAATATTAATTGCCTGCCCTTGGTCAGGTCTTTGGCCAGCTCGGGCAGGGTGGTGGTGTCAGCCTGAGATTTCCTGGTTAGATTTCTGCTTGTCTTGTAGTAAGTTTCTCCAGTGTCTGCCTGCCCCTAAGGTCTGGAATACTTGCTAGGTGCTGGGGCAGCGTTTAAGACAGATGTTCAGGCATTCAGGCTTACCCCACTAGTGCCCTAGGCCCTTCTCCTCAATGCTGCGTGGAAGAGCAGGTTGTACTGGCTTAGAATATGGACTCAGGGGCAGTTTAATGATATTCTGGCTGACTCACATAGATAGTTGTTTATGGCCAAGCCTGGACATAATTTGTTGACCCCTATATGTTATGAAACATGCAATTTGTGGCAAAATATATATGTTATTGATTGTGTTTATTTATTTATTGTGCTTCCTTCAAGAAGCTTAGTCTTGCAAGAACCTTGTGCAGCAGTTGCTCTGGAGGCAAGCAGGCATTTTGCAAACAGGATTCCTGGGTCCTTCCATTCCAGTCTATCCAATATGCTATGCTGGGTCTTTGCTATGTGTTTTCAGTTGTCTTCTCAATTCCACAGATATCGTGGATGACATAAGAGAAGAATGTTGCAAATATGGACGGGTTGTGTCCTTGTTTGTTCCGAAGGAAAATCCAGGCAAAGGCCATGTAAGTACTTGGGCAGTCGAGATTAGTGTGTATGTTTAATCTTTGAAGTTTTGCTCTAAGGCTGCGCTGACCTCTCCTTTTACAATGACAGCTGAGTGAGGCACATACTGAGGCTTCCTGATATAACTCCTGTGTTCTATCTTGCATAGAGAGAATGATTCTCTTACAAATGGAAGCAGATTTTTTTTAAAAAAATCAGATTTTTTGTGTGTGCGCGCGCCTGTCTCTCTGGGAATCTTGGAATACTTTACTGTGTCTATATATCTCTAAAATAAGACTTGGAGACAGAATTTTAGTAGCATTATCTATTAATGCAGTATGCCTCTGAAATGTCACACTATTAAGACTATAAAACTATAGAAATGCACCTCCATTTAAGTTTTTCAATACAGTATTACCTTCTATACTTTATCCAGAGATTCTGGTAACATCTTCTAGTGATATAATGTGTCTTTAAATTACACTACTGTAGCGTACCACACTTACATTTTGCAGAATTAAATCATGTTACAATCTTTCCTTATCAAATAAACACATACCATTTTAATGTATTTTACTCCTTAGAATTTAACAAAGGTAATCTACCAGTTTCTGGTCGGTGTCTTGCCTGTCCTGGAAAGCAAGAGTGCAAGGGGACAAAGGAGATTGACATTCCTCCTGTTTCTTTTCAGGTCTTTGTTGAGTATGCAAATGCTGCAGATTCAAAAGCTGCCCAACAAGCACTGACTGGGAAGAGTTTTGATGGCAAGTTTGTTGTGGCTACATTTTACCCCCTGAGTGCCTATAAGCGAGGGGATCTTGACCAAACCGTGCTTTAGTCTGCAGCAGCAGTCAGGAGAGACGCACGGATCCACAGGTGCCTTGCTTTGCCAAAGTATTTTCCAGAGACGGACTCCATCTGTGCTCCTCCTTTCTCATTCTGTGGTTGGCAAGAAAAAGGCCCAGGTCTTTCTGTTTTGTTGCAATGAAATCAGCCTCCTTCTTGCCTTTGATTTACTCTACAGTAACCAAAATGCTATGAAATGGATGTTGGAGATTGAAGGTGAAGAAGAATTCAGTGTGAAAGAAATTGAGGCACAAGGCAGTGTTGGGGGTTATGGCACCAAACTTGGAGCTGCCAAGCATTGAATGGTGGCATGGAGGGGTGCTGGTGTCTGAAAGAGTCCGTGGAGCAACTCCGGAGTTCTTTGTGCCACAAGCAGAGAAGCAGCAGAATGTGCTATAGAGGACATGCACCCGGATGAAACTTTTAATCTGCAGTCACTGTCCTGCCTTCAAACAATTTTATGGGGAGTACAGAAAACATGGTCAGCCCGTTGTACTCCTCCCATGTTTTCCCAGCACTTCCTCCTCCTTGTCTTCTTGCCTCAGAGAGTCTGTTAAGGAAGGGAAAGTGAAACAGGAGTAGAAGGGGGAATGGATGGCATTTTGAGGTGCCCCTCCTTTCTCTATTGTTTCCAGTTTTGGAGACTTTCCAAGTCCTTTCCCTTGATCTGTGTGGGCTCTCCACCTTAATTAATTGCTTCTTGGAAGGAGGTTTCCCCAACCCATACCCTTCCGTTAGGGTAGTTTTCCTTGGGGGCAAAACTACAATGCTGTTAAATTTGTCACTTGCAATTTCTGGGTTTTTCCCTCATTTTTTAGCATTAAATAGCAACCACTTGGATATCTGATCAGAATTTTAGCCATGGGCATTAACCCTTTCATTGTGTTCCCTCTTCCACTGTGGAAAACACAGAAGGGAAGAGCTGCTCTTCCATGTTTTGTTTGGCCTTTGAGCTTCCCCACTGATTGCCCTCAGGGAATCGCACACCTGCTAAAAATAAAGTTGAATTCAAGTGATGTCTTCAGCATTGCATGTAGATGACTAGATCAACCAGCACCATGAAGTTGCATCAAACTGGGGAGGTAGGATGTATTTGGGGGGGGGGTGTCTTTAACTGACAATGGAGCTTCCAGAAAAGTTTAGAATTTGCACCTAAGAATGGCTTTTTCTAAGGAATTCAGCCCCTTCCCTATATTGCTTTCTGGAAACAATGTGAATATTTTATTGCCTGGGCCGGGGTGCAGTGCTCACACAGCCTCTGGTGTTCAAATTTAAAGCTACAGGCAGCCTGGGTGGGTAGAAGTGGTACCCCTTTCAGCTAACACCCGCTGCTTTCGGTGGGTCTGCTAGAATATTTGAATGAGAGTTATGGTCTCTGGTCTGGCACTGGTTTCAGGGTTGTTCTTTCAATCATAAAATGTACAAAATCAAATCAAATACTCCAGAGTTTTCAATAAAATTACAGCTACTATTTCATAAGTTAAATCTATTCATTTTATAGCCCCATGAATATCTCAGCAAGTCCCTCCCAGCTGCTAGACAAATATCAAATTACACACTTAAGATGTTGGGATAAAGGAGCAACAGCCTGCAATCTCTGCCCCCTTGGAGCTGAGTGTGTGCGAGGGGACAGCAGGTGTAGCCTCCTGTGAGATTAGGGCTTCTGGACAGACATCTGCTTGGCCCAAAGAAGTGTATTGCCTAGGGGTGGGTTTTGAAGGTTTTTCCCCTAAAGGACTATCATGACTATCTTTGCTTTGTATGTGTCATAAACAATACTGAGTCTAGTTATTTGTAGCAGGACGTACAACCAGAGAAAGATGCTTTCTCACCAGCTGAAGGACAGTTGAGTCTTCTCCAACCACTAGGTAATCGTGTACCATTTGGATTTCACTGACTTTCTTTACCTAGTAAGCTCTAGTCCATTAACCTTATAAAGGTGATCACTAGATGGAAATCTTTTATTTTTTCAGTTTTAATTCTTTATTAAATTCTTTAAAATACAAACATATGCGAGGATATACAAAATCATTACAATAGAGATAAGGGAAAGTAAAGAAAGAAAGAACCAAAGAAGAAGAAGAAAAGAAAAGAGGAAAAGGGAAAAAGGGGAAAGCTATATACAAAAAGAAACATTTATCTTCTTAAATAACACTTAAATAAAAATCTAATGCTGCTGAGCCAAAGCCGGTCAGTAGGTAGTCGCTTGCTGTCCAGGCCTGAAGCTAATTTCAGAGGTTAAGGATCATAGAATCCTAGAGTTGGAAGAGACCACAAGGGCCATCCAGTCCAACCCCCTGCCAAGCAGGAAACTCCGTCAAAGCATTCCTGACAGATGGCTGTCAAGCCTCTGCTTAAAGACCTCCAAAGAAGGAGACTCCATCACACTCCTCGGTAGCAAATGCCACTGTCAAACAGCTCTTACTGTCAGGAAGTTCTTCCTAATGTTTAGGTGGAATCTTCTTTCTTGTAGTTTGAATCCATTGCTCCGTGTCCGCTTCTCTGGAACAGCAGAAAACAACCTTTCTCCCTCCTCTATATGACATCCTTTGATATATTTGAACATGGCTATCCTATCACCCCTTAACCTTCTCTTTTCCAGGCTAAACATACCCAGCTCCCTAAGCCGTTCCTCATAAGGCATCATTTCCAGGCCTTTGACCATTTTGGTTGCCCTCCTCTGGACACATTCCAGCTTGTCAGTATCCTTCTTGAACTGTGGTTCCCAGAACTGGACACAGTACTCCAGGTCAGGTCTGACCAGAGCAGAATACAGTGGTACTATTACTTCCCTTGATCTAGACGCTATACTCCTATTGATGCAGCCCAGAATTGCATTGGCTTTTCTTCCTGGCTCTCTCTTTCAACTAACTCTCAGGCTAGCACTCTCTCTTTGCCTTTTGCTTCTGATTCCAAACTTGCTTTCTGACAGAGTTGCTACAACTAAAAAAACAAACAAACTCGTTCTTTACAAAAGGGCAGTTTTTTCCAAGCGCATTCCAGAGGACGCATCGGTTGGCCTCCTCCAAAACAGGGTGCTGCCTCTCAATGTCATGAGCCAGGGGCACAGACCCCCCCCCCCGGCCTGGAACTTCCACCTCCTGCCCTTCAGCTGAGATGTTTCTCAAGTAAGCGAGTTCTGTTGGTTCCTCCTCTGTGGTTACAAGACTGCTCAGTATTGTCAAAAGGCAAAGGCAGCCATGTTGCTTCCTTGGGATCCACAATCAGAGCCAGGTGATATGTCAGGAAATATTGAGCAAGATCTTGAGGTCTTCAGAGTTCTTGAACTTGAATTTAGAAACGAGTTTACTATTTTGTGACATTTTTGTTGGTTTTCATAAAGCTATTGCCTTTCTGTGGATTTCAACATAAAGTGTTCTCCTACCTTGTCCGAAATAATATGTAAATATTTAAATATTGATAAATGTGTATATACCGTATATTCTGGCGTATAAGACGGCTGGGCGTATAAGACTACCTCCAACTTTTCCAGTTAAAATAAAGAGTTTGGTATATACTCGCCGTATAAGAAATACGACCCGGCATATAAGACGACCCCCGACTTTTGAGAAGATTTTCCTGGGTTAAAAAGTAGTCTTATACACAGGAATATACAGTACCCGTTTTTATGGCACAGCCAAAGAAGAATACAATAATGGGGTTTTGGAAAATATGGTACTGCGAACCATGGATCTGTGGGAAGCCATTTGTGGGCCCTCGCTATGACAGGGAAGACTGAGTAGCTGTCAGATTGAAATACATCATATAGACTTGCTGAAAAGTTTTTGTTTTTACCAATTTTACCAATTTGCCAAAAGTTTAAAAAGATCAAACCTCAGGGAAAGATCTGCCTAGTTCAAGATGAGTTACGGGAGAGAGACTGGGGGGGGGGCGTCCCCCAGAGAAAAGAATTGCTGGGAGCAGAAGGCCAAAGGAAGGCTTGCATACCAGGGGAAAGAAACCAAAGAGGGATGAGGTGGCAGGGAGATGGTCGTGGTTCCATCCAGAGAGGAGCTGGGAGGCCATGGCGCTACATCTTTTAATGATGTTGAGGAGTGACTTGCCAGCATATCTTCAGGGGCTTCGCTTGCTAATGCTTTCCATTGCTAGGAAAACAAGAGTGCTCAGCCTTTAGGCAAGCTTCCTTGGGAGTAAGTCCATCCTTGTTTTCAACCACTCACCTGCTGGCAACCAGGAATTCCACACAGGCAAATGTTCAGACTGGTGGGGCAGAGACAGCACCCTGTCAGAGCCTCTGCATGCAGGAGGCAAGGGGAGCGAGGCAACCACCTTGGGCAGCAGGATCCAGCCTCCAAGGAATGCCTTGGCCACTACTGCTGGCACTGTTCATGGGCTCAAAAGCCCTCTGGGCAAATGGAGATGGCAGGCGTGGCTGAAGAGGTGCTTCTCTGTGGCCCAAGACACCCAGAAGGTGTGGAGGAAAAGACAAGGACCCTCTTCCCCAGGCCTGGAAGAGGGGAGAGAACAGGCAGCTCTTGTCCCCCGGAACAAAAACAGCCTTAAAAGTCAGGTGAGTGTGGCTCTGCCCTTCGTGGTTGTTTATGAGCCTCTCTTGTAGCCCTGCCAAGATTCTGAAGCCCCCAAATATCCCAAGCCACACTCCATTTTCTCCTGTCACCCACAATGATACATTTCCAATGACAGACCCTCCAAGTGTCACTATTTTCCAGGAACCGTCCGGGATTTACAGAAGCCCTTCCGGTTTCTTATTTGATCCCGGAACATCCTGCTTTTCCTTAGGACATCCCTATTTTCATTGGAGAAATGTTGGAGGCTGTGGAGTTATGAAAACCCCCAAGCCGTCTGAAGGCAGCCCTGTATAGGGAAGTTTTTAAAATGTTTCATGTTTTATTATATTTTTATGTATGTTGGAGTGGCTGGGGCAACCCAGTGGGGAATAAATGATAAAATTACTACTACTACCACCACTACCACCACTGCTACTACTACTATCATTATTGAATAGGGCGTCCCTATTTTCATCTGAGAAATTTTGCAGGGTATGCAATGACTGAGAAACCTCAGTCCATCTTCTTAGCCAGTCATAAAAACCACTGACAGTAGATCCCAGCCCTGTCTGTCAAGGAGGGGGGAAACACTTAGGGTTTGTTTCTTTTAATAATAAAAAACCACCAAGGAACTTTCTATGGAAGCCAGGCAGCAAGATTATTTGGTGCTTCTTCCCTGCTGCTTCCTCTGGCCACAGCCATGTGCGCCACCAAGTGGCTGTTTGCTCCTTTGCGCCGGCTGCTGCAAGCATGGTTCCCTTGCAAGAAGAGCATGGAAGGGAAAGGACTTGCTGCTGTTGTCACCTCTTGGAGGGCAGAGCAGAGAGCAGGAAGAGGCTCCATGCAAGAACTGCAGGGAAAGGGTGCAAGCAAACAAGAGAGAGAAGAGAAGAGAAGAGGAAGAGAAGAGAAGAGAAAGAGAGCTGACCCTGGATGAGAGAGGGGGGAGCTCAAAGAGGATCAGAGAAACCTGGGGGGTACATTTTGTTTAACTCCTCGGTGGGCAGCAGAATAGGGGATCCCCAAGGAGAGGGTTCTGTTCAGTAGGGTCTCCTCCCCAGGTCCCCTTGTGGTGCTCTTGGGCCCCTCACTGCCAGGGGGATCTTTCTCTTCCCAGAGTTCTTTGAAACAGTTTCTTTGCCATGGGAATCCCCGGTGCTAATCTTGCACATAAAATTTAGGGGGTGAGATTTTGATAGCTTTTTTTTTTTTTTGCTATTTCTTCCATTTCCTGCCTGACTAATGTGATGGCTCTGTGACAATAAATATTGAGTGGCCTGAGAGTTAATTGGACACAATAGATTTGGGTGGTGAATATGCAAATGCAGAGTTGCTCATCTTTTAACCACACCATTTTGCTTTCTGTGAAATGGATGTCAAATTGCAGTAGTAAATTTTGAAAGCACGTCAAAGTGCAAGTAGATAAATAGATACCGCTCTGGCAGGAAGGTAAACGGCATTTCCGTGCACTGCTCTGGTTCGCCAGAAGCAGCTTAGTCATGCTGGCCACATGTCCCGGAAGCTGTACGCTGACTCCCTCGCCAGTAAAGCGAGATGAGCGCCACAACCCCAGAGTCGTCTGCGACTGGACCTAACTGTCAGGGGTCCCTTTACACCCTAAGGCCACCATTTTGCAGCTGTCCACACTCCCATGGCAGCCATTCTGAGGAGGTGTCCACAAAACTTCCTCAGATTTCCAAATATGCCCGTGAGACCCCTGACAGGACAGCCCACTGGAGAACAAACAGCTAAAGAGGGACAACTATTTCCTGTGGTGGGCTGAATCAAAGTTTCATCACATCCATAGCTTCCTCTTTGACTCACCTTTTAAAAAATGTCTTCTCCTCCCTTGACTCAATATGGCAACTTTAAGGCATGCTAGAGCTTTTCAGAGGATTCTGCACACCAGTTTCTTTTTAATGTTGGACCCGTGTCTATTTAGACTCTTGCATAAAAACTTACTAGTTTGCCGTATATAAAACTCTGCAGTTGGAATTGGTACGTTAGCTTTTTGCACCCTAAAGTGCAATTGGGAATCATTATAATCCTAACAGTGGGAGAAATAATGGCATTTTATCTAGGTAAATCCTGTTTAAGCTGCATTCCCATATTTTTTGTGTGTGTTTCACAAACTAGAAAACAGGCAAGGTAGTCAACTGCATTCTCCCTACTTAATGGCAGCTTAAAAGACAGCTACCCTGTGCTGTCTTTGGACAGTGTTCTCGAAGCCACCAACAGGAGTCTGACCAAGCTGCGGGAGGCAGTGGAAGACAGGAGTGCCTGGTGTGCTCTGGTCCAGGGGGTCACAAAGAGTCAGACATGACTGAACGACTAAACAAAAACCCTGTGCTCACTTATGTGGGACACAAGCCCCTTTGAACTCAATGTGACTTACTTCTGAGCTGACACAGATTGGATTGCAATTTGCAAATATTTTGCAGCTCAACTTGCATGTTTGCTGTGCCCACTAAATTTGTACCTCAAATGCTGAAAAGAAACAACAGAGTATTGTTGGTGTTGCACTGCTACAGTTCCAATAATGGGAGAAGACATTCCTAGAAATGGCAGCCATCCCCTTCTGCCGTGTGTGCTGCATTTCGTAATGAGCTAGTCAGAATCAGTAGGAAAAGAGGACTATAAAAAGCACAGTAAAAAAAATTTCAGCAGTGGGTTTTATTGCATTTTGTAGGTACTGTTAATCGCTGGCTTCTTTCAAAAGTTTTGTACAAACTGGCAATAAACTGTATACATGGTTTTAATTCTTGAACCAACAGAATGAGATCCAGAAGTGATGTGATGAAGATGCTCTCATCAGAGAGGCTCTCTCATTGGCTGGTTGTCTTTCAGGCTGGGTTATCATGTGACTGCCTGTCTGTGCCTGCTGTACAGGTGAGTGCATGTTCTGCACAGCAAGTGTAGACAGGCAGACACATGGCAACTCTGGCCGGCCAGCCCCTTGGCTCCAGCAGGGGGCGCTCTGCTCTGTGCTTACGTAGCAGCCTGACTTCACGGCAGAAGGAGGGGGAAGGCATTTTACACAAGCAAACTTTACACATTGGGGAGCTCTCAAACAAAGAAGACGTTTACTTTATTTAGAAAATTTGTGCTGTTCTTTACATTATTGCTTTTTATTTTCTTGACATACACAAGACGGAGATTGCAGCAAGATATGCGTCCTAGAACAAATCTGAATTCATTTCAAAAAGTCTGCATTCGTGGTGGGTGGGTGTAAAAATATGTGCAAAGAAAGCATTACTGGGTTTTAAAACTAAGGATTTATTTACCCAATATGCGTTAGGGTTCTCAAAATATACATAAAACATTGTCCTGTTGGTGGAAATTTCCAAAATGGTCCAGCTCATGGCTGTTGGCCTAAAAGCTCACAATGAGTAAAAACTTTTATACACAATTCACATTTGATTTGCCACATGAATTATATTGCGCTCAAATGGAAAAAAAACTCTTATAAACTCCAGTATAAAGTCAGTTCTCAAATGTGTGATTTGTGGATCAAAAATGCAGAAACAGAAGATCTGTCAAAACCTTTTGAACTTGATACTTCAGAATAGCAATTTGTCCTCCTGCACCCCAGCAGTGTTACATGGAAACAGAATAAATCACCCTATTCATAGACTCACAGAATCTTAGAGTTGGAAGGGACCCCTGAGGGTCATCCAGCCCAGCCCCCCTGCAATGCAGGAATCTCAACTCAAGCAGCCATGACAGATGACCATCCAACCTCTCTTTAAAAACCTCCAAAGAAGGAGAGTTTAATTAGTATTTTTTTAATTAAATGCATATAATTATTTTTTTTAAAAAAAAACACACAACTCTGCTCTTTTAATTTGGTTATGGTGTGAAGTATGTCGTGGTCTGCCAAAATTCAATCTTCAAAGAACAGTAAGCGTGCAATAAAGGAATATTGACAACCAACAATAAAGTACTGGCTGAACTGAAAGCTTGAAGGTCATTGTTCAGTGTGCAAGGGCTGTTACACAAGACGTGTCACTGTATTTAAATGCTTTCTAGTCATATGGGGAAATGTATGTTTTACATTCACTCTATAACTGTGTCTCTCACATGCTGCTGCAGCTTAGGAATATTCAATACATGTGTTTTAAAATATTTAAGACTCTACTTTCAGCACATTATTAGAATTCCATTGTCCCGATTGTATTGATTTTGAAAAAGATACGAATATCCAAAACATACTCAGATACAGCAGATTCTCAGCTAGTTCTCCCCCAGCTTTAAGATTAATATTTTATAGAAAATGCAGAGTTGTGTTGAAATTTTGTTTCTTAATTTTTTGCAAATGCAAATTTACCTTCTGCAAATGCTGCTTTGTTTTTTGGGGAGGTGCTGGTAGATGCTGTGTAAAAATACATCTCTTATCTCCTTCCTTCAGTTTAAACTGCTTTGAGATCCCCCCCCCCCAAAAAATAAAGTGGTATAGAAATCATGATGACGATAGACGACTATTTCACCCATTTCCTGTTTGACCCCATCCCTTGCTAGCCTTTTTGTACTGAGTTTTTATTTTAGTTTTGTGGAAGTAAAGGCAAACATAGAAATATGGGGATGTGCAAGTATGAGAAACTATTTTAGATACTGCAGGTAATGTAAAGTTTTATTGTAAAGTTTTTTTATACTCCTGCATAAACCTGATTGGTCAGTTCTTATTTCTTTTATCATTGTTAAACATGCTTGGCTAATGGAGTTTAATTTTGTTTATAGAATTTCCTCAGGACAAGGATCCTTGGGTGGTCTGCAGACATTTCTTTGTTAGAGAGGAAGAGATTCTCGAAATGCAAGGGCTGCCTAACATGGGGGTGGAAAGAAGCAGAAATGTAGAGAGTAAATCTTCTCATCAGCTGTATTGTCTAGATCGGGATGGCTACTTGAAATCATTCTGTGGATAACAGAAATCGCCCTTCACCTCTTGTGTATTTTCTGCCTCACTAAAGGAAATTGTGGCTGTCTTAAACTTTTGCTTTCTAATCCCAAACTGCAACTACATAATTTAGAGAGCTTTTTCCTCGGGTTTTGCTCTATGTGGTAAAATGGAAAAACAGAGCATGCTGCAAGCACACCATAAAATAAATGGGACTGCTTAATACTTCAAGGATTTTAAAGAGTTTCATATGCTGGCTCTGCAACACTGCTATCTTCCTCATTCACTACAACATGTAGTGACTATGTAGCAATGAACTATGGGACCTAATCTACTTTGTATTTTCCACTAAACAAACTTTCTCATTTCAGCCTCATTCTTGAATAAACTTTATAAATTAAGAATAACACGTTGAACTGCATCTTCAAACCCTTGGTTTTTATCACCAAATTCCTACAAATCTCAAATCAAGAGACACACAAGAACATTATTGGATCTTTGTGTTTGTTGACTTCCTACAAATCAGTGTTCACCAAAGACAGTTATTTAAGATGCTTGTCTAACCATTTTTTCTTTCTCTGGCCTTTCTGGTTCTCCCTCTCTTTGTCTGCGCTCTTGCCATTTCCCCTCTACCTTCTGGCAAATGAAAATGAGAGATACACGTGAGAGGAAATGCAGACAAATTCTACACATGGCTTCTTCCTAGACAGCAGAATGTGAATTCCGGGGGGATTTCACTCCAGTTGTTGTAGCTGTACAGTAAGAAGACATTTAGAACTAGGATATTTCCTTGCATTTTTTGTCTCAATTCATATTAATAAATTATGGGAAACAAATTAAGTTTTTTAAAACATACTGACCCCAAGTCTGTATTGCTACTTGCATGATAGTCAGCCTGTTCACACATCCTTTGAAAATATTTTTGGTCCCTCCTTATAAATATATGCCACAAAAGTTTGCTGTTTAGTTGTATAATCAAGTGAAAGATCAAAGCAACAATTTAAGAATTGTTAACATTTTCCGTTTCTCTTTTCATGACATTTGGCTCCTTTGAATTTGCAACTGCAACTTTGTGCTTGCTATTTGTTAAAACAACAGCAACAAATGACAGGCATGATAAAAAGTCTGGTACAAACATAGATACGATGGCTTGAAATAAGTCTAAGACTGCAGTCCTGTTAACCTGGGAGTAAGTCCATAAAAGCAGAGCAACTATGTGTAGAATCAGGCAGCAGCCGAGGGGATTACTGAGACCTAGCACTACGTCCTCTGCACGAGGATTGCAAGACTTATGCATACTTGGAGCATTTTGGTGATCAGAGAGAGGGTCATATGGGACCATTTATTATGTGCATTTATCCATTTAATACATCCACTTTTTAATTTAAAAATAAGAGTTGGTCTATGCCCACTTGGGAACCTGGCCTGTGGCGTGGGAGGCTGTTTTTCTACCCTTTATTTGTTGCATTGCTCTCCTGGTAAAAAAAATGCCCAGCCCAACACGGCTACCTGCCTGAAACAAAAGTTGCTATTCGCCCCAGGAGGGAAACTGCCCTTGGCACTTGGTGGCAGCTTCTCTCCTGAGAGGGATATCAGCTTCTTGTTTTTTGGAGGGGTGGGGGTGGCGGGTTTTTTTGTTTTTGTTTTACCAGGATCGCAGCACAGAGTGAAATAATTGGTGCCCTCCCATCCTGATTCCCTCCCCTCCTGTGTCTGCTATTTGTAAAGTAAAAATTAGACATTTAAAAGATATATGCACATTTAGTATATTGTCTAGTTTAGCCCGCAATGAAACTTGTAGTGAATTCTTTGAGACTACAACAGGGGTGGGGTGAGGAGAGGGGGTGGGGGAATGTAAATTATAATAATGTGCATATATAATTTTGTTTGCAATTATAACACAAGTATCTGTGCTTGCAGTGTATTTAACTTAAAATCTTCATTCAAAGCTTGAGAATATTCTTTTTTAACCAATACCAAGCTTAAAGCTTAAAGAAATGGCCTTTGAAGTGAAGAGGGTATCGAATTACAGCACAGATTTCCACCCACCCCCACCGTTCTTTCCATGAAGACTTTCATTCAGTACCAAGTTCTACCCCTTCCCCACCACCGTAATAGGATAGTTGAAAATGCACCAAAGGAAACATTTTCATCTTTTTACTAATTCCACTTTTATCAGTGGGATTCATGGTCCAGGAACTTCGAGTGTAGGCTCTGTGGCTCCGAAGTCTTAATGAATCCTGGGCTTCCATCAGCAAGGCATAGACGTTTAGAGGAACAAAAGTTATCTTCAGAATAATACTTCCTGCATCTGGTGAAAACTTATGGCCTGATACCTGTGCCACAATATCTTTATTGATTTTGATGAAGAGGTCTGTCATGGCTCCCTGCTGCAAATCATTTGTGATTGCACCTAGTTTTGATTGCTCTTTTTGTGATAATGAATTGGACAGGTCCACTATTTTAACAGATGTCTTTAACGATGTTTCTGATTTGGCATTCTGATACTAAACACACATTAACTTGAATGCAAGTGATTTCTTATTTCCACGTGGAGAGGCTGCTGTGTGGCCCATGCAGGGGTGGGAGCATGGGGGAAAGACACAGCACTCTGTGTAGATGGAGAGACAACGCTGCTGTGCCTCAAAATGCGCAGAGAACAGCACACAATTCAGGCAAGCAATTAGCTGTGACCTCCGCCATGTGTGGGTCTTTGCTTCAGCACTAGGGCAGGATTTGTGTTGCTGCCTCTCGCAACTCCTACACACAAAACACTCAGACACTCCTGCACTTTTGTGTAGGTGAGCGTCTCTTGACTGGGCGAAGGGGGCTATTAGGTGGGAATAGGCTCCATTGATTTCAGGGGAATATTTGTCCACATATTGTGTACAGGATCAAGAAAGAAGTGTATCAGGCTCTTTGTAAACAAGTATTTTTCAGATTTGGGTTTAAGATAATCAATAAATTTCATTTGTATAAATAGAAATAATATTCTTAAACTGAATTTAAATTCTGAAATGTATAAATATACCAGTAGTGCTGAAGACACCTATTCAATTTTTCCCACACTCCCACAATTTAATTATTATTAGTATTCTGCAGGTAATGCATAAATAATATTAGTAAAAAAATTTTTAAATATATATATATATGGCATTTTTAAATTTCCGTACTTTTAAATATGCCCGTGGCAATGGCAGCATTTCATTCTCCTCTGCCCCCTATGGGTCCAAGCTATACCTTTTGTTTTTCTTGCTTGTGTACTAGCTCACCAGGAGAGGTCCCGTTTTCTTGCCTGACACTGCAGGGTCAGCAGTGTCCCCTATTTCCAGCTCGTAGGTCAGACGCTCTTCTGAAGTGGCCTTACCAGAATGTCTTCTGCGCATTGCTCAGAGAAGTCCTCTTCCCGTGTGCCTGGACAGTGTCCCTATTTCCTAGCATGCAAAACCTGTGAAGAAAAAGACTCTAGGTCAGATCTGAAAGGAGCCATCCTGCTCTTCTGCGCGATGTTCTTGGGAGTCCAAGCCGCTGCGTTCCCTTGCCCAGTCTAACCAATGTGCAGACTACTGTACAACAGCATTGTCCTGAACAGGTAGTCTGAACACTGGGGCGACGGAGCAGGATAGGGTGAGATTAACAATAATCCTCCTTTAGTCTGTGGGGGGGAAATCCCATTCCCGCACCAGGCTCTGTTCTCTTTCCTTCAAGCCCTGCAACACTCCTTGAAATGCGCTGAAGTGCTGCGATTTCTAGCCTTGACGTGGCACATTTGCAATAGACTCTGGATCTGGCAATGAATTTAGGACCAGGAGAAGGGGGAGGGCCGGGTCTGAGCATCCATATATGGGATGATGTCACCCTAGGGAGGTTTGGGTATGCACTGTGCCGATGGTGAGACCGCTGGAATTGCCTGCTCTCAGACATGGGTCTGTGTATAAAATGGTACCAGATGTTTTAGTGTAATGTTAAGCAGTCATTTCATCTTGAGGCCAGGTTTTTTTCTTCAACTGGGCAGGAAATGGGCCCCACTATGGAAAAGCTGTAAAAACTCGAGAAGTACAGTTTTGCTGCAGCAAGTTCAGTTCAGAGTGAATTAAAATAAATCTGAAAAACAAAACAAAACTCACTTTCGTGAACTGGTCATTAAAAGAAATAATAATCTAAACTTTCTGATTCTTTTAGCTGAGCTTCCTTTTATTTTATTTGTTGGTCTTTGGGGCTCAGAAAAGGACCTGGTTTTTTCTCTCGCTCTTGGAACAGTCGAGCCACAAACAGGCTGCTTGGGCTTGCACAGTAATTACAGCCACTTCCTGAAAGTGAAGCCCCCATGAAAAGTCTGCAGAAATGTTCTTTGTCAAAGAGTCTACATAAGTAATTAGTTCCACATGTGCTCTTCATATTTTCCTCCAGCTATTTGGGCTGACTTGAGACATTGCTGGAACTTAAGTCTAGCTCTAAGCTTTTCACTCCAGCGTTTGCCGTGCAACAATTTATGATGTCAAAAGGAATTGTCTCTTGGTGCTATCAGGGCCATCAGGCTGGGGATCAGTTTTTTACCAGCTGCCCTTCAGAACCCATTTTGTTTTAATTGGTCTTCTTGGAGTTGTCCTTTTCATCCCCCCCCCCCCGAACTTCCCCTTGCTTTTTCTTCTCTGCCCTTGCAGGCACCAGACAATTCTCCTTCCTCATGGGAGGAGGCTGAAGGACCCTGTGTGTGTGTGTGTGTGTGTGTGTGTGTGTGTGTGTGTGTGTGTGTGTGTTCTTCTACTGCTTTGGGACAGCAATTGTCTTTAAATGCAACTACTAAATTATTTTATTCATACATCCCTTTAGTCATTCTATTTATATCCTACCCTTCCCCCTGAAAGTTTTGAACAAACTTAAAAACAAAACATTCACACCCAGACTCCAAACTGATTTTAGGTGAATCCCACGTTCTGCAAAACACAACACCAACATAACCCCCCCCCCCCAAAAAAAACCCCACCTCTTTTAACAAACAAGTGGAGTGCATCTGGTAAGGTTTCACAGGCATTTGGTTAGAACATTTAAATAATGTGAAGAAATTCCAAACATTTACTGGGCTGCCTGTTTAGTAGCAGGGACACAAAAAGGAAAAGAGGGCAGGGAGGAGACCAATTACAAAAATAATGTAAAATTTAAAAAAGTCACAGCAATAAAATTATATCAAAAATAAATAATGCCTTTATTTAATGCAGGGTGATGTAAAACACAACATTAATTAATAAGTGTTGCAATCAGTATTGCAAATAAACATTATTGATGCTACAATTACATTAATAACAGCTAAAAATAATAATACATAATTATAAACTTGCATTATTAGCTGCATAATTAATTAAAATACCTTTGCATAATAAATATAGTTGATAGCAAAAAAGTTGCAAAAAAGCAAATATAGTTGATGGCAAAAAAATCAGTTTGAATTTTCATCCTGAACCATCCAGTGACAAAGAGAGATATTCTGTTTTCAGGTTAACATCACTTAGTCACCATATCTGTCAATGTGTATCAATAAAAGCAACTACGGAACAGCAGCAACATTGTTTTAAAAAGAAAAGAGGGTAACTACAGTATAACAATATAACAAATCAACATGCTCAGCAAAAATGTCAACCCAGAGATTAGCAAGAGAGCAAGTCCCCTTGTGTCCAGGCCCCTGTGCATTCTGGGTAAGACGGAGAGTTTTCTCCCCATGTTGTGTTTGGACTGGTCATTCAAGAGTCGGCCTTCCGTGTTTTGCTTTAAGCACACAGGAGGTTCCAAGCTGGCTTGGAAGATGCCTTGCCGTGGACCATGTTCTTGTTTGCCTCACTATGTCAACCAAACAAAATACCAGGAGGACTTAGTTTAGGGTTGCCATATGTCTAGGATTTCCCTGATATAGCTGGTATTCTCCCCTTGTAAACAGCGTCCGGGTGCAAAATCGCCAAATGCCTGGGATTGCCAAATAAAGCTCAACAACTTTGGTGTTCTGAAATATGGCAATCCTAACTTAGTTTGGAGCTGCCTGAGCACAGGCACAAATTCAGTTTGGTTCCGATTTTAATGATAATGTACCTAATTTGCATTTCCCAAAACAATAGGCAAACTGAAACACAGCTATTCTTCCAAATTCACACTTTTCTTAATTTTGTGATTCAGTCCCCTAACCCAAAAAGGTGGATAATAATGCATATATTAATGAAAATAAGATACAAAATATATTATTGGGGGGGGGGGTTGCAAAAATTTGCATATTAGGCAAAATTACATGCACATATTTGTATATTAGGGGAAATGCACAATAAAATGCTGCTGAATTTTCATGATGACATATACACACAGACACACAAATACACACACGCAATTAAGCATTAGTAGAATTAAAATGTGTACATACAAAAGATGACACAGAGCCCATTACCACAAACGCATCACAGCCCCAACCCTTGTGGAGAAGAAAGTGCCAAAGGGTTGATTGTGGCAAGAGGTTGATTCTGTAGGTCCATCCTATCCATACTAAAAACAGTCATAAACATTGGAAGAATAAAATTACAAGATAATAAAATCACCACCACCACCACCATATAAAGCTTTTTAAAAAATGGTGTAAATATATATTCCAAGGTTGAACACAAGGCCCACATTTGTCCCAAACATACCAAATCTTCATGATTGTTGCCAAATAATGTCATCTTTAGTGAGAATGTGCCTGCCAACCATGAGATGGTTTGGTCATATAAATCACAAACAAGCCCCCAAGCAGAAAGCAAAGTCGGGGGGGGGGGGTCCGCATCACCCTGGTGGAACATGAGTCATTTTTTTTCAGAAATGGCAATGAATATGACTTTTTTAAACCCTAGATCCATAGACTAATAGGATGCAGCCTTTCACCCTCGAGAGATCACTAGATGAGCGACAACCAACAGATACAGAATTAATTTTGGAGAAGTAAGGTCAGCACTGGCTTCTAATTGATAAGAGACATGGCTTGGTGTCCAAGGTGACCTGTCTGCCTACAATAATGCCAATCTCCATTGCCACCTGCTTCCAGTATGTTCCTCACACCTTATGACCCCCTGCCAGCAGCAGGGGGACCCAAATCTTACAATATGAGCTAGTCAAACGGGGGTTAAAAACCAACAGTGGACATTGGGGAGAGTTATTTTAAGGTGGTCCACCATGGGTTTTCAAATGATCTTTTTAAATGTCAAACTAATGCAAAAATGTGGAGAACTGAACATAAGACTGGGAAAAATGAGAATCTGAGAGGAACTACAATGGTCAGATTCATCCATCCCTCACTAGTTTAGGCTGGAAAATCCTGGGCCCCATTGCCTGCTATATTGCAGGGTTTCCTGACTACCTCATCAAAACAAAACCTTGAATGTGTCCGTACAGGTAGAATGTGATAAAGTCCATTAATATGGCATTACTTAACATGTTGCAATTTCCCCAAACCATCAAGTTCACTTCATCTGAACAGCTCATGTCTAGTACCTTCATTTAGAAACAGTTTTTTCCTGCTTTTCCAGAAAGTTGTTGTTTATGAAGCCAACAAAAAGCAAAGAAGCGTTGGGATGGAGCGGGATAACAGTAACTCATGGAAAGCCAACTCTGTACCTTCGAGAAGATGCTGGACTACAACTCCCATAATCCCTTACCATTGTCCCTGCTGGCCACAGTGCATACCTGCCAAGTCCTGGACTGCAGAATCCGGGAGCGGCAGCCGCGTGGCACCTGAAGTTGCGTCTACGCAACTTCCGTTGTCGCTTAGCCCATCTATGGGCACCAAAAATGGCCGGCACTGGCAACGGAAGTCGCGTCTACGCATGTCCGGAAGTGCGTAGACGCAACTTCCAGTGTCGCTTTGCCCATCTATGGGCACCAAAAATGGCCGCCGCCAACACCGGAAGTTGCGTCTATGCACTTCCGGACATGCGTAGACGCGACTTCCAGCGCCGGCCATTTTCGGTGCCCATAGATGGGCAAAGCAGGGGGGGAAGGCCGCTGGCAGGAGTGGAATAAGGGAGAAAAGCGGGAGATGAACTGATACGGGGGACCGTCGGGAAACGGTACGAAAAAACGGGGTTTCCCAGGGAAAACGGGGTACTTGGCAGCTATGCCACAGTGAGGCTGAGGGGAGCTGAAGCTCAACAACATGGGAAGGCCCAATGTTGGCCACATCGGCTTTGCTTCTGCAAAGAGAGACTTACCTCTGTCAAGGCCTGATTCTGCTCCAGTTGCTCAGCCCCACCCAACTCTCCCTTTCCAGGGGGCAATTAATTCTAAGGGTGGATCTACACACAGGAAAAAACACACTATAAATAAGTCAGAAATTAAATTGTTATAACAAAAGGAAAAAAACCACTATAGAAAATTGCAAAGAATTATTATTTTTGCTCTCCATTGCCATCTGGTGTTGCATGTTTATAAGGCATTCAAAATGCTTTTTTTTTTTTTAACTAATGCAGCTGAGTCCCAAGGCACCTTAGTTTGCCACCTTATGAAGCCAGGAGGGAGACTGAATTGAAGACTCATCTCGGAACGGCAAGCCTAACCTTTGGAGCCACTGGGTCACAGTGACCTTAAGGGGGTTATTATCCCCAGCCGAGAAGAAAGCAGGGGAGGCAAACTCATACCCAGCACTGAGCCCCTCAACAATTTGGCTGCTGTGTGGGGTTTTGCTTTGTTTTATTAAAGAAATTGTAATTTCTAAGCAGTAGCTGATGCTGTTGACTCCGCTTGTCATGCTGGTGTAAGTGGAGTAAGCAGAGAGGTGTCCACTTCTCTGCCAGACCAGCAGGATGAGGGGGAGCTGACCTCCTGCTTCCCCTGCTCACCTGACAAGGGTCTACCTGCTTGCCTGCCTATCCCACTTCTGCTGAATGTGTTGCATGCCTGTCTGTCTGTGCCTGTGTGCCATAGGTGTGGTATTTGTGTGGGCATCTGCAAACGGCACCTGCAAGCGCATGTTGGCCATGAGGTCTTGGAGGTGCAGCCAATCACCAACTTAGCCCTTGGGCTGAAAAAGGTTAGCCATGCCTGCTGTTAGGATACTGTACTTCCCCTACCCCACATGCCTGTGCTCATACAGAAGCCATGGTTTCTTCAACAAACCACAACCCATATTTCCCAAATATTTGTTTTGCTTTCTGGCTGTTCTTGCCTCCTGCCTTTGTAGCTTAGCAAATGTCTGGGGTTGGGTGGCCAAAGAAACCATGGTTCAGCAAGACTGTTGGTTTTGGAAACAACGTCAAATCATAGAGCTAGTGTGGGTGTAGTGGTTAAGAGCGGTAGACTCATAATCTGGGGAACCGGGTTCCCGTGTCTACTCCTCCACCTGCAGCTGCTAGGTGACCTTGGGCTAGTCGTCACACTTCTCTGAAGTCTCTCAGCCCCACTCACCTCACAGAGTGTTTGTTGTGGGGGAGGAAGGGAAAGGAGATTGTGAGCCGCTTTGAGACTCCTTCAGGTAATGATAAAGCGGGATATCAAATCCAAACTCTTCTATAGTTAGAACAAACCATGGTTTGTAAGCCAGCAACAAACCATGTCTTCCCCTTGTGGTTTGTTGGCAGATAACAATGCATGATAAATCTCCTGGGCTGGGTTTGCACATTCAGACCATAGTTAAGCTTAACAAACCATATTGGCATTAGGTGCAAACCAGGCCATTCCCTTCTGAACTCTCAACTCCCCTTGTGTTCCTCTTTAGCATTTGGGTGAATCACCGTTCCCATTTTTTTCCTGCCTCTGCCACGCGCACCAGCTCCATGTGAGAAGTACCTGCATGTCTTTGCCATGCCAGAGGAGTTTGGGGAGCATCACCTCCCTGGCTGGGTCCAGCTTAGCTGCTGCTAAGAAAGCAGATGCCATTCGCAGAAGGTTGTTCTTGGCAGTGACTCCAAGTGTGTGAAAGGTTTTTCCAATTAAATACTGACAACCTACACACTGCTTTCATTATATCAGCTGCCTTCCCTATATTTTATTCTGTAAGCTTTCCCATAATGGCAAGGCAGCATTTCATTCTGTGTGGCTCATGAGTTTGGTCCAATAACAGGAACCTCCAGGGGTCTTTCATCTGCACATTTATACTTCCCTAGTTGAATGCATTATTCAAGGTGCACACAAAAGGAGACTGAAGTCAGTGCTATAAAAAATAGCAAGCAACCTGGCACAGAGCCTATTCTGCAGACTCAAATTGGGGCACAGTCCAACCCTCTGCACTACAGGAATCTTTTGCCCAGTGTGGGGCTCGAACCCAGAACCCCGAGATTAAGAGTCTCATGCTTTACCTACTGAGCTAATCATGTTTTATTTACCACTGCCGCCGCCTCTTCTTCTTCTTCTTCTTCTTCTTCTTCTTCTTCTTCTTCTTCTTCTTCTTCTTCTTCTTCTTCTTCTTCTTCTTCTTCTTCTTCTTCTTCTTCTTCTTCTTCTTCTTGTCCCTTCCAACTCTACAATTCTATGTTTCTGTGTTTAATGGAGGACCTTGTGGGAGTTAAACCAGCTCAAAACTTTGTCGCATTTCCGGGGGGGGGGGCTGCCCCACCTGTGGCTCTCTGCTCAGTCTTTGTCTTGCTTGATCTCTCTGCTGCTCAGTCCCCTTCATGCCCTATGTCTTTGTGAGTCTGGCAGCTGCTGCTGAGTGCCTGGAGAGTGGGACACTCCATCTGGCCATCTCTGCTTTCCATCACTGAAGGGCTCCTCCAAGCTCTGTCCTAGGACTGTTTCCTCTGCTCCTGGGTTGCCTCATCACCTCCTTCAGCTTTCAGTACCTTCTGCATGCTGGTGCCATCCAGCTCTCCCTCTGAAACCCAGTCCTTTAACTCTCATGCCCCCCCCCCCCGGTATTCCTGCCTTGATGCTTCAACATGGTCTTGTGTTCCATATGTCCAAGATGAATTTCACCTGCCATCTCTTCTGCACTCTCAAACCACCCAAGGAACAACTGCTAAGGAAACGGAGATCAAAGACCAAGCACTGGGTGGGAGGATGGAGACTCCAAAGGGCCCTCACCCATAGGATGCTAGCCTATTAGCACAGGGTGGGATGAGGATGAGGCTATCTTTGTAGAGGATTATTTGAGGATTCTTATGCAGTCTTACTGCCCTGTATCTCAAGGGATTGCCCAACTCTTGCAAGGTTTGCTGGAGCAAATCAGAAGCAGTGTTATAACAGAAGCAGCAAGTGACATATCGTCCCTGGAACAGGATTCTCTTATCTTGTTGCAGACTCCCAATGCCGGCACCTCGTAGGGACACCTGCAGCAGTATTTCAAACCTCCTGCCAAGGTCACCAGCAGCTGGGGGAGGCACTGGGCCAGCCTGCATAAGTGGGTGGAGCTGATTCTGTGGAGCAGAGTGAGGCAGACTGCCCACCTCCCCTAGCATTCAGCTGACCTTTAGGCCTGGCGTGTCACCCTGCCTAAGGACACCTGCGCTCGTATTCCTGGTTGCCCCTGGTTGCGTGGAGGCAGTTCTGCTTAGTCTGTCCTCCTAAGGCCCTAAGCATGTGACCACCAGCAATGTAGCATGATAGAAGGGACATGTTGGAAGGGACACATAATGCAGAAACGTCTTACATGGATCCATACACCTTTGGCCATACCTATTGCTGTGGATCAGGAGTGCCTGGCGTGCTATGGTCCATGGGGTCACGAAGAGTCGGACACGACTAAACGACTAAACAACAACAACAAATTGCTGTGGATTGTGGCACGGAGATTGCCTCTCACATCCTGTATGAATCAACCTTTAAGCAGCATTTGAATCTCGGCTGTAAGGAACGTTCAGCTTCAAAAAGTCAACCTGTTGCTAATCTCATCCTCAAGTGTTAAGCTTGGGGAAGAGTTTTGTGTAACCTGGAAGTTCACTTCCAACCCTTAGCAGTTCCAGTAAGGGGAGAGCCTTTCTTGTTCTGAATATGTCATGTTGAATCACAATAAACCTATTCTGATGTATTAGCATGGGGGTGGGGGGGTGGGGTGGGGTGGGGTGGCAGTTTACAGGCTAGTAGTGATTCAGCAACATGTGACCTCTTGTCAACATTCCCCCCCCCCAATCCAACAAGGCTGGGACTTGTAATTCCCAGATGCATTTTTTGAAAACTTCATAAAAATAGAGTAGAGTTTGTACAAGAAAGATGATCAGAGCAATTTCTTTTACCATTTCATGCATAGTACAATTGGTAGTTGCTGAAAGAATATGGATTATTAAAATTAGCTGGGCAAGTTTAAGGGCCTAGAACTCCCCAAAAAGATTCAAAATAACCTTCACTCATTTAAAATATTTAAAAATATCATCATTAATTTTTATTTATAGGCCTCCTTAAAAGTAAACCCTCTCAAAAACAGCTTACAAGATAAAAAAACTTTTCCATGGTGATGTTCAAAGTAGCTTATAATATTTAAAATAAAGCATGAAAATTAGGCAAAACCATTTTAATTACAAATACTAAAAGTAGCAGCAGAAAATATAGCTGAGCAAAAATGAAACAAACACCCAAGAGCATGAAGTAGTTTTCATGTGGCAACTAGGCTACAGCTTTATGGGTGCTAAGCCAAGATCTCTGAAGAGGCTGTCCCAAAGGGGCAGCCCCACCGACAGAAAGAGTCTTGTCTCTGGCTGCCACCCACCCAAGACACAGAGCAAAGTTGGGGAGCAGGAGACCTCTGGCCTGAGGGCTGAATCTGGCCCAGCACAAGCCCCAGTTTGGATTGTGAGGCTGTTTTCCCCACACCAGGGATGGCTGAGCTGTGTCCTCCAGGTGCTGCCAGAGGACAGCTCCGCTCCCACCACCTCTGTCCCTTGGCCAGGCTGCCTGGAGCTAAGGGGACTTGAAGGCTGCAGGTTAGCTGCTCCTGGTTTAAGGGCTTAAGTCAAACGCAGCACTTAGGAGTGGCAGGCGGGGGGGGGGGACACAAAAACGAGAAGAAACCAGCATAGTCCATTCCACTCAGTGACAATGTGCCTGGTAGGAACTGCTCCCATATCCATGAACCAGCTAAAGTTTCCAACACTCTTCAGCAAGGGCACCCTTCTTTCCTTCCTTCTGTAAGGCTGTTATACAAAGGTAGGTGATGAAAGTGTGTAAATGGGCACATAAACATGGGTTATTTTTTATTTTTGGAACAATGTCTGAAATGTCTGAAATAATGTGATTTTGTTGAAACAAATTATTACTTATACCAATAAGTGTCCATAAATACAATTTCCCATAAATTCATGCAAGAAGTAAATTACCATTTAGTTCCATGCATATTATTATTGCCCAGGGATGCCCAGGGCATTATATTTGCATCTACCGTATGCTATGAACTGGCATGTAGAAGTTCCATGAATTCTGAACTGGTGCCAAGAGTTCTGCTGTTGCCATGAATGTTTGACAAGATTTAGTTCCTCTTGGACATGGTATTTCCTGCCAGGCAATAAGAAATATTACTAAGTTAGAGAAATTCTTTGTAAACTTCAAGAAGTCGATCAGAAAAGATTTTGCTTTCAGGGTTTGGTTTCCCCCAAACCCAAAGTATTTGAAATAGTTTGTACATTTGCATTTATTTGCACAATCTGTTTTTAGTTTTGATATTTCTCTTAACAAGCACACAGGAATTCCACCAGAATCTCTAAGGGGCCCCTGCTTCCTTGAGCTCCCAACAGGAGGGGAAGATCTCAAGGAAGGCATTCTGACCTTGAACCAGAGACTCCTTCTCTTCCTTAGCACTGAAAGGACTCTGGGGAGCTCGAGAGCAAACTGGCAGGTTGCAGTAAGCAATGAAGAAGCATAAGGAAGCCTGTAAAGTCTGCAGCTGGGCAACCAGCTCCTCTTTCCCTCTCGAGAGCCTGCAAAAGGTGATGGCAATAGTGGGACTCTTCTTCTAGTCAGAGAAGTCAGAGAAGTCTGCAATGCAACAAAACCAGGGAGGAGGGCATTGAGAAGAGGGACCGGCTGAGCTTTGAAGACCAACCTCTGATCTGCCTAAAGTTCCCAAGATACTTTGGAAGAAATACAGCAAGCCCGCAACTGAGGCACATTTAACTTGTGCACATTCAGCATTATGCGCTTGGCTAGATAGATAGTTAGCAGGTGGATATCCAGGAAAAAAGATTTGGGCAATCCCACCCATCATTGAACTCACTGTGTTTTGACTATAGGCCAGGCATCCCCAAACTTCGGCCCTCCAGATGTTTTGGACTACTATTCCCATCTTCCCTGACCACTGGTCCTGTTAGCTAGGGATCATGGGAGTTGTAGGCCAAAACATCTGGAGGGCCGCAGTTTGGGTATGCCTGCTATAGCCCATTTTGGCTTTAGCAAGTGGCCATCTTACTGTAGTATGCTTTAAATGTACCTTGAATATGCTTTAAGGGTACAGTGTGGGTCTGCCGTTTCTGCAGCTACCCAACTAGCTGGAATGCACCATTCCTGCTGCCTCTAGTTACATGAAATATTCACAATGCACTCAAATTAGCCACCTGCTGGAGAGTTTATATAGTAACGGATTCATGTTTGTGCATTTTTGTGGGACATTCAAAGGGTTATTTACTGAATGCATCCCTGAATTAAATTTTCCATGCTTAATTATTTTATGGGAAGTGGAGGAGTTTTTAATTGAAAATGAAATGAGCAGCATAACCTGAAAAACTGCTAAAGATCCCAAACTCTGTTTATCACCACTATTTAAACAACACAGTGAAAGAACATGAATCTTCCCAAGGAGCTCAACCAATACGTGTTTGTGTTTGCTAGGCTAAACAGTTTGCAGCACTGGAAGAATGTTGCAGAATTGACACAGGATAGGTGGTACAAAAAATGGGATGCCACAACTATGGAATGCATAACTCAGTGTAGAATCATTGAGTTGTAGAGTTGGAAGGGACCCTGAGGGACATCTAGTCCAACCCCTGTAATGCAGGAATCACAGCTAAAGTATCCATGACAGATGGCCATCTAAACACTGCTTAAAAGCCTCCACCTGCAAATTGGATGAGCCTGCCCTCAATTCCTTCATCCAAGCCATTTAAAAAGACGTTGAAGAACAATGGGCCCAGGACAGAACCCTGCGGCACCCCACTTGCCACTTTCCCCACGATGATGAGGAACCAAGGCAGTCAGCTCAAAGTAGTAAGATGCAAGCCCAACCAGATTATTTTTTGGCTGTTTGTTTTGATTTATTGATTTTTATAGACAATCTACATTGATTTGGCAAAAGCTCTAATAATGGTAGTGTTTACCTGTAAGATAAAGTAAAACAAAACATTTGAGACTCAATAATGATAACTAAGGCATGACCATTTCAGAATATTTTGTTGTCCTGTTTATTTGTTAAGGTTTGTATTTCCTAAACTCAGAACGCACATAAAGAGACAAGACCCTGAGCAAAGGAGGTTCATGAGGCAGCAGCTGGTCATTTTTCAGACATGTGCAGCTTTAAGTCAAAGCATCTCCATAATTTTTGCCCAATTCCCCTGCTCTTATGGCTACAAGGAGGGCATGGAAGAATCCAGAATCCTTTCTAGGCTTTGACCCTGATTCACACAGGGATCCCACTGTTAGGGGAGACTAGGCACTGGAAATGGTAATTAGTAATTTCATTGGAATTCCTGGAGTAGAGCAGGGATCGCAAAACAATTTCAGTTCTCAGTACATCATTGGAGAATTTTAGAGCAGCAATCCTGACATTGCCTCTCCTCCAGACTTGGCCCTGATGTTTGGACATAGAATTTAGCATACAAATGGTTGCCATGCAGCCACAAAGCTTTTATGCTCCCAGTTTTGCACAGCTTTATGTCTCGCAACTGGTGAGCTACAGCAGAATAATTGTTTGATAGAATTGGGTCTGTAGTTGCACAAATACCCATACAGATATTTCTCAAGACTGCGATCACAACTTATACAGCGGAAAGTTTTAGTGCAAGTTTATCTAACCCTGGATACAATTTGTAGACTAGAATTGGCAGACTGTTGACAAGTGCTAGACACCGGCCAAGGCTGAGGACCTGTTATGGAGCTGCCTGGTGGTGGTATTGCTCTGGCATTTGGGATTATGTACTTGGAAGACTGACTTTGGCTTCTGAAGGCAGCCACACAGAATAAGCACTTGGTTGTTCTTCACTGGAAGGTGCCAGTCTCATGACACATTAAGGCAAGGGTAGGCAACCTAAGGCCTGTGGGCCAGATGCGGCCCAATCGCCTTCTCAAAGCATATTTTTAGATGAGTAGAATGTGTCCTTTTATTTACAATGCATCTCTGGGTTATTTGTGGGGCACAGGAATTTGTTCATATTTTTTTTCAAAATATAGTCCAGCCCCCCCCCATGGTCTGAGGGACAGTGGACCGGCCCCTGGCTGAAAAAGGTTGTTGACCCTTGCATTAAGGCATGGATGGAAGGGCCAGCAGCAGGGCGGGGTACTACAGGCACTCTCCACCCCACCCCGGACCCCAGTCATGTGTGTTCCATATGTGTGCTGAGGTCTGAGGGACACACACACACTTCAAACTGAATGCAGAAGTGACCTGAAAATGTCACCAAAAGGGGCAGAATGGGGTGTTTGCAGGCTTTTTCAATTGTGTTTAAAATATATGTGATTTCATGGATGCTCCTGGTGCCTTGGAACTTAACTCCCGTGTATTTAATTGACATGATATATGTGAGAAGTGCCTCGTTGAACTCTTTGAATGCTGGCTCAGACTGGCTGAGCAAGTGATTCACCTACACTCTCCCCATTTTTCTTTTCTTCTCCATCTTTTGACTTGTTTCCTATTGTCTCCTTGTTTGGGATTGTGGGGGTTCAGGGACTGGCTACTCAGGGAGCTGACTGGGGATCTTCAGGAGAGGGGGAAATGTTTTTTAACTATTTCAGGAAAATTTAATAGATGTTAATAAAAAATAAGCATTTCCCCAAGGCATTTATCCATTCCTTTCTCTTGATAAAACTCTGAAAATTAAACCTTGCCCTTACTCATGATTTGTGTTAAGAGATTTTTAGTGGCTTGCTATGAAATATTGCATGAATAAGGAAAACACTTGCAGACCCTGCCCCCCCCATCCATTTTGTTGTGCAACATCTGTTTTTCATTCTGCTTTTCCTGTATTATATTGTGAGCTGCTGCAAAGCAGGAAGATAAATTATTTATGGAGATTGAACATAAGAATACAGTGGATTTTAATTATGCCAGCAAACATATTCATGATAATGACTCCCAAAATTCTATTCTAGAGAAACCTTCATTGTTTCGGACCCTAAGGCTGTGCTCCTGAAGTGCCTGCGTTGAGCTGCCTTCTCCTGGGCTCCTCTGGGCACTCCTGGGCTCAAGCCAGCAGGATGGAAGCCGAGCAGAGGAACACTCTCACTCTGCATTCCTCCGTCTGTTTTGAGGCTGGTTTGGAAACAATGGGAGGGGAAAGGGATGGAGATATGGCTGTGCTCAAGAGTGCACTTTGAGCCGTGCGTCTGGGGACCTGGACAACTTTGGATCCTTTCTATCCAAGCCACGTCCCCAAATGCCTCTGACAGCCACCATCCTCGGCCAGCTATTTTCGGCCAGGGCATCAGAGGAGCTAATAACATTGGAGAGGAAGACCCTGAGAGCAGATTTTGCTCTTACCTTGCAGCTCTGTCTCTGACAGCAGATGGGGCAAAGGAAGAGCCATACCAGGGGCAACCTCCCAGGGCCCACAAAAAAATCCTGTAATCACTTAATCTGCTTGAAATGGTCACTGACATCACTGGGACTGTATTGCAAGCTGAAGTGGCCCTGGATTGGTGCGAATAAAGGAAGGTAAAATGGCATGAAATAATCCTCACATCCCTTTAGTCAAGAGCAAGAGAATAAATAGTGCAATTGGTTTTTGAATAATAAAAAAATTATTTCCAGCAGAAACACAGCACACTTGCCTTCTCACTTTTCCTGTTGCATTTTTATAGAAAAGTGTTATAGACATTTTAAATAATTATTAAAAATAATATTTTAAATGCATAAAACCACTGAGTTTGATCTCTGTTGAAGCATATTTAGTGATAGAAATATCATTCTTATCAGGGGTCAGATTAAAGGGCAACTGCACCTGCTCAAGGAGAGCAACAAAGGGCCCTCCTTTTGTGTGTGCCCCCCTTCCAACCATTACTTGCTAAGGGAGCGTGAAGAGAGGGCCTCACCTCATGTATCTCTTTCCACTTGGCTTCCCAATGCACCAGCCTATAGCTTATTCCCACCCATCAAACTTACCTGTGTACTGGAAGCACTGGATGAATTTGATTTAGCAGATAAAAATGGCCCCAAGATGGGAAGAATCCAGCTGGGCCCTGGTTTTCAGGGGTATCCACAGCTGCTTCAGGCTGTTGTATTCCTCTGCTGGTTTATATAGCTGATAGGGGCCACTGCAGATGAGTGATGGAGGGGAGGGGAGAGTGGTGATCTGGCGGGATGGTTTTGTATTTGGGAACATCTAGTGGGGAAAGTGACGTCTATCTGGGGGATGTTTTCAGTGCTCCCAGTTGGGCATAAGAATGTACAGTCATACCTTGGATCCCGAACGCCCTGGAACGCGGATGTTTTGGCTCCCGAACAGCGCAAACCTGGGAGTGATTGTTTCGGTTTGCAAACATTCTTTTGGGTTTCCACGGCTTCTGACTGGGTGCAGGAGCTTCCTACAAGCAGGTGGTCCAGAACCTGTTATGTGGATGCACATTTACACACTTAAATTTGTTTGATACAGTGGTACATTCTCGAATGGCTTGGCTCCTGAACAAATCGGCTCTTGAACACCACAAACCCAGAAGTAAGTGTTCTAGTTTGCAAACATTTTTTGGAAGCCAAACATCCAACGTGGCTTCCACAGCTTCCGATTGAGTACAGGAAGCTCCTGCAGCTAATAGGAAGCCATGCGATGGTTTTTTAATGGTTCCGGGAATTGAGCAGATTTCCGAAATGGATTAAGTTCGACAACCAAGGTACCACTGTATATTTTAATATATAGGTGCCATTTCCAAAAGTTCTAGCTCACTCTTAGCATCTGTAGCTCTGGTGCTACAACAAGCAATGAAAACCAGGATGGAGCGACCCAACAGGGACTTCTTCATGTCTCAGTACCAGATAAGCTATGCAAAGCCCCCTCTGTGGTCTGAAATGGTTCAGTCCAGGGGAGCCAATTTCACAGCACTTCAGGAAGGCCATGAGCAGCCTTTGGCAAGTCTTCAAGAAAAGCAAATTCCTTCACTGAGAAACAATGTCAGACCCACCTCAGATATCATAAATGCATTTATTTATTTTAGTGTACACAGACACATGCGCATCCAGCTAGTCAGCCAGAGGTTTAGAGAGATCTCCAAGTCCGCGCCTATCAATAGTGGCTGCCAGATTCTGACTCCCTGAGCTTTTCTGGAGGCAGCTCAGATGAATGTTGCTTCCTGTGATCAAATGATGCTTCTGCAAATGTCAGAAGATTTGGAAGTGATAGAAGTGCAATGATAATACTGTATAAGCAAAGGACTTGCCTTATGTGGTCAGGTGAGAAGCCTGGGAGTCTGCTGGACCTGGATGTCCTTTATGAGGACCAGATAGGGGCAGTGACCAAGAATGGAAACCAAACTAACTCAGCAGAATAGAAACCAGAAATGCTGACATGGTTCAAAATGAACATCATTTTCTTGGTAAACAGAAATTTAGTGCTACTGCTTTGATTGCATGAGGGCAGGGGGAATTGGGAGAGAAGGTTTGCTGCAAAAGGAGGGGCTTTTTGAAACTGCGAGGGAGGAGGGAGGAGAAAGGAGAAATGCTGGGGCCAGGCACCTCTGGCTTGTTGTGCTGGTCTGGCCATGGGTGAGTGTTTGGGAAATGCAGTGGGGAGAAGAAGGGCAGGGAATCAACTGGTGTGTTGCTGTATTTGTTTTGCTGCCTGCTGGCCACATCAAGCATCCCCTTGAGAAGCTTTTGAAAATGGGGTGGGGTGGTCAGGGAGAGAAGCTCAGGGGCTCTTGAATTTGCATTGTTCCCTGCCAGCCATGTGAAGCAGCAGGCAGCTGCTTGGAGGACATCTTGAATATGCTTATGTGGTGGCAGACCTTTTTTGGGGGAAGAAGCAGCTGCTTGAGGTGGGCTTCAGTCGAATGTGTGTTCCTGTGGAAAGGGAGGAGATGCTTACCTGTTCCTGCTCCCTGCCCTACAGCAGACACTGTTCCAAAATTGCTGTTTTGGGGTGGGAAGTCCAGTGCAGAAGCATCATGCTTGCCCCACAGCAGGGTCCAGGGATTGATCCCAAGTTGTTGAGGTGCAGACTTAAACCCTCATTATTTACATCCTCATCACTGTTGCTGATAATATGGGTGTGTGTGAGGGATGTCATTATTTGTACCATTTTATGTACTAGCCTCTTTTCTTTTCCTGCTTTTGGAGGTGACAGCCTCCAATATGTTGCACCACGAGTTCTTTCAGTGGTGTAACCAGGGGTTGTTTCACAATCTGATGTAGTCTCTGTGTGTACTAAGGAGGGTGTGAGCAGAGGCTTATTGTACAATGTTTGAGCTTTTCTGGCATCTTCTTCTTTGTCTTCTTCTTCTTCGAACTACATTGGCTACCAGGACATTTCCGAGCACAATTCAAAGTGTTGGTGCTGACCTTTAAAGCCCTAAATGGCCTTGGTCCAGGATACCTGAAGGAGCGTCTCTACTCCCATCGTTCTGCCCGGACACTGAGGTCCAGCACCGAGGGCCTTCTGGCGGCTCCCTCACTGTGAGAAGCCAAGTTACAGGGAACCAGGCAGAGGGCCTTCTCGGTGGTGGGACCCCCCCCCTGTGGAACACCCTCCCACCAGATGTCAAAGAGAAAAACAACTACCAGACTTTTAGAAGACATCTGAAGGCAGCCCTGTTTAGGGAAGCTTTTAATGTCTAATGGATTATTGTATTTTGGTGTTCTGATGGAAGCCGCCCATAGTTAGCCTATTTCAGGAGATGACTCTTACGTGAAGCTTGTGCTGTGCATTAGCTCTGTTAAAAGTCCTGGTCCTAAGGATTGTATCTCACTCTGCCTAGGATTCTAAATGTCATGACGTGGTTTTAAGCAAGACAGCATGGTGCATGTACAAGAAAAATGCAGAGGTGTGTTAGAGAAGTGTGTGCTTTGCACGTAAATTATTGTTACATACAGGTAGGTAGTTGTATTACCTTTAATTTTCCTTTTAAATAAAAGCCCTGATTCCAAAAGCCATACTTTAAAAATACAATTCGCACAGCAGTTTGCAGTGCAAGCCTAATCATGTCTGCTCAGACACAGACATCTATTGAATTCAGTAGAGCTTACTCCCAGGTAAGTGTGATTACAATTGCAGCCTAAGTCTCTGAGAATCCAAGGAGTTTCCACTGTGACATTTCTCCTGTTCCATAGTTATGCTTAGTTTTCAGACTTCCTTTCATGTGGATCATTTTTATTTCTTGCTCCAAGTGTGAAGCAAGCAAGGACGCAACCTTGGATTGTTGAATGGGGGAAGGTCTGCCTTCTGTGGAAGTGGCCTCTGTTTACCTGTTTTCCTAAGACATGTTGTTTTCTTCAGCAATACTCTTTCCAAATTGTCCTATAAATGGCTTAAGAATGGCTGTCATAGATAATCACAAGTGAGTGGATAATTTATGTCTGTACTGTATTCTACTGCTACGGTGTTAGAAATTATTTCTAAAGTGCCAAAGAATGTGGGCCTGTCTGTACTTGCTTGCACTATCCTTTGCTGCTTCTTTTTTTCAGCTGAACAAGATTTAGCATCTTACATGCTTTGTACAATTTTCCTGTGAGCACTCTTGCTCTGTTTATTTTAGATTGCATTACTCTGTGACCATAGCTGTGCTTATCCTTTATAATGTCAAAAGAGAAGCATCTTTGCAAACTATCTGATAACTTCTACAATGTCCTTTTGGTGCTGCTCTGAGGCAGAGATTTGTTCCAGGGCTGCAAATGCACACAATTAATTTCACAAACATATAAACATGTGGAACAAATGAAAAAAAAACTAGAGGAATATGTAAAGGGAAAAATGGGACCAGATCCAAATATGCATGTGTAAAACATCACCCCAAGGCTCCTCCTCTGTATCATTTTTTAAAGAAAGGAATTCTGTGCAAAAAATAAACTAGGCTGAACTGGCAGAGAATAGGCAGGAATTTCCTTTTTCTTTTCCTTGGTTCTCAGTTTGGGAACTGCTGGAATAGACTACCTGTCACATGACCTGTTTGTTTTCCATGAGCCCTTGCTTGTTGTCTGTGTTGTTCCTCATGAGCCTAGTCTGGGACAGTCTATTCTGAGAGCAAAAGTCTGGGGCTGGATTTGGATGCTTTGCCCAATCACTGAGCCTGTCCATGAAGCAACCTAAGGTGACCCGCCTCATTGAATGGTCAGTTATTGAAATTACTATTGCATGTTTAACACCATGGGTAAAACAATTTGGATTCCTTGCTTCAAGCTGTTGCTGTGAGCTAGTGTGTTACATTGTTATGCTGTGGGATCCTGGTAATTGTCTTTGAGGTAAAACGTTGCATACAAACTGCTCGCCCCTAGCAGTCCAACTGCAATATTTGTCCATTAGGAGAAGTGCCTCAAGTACTTTCTAGATAGTGCTTCTGACATCACTGATGACAAGCAGTGCCATTCCTTTCGTTTTCAGAACATTTCATTTTTTAAATGGTACCTTTCTTACTACTACTAGACAGCCCTCATGAAACACACTAACTCCAGCAGATTAAGCATAGAAGGTGACAAGGTGAAGTGGCAGGATTCTTCCTAGCCCTGGCCCCCATGTCTTCCGACAAGGTCAGGGCATCCTGGAGTAACACAGGACCAAGACAGGCTCACAGCTCACTGCCAGAGAAATTCGGAGGGAGTTTCTGGTTCAGCTCCTTCAGTAACAAAGCAATGGATTTTGCGGCCAAATCTAGTCCATGTGCTTAGTGTATATGTGGCAAAAGTGCTTGGCATGGCACACAAAGCAGACTGACTATTGGGATGGACACCACTGTGTGTGTGTGTGTGTGTGTCTTGGATAGGGAATCAAACATGGTAGTACTATGGAATAATGGGACTTCGCAATGTATTTTTGTGTGTTTCTGAATAACACAATTTGAGAATGTTGGTTTAATAGAAATAGCTATGAAAACGGTAAGGACATAGGAAGCGGAGCTTCAAGGATTGAATAAGATGCCAAAAGCCATGCGAAGGATTTTAGTTTGCAAGTAAGGTAAAGGGACCCCTGACCATCAGGTCGAGTCGTGGACGACTCTGGGGTTGCGGCGCTCATCTAACTTTACTAGACAAGGGAGCCGGCGTACAGCTTCCAGGTCATGACTAAGCCACTTCTGTCGAACCAGAGCAGCACACAGAAACGCCATTTACCTTCCTGCCAGAGCTGTACCTATTTATCTACTTGCACTTTGATGTACTTTCGAACTGCTAGGTTGGCAGGAGCTGGGACCGAGCAACAGGAGCTCACCGCCGACCTTCCAATCGGCAAGCCCTGCGGCCACCACCAAGATGGCCACCGCCATGCAGCCACCACCAAGATGGCGTCGGGCATGCATAGAAGCGACTTCTGGTGCCGCTCTGCCCGATTTCTGGTGCCCACACAAGGGCAGAGCAGCACCCAAAATGGAGGCTCCCTGGGAGGTAGGAAATCCAGGAGATTTCCAGGATTTTTCTCCATTCAGGAGAACAGCGGGATACGGATTACAATCTGGGGATTTCCCGCGAAAAACGGGATACTTGGCAGCTAAGATTCTGAAGCTGACCGCCCTGTGGAATGCCCTCTCATCAGATGTCAAAGAGAAAAACAGCTACCAGATTTTTAGAAGACATCCAAAGGCAGCCCTATTAGGGATGCTTTTAATATTTAATCGATTATTTTATTTTAATTTTCTGTTGGAAGCCGCCCAGAGTGGCTGGGGAAACCCAGCCAGATGGGCGGGGTATAAAGAATAAATTATTATTATTATTATTATTATTATTATTATTATTATTATTATTATTATTATCATTATTATTGGAGAGGGGGACTGAGATGATCTGGTGTCAGGGATTCATCCTGGCCAGCAGGGAAGAGCCCTCACCCCCACCCCCTCTATCCATTCTTCCTCAACCCACCAACCCCCAGGATGTTGTGGGGTCTGGAAAGCAAGCACTGTGCAGAGCAGTTGAAAGAGCTGGGATGAGGGTGGAGGAGGAGCTGTGGAGAGCCATCCTTGGGTGTACTTCATGTGGGTCTTTGATTTATTGTGTTTGTAAAAAGTGGGATGATACAAATACTGTACATACAGTATATTACCCTATTCTGCTCCCAAAGGAGGTGCTTGAGAAGCCAAGTCCTGCCAGAGAGCTCTCCCATCCATCTCCTACTGCTGTGTCATAGGGGTGCTCTGCATTTTGAGAAAATATGGTGTCGGCAGCAGAATTAAAGCTGCGCGCAAAAAGTGGAAGAAACATCAAATGCAGATGGCAGTGTTTAGGGACTAGGTTGAAAAAAGCCCAGAGGAAAGGTTCAACTGTTGGGGTACCCGAGGAGGCGTTTGCAGCCTGACTCCTAGAACTCATTGCACAGAATAGTTCACCAACTTCCCCTTTATCAAGCTCCACACTTGTAAGAGTCCTCTTTTGGAGATTGCTCATGAGTTCACCCCACTTCCAATGCGTGTTTCAGTCCCCCCCCCCCTCTTCAGCCCACACCCTTCGTCTGCAGTCCAGCTGGAACGCAGAACGGATGCAGAAGCCAAGGCAAATGTTGGTCCCACCCTCCACCATCTAATTTAATGCACCTTCAAAGCCAGCAGGCTGATCTAATTCAACTTAGTGCCTGCAAGGTTGGCAATTCTTATTTAAAACTTCAATAGTGGGTTTTTATAACTCTCCATTTATATTAGCTTTGATGTACAGTAAAAAACCAAAACCCTACCATAGTAAGTTTCATTGCATTGTAGTTAAAGTTTTCTGTGAAGTATCCTTACTTTTAGACCATTATAATATCCAATCCCTAAACATTGTATTTATTTCTAATATCACTCAGACGAAATATGAGCAAATGCTCTGTAATGATTTCAATTATAAAAAAGCTGATGTGTTAAAGGATGATCTGTTTGGATAATCTGTTTTCTGTAGTCGAAACAAAAAATAAAAAAATTCCTTCCAGTAGCACCTTAGAGACCAACTAAGTTTGTTCTGGGTATAAGCTTTCGTGTGCATGCACACTTCTTCAGATACAATGAAACAGAAGTCACCAGACCCTTATATATAGGGGGGGTGGAAATGGTAGGGGGCTGATAGGAGTGGTAAACCTGTTGACGACTGTTAACGACTGTTAACCACTGCAATTGGTCTTGCAGGAAAAAGCAAGGGGTGAGATGGCTAAAGAAAGCTTTATCATGTATAATGAGATAAGAATCCGATGTGTTTATTCAGACCAGGTCTCTCCATGGTTTTAAGCTTGGTAATGAGTTGCAATTCTGCAACTTCTCTTTCCAGTCTGTTTCTGAAATTTTTCTGTAATAAGACAGCTACTTTGAGATCTTGTATAGAATGTCCTGGGAGATACCATCTCAGGACTATTTAATTGCTCATCTTCTAACATTGTGTATGCCATCAAATGCCAACAGTGTCCTTCAGCTCTCTATATTGGACAAACAGGCCGAACCCTACGCCAAAGGATAAATGGACACAAATTTGACATCAGGAACCACAAGACAGAGAAACCAGTAGGAGAACACTTCAGTCTCCCAGGACATTCTTATTTGGGCTTATTTGGTAAATGTTGATGTATGTTACACAAACTGTTAATTGTTGATCATTAATTGTTTAGCCTTGTGTTGCAGTGATATTATATGTATTCTTTATTGCAATATTGTATTTAGATTTTGAACTTTGGAAGGTGGAGCAAGGCTTGTTTTCTGCTCCATAGAGTAGGACTTGAACCGGTGGCTTGAGAGCAGTACATGTAAAAGGGATCTAGGAGTCTTGGTAGACCACAAACTTGACATGAGTCAACAGTGTGATGCAGCAGCTAAAAAAGCCAATGCAATTCTGGGCTGCATCAATAGGAGTATAGCATGTAGATCAAGGGAAGTAATAGTACCACTGTATTCCGCTCTGGTCAGACCTCACCTGGAATACTGTGTCCAGTTCTGGGCACCACAGTTCAAGAAGGATACTGACAAGCTGGAATGTGTCCAGTGGAGGGCAACCAAAATGGTCAAAGGCCTGGAAACGATGCCTTATGAGGAACGGCTTAGGGAGCTGGGTATGTTTAGCCTGGAGAAGAGAAGGTTAAGGGGTGATATGATAGCCGTGTTCAAATATATAAAAGGATGTCATATAGAGGAGGGAGAAATGTTGTTTTCTGCTACTCCGGAGAAGTAGACACGGAGCAATGGATCCAAGCTACAAGAAAGAATATTCCACCTAAACATTAGGAAGAACTTCCTGACAGTAAGAGCTGTTCAACAGTGGAATTTGCTGCCAAGGAGTGTGGTGGAGTCTCCTTCTTTGGAGGTCTTTAAGCAGAGGCTTGACAGCCATCTCTCAGGAATGCTTTGATGGTGTTTCCTGCTTGGCAGGGGGTTGGACTGGATGGCCCTTGTGGTCTCTTCCAACTCTATGATTCTATGGCTTCGAGTTACAAGAAAGGAGATTCCAACTAAAAATCAGGAATAACTTTATGACAGTAAGGGCTGTTCAGCAGTGGAATGGTTTCCCTGGGGAGGTTGCGGACTCTCCTTCCTTGGAGCTTTTTAAGATAAGGTTGGATGGCCCTCCATCATGGATAGTATTGCTGTGATCCCTGCATTGCAGGGGGTTGGACTAGATGACCCTCAGGTCCCTTCCAACTCAACAATTCTGTAATTCCATGAACTGCTTAACTACATATTAAATGCAAGGGTGTTTTTTTTAAAAAAAAAGGTTTGAAAGAATATAATGTAGATCATAGAAGCATATGTATAGCATTTTGCCTTCCCATTTTTCTCTGTTGAGACTTGGGGTGTGATTTGAGCAGAGAAACAGCAGGGAGAGAGTTAATGTCTTCTTCCCCTAGCTATTTTTTCCCCAAGGCCCTGGGGCTCTGTTACACATATTTGCATGTAACAAGCAGTTGGTTCCTGGCTTATTTATTGACCTGAACTTTTAGGCTACAGCTAGCTTTTATCAGGCATATTATGTATATATTTTAAGCTGAAATTGCTGTCAAATTTAACTTGTGGCCAGTTAGACAAGATCAGTCCTCTTATTAGTCATGTTATTTCCAAGGGCTTCCCTTAAGAAAAAGGATAGATTCTTTCCTCATGAGTCACTAACCAAGTGGTTGTTTTTATATAAACTTTCCTTTAGTCAGTTAGAATTGGAACTGGACCATCTTATCTCCCACTCTTTCTGAAACTGCTTTTCCCTTCGTTTTTTAAACGTTTCTGCAGTGCTCTGCTTGGGTTTGGTGGCGTGTTTTCCTTCTGACACCTACTTTTCCACATACTTTCAGCAGCCACACAGGGAGAACATAATTTCTCATCGCTTGAATGAGAAAAGTCCGATTGCATAGGATCCTACTAAAGACCCGTTTCTCCAGCTGGGGAACCCTGTCAGAACATAAGCTTATTCAGCTGTTTCCAGAAAGCGCAGACGGGTCACTGGCCATATCTCGACAGAACAGGGGCAGCCACACAAAAAGCCCTGCTCTGGGTTCGGCTTCTGAGGTACCTGGGCTCTTCCATAGGCTGCAGCCCCTCCTGGGGGTACAGGTGCTGCTTGTGACCCCAGAGCATGAGTGAAGCATGTGCGTTCCCCTCGGGCCAAAAAAGGCGAGCCTCTAAACCCATCGGTTCTTTTCGTAATAGCCCTGCTTGGAGATAGGGATGGGCAAATCTGTCCATTTCCATTTCTCCCTTTCATAGAGCTGGAAGGGACCATGGTGGTCATCTAGTCCAACCTGCTGCAGTGAAGGAATCCTGCCCAAAGCCACCCCTCAGTGGACTCAAACCAACATTCTGGTCCACAGCAGGGTGCACTGACCCATTGCGCCACAGGGTCCCTGCCTTATCTTCAGTTCTCCACATTGCCACGTTTGCGAAACCTGTTTGGGAGTCCTGTGACGCTGCCCTTGCGGCCCAGGGAGTGAGAGCATAGCCACAAAATATGGGCAGGCAGCAGCCCGGCTCCCAAGTTGCCCTGCTTCTGCCCACAGGGGGCGCCACTCACCTGGGGAGCGCCTCCTCTTGCCACCTGCCAAGAAGGACAGCCGCTCGTGGACCAGAACCTGTGTTTATGTGCTGCTCTCTGCAGCTGCTGTGTCTTCAGCTATTCATGTCCATGCCTTAGTTGGGAGGAATTACCCTGCTGGTGTGGAATGAAATTTTGGAGGAAGTCTGTCCCCAGACCCACAATTACCTTGAAGGAGTTTTGTCTTGCTAAAGTTCTGACAAAGCTATGTTACAAGAAAGCCAACCCCAAAACAGTTGTCTTCATCCCTCATACTACCACAAAAAATTTTTAAGCGAGGTGATTACAAATTGCACAAATTATTACAAATTTTATGGCTGTTTAATACATTTTATGGGGGGAAATGGAAAGAAAATGTGACATTATTTTAAATGAATAAATATAAATGAGAAATAACAACGAGCAAATAAACTACCGAAGCTGCGCAGCAAGGTGACAGCTTCAGGGAGAAAGCTGCCAATTAAAAGACATGGTGTCCGGTTCCCTCAGCCTCAAAAGCCCTTTGCCCGTTCACACTGGATATGCTGGCATACAATTGAATTTCCCTATTTTAAATACACTATGCCATGTGTAAAGAAGACAACACTTTAAACTCTGAAATGCAGAGGAGTGGCAGCAAAGTCACTCGGATTCCCTGCTGTTAATGAATGAACCAGACTTTTAGAGGACATCTGAAGGCGGCCCTGTTTAGGGAAGCTTTTAATCTTTAAGAAATTTGTGTATTCTAATATCTCTGTTGGAAACCGCCCAGAGTGGCTGGGGAAACCCAGCCAGATGGGCGCAGTATAAATAATAAATTATTATTATTATTATTAACAAAGCTGGCAGTTTCACACAAACAGCCAACTCGTGTGGAAACAACTTCAATGTTACAAATGTTCTGGTCTGGTCTTTGCTTTTGAAGTAAAAGTCCAGTAAACCCATCAGAAAACTAGTCTCAGGAAAACTTCCGAGTCTCCTTCTGGTTGCTAGATGTGCCTGGAAGTTTTCCGTGCCCTCTACGTAATTTTTCAGAGGGTTTCTAGGTCTCAAGTGAGGCGACGTCCTGTGCAGAGTGCTGCTCTCTCCTCTCCCTGACAAAGGGCCTGAGGCTCCTGAATTGGGGAGGGGGCTGCCTTGCCAAAACAGGCACATTCCACTCCAGCTTTATTTCCATTTCATTCATCCAGTCGCTTTGAAGGATATTGGAGCTCCCCCTGCTGCTGTTACTTCAGTGCATTGGAGGTTGAAGGAACAGTTACCACAAAAGTGGGACCTTCTCTCTCTCTCAATCTCTCTCTCTCTCTCAATCTCTCTCTCAATCTCTCTCTCTCTCTCTCTCTCTTTCTTTCTTTCTTTCTTTCTTTCCCACCCACAATATATTTCCACCCTCCAGAGCTGCTCATATATCCACTGTACAGCTACCTGTTCTTAACAGTAATCCTTAAAATAACCTTACCTAGTTCATGGGCCTTCTGAATTCTTGGATGGTGGCTTGCAGGGAAGACCCACTGTGAATTGTTCTGCAGGAACAGTATTGGGCTTTTTTAAAAACACATAATCTTTGCAGTCTGCCTTAAGCGCTTTTTAAGGAAAAAAGCAATTAAGAAGTGATAAAAACCCTTCAGCTCACCCATTCAGAAACTGGTAATGTTGCCCAAGATTTATACTAAATTCTTCCACTTAGCGCAACATACCCAGTAATGAAATTATACAAGAAACAGAGCTAAGGAAATAGGAATATTCTTTTATAAATTCTTTTTTGAATAGACAAGCCTAGCAGACCATAGCTGCCCCCAAGCCTATCATGTAAGGTTAGACATGAAACTCCTGTGAAAACCATGGATAAACTATCAGATCCCTATGGGCATAATATGCATTTTTGAAAGAGAATTTAAATCAAGAAATAACATTCAAATGTGCCTTTGCCTCCAATTGTGGTTATGTTTCTTTCTTTCTTTTTGAAATAACATTATCTAAAATAGAACCCTGGGTGGAAGGAGAAACAGCCACATGCTGTTCTCTGACACTTATGTTCTTCCCTGCCCTCCCCACAGAATTTGAACCCAAATATATTCATATCCCTCAGTCTGGACACCTTGAGGAGGGGTTTACATAGGAATCTAAAAGTGCATACCATGGGATCTAAGTTTCCCACTCTAGGTGATTATGTTTCACTTAATATGAGATGAGTGAAAAAAGGGGAGTGGGTTCTGTGCACAGGATTGGGGGGGGGGTTCTAATCCTTGAGGGATGCAGCTAAGCACTAAAGGGATTCCTGTGGTGGCAGACCTCAGGCGCTGAGCTTCTTCCATCAGGGCCTCTAGATCAAATCAGGTGTACCTTGGATGGTTCAGATTGGCTGGGAGCTCAACAGTGCAGAAGGCCTTTGCAGTTCCTGTAGGTCTTGTGCTGCTATGTCTAAGCTCTGAGCAGGGAGACCACAACTCAGAAGAAAGGGCTTGCGGCTACATCACATGGGTCTCATTGCATGCATGCACACTTCTTGCTATTTTATTTACTCACAGGTAAACAAACTCAGTAGGAAGACATCTCTTTTCAAAAGGAAGTGGGTACTTTGGGTATTTTCCTCCCACATCTGGGCAAAAAAATTATGCTTGATAGGAGGAGATAAAACTTCTTTGCTCTCTTGGAATGTTAAGTTTTCACACCAAAGGAATAATGTGGTGCCTTCCATAGTTCTGGTTACAGGTAGGTAGCCGTGTTGGTCTGGATCGAAGTAAAATAAAAAAATTCCTTCAGTAGCACCTTAAAGACCAACTAAGTTTTTATTTTGGTATGAGCTTTCGTGTGCATGCACACTTCTTCAGATACAGTGAAATGGAAGTTTCCAGGCACTTATGTAGAGAAGGGGTGGGGAGGGGTGGGGATGGGGAGGGGGGATCACTCAGAAGGGTGGTGGAAATGGGTGATTGACTGACTGATAGCTGTTGATGACCGCAAACGACTGCAAAAGGTTTTGCATGAAAAAGCAAGGGTTGAGATGGCTGAAGATCGCTTATCATGTATAATGAGATAAGAACCCGATATCTCTGTTCAAACCAGGTCCCTCCATGGTTTTGAGCTTGGTGATAAGTTGCAATTCAGCAACTTCTCTTTCCAGTCTATTTCTGAAATTCTTTTGTAGTAAGACAGCTACTTTGAGATCTTGTATAGAATGTCCTGGGAGATTGAAGTGTTCTCCTACTGGTTTTTCTGTCTTCTGGTTCCTGATGTCAGATTTATGTCCATTTATCCTTTGGCGTAGGGTTTGGCCTGTTTGTCCAATATAGAGAGCTGAAGGGCACTGTTGGCATTTGATGGCATACACAATGTTAGAGGATGAGCAATTAAATAGTCCTGAGATGGTATGTTGGATGTTGTTGGGGCCAGTAATGGTGTTGTCTGGGTGTATGTGGCAGCAAAGTTGGCATCTGGGTTTATTGCAGGCTCTGGTACCAGTGTCCATGTTAAGTCTGGTGGTTGTATTATTGTGGGTGAGGAGTTGTTTAAGATTGGGTGGCTGTCTGTAGGCAATGAAAGGTCTTCCTCCCAGAGCTTGAGAAAGGGAGCGGTCATTGTCCAGGAGAGGCTGTAGATCTCTGATGATGCGTTGTACTGTTTTAGCTTGGGAGCTGTATGTGATGACTAGTGGTGTTCTGTTATTTTCTTTTTTGGGTCTGTCTTGCAGCAGGTTCTCTCTAGGTATCTGTCTGGCTCTGTTGATCTGTTGTTTAACTTCATCAGGTGGATATTTTAGTTCTAAAAAGGTTTGCTGTAGATCTCTTAGGTGAGATTCTCTGTCTGTAGAGTTGGAACAGATGCGGTTGTAACGTAAGGCCTGGCTGTATACGATGGATTGTTTGGTATGTTTGGGATGGTAGCTAGAAGCATGTAGATATGTTTGTCGGTCAGTTGGTTTTCTGTATAAGGTGGTGTCTATACGTCCATCCTGTATTTTTATAGTAGTGTCCAAAAAATGTATTTCTTGCATAGATTGGTTCATTGTTAGGTTGATGGTGGGGTGAAAGTCATTGAATGTCTGGTGGAAGGTTTCCAGGGTCTGTTGTCCATGTGTCCAGATAATAAAAATATCGTCAATGTATCGCAGGTACAGGAGAGGTTTGAGTGGGTAGGAGTTAAGGAAACGTTGTTCTAAATCTGCCATGAAGATGTTGGCATACTGTGGGGCCATGCGGGTGCCCATGGCTGTGCCGCTGATCTGGAGGAACAGGTCATCACCAAATTTGAAGTGGTTGTGGGTAAGGACAAAGTGGCAGAGTTTGGTAGCAAAGTCCGCTGTGGTTTTATCTGAAATGGTGTTCCTTATGGCTTGTAAACCATCATTGTGTGGGATGTTGGTATATAGAGATTCCACATCCATAGTGGCTAGTATAGTATTGTTAGGAAGATTGTTCAAATATTGTATTTTCCTCAGAAAATCTGTGGTGTCACGTACGTAGCTGGGAGCACTGATAGCATATGGTTTCAGAACAGAGTCCATATAGCCGGAAACACCCACTGTAATGGTGCCAATACCTGAGATGATGGGGCGTCCTGGGTTTCCTGGTTTGTGTATTTTGGGTAGAAGATAGAAAGTTCCTGGCCGAGGTTCCGCTGGTGTGTTTGTGAGGATCTGTTCTTGGATGTGTAGGGGTAGCTCCTTAATAATCTTGTTCAGTTCTTTTTTGTATGCTTGTGTGGGGTCTGAGTCCAATTTCATGTAAAAGGCAGTATTGGAAAGTTGTCTGTGGGCCTCTTGGATGTAATCAGTTTTGTTCATGATGACGACAGCTCCACCCTTGTCTGCCTCTTTAATTATAATGTCTGGGTTGTTCCTGAGATTTTCTATGGCTCTCCTTTCAGCATGGTTTAGATTTTGTTGTAAGCGATGGTGTTTTCTGGTCACATCCGTTTGGATTCTGTGGCGGAAGCATTCGATGTACAGATCTAGTGTGGTATTGCGTCCATCAGGAGGGGTCCATGTGGAGTCCCTTTTTGTGTAACTTCTTTTCGGTGGTAGTTGGTGGTCAATGTTCTGTTCATTGATGCGTTTGGAGGGTGATGGTTGTTCCCCAGTAAGTTGAGAGGTGTTGTGTTGTGGGGATGTAGTTTGTTCTACTTTGTCTTGTTCTTGTGTGTGATGAAAATACTCCTTCAGGCGTAAACGGCGGAAAAATGCTTCCAGGTCCCCGCAGAACTGAATCATGTGTTGGGATTTGGCAGGGCAGAATGATAGTCCCCGTGAAAGGACGGATTCCTCAGCTGGGCTGAGTGTTTGCTGTGAAAGATTGACAATGTTGTTGATCTTGTTTTGATTGGTGGCCTGTAGGTTGGAAAGGTTGCAGAGTTTTTTATTTTTCTGGTTCTTCAGTAACTCCAGTTGAGAGTGGTAAATGGTTTGTTTTTCCTTGTGGAACTTCTGCCAGGCCGGGTGATTCCTGATGGAGTTCTCCAGTGCAGAGAGTTCCACCTTTATTAACTTCTGTTTGGAATACAGAACGCCGATAAGATGTTTCAGCAGTTTCTTAGATAAAGTGTGGCATAGTTTTCTGGCATATTCTGTGGGATAAGTTGATTGAAGAGGGTTCTTAATTCTAAGACCCTTAGGTACAATGTCCAGGTTTTTGCATTTAGATAGAAAGAGGATATCAGTTTGTACCTTAGAATTAAGGGTCTTAGAATTAAGAACCCTCTTCAATCAACTTATCCCACAGAATATGCCAGAAAACTATGCCACACTTTATCTAAGAAACTGCTGAAACATCTTATCGGCGTTCTGTATTCCAAACAGAAGTTAATAAAGGTGGAACTCTCTGCACTGGAGAACTCCATCAGGAATCACCCGGCCTGGCAGAAGTTCCACAAGGAAAAACAAACCATTTACCACTCTCAACTGGAGTTACTGAAGAACCAGAAAAATAAAAAACTCTGCAACCTTTCCAACCTACAGGCCACCAATCAAAACAAGATCAACAACATTGTCAATCTTTCACAGCAAACACTCAGCCCAGCTGAGGAATCCGTCCTTTCACGGGGACTATCATTCTGCCCTGCCAAATCCCAACACATGATTCAGTTCTGCGGGGACCTGGAAGCATTTTTCCGCCGTTTACGCCTGAAGGAGTATTTTCATCACACACAAGAACAAGACAAAGTAGAACAAACTACATCCCCACAACACAACACCTCTCAACTTACTGGGGAACAACCATCACCCTCCAAACGCATCAATGAACAGAACATTGACCACCAACTACCACCGAAAAGAAGTTACACAAAAAGGGACTCCACATGGACCCCTCCTGATGGACGCAATACCACACTAGATCTGTACATCGAATGCTTCCGCCACAGAATCCAAACGGATGTGACCAGAAAACACCATCGCTTACAACAAAATCTAAACCATGCTGAAAGGAGAGCCATAGAAAATCTCAGGAACAACCCAGACATTATAATTAAAGAGGCAGACAAGGGTGGAGCTGTCGTCATCATGAACAAAACTGATTACATCCAAGAGGCCCACAGACAACTTTCCAATACTGCCTTTTACATGAAATTGGACTCAGACCCCACACAAGCATACAAAAAAGAACTGAACAAGATTATTAAGGAGCTACCCCTACACATCCAAGAACAGATCCTCACAAACACACCAGCGGAACCTCGGCCAGGAACTTTCTATCTTCTACCCAAAATACACAAACCAGGAAACCCAGGACGCCCCATCATCTCAGGTATTGGCACCATTACAGTGGGTGTTTCCGGCTATATGGACTCTGTTCTGAAACCATATGCTATCAGTGCTCCCAGCTACGTACGTGACACCACAGATTTTCTGAGGAAAATACAATATTTGAACAATCTTCCTAACAATACTATACTAGCCACTATGGATGTGGAATCTCTATATACCAACATCCCACACAATGATGGTTTACAAGCCATAAGGAACACCATTTCAGATAAAACCACAGCGGACTTTGCTACCAAACTCTGCCACTTTGTCCTTACCCACAACCACTTCAAATTTGGTGATGACCTGTTCCTCCAGATCAGCGGCACAGCCATGGGCACCCGCATGGCCCCACAGTATGCCAACATCTTCATGGCAGATTTAGAACAACGTTTCCTTAACTCCTACCCACTCAAACCTCTCCTGTACCTGCGATACATTGACGATATTTTTATTATCTGGACACATGGACAACAGACCCTGGAAACCTTCCACCAGACATTCAATGACTTTCACCCCACCATCAACCTAACAATGAACCAATCTATGCAAGAAATACATTTTTTGGACACTACTATAAAAATACAGGATGGACGTATAGACACCACCTTATACAGAAAACCAACTGACCGACAAACATATCTACATGCTTCTAGCTACCATCCCAAACATACCAAACAATCCATCGTATACAGCCAGGCCTTACGTTACAACCGCATCTGTTCCAACTCTACAGACAGAGAATCTCACCTAAGAGATCTACAGCAAACCTTTTTAGAACTAAAATATCCACCTGATGAAGTTAAACAACAGATCAACAGAGCCAGACAGATACCTAGAGAGAACCTGCTGCAAGACAGACCCAAAAAAGAAAATAACAGAACACCACTAGTCATCACATACAGCTCCCAAGCTAAAACAGTACAACGCATCATCAGAGATCTACAGCCTCTCCTGGACAATGACCGCTCCCTTTCTCAAGCTCTGGGAGGAAGACCTTTCATTGCCTACAGACAGCCACCCAATCTTAAACAACTCCTCACCCACAATAATACAACCACCAGACTTAACATGGACACTGGTACCAGAGCCTGCAATAAACCCAGATGCCAACTTTGCTGCCACATACACCCAGACAACACCATTACTGGCCCCAACAACATCCAACATACCATCTCAGGACTATTTAATTGCTCATCCTCTAACATTGTGTATGCCATCAAATGCCAACAGTGCCCTTCAGCTCTCTATATTGGACAAACAGGCCAAACCCTACGCCAAAGGATAAATGGACATAAATCTGACATCAGGAACCAGAAGACAGAAAAACCAGTAGGAGAACACTTCAATCTCCCAGGACATTCTATACAAGATCTCAAAGTAGCTGTCTTACTACAAAAGAATTTCAGAAATAGACTGGAAAGAGAAGTTGCTGAATTGCAACTTATCACCAAGCTCAAAACCATGGAGGGACCTGGTTTGAACAGAGATATCGGGTTCTTATCTCATTATACATGATAAGCGATCTTCAGCCATCTCAACCCTTGCTTTTTCATGCAAAACCTTTTGCAGTCGTTTGCGGTCATCAACAGCTATCAGTCAGTCAATCACCCATTTCCACCACCCTTCTGAGTGATCCCCCCTCCCCATCCCCACCCCTCCCCACCCCTTCTCTACATAAGTGCCTGGAAACTTCCATTTCACTGTATCTGAAGAAGTGTGCATGCACACGAAAGCTCATACCAAAATAAAAACTTAGTTGGTCTTTAAGGTGCTACTGAAGGAATTTTTTTATTTTACCAAAGGAATAGATAGAGAAAGTTGGTTTATTATATGACATGGAAGAGACATGCATAATCTATAAATGCTGCTTCAGACAGCAAAATTGCAACGTAAGATGAAATGGAGAGTTGGGTAGGAAGAGTATATCTGTCCATAAGCACCTGTGTGTTGGGTCCTTGGAAGTGCTGAATGAAGGTCCTTGTGGGAGCTAGGAGAGCCACTGGCTACCCTTTTCCTTCATGGAGAAGGGAGGAGGCTTTGAGGTGAGCAACTCCCAGAGTTCATGCCCATTTATCACATCACCATCTTGCAAATTAAGAGCTTGGAAGACTCTCCTTCTAGCAGGCTGTGACTGAGCGGTTTCCCTTTTGTCTGCTCTCTGCCTTCAAATTACCCTGACATTATTTTGATGGTCTCCATGCAGGGGATGAACAGAATGTGCCTGGTAATGAAATCAGCATGTGCTGACCTTTAGGCAGGGTGTGAGGAACTCAGAAGAGGCCTGAATGCCTTTCAGGAGACAAGGCTGGTAGCAGGGTCACTCTTGTCCTTTTAGGCTATTTCAACCTTTTATAGTTCTGCCATGATCTGCAGTAATAAACGGTAGAATTAACTGACCCACTGCCGTCTTAAGCACATCCAGCACCACGCGCCTGCTGCCACTCTAGGCAGTAGTCTCGCTGGTTCTGCAAGAAGAGGAGAGAAAGCTTTTGCCGCCTCGCATGGAGCTCCTGGCTGCCGCGCTCAGCCGGACACCAGCCGTTCGGTGCCCCTTTGGTGCCTCTGGTGGCCAGGCGCCCTGGCGCATTGCGCCACCCAGCCCGGGCCTAGAGCCGGCCCTGCCCACACCTATTCACAAGGCCCCAGTATCTCAGAGGAGATGCTTTTATTTTGGCATCAGCAGCTGCCTTTCTTAGGGCCTGGCCTGCTTTACATGAGGAACTTGGAGAGGTCTTCCTTGATTTCAGCTTCATCCCAAGGCCCGTGGATGTTGTCTTTGAAGAGCTGCAGCTTGATGAGGCAGTAAGGACACAAGCATGAGATGGAGACGAGAAGAAGGGCAAAGAGAACCATGCCAACGCTGGATATGGTCAGCAGGCCCACCAAGGCAGACAGAGCAAAGAGCAAAGTGGCGACAACATAGCAGCGGGGAGTCTGGGCTTTGAGCTTCTTTTGCAGCATGGGCCACAGGGCAAAGATCTGGATAGCGAAGGTCACCATGACGAAGGCGTGCAAGGAGCGAGGCAGCCGCGAGGCCAAGCAGACCGAGGCAAAGATGGCCATGTTAAGGGACAGAGTGCTGGAAACAATGGCAGCATTGGCGCCATAGTCATAGAAGATCAGGTGTCCCAGGAGCATGAGAAAAGACATGGCGTAAATCGTGTCTGTGCTGATGGTCTCGGTCAGTGTTTTCAACACGGGGGAGAAGCCGTAGGTGAAGGCCACAAACACCACCGTGTTTTTCAGATCTGCCCAACGCGTCTGGCCACTCTGGTTTCTCCCCATTCCCGAGTCCAGTGCGTCAAAAAGGACGTAACCAATCAAGGAAAACACCAGGCCAGCGCCAAATAACCACTGGGGAGCCAGCAGCCCCACATCCATGTACCGCCAGATGACGACAAAGACGCAGACACTGCACAGCTGCTGTATGACCACTCCGGACTCAAACACCACTGCCCAGTACTGGTACTTGCGGGCATGGATGTTCTTGCATAGCTGTGCTAGGAAACTCTGGTCCACATAGTTATCAGGAAAGGGCTGCCTTTTATACAACACTTTCTGCCAGCGCTGCCTTGTGTTTGGTCCCAGCTGAGCAGGCAGCATGATTCTGGCCAAGCCCTTGTCTCACGGCTCTCTTTGCAGCGGAGTTCCTTACAACATCAATGGATGATGAAAGTCATGCCCAGACTTGTCCCTGGTTTTCAAGGTCACAGCTCGCACCTAGAAAGAAAACAAGTCCGTCAAGCCCAGATCTGCAGGTCAAAAGCACAGCAGTCAGTTCCCCTGGTCAGAGAGAGAAACCACCAAGAGAAGCTGCGCTACAACACCTGGGGAGCCCACTGTCTCTGCCCCTCCTAGGTGGTCACATTGCTTGGCTTTTCCCTCCTCCTGCCCTTCATGATCGCCAGTAACCAGAAGTCAACAAAATCTATTGGCTTTACTTGTAAGCAAACACGCTAAGGATTTGGAATTTAGGCTCCATGTGTTTTTTCTTTGGCCTCCTCTTGTGCAAGCTGTCCACACACGTGAAAGTTGTCCAGGGGAGACGGAAAGTGGGAGGAGGGACCTCAAATGTGTATGAAAAGACTGTACCTTAATGGTGCCATTTCAGGTCACTCACTTCCGCCTCTTCCTACAGCGCCAACGTCCACCCGCCAGCTGCTTGGGCTGGAGATCCCTCCGTTTCCCAAGCGAAGGATCCCCGGGATTCCCACTGGCTTGCGACCCGCTCAGATCCCCCCCCCCCGCTCCCGAGCGCTCCTCCGGCGACCTCTCAGGGCCCCAGACAAGCCAAGCCAGGCGACGGCGGCGCGCTCCCGGCAGCAGCGTCTGGCAGGCGCGCGCACGGGGCGGGGGAGGCCGAGAAAGAGGGCAGTCGCGGCTCCCTCCCTCCCTCCCTCCCTTCGCCGTGCGCCAAGCAGCACATCCGGACGTGCGCGATCCCGCTGCCCTGCGCCACCCCGCGGGCGGTGACGCGAAGGTTGCCCCGCGCGCGCGACCCCCGGGAAGAAGAGGCGAGGCGAGGCGAGGCGAGGCTTCTCCCGGGAATGCTCACCTGGAAGGGGCTCGCCGGCAAGGCGAGGGGAACTGTGGAACTCCCTCCCACAGGACACTAGGCGAGGCTTCCCCCGAGAGGAGAGGAGAGGAGAGGAGAGGACGCTCGAGGGCTCGTGGCCGCCTTGGCTGTGCTCAAAGGAAGGGGGACGCATCTGGTCGGCGGCGCCCCCGGGAGAAGTTGATACCTTTACTGGCTGGTTTAGGTTCACAGCCAGGAAACCCGTTTCTTAACTAAGAGTGCCTAAAATATTGTGGAACTTTAAAATAAAAATTGCCCTCCCCCCAAAAAAAGATTTTGAGGGACATAAGGAAACTCATTGAACACACACTAGGGAGTGAGCCCCCTGGAATGCAGTGATAGAAGTAAATATAGGATCAGACCAGGTGTCACGGGTTTATATTGGTTGTAAATACTGGTTGTATTGACCCTGGGATAGTGCCCATTCATCCCACTTGGCTCAGGTGTAAAGACAGATAGTACCTGCCTAACCCTAGGAGGAATTCCTGCCATAAATTCAGACACCTGCAAACTCAAGTTTCAAGTGGTTGGCATTTTGGGGTAAAATATTTGGGGGTTAAGCCTTGTGCATGTACTAAATGGAGATTTTGACTCAATTTGACACATTTGCATGATTGCATGCTCAGAGAGAAAAAGCCCTTTTGCCTGTGTGTAGGTTTCTGGGTCAAGCATGACCACTAGACATAGGGCAGGATTCTGTCCTATGAAATACGCCTCTATTAGTTACCAGTTGTATCATGATGATGTCATGGGTCAATTATGCTGCCATCATCTGATTCAGTAGCTTTACCTGCTGGCTAGAACAAAAGGACTTTGGCATAGTTGTCATCAGGTGGCCTGTGTGCCTGTAAACTGTCACCCTCCAACAGGGCACCTTTTGGCAATAAATATTTTTTTTGTCAGTGCTGATGTTTTCAGTGCAAGTGGAAGTTAAATCAAATTCAAAGCAGCCCTTATTCTCCGTAACCTCAGATTACAGGAAATCCCGTAGGAGAAATGGTTCTGGTCGATGCAATCAGATCCACTGAGAAGAGCAGGGGAACACAGAGCGGTCTTGGTGTCCATATCTGTCCAGGAAAGTGCTAAGAAGTGTCAGCATTTCCTTCCAAGTATTTTGTGAAGGTGATGAGCTGTCCTCCAAAAAACAATTGTGGGAGGAATAGGGCTCCCAGAACACACAGGCAGTGGGAGTGGGCAAATTGATGAAAAAGATTCCATATGATGTCACTGAACCCGATTTTCTCAACAGACAGAAGCACCAGATATAATCAGGCTTGTACTAAATATTTTTACTCATAATTAAGCTCCCCCAAAGTTCAGTGTGGTTCACGTTCTATGTAGTAAGCATATGTAAGATTACAGCGTCAACAGCACAAATATATGTGCAAAGGTCATTCTGGTGATAGTGAAGGAAGCCCACTCAGCAAACTGGTCTTGAATGATGCTTAGGTAACTCCTGTTCTTGCTGGAGAAGGTCCACTATCTGCACCTCACATGATGTTTGTTTCATTTTGCAGGTGTAGCTGGGGACAGCGTGGCAATACTGGTCTCTGATTTCAAAACTTGAGATTCTCTCAGCGGCCTTTGATACAAGTGACCATAACATCCTTCTGGACCGTCTAGAGGGCTTGGGAGCTGGGGGCACTGTCATAAAGTGGTTCCGCTCCTTCCTCCTGGGCCATGTTCAGAAAGTGGGGGGATGAGTGTTCAGACCCCTGGGCTCTCACTTGTGGGGTGCCTCAGGGCTCTGTCCTCTCCCCCATGCTTTTTAACATCTACATGCGGCCACTGGTAGAGATCATCAGGGGGTTTGGGCTGGGTGTTCATCAGTATGCGGATGACACCCAGCTCTACCTCTCTTTCAAATCAGAACCAGTGAAGGCGGTGAAGGTCCTGTGTGAGTGCCTGGAGGCGGTTGGAGGATGGATGGTGGCTAACAGATTGAGGTTGAATCCTGACAATACAGAAGTACTATTTTGGGGGGACAGGGGGCGGGCGGGTGTGGGGGACTCTCTGGTCCTGAATGGGGTCACTGTGCCCCTGAAGGACCAGGTGCGCAGCCTGGGAGTCATTTTGGACTCACAGCTGTCCATGGAGGCACAGGTTAATTCTGTGTCCAGGGCGGCTGTCTATCAGCTCCATCTGGTACGCAGGCTGAGACTCTACCAGCCCACAGACTGTCTCTCCAGAGTGGTGCATGCTCTACTTATCTCCCACTTGGACTACTGCAATGCGCTCTACGTGGGGCTACCTTTGAAGGTGACCCGGAAACTACAACAAATCCAGAATGCGGCAGCTAGACTGGTGACTGGGAGTGGCCTCTGGAACCACATAACACCGGTCCTAAGAGACCTACATTGGCTCCAGTACGTTTCCGAGCACAGTTCAAAGTGTTGGTGCTGACCTTTAAAGCCCTAAATGGCCTCGGTCCAGTATACCTGAAGGAGCGTCTCCACCCCCATTGTTTAGCCTGGACACTGAGGTCCAGTACCGAGGGCCTTCTGGCGGTTCCCTCACTGTGAGAAGCAAAGCTACATGGAACCAGGCAGAGGGCCTTTTCGGTAGTGGCGCCCGCCCTGTGGAACGCCCTCCCATTGGAGGTCAAGGAGATAAACAACTACCTGACATTTAGAAAATACCTAAAGGCAGCCCTGTTTAGGGAAGTTTTTAATCTGTGATATTTTAATGTATTTTGGTATTTGCTGGAAGCCGCCCAGAGTGGTGGGGGAAACCCAGCCAGATGGGTGGGGTATAAATAATAATAATAATAATAATTCCTAGCTGGAGGCCCTGTTTGGGCAGGCACACATAACTTGTCTGGAGAAACGGGACATTTGCGATTTGAGGTTGCTCCGGCTCCCATCTTGCAATGGCTTCTTATGCCTTTCCAGATTTCTCTCCCAGGGCCATAAAATGTTTCATATAGGAAAGCGGAATCAAAACAGGCTGACTTCTAGGCAACCTAACAAGCTCCCTTGCCCCAAAGCAAAGAAAGCACATGTGCAGGCTCCAAAGTCTCGCCATGCAGTGGCCTAAGTGAGGGAAGTGGAGAGAGACCCTTCAGCTGGTTGGTTGGCAACCATCTGTCTCGAGAGACACTGGAGTGCACCTCTATGGGTGAAGTCAGTCACTGTGTTAGTGGCACTGAATGCTCTCTTCCTGAGTGAGAAGACATATATATACACACACAAGATCCATGCAGCTTAATTCCCAACGTCGGCCAACTGGCAAATTTCCATTGTGAGAATTTGTGATAGGAGATGAAGTGAATTTCTTCATGCACAGAGCTAGCTTGTGGAAAACAAAAGAAAACAGGGACAAGTCAACAGAAGACAATAGAAGGGAATTGGTAATGAATTAACACAATTTGAAATGCAAAATTTCAAAATTAAAGCTTTCAGTTTCAAAATTTATTTATTCTAGAGGCCATTTTTGGTTAATTTTCATAGAACCATGGGATCAGGTTTTGAAAGTACAAATAACAAAAACATCAAAACAGGAGGGTGTTTATGTTCTAAGTGTTTATGCAATAACTGCATTTTGTTCACTTATGTAACATTTGTTCTCCTGTTTCCCCCATCTACAGTTCTTAAATCTTTTTTTCATAATGCAACCCCCTTTTTAGAGAAAGAATGAAACATTAGTGAAATCTACTTAGAAGGAACTCTTTTATTTTGTTTTTTAAAAAGATATGTGACTCTGAACATGAAAAACATGCTGGGGTTTTGAGGGCACTTTGGGACCCATGAGGAAGGATCTAGAAATCTTATAGTGTGTCTAAATGATTTTTTTAAAAAAATAAAAATAAAAATGTTAACATTTTTTTTAAAAAAAAGGACCGCCTTTCCATTTGGCACCTTAATATTGGTTGATCTTTTTAGGCTACCTTTAAAAAAATGGTAAAATGATTATGCAACTAAAAATGCCTTAGTTATAGGTAGGTAGCCGTGTTGGTCTGTCGTAGTTGAAACAAAATTTAAAAAATCCTTCCAGTAGCTCCTTACAGACCAACTAAATTTGTTATTGGTAGCATGAAAGCTCATATCAATAACAAACTTAGTTGGTCTCTAAGGTACTACTGGAAGCATTTTTTTAAAAAAGTGCTTTAGTTCAAGTTACAATTGATTTTAAAAATGATTAAAAGATGGAGTTTCTCCTTCATGACTATGTGGTTGTTACATGTAGTTGGGTTGTGGGTTTTTTTGCAATCAAACGGTGTATAGATTTTATGAAATATGAATGAATGAATATGAACCCCAGCCTTTGCGTACATTTCTGTGAAAAGGATAGAACAGTGCTGTCCATCATCCCGATGCGATGAGCTCAGGTGTGCCGGCTGAGGACCAGCCTAGAGCAGCCCTTGCAATGTCACAACCGCAGGTAAAGCATCGTGCAAGAGGAACCCGCAAATTAGGCGCTCGGTGCGCGTCTATAACATGATCACATCGCCGCCGGGGGCCTCGAAGACTATAAAAAGCCCCCGAACCCGCGCGGCGTTTGCGGCAAGCTGACGAAGATAATGCCTGATCTACGAAAGCGATTTAAGGCTCTTGTCGGTTCGTGCTCACGGCGCGTACGTTCCATTAAAAAAACCAAAGCCTTCGCTATTACAGTATACGCCCCCCCCCTGCAACAACCGAGGCAGTTTAGGAGCGAACCGCTAACGCTCCGGCGTTCCTGACGGACACCTCTCACTCCCCGCCATAGCTTTAGGGCGGGGGAGCGCGCGGCCTGTCCGCGGGCGGAGAGGGGCAGAGGTGAAAGGGAAAACTGCCCAATCAGCGACCGCCTTGGAGAAAACGGGCTGTCGATTGGCTGGCTGACGGCCTCTCGGGGCCGTTTTCTTTCGAAACAGAGGGGAAGCGGCCTGGTGCGCAGGCGCGGCTCTTTCTCCCTCCGCTCCTCTCGGCGGTGACGCGTCACATTCCAGCTCAGCGCGTCGCGGATCCAGCGAGGGCAGCGGACGCGGCTGCCGGACCCCTCGCCCCGCTCCCCGCGGCTCTTCTCCGCCCCTCGCCCTCGGGAGGATGCGCCGCCGCCCGCGGGCCCGAGGAGGCAGACGGCGGAGACGATGAAGGAGCCTCCCCGCCGGCTGCTGCTTCTGGCTTCCTCCTGCTTCCTCCTGGGCTGCCTGGCCGGGTGAGTCTCCTCGGCACCCGCGCACACCGAGCCCGGAGTCTCACCGGGGCGCCAGCCCGCCAGCCCGGGATCACGAGCCAGAGCACAAGGAGGCAGGGTCACAAAGAGCCCCGCGGTCGCGACCAAAGGGGAGTTCCGATTCCGAAGGTGCCCCGAGGCAGGAACCCCGCCCCCTTCTGGCCAGGGGGACCTCGGGGCGTCTTAGCGGGACCCCCCCCCTCCCGTACTTTCAGGTGTTTCAGGTCGAGAGTGCTGCTTCTAGGCAGCTCCTTCGCTCCCTCGCTTCCCGTGCATGATTTGGCTCTTTCGCCTTTGCTGGCTGTGAGTTGAGATAAATCGCTAGAAAAGTCAGTAATGCAAGCTTGAACGTGCGGTGAAAAGCGAAAAGGGGGGGATCATCCTGCTCCGATTCTGCTCGTGGACTTCCCGTTGGCATGTGGCTAGCTAGCCCCTGGGAGAGCAGGAGGCTAAGGGCCGGCAGACAGTTATTTGGGTCAGGCAGACAGTTATTTGCAAGGACAGACTAGGATTCTTGGTGCACCATAGCAGTGATGTTGTGTCGCTTCTGCTCCCCAGTACTTAAGCCTGTACATATTGGGGGCTTTCCCCCCCCTTTTTGGCTGTGTTTGGCATAATGACACTGTAAATGTAGTGAACAACTAGCATGTAGGATTATGCTTTCTGTCGAGGGGCTACATTCCTGTAATACGGTAGATCTTAACTACTTAAACTACCATTCTAAAAAAGAAAAGTCAAAGGAGGAAATGGGCCTTGTGTTTGATGAATTTACAAAACCAGTTGAAAAATAACATGCTATTCTTTGTTATCAATGTGTTTTCTCCCACGGGTATGTAAGAGTGCTTTGAAAGCAGAGCAAAGCTGTAGCTAAAGCCAACACTGGCAATTTCTGATGGAAATAAGTGGAGCTTTGACAGGAAGCCACAGATCTCAAACTTCAGGAGGAGAGTAGCAAGCCACATATGCTGCAAAAGCTGTTCTGTGACATACAACCATAGGCACTAACAGTATGTTTGCAGGCTGGTGTATATTTATTTTATTGGCAGGGCTGGATACAAGTATGTATTCTTACGATGCTTTGTGACTTTCGCCAATCTGAATCCCCCTTTGCTTCCAGATAATTTGCTCACATAAGCAGCTTATTCAGCAGATATTTGGGGGCTTCATCCTTTCATTGTTTATTAATAACTGATTAATTTCATTTGTATACCACCCTTCATCCATGGATCTCAGGGCAGTTCACAACATAAAAATACAAGATAGAAACACAAAATACATAATAAAAAGAACAACAAAAAGCCCATAAACCAATAAACCTCCCCCCACAAACATTTAAAAGGGCCTGGTTGAAGAGGAACATTTTCGCCTGGAGGGCAAGACCAATGGATTCAAGTTACAGTAAAGGAGCTTGCGACTAAATATTAGGAATAACTTTCTGACAGTAAGAGCTTCTTTGACAGTGGAACAGTCTCCCTCGGGAAGTGAAAACCTTCATTGGAGGTTTTAAAGCAGAGCTTGGGTAGCCATCTGTCATGGATGCTTTAGTTGATATTTCTGCATTGCAGGGGGCTGGACTAGATGACCCTCAGGATCCCTTCCAACTTGATTTAAGCTTGTATTCTGACAGCAATTATTTAAGCTTGGAGTCTGGCAGGATTTATTCTTCACAAATCCATGCTAACTCCTACAAATCACTATATTATCAAGATATTTGCAGATTGACCTGTTTATAATATGTTCTAGTACATTACCTTGTGTTAGAGTTAGACTATCCAGTAAAAGGTAAAGGGACCCCTGACCATTAGGTCCAGTCATGGAGGACTCTGGGGTTGCGGCACTCATCTCGCATTACTGGCCGAGGGAACCGGCGTACAGCTTCCGGGTCATGTGGCCAGCATGATTAAGCCACTTCTGGCGAACCAGAGCAGTGCACGGAAACACCGTTTACCTTTCTGCCAGAGTGGTACCTATTCATCTACTTGCACTTTGACGTGCTTTCAAACTGCTAGGTTGGCAGGAGCAGGGACCAAGCAACGGGAGCTCACCCCGTTGCGGGGATTTGAACTACCGACCTTCTGATTGGCAAGCCCTAGGCTCTGTGGTTTAACCCACAGCACCACCCGGGTCCCAGACTATCCAGTATTTAGGTTTTTTGGGTCTTCCTCTTTCACTATTTTGAAGATTAGTAGAAGAGTTTGGATTTGATATCCTGCTTTATCACTACCCTAAGGAGTCTCAAAGTGGCTAACATTCTCCTTTCCCTTCCTCCCCCACAACAGACACCCTGGGAGGTGAGTGGGGTTGAGAGACTTCAGAGAAGTGTGAGTAGGCCAAGGTCACCCAACAGCTGCATGTGGAGGAGCAGAGACACGAACCCAGTTCCCCAGATTACGAGTCTACCGCTCTTAACCGCTACACCACACTGGCTCCCAGTACAATATTTGCCTGTCTCATCCTTGCATGCAGGCCATTCTCCAGGTTTGCTCATACTTTGAACCCTCACTTTTCAGGTTGTATTTGTGAGGGTGCATCCAATTCCCTTTTTGGGCAAAGCAGGAGTTGAGTAGGTAACTTGGTTTTTGTTTTTGTTTTTGCGGGTCAGGGCATATTTGATCATCCTTGCCTCGCCCTCTCATGGCATCAGCCATGACATAACTACCTGTCTGTATAAGTGTGGTTTTGTTCTCTTAACAGATTACCCAGCTGGCATGTCTTTTGTAAAGAGAGTCCTTCCTCTGGCTCTTTGCATTTACCAAATGAGAACTGTCCCTTGGCAAACATGGACGAGAATATCCAGGAAAAGGTAACGGCCTAGAACAAACTGAACAGCTTTATTGGGGAATTGCATGCCATGCCATGAATAAATGTCTTACTTGCAGGATTCTTTAAAGGCTGCTTTAAATTAAGAGGAAATGTTTAAATTGAAACAACAACTCAGAATGGCTTTCTTTTTCTATACATTATGGAACCTAAATTATTGAAACCTAATGATTTTCTAAAACAAGCTTATCTGTGTCTTAAGATTCCTTGGCCATCTCTCTTGAGTTACACCCAAAGCAGCCTCTGTGAAATGGCCCTCCCAAAAGGTGGTGACAGCAGGATCTTTGCTACATGTATCTGAGAAGATAAAATCAGGCAATCCCCCAGCCTTTGGAGCATCTCCCAGAATGGATTTCATGTCACCACAGTGGGTAGTTGGGAATTGCCGTATGTTCCGGCGCATAAGACGACTGGGCATATAAGACGACCCCCAACTTTTCCAGTTAAAATACAGAGTTTGGGATATACTTGCCATGTAAGACTACCCCTCTTCCAACGCACAACAAATAACAATTTTTAAAAATCAGATTTGATTTCAATATGGTAATTTTAATTCAATTGCTTATGACATGCAGGTACTTAACAGGAAAACTGTCACTTATATACATAAGGCTGTTTGTCATCAAACATGTAAACATAAAACAGTGCAAGTGGACCAAACGTTTCCTAATTCACTCTAAAGCTGAAAGGAAGGATAAGACAATAAACCCATGGGAGCTGCCATGCTGATTGTTTTCTAAGCTGTCAACCAAACTGGAACTGGTGATGATAGGAGGAAGATAACAAACAATAGAGAGAGAGAGCAAGTGCCGGGCAAGTCCCTGGCGAGTTAGCAACGCCCCTCATAACCGCAAGCTATAGTATTTTTACAGGTTTTGCTGGTGTGACAGTTTCCGATGACAAAGTGAGGGGGCGCCTCACCGGGAAGGTGTAAGTGAAGGGCGGAGCAAGCTGCAGGTGTCCGGGACTCTCGGGGTATGGAAGGCAGAGAAGGAGGTACGGTAATAGGATACAAGGGTGGGCCAGACGGGTGAAAGAGGCGTGTTTTTCTGTGCACAGTGCTGCTCTATCTCTTTTTTCCATACCCTGAGAGTCCCGGACGCCTGCAGCTTGCTCCACCCTTCACTTACACCTTCCCGGTGAGGCGCCCCCTCACCTCGTCAGCGGGACCGCCTTAAGTCACTTCTTTCCAGGAATCCTGGTGAGTGGATTTTCTTCTACTGTACTTGTATAGCGCCGCCCTTGCTGCTTTCATACGGTCGCCGCGTGTGGCGGGGATGCGGCCACGGCCATTTTTGAGCTCCCCCCACCGTATGCAGCGACCACAGATTCTCCATTCTGGCTCGGATGTTTCAGCACCCGCCCTATAAGACAACCCCCAACTTTTGAAAAGATTTTCCTGGGTTAAAAAGTCGTCTTATCCGCCGGAAAATACGGTATTCTTCTACAGGTGCTGCTTTGGATGCAGTCTGCTGTAAACAGTGCAACCATTGTTAAAGATTTACACAAGGGTGGCCTTGATTGTTTTTGTTGCAACAGACCTTGTGGCCCCTTGAAGAATAGCTATTTTAATTACATATATTATCATGCGTGCTGTCCAATGTCATGCGATTGGACTCTCCAGAGTGAATTTGGTAGGAACTGAATGGGGTAGGAGAGGAAGAGAAGTCCTCCTCATGCAGCAGGGATAATCCTGTAGGCCAGCTAACTCCATTAGATGTCACCCTATGACAGGGTTTCTCAAATTTGGGTCTCCAGCTGTTGCTGGACTACATTTCCCTGATGGGAGTTGTACTCCCAACAACCGCTGGGGACCCAAGTTTGAGAAACACTGCCTATGGCATAGGTAGGCAGACTAAGGCCCGGGGGCTGGATCCGGCCCAATCGCCTTCTAAATCTGGCCCGCGGATGGTCCGGGAATCAGCATGAGTAGAATGTGCCTTTTATTTAAAATGCATTTCTGGGTTATATGTGGGGACTGCCTGGTGTTTTTACATGAGTAGAATATGTGTTTTTACTTAAAATGCATCTCTGGGCTATTTGTGGGGCATAGGAACTCGTTCATATTTTTTTCCAAAATATAGTCGTCCCCCTCCCAGGTCTGAGGGACAGTGGACAGGTTTGCTGACCCCTGGCCTATGGCATCAGTCTGCATCAACTTCGGCCATAATGTTTTTGTTTTTTTAAGATGCCAGAGGTCTCTTTGTGTTTGCTAAATGTCAGTCATTGTAAGGTCTTAAAGTTAAACAATTGAAGACACTCTCTAGATCATGTTTTGGTGCATGCAAAATGGTAAAAGATTAGACTAAAAAATGTCTTTTAGGATTAAAAGTACCTCCTCGGAGCTGAAGTTTCCCTGCAAAGCTTGTCAGCTGCATCTATCTATCTAAATACATTTCTGTATCTTTCCACTAGGAGGAGACCCATGGATCCATTGGAATGGATTCTTTAGAGCACATTGAATCCAGTATAAACAGCCATCCTGAAGAATGTTTAGTTGACTGCACAAAGCAGAAAGAGGCAAGTCTTTGGGGATATGTCTATTCTTTTAGCCATGATCCATGGCTCTGAGCTTTGGAGTGGTCATGGCAGCGCTTGAAACTCCCCTGGCGGAGTTCCAACGGTAGGGAATGGTCTGTTGGCAAGCAGTTTCAGAAGTCTTGTTGCTCTGTATTGTGTCTGAGACTTGAGATAAAACTTTCCTCCTGCTGCCTGAGTGATCTGCCACCGCTTGCTCTGCTCTGCTGGTCAGCTGGTAGGGGCTGCAGTCACAGGAGCTGAAAGGCTTCCCCTGCTCCATGTGGCTGCGCCTGCACTACCTGGCTTGCTCTGGCTGGGCTTCCTTCTCTCCTCCATCTGCTGCTGTGAGAAAGAGCCAGGGAGGGAGGGAGAAGTAGAGGACGGGACTTTGGGGGAACTTTCCCCGAGGTACAGTGGGGGGGGGGAAAGTATTTGATCCCCTGCTAAATTTGCCCGTTTGCCCCCTGACAAAGAAATGACCAGTCCATAATTTTAATGGTAGGTTTATTGTAGCCGTGAGAGACAGAATAACAACAGGAGAAACCCCAGAAACCCAGAAGACAAAAGTTAGAGATGGATGTACATTATAATGAGTGAAATAAGTATTTGATCCCTTTGCAAAAGATGACTTAGTATTTGGTGGCTAAACCCTTGTTGGCAATTACAGACGTTTCTTGAAGGTGGCCACCAGGTTTGCACACATCTCGGGAGGTATTTTGTCCCACTCCTCTTTGTAGATTCTCTCCAATTCAGTAAGATTTTGAGGCTGATGTGTAGCTACTTGAACCTTCAGCTCCCTCCACAGATTTTCAATGGGATTAAGGTCTGGAGACTGGCTAGGACACTCCAGGACCTTAATGTGCTGCTTCTTGAGCCACTCCTTTGTTGCCTTGGCCGTGTGTTTTGAGTCATTGTCATGTTGGAATGCCCATCCTTGACCCATTTTCAATGCCCTGGCTGAGGGAAGGAGGTGCTCACCCAAGATTTGACGATACATGGCCCCATGCGGTGAAGGTGTCCTGTCCCCTTAGCAGAAAAACACCCCCAAAGCATAATATGTCCCCCTCCATGTTTGACAGTTGGGATGGTGTTCTTGGGTCATAGGCAACATTCCTCCTCCTCCTCCTCCTCCAAACACGGCAAGTTGAGTTGATGCCAAAGAGCTCAATTTTGGTCTCATCTGACCACAACACTTTCACCCACTTCTCCTCTGGGTCATTCAGATGTGCATTGGCAAACTGCAGACGGGCCTTTACATGTCCTGTCTTGAGCAAAGGGACCTTGCGGGCTCTGCAAGATCTCAATCCCTCACGGCGTAGTGTGTTACCAGCTGTTTTCATGGTGACATTGGTCCCAGCTGCCCTGAGATCATTGACAAGTTCCCCCCGTGTAGTTCTGGGCTGCTTCATCACCGTTCTCCTCATCATTGCAACTCCACGAGATGAGATCTTGCATGGAGCCCCAGACCGAGGGAGGCCGACAGTTATTTTGTGTTTCTCCCATTTGCCAATTATTGCACCAACTGTTGTCACCTTCTCACCAAGCTGCTTGGCAATAGTCTTGTAGCCCAGCCTTGCGCAGGTCTAGAATCTGGTCCCTGACATCCTTGGACAGCTCTTTGGTCTTGGTCAGGGTGGCTACTTTGGAATCTGCTGGATTGATTGCTTCTCTCGAGAGGTGTCTTTTGTACAGGTACTGTAACGAGCTGGGATTACAGGTAAGACCTCTCCCTTACAGCAGGTGCTTCTAATCTCAGCTCATTACATACAGTGAAGGTACCAGGTAGCTTGACATCTGGCTGGTTGATAGGGGATCAAATATTTATTTCACTCATTATAATGCACATCCATCTTGGGCTTCTGGGGTTTTTCCTGTTGTTATTCTGTCTCTCACAGCTACAATACACCTGGCATTAAAATTATGGACCGGTCATTTCTTTGTCAGAGGGCAAACGGGCAAATTTAGCAGGGGGTCAAATACTTGCCCCCTCACTGTAGCTATTGGAAAAGTGCCTCACGTGTGGTCTAAACCAGTGGTCCTCAACCTTGGGCCTCCAGATGTTTTTGTTTTTTTTTTTTAACATACTTTTTATTAATTTTACAAAATACAAAAAAACAAAAAAATGGTACATACTTAAACCCCTTTTCCACCTCCTTCCTACCCACCCACATGGGTCCTCCCCTGCCACAGAAGTATCCCATGTTTGTGAACAGTCAGAAATGGTCCATTTTATGCTTGGATTTCTGTCCTCCTCCCCCTCCCCTGACCCCAAAGCCCCCCCCTGCCACCAGGGAGCTCCAGCAAACCAGGGCAGTACGCAGGAGGACATCCATCCAACCATCTATTGTTATACCAAAAAAAGAGAAAAATATAAATAGGAAAAAAAGGGGAAAAAGAAAGGGCGAAGAAAAAAAAGAAAAAGAAAAAAACAATACAAAACAGAAAAATTTTTCTTGCATTCATAGTTGAAAAACCATATTTTATGGGCTTCCCCTCCCCCCCTTCCCCGGTTTTCATCCCTTTTTTATCATCTGCAACAGTTTCTTACTTTATAAAAATACACCTTTGTATCTTATACAACTTATAAATCAATTGTTAACATTTTCATCTAATATTCAAATCACTGAAAATTCAAACTCCCATTTTCTCTTCCCGTGCCTAATTTTTTTTTCTCCCTCTATAAGCCTCCATATTTTCACATTTTCCAAAATCCATTCACTTTTAAAACTATAACTATTCTCAATTTAACCTTACATCCCCGATTACCGGCTCCACCCCCCCCCCAATCCAGCAAATTCCAAAATCAGCAGACCAGTTATAAACCTGTTAATCCATCCTTATAATCACAACATCACTTTCCCTTCACCCCACCCCCTGTTTACAGTCTCTTGCCATCCAGGTCACCATACAGGACCCCTGAATTTCTTCTCTTCTCTGCATATTTTTTCCTTCTTCCCTGTGGGCGTTCTGGAGTTCCAATAATACCAGTCGTGCCCCCCTCAAAGGCAGGGCACTCCATCCAACTTTTTGTAGAGTAGAGTCATCATTTTTTTCATGGTGTGTTTCATTTTGTGTTGAATCATCACAGTCCTCATCTTCATCTTTTCCTTCCCCATCATTGTCATTCTCACATTGCTCTTTTTCAGTGTCAAAAGCTTCATCTCCTAGAAAATCATATTCCGCCATCACCTCCTGAAATTTCTGCTGTAACTCCTGTCGTCGTGTCTCCTCTTGACATAACTCTATTCTTGTTTCCCACATTAAGGTCAAAACAGACCGCTGGAACTCAGGGGAACACTTTTTTGTTGACATATTTCAGTCCTGCCAAGGTCAAAACTTATCACGTGGGGTGGAATATGATCACAGTTTATTTTCTCGACTCCATTTTAACAAGCTGGCTGCATTCTTCAAGTCTTGTTAACAATAAAGTTCGAACTCACATTTCACAAGCACTTAAGCCAAAAAAGAAATTCCACAAAGTCCAGAAATACAAAGTGAAGTAAAAATTGACTTATAAATCCTGATCAACTCACTGGATTGCCTGGGCTGCCGGCTCCCGAGGGAAAGAAAGGTTTTTCTTAGGCTTTACCTCATTGCTGCAGGGCAGTCATAAACCACAGTCTCTCTCCCCTTTTCACCCTGCATCAAAGGGGATATTCTCTTTGATGCCTTTGAGGGATCCTTTTGAATTACAAATCTTCTGTTTATGGCTTCGGGTTTCTATTTACTGTCTCTTTGTTGCCGTGGGGGGGGGTGGCTTCCTCTTTTCTCCCCTCTCTCCCAGACCAAATTGTTTTATAATCCAAATCGTGAGGTTACTTACAGTCTTTTCCAATCGTTTTATTTTCGGAAGAATCCAGCGCTCTCCGCCTTCGGCTTGAAGCTTCTCCCTGCTAGAATAACGTTGCCGCTCAAAATGGCCCCCGCGACTTCTACCCTCCTCGCTCCGGAGCTCTTATTAGAGCTAACCGAAGAGTTGGGGAGTCCGGATTGGGTCTGTGCCGAGCAAATTGCCCTCGGGACGCCCTTCCCGAGGTTCTAAGGGGCGCAGCGTTGCTCTCGCTGCCCTCCCCACTCCTAGCAGAGACGGGCCGTCTCGGAGACGAGACGAAACCCCGCCGATCGACGCTGGCGCTGAACCCGGAAGCCCCTCCAGATGTTTTTGGCCTACAACTCCCATGATCCCTAGCTAGCAGGACCAGTGGTCAGGGATGATGGAAATTGTAGTCTCAAAACATCTGGAGGCCCAAGGTTGAGGACCACTGGTCTAAACCACTGAGCCCCTTGGGCTTGCTGATTGGAAGGTTGGCGGTTTGAATCCGCATGATGGGGTGAGCTCCTGTTGCTCTGTCCCAGCTCCTCCCAACCTAGCAATTTGAAAGTATACCAGTGCAAGTAGATAAATAAGTGCCGCTGTGGCAGGAAGGTAAATGGCGTTTCCGTGCACTCTGGCACTTGTCCCAGTGTTTCATTGCGCCAGAAGCGGTTTAGTAATGCTGGCCACATGACCTGGAAAAGCTGTCTGTGGACAAACGCTGACTCCTTTGGCCTTAAAAGTGAGATGAGCACCGCAACCCCATAGTCACCTTTGACTGGACTTAACCATCCAGGGGTCCTTTACATTTTTTGCCTTCTCTCTCCCTCCCCCTCTCTCTCCCCCTCTCCCCTTCCCTCCCCCCATTGCAAGGGGGGGGAAGATCAACACAGAGGGCCCTTTCCACCCCCAGGGTGGGGGGAATGTTGTGGGGTTGGGGTGCTGAAGAGACAGGGGTGGGTGTGTCTCTGTGGCTCAGCTGTGTTTGTGCTTCTCTATAAGAGGGAGGAGGCTGAGAAAGAGCAAAGGCAGGAGGAGGGGAGCCATGGGGTGGGTGTGGAAGGTTTTTATCCTGGAGTAAATCTACACACCTCAGAGAGCCTGTCTGAGTGCCGGGTGTGAAGGAGCTGCCACTGTGGGAGGAGGGAAGGAGGCTGATATCATTATACAGTTTAAAGGTTGTGTTGTTTTGCACCTATTGGTTGAAGGGTTTGAAGGATTTATTTAGCCTTTTATCTTCCTTTCGGGCACCACCTCTGTGGAAGCTATACTGTTTTCACCCAGTTATTTACTTCATAAAATGGATATATCACATGAGTGTAAAAAAACCCAACAGCCCTCACACAGGTTTAAAAAGGAATGAAACAATAAAATACCGGCAAAGCCCTTTGACCAACTGGCCATTGTGGTCTCTGGCTGGTCAGCTCCAACCCTGGCATCTCTCTGCTGTGACAGCCCTCAAGGGAAAGTCAGCACCAGCAACATTTGTGCAATGGATCTTTTCCACCATTGAACTAGGTGGAGCTGGTTTGGCTGCTAATCCTATTTATGGCAGTCGTTGTATAGAGGCTTTTCTCAAGGAGTGGCTGGGGAACCCAGCCAGATGGGTGGGGTATAAATTATAACATGATTCTTATTCTTGTTGAGGGTACTAAGTGCAGCTCAAGTCTACTGGCACTATGAGAATAAGAAGCGCTTGAATTTTCCACAAGGAACCTTAAGTATTTGCTAGGCTAATTCAGTTGAGTGCTGCCCCCGTCCCAACAAATAGATCCTGATAGCAGCATTTCATATATGTAGTTTTAGTAAGATGAACCACTTGACTATCATGGTGAATTGTATTAAGGCTCAAAGGTTAGTTTTTACTTGTCCCAACTTGCTTGTGGTTGGCTTACCCTGTGAAATAGCAGCCTTGTAGGCGTCACTATTCTTTTTTGGAATTCTGCAAATTGGGCAGATGCTGGAACTGATTCTAAAGTGTATATTGACATTTTTGAACAGAACGTGGAGATGGGGGAATTGAGGACACCTGAAATTGAGGCACAGCCTTCAGTGGATTCCAGTGACGGTTCTTTTAGTGTAGCTGATATCCCTGATAGTACTTTCAGCATATCTACCTCGGAGATCTCACCAGTCTCTCAGCCCAGGTAAGCTATTCATTTTTTTGTTCATTTCCGCATCATATTACATCAAGAGGCATTTCACCTGCTGGAGATACTTTCTGATCAAGCAGTTTATAATTTTTCTATTAAAAATAACCTTTCATCTGTTCTAAACAGAAACTGAAAGAAGTGTGAACCTGTAAGATATTGTCAGGGACTGGACTGAGAAATGATGGGAGACCCCCCCCCCCTCTGCTGAACATTTCCATTGATTTAGAACAGTGGTTTGCAGAGGGGCATAGTCCTGAGGGGAAAAGCTGGGAAATACTGGGTGAGGAACATCTAGAAGAGGAAACACCAGGAGAGAGACAGACAGCTGGCAGATTCACTGTCTTTAGAAAGCATTCCTGACCCCCCTTTGCCTAAGACTAGACGGGCTTTGAGAGTGATAGAACAGAAAGCACAGCAGCAACAAGCTCAGATTACCCGACATAGGAGTGATGTAGATTAATGGGGACAGAGGGGGTGAACCTTTACTGGGAGCAACACCATTCCTAGAGAGATATGCATTCCTTTGTCTCTCGCTGTGATTATTAAAAAAAAAAGGTAATGCTCCTTTCTTTTGATCTGCTTATTTGCTGCCACCAGGGGAGGGATCTGATTCCCCGAAGCCTGACAGATATGTAGCCAACACACTGCATTATGTATTATATATACTGTATTCACTTTAAGAAAACTATGCTAGATTATCAGCTCTTCTCTGACTCGATTCATTCATGGCAGCAACTGATACCACATTAAAGTTAGGAAACTGCATTTGTTTTAAGTTGAATTATATTGACAAGGGTAGTATTGCTCCATAGCGAAAGATTCACTATTGGCATTTCTAATAATGCCAGTACAACAACAAAACCGTTTATTGTGAGGACCATGCCTGTACACAAATATCAACACAAATAATGCCAGTAAAGTTGCACACTTTCTGCAAGAAATAATATAATAAGTTATTATTTATTAATATTATTATCCCTCATTTTTTCCAGACTGGGACTCAAGCAGTGTATACAAATATATGCAAAAATGTAAAAACGTATAAAAGATGTTCCCTTACATATACTGTTTCATATACAGTGGTACCTCGACTTACGAACGACTTGACAACCGAATTTTTCGACTTACGAGTGGGGCAAATGGCCGCACGCTTACGAATTTCTTGACATCCAAACGGAAACAGCGGCGGTTTTAGATAGGGTTTTATCGACTTACGAAATTTTAGATGGGGTTGCTTCGACTTACAAATTTTTTCCGTTTCCAATGCATTCCTATGGGAAATCGCGTTTCCAATGGCGCTTTTCGACTTACGAATTTTTCGACCTATGAAGGTGCCTTCGAAACGGATTAAATTCGTAAGTCGAGGCACCACTGCATTGGGCTGTATGCAGTTCTTTGTCTTCTGTGGTTACCAGGCAACTGCTTTAATACAAGGGTGCTTTGATGTGTGAAAGTATTAGAAATTCCAGCAAAAGCATTAGTTCTTTCAGAGAAGTAAAAAGCATGTTTGTTTTCTTTTCCTTCAGTGCAATAGAAAACTCCAGTGCTGATATCCCTGTAGCTGAAGCCGAGCAGTCAGAGCCGGACTGTGACCTGGGTGGGGCACTGGAGGGGGAGCCTGAGAGTGACTCTGCATCTCTTGATACTTCACCAGAGGGGTGAGTAGCAAAATAACTGCTGCGATAGGCTGCTCCATTGATTTTCATTCTTATTTATTTATTTTTAATTATCATGTCTATTCTTCAAAGAGATGCAAGGTGGCTAACCAGTGCCGGATTTACGTATAAGCTAAGCAAGCTAAAGGTTAGGGCCCCACTCTCTTGGGGCCCCCAGAAAAATTTAAAGGAAAAAACCCCTGGATGTAATAGTAATTATTTCACTATTAACATAATTCTTAATTGTATTTCACTATTAATATACTATTAATATACTGGGCTGCATCAATAGGCGTATAGCATCTAGATCAAGGGAAGTAATAGTACCACTGTATTCCGCTCTGGTCGGACCTCACCTGGAGTACTGTGTCCAATTCTGGGCACCACAGTTCAAGAAGGATACTGATAAGCTGGAACGTGTCCAGAGGAGGGCAACCAAAATGGTCAAAGGCCTGGAAATGATGCCTTATGAGGAACGGCTTAGGGAGCTGTGTATGTTTAGCCTGGAGAAGAGAAGGTTAAGGGGTGATATGATAGCCATGTTCAAATATATAAAAGGATGTCATATAGAGGAGGGTGAAAGGTTGTTTTCTGCTGCTCCAGAGAAGCAGACATGGAGCAATGGATTCAAACTACAAGGAAGAAGATTCCACCTAAACATTAGGAAGAACTTCCTGACAGTAAGAGCTGTTCGACAGTGGAATTTGCTACCAAGGAGTGTGGTGGAGTCTCCTTCTTTGGAGGTCTTTAAGCAGAGGCTTGCCAGCCATCTGTCAGGAATGCTTTGGTGGTGTTTCCTTTTTTTTTTTTTAAAAAAATATTTTTATTAATTTTCCAATTAAAACCAATTATATCACATTCAATATTTCAAATTATACACATATATATATCAATCAGACCGAATGTTATGCCAAATCATCTAAAGAATTTTTTATTTGGGTTCCCATGCTTCAAGAAATTGGGAATTCCTCGCAACTGTCCACTGCCGTCTTTTTTCTAAAGTTCAAATCGTCCTTCAAGTTCATAATAATCCAGATCTTCCCCTTACAGTCACATAGATGTTTTCCACTTTCACGATTGTTTCCCAGCTGCTGATATAAATATCAAACAAAGTCTCACAGATGTTCTTTCTCCTGTGTGAGTTAATCAGTCCAGCCTCCCCATAAATCTTCTTAATGGAGCTCCTGTTGCGTTGAAGCAATTCGAAGTAGCGCCATCTTAAAAAGCTCAAATCACTTTCGCTTTTCTCTCATAGCCATGAAGATTTACGATCATTATAGAATTTACAGCTTTTCCAGGCAGGAGACTCAAACATCAAACCATAGACTCTTGGTAAATTAATGGATCTCCTTGCCCTATAGCTGAACTTAGCTTCAGGTCGCTGCTCCAATTTAAAGTGCGTCACAGCTCATAAATCCTCCGAACGCATTCAGAACTCCTTCCGTCCGACTAGGGGGGGGCTTTTCTCATCGGCAACTCCACATCTTTAAAAAAATATGCTCAGTAACAACAGTTATAAGGTTCAACTCACACAGTCTTTTGCTTCTCTTTCACTCCAAACAAGCCAGGACATCGCGTCCGGGAAGGTACGAGGCAACAATATGAAGAAAAAAAATAAAATAAAAACTCACTCCCCTTATCGCTCCGTCCCCATCAATCCTTCTTCCAGATGCAGTACAATCTTTGACTCCTCTCACTCGGCAGCATAAATTTCTCAGCAGTAAACAGCGCTTCTTTCCCTCCTTCTGAAGTATGTCCATAGATTTAAGCCTAATTATCTTCTTTAACCATGGAAATCCCCGCCATGCAGATTAGCGTCCGGGAGTCCTGGCCCTTGTAAGTGCTCAGCCCAAGCTCCCCCCACTCCAAAAACAGTCGGAGTGGGTCTGGGGGCATCGCGGGCCAGCGGCCCCTCTCCGTAACCCCCGGGGAGGGTAGGGGGTTGCCATTTACTCCCCTAGCAACCGCCAAATTCCTTACAAAGGTCAGAGAGATGGAAAACAGGTCCGCCATTCCTGCAGGCGGAAACCGGAACCCTTGGTGGTGTTTCCTTTGATGGCAGGGGGTTGGACTGGATGGCCCTTGTGGTCTCTTCCAACTCTATGTATGATTCTATGAAAGTTAGTAACTCAGAACAGCTTTTTATTGCCTGACCTTGCAGGTTTGATTTTCTTTTTCTGCTCCTTCAATAAGGTTAATGAGGGGCAGTCTTACTGTACTTGAAATACTTTTGACCACATGTCACTTTACAGAAGAAGCTGAAAAAGAAGCAAAAGTATTTTCCAGTGCCTCAGTTATGCTGTTTTTACCAACATCCTTGGCTAAGCAGGTTTCCTCTGGCTTGCTTTGCCTGTCTGTGTTGGAGGACAGACTTTTTTCACAGTTGAGACCATATGTTGAATATTGCTGCTCTTCACTAAAACACTAATTTTATCAAGTTCAATAGCAACGGACTAGTACTCTATGAGAATTCTGTGCTGTCTATATTCTATGGAATTGATATGTAAAAATATTTCAAGTTAGGTGTTTCTGATGTTGCTGTATTTTCAGCCTTGTAGGTCAACATATAGAAAATATATCTTCACATGGAAAGGGAAAGATAACTAAATCAGAATTCGAACCCAAAGTTCCTGCAGCGGAGCAAAAGACCACTCCAAAATCTGCGCTGAATGCTTCGGGTAACATAAGAGGGGAGGTAGGTGATAATAACCCCAAACACCCTGTAGGGATACGAATGGTTCAAGTAAATGTGTATCTCTCACAGTAAATGTCAAAGAACATTTCGCTCCCTTTGTGGTATGACATTTCTCAGCTTTATCCTTTCTGCAGTATTGGTTCTCGGTGCTTACTGTACTTTAAATGGACAGGTACTTAATGTGCTGCTTCTGTTATAGGTTCCTTTCAACTACTAGCAGATGATGCTCATATTTCAAATGTGGAAAATGCCAAGCACTACTATTTTAAGGGACCCAGGTGGCGCTGTGGGTTAAACCACAGAGTCTAGGGCTTGCTGATCAGAAGGTCGGTGGTTCGAATCCCTGCAACGGGGTGAGCTCCTGTTGCTCAGTCCCAGCTCCTGCCCACCTAGCAGTTCGAAAGCACATCAAAGTGCAAGTAGATAAATAGGGACCGCTCCAGCGGGAAGGTAAACAGCGTTTCCATGCGCTGCTCTGGTTCGCCAGAAGCAGCTTTGTCATGCTGGCCACATGACCCGGAAGCTGTCTACGGACAAACGCTGGCTCCCTCGGCCTATAGAGCGAGATGATCACCGCAACCCCAGAGTCGGACACGACTGGACCTGATGGTCAGGGGCCCCTTTACCTTTACTATTGGTTTTATTTCAACATTACTCTCCTGCTTTCCTGTGAAAGCGCATTCAAATATAAAGATGAATAGTAATGTTAAAACTTCCAGAACATTCAAAAGGCACTAAACTTGAAGTGCTTGTTGGAATCAGCTGGTTCGTTCCATCTTCACCCCTAGCTTGGAACTGGAGGGCAGACTGTTTCCAGGAAGAGCTACAGTTGCATGGACAGATTCTTGTGTGACTGTTCCGGTCAACAGACACGTCTGGAACTTGGCTTCACTGCTCTACCTCGGACAGTCATTGAGCTGCAAAGTGGTGGCAAAACTGAAACTAACCACAAGATAGGATAGCATACCATTTTAAAAAAATGACCTAAATGAAACATTTGTAAAGGGTTGGTCCTTAACAACTGTAGTTTCCCAGCATTTTGGAACTTGAGTGAACATAGAAAACCATTGTTAAATCAACATATTTCTTCTCAGTTGAAGATGAACAATGCTGGCCTTACAGAAATTCACTCTGAAACATTGAGAGTTCATGGCTTATCCTTTTTATGATTTTAAAGGAAAAACAGAAAAAACAGATAAGTCAATGGCAAAACTCCACTCCTTTCTTACTGTAAATATGTAGTAGCTTTCACCAAAGTGGTGCTTTCCAAATGTTTTAGATTACAGCTCCCATAAACTCTGACCTTCTCAGCTGGGTCTGATGGGATTTGCAATCCAGAACATCTAGAAGGCAACAGACTGGGGAAGGCGATACTAGATTCTCTGTTTTGGTATCTACAACCTTGTAAGTGATTGGGTTATTCCCTTCATGATAGTCTGAGTACTGCTGAGTCTCACAAGTATAGTAGGACACACATTTCATTCCTTTCTCTAACCAGCACATTTTCCACATCACATTCCCCTCAAACACAGGCTATGTTTTGCAAAATAATAATAAGAAAAATTGTAAAAGCAATAGAATGGTCAGCTTACCATTGAGCCTGCTGGTCATAGCTTGCCTTTTAATGTTTGGTTCTTGAAGCCTTACACTGTTTTGATTGCTCGCCTTATTGCCTGTCTTCTTCTTGTTTTTCGTTAATATCTGAAAACCTTGCAGAGAAAAGTAGGAGAAATTGACCCAACTTCTGTAATAAGCCCAAAGGATCCAGGAGATATTCCCACTTTTGACGAATGGAAAAAGCAGGTTATGGAAGTGGAAAAAGAAAAGAGTGAGTTCAGTGTTGTTTTTTTTGGGGGGGGGGGTTGTTGGGTTGTTCTTGAAAACTTTGAACAGAATTCTCCCTTAAAAATCAAGTATTTAGCACTGACCCTTTTTTTCCCTTGATTCATATACAGTGGTACCTCAGGTTAAGAACTTAATTCGTTCTGGAGGTCCGTTCTTAACCTGAAACTGTTCTTAACCTGAGGTCCCACTTTAGCTAATGAGGCCTCCCGCAGCCGCCACTGTGCGATTTCTGTTCTCATCCTGAAGCAAAGTTCTTAACCCGAGGTACCACTGTATAGACCACGACTTTATGTTCTTTAACTAAGGCAGTAGGTTTATTCTTTGTGTGAGCCCATCTGTCGTGATCTAGAGGGATTCTGCCAGGCTTTGATGATCCTGTGTTAATGCATTTGGTTTTTTTAGTCAAATTTATAAGAGAAAGTATAACAGAGAATATATGGAGTACACATGAAACCTAAACTTATATACTGCTTTAACAACATAAGGCATACAATTTGCCATATTTATGAAATTTACAGAGTACTCTTTTGTTTAGTTAGAAGTAAGAACCATTGTGTGTAATGAGAGCTTGCTTCCTGGCAACTGTGCATAGGATTAAAATCTATGGAATAGACAGGAATTACTTTTCTTTCTTGCTGTGGATTGTCTTCATACTACACATTTTGAGTGATTAAAATATTTTTTGCATTCCAAGAGATTCCTAATACTTAGACAGATTTAGCTCCAGAGATAAAAGTGGCCTTATCAGAGTTTGGTCTTATCCCAGATTTATGACCTTTGGGATGCCAGGGGAAGGAGAAGAAGAAAGTCCAGCCACATCTTAATGATTTTTTTTTCTGTACCTCCACTTGTGTAAGAAAAGATTACTTTTACATTTGGGGAGAGAAGGGATGCACGGCTGCGCTTGTCAGCCAAGAGACCAGTAGCTTTGGGCTCCTCATCCTTAAATCTTTCTAGCACAGTAGGTTATTAAATTAATCTGTAGCTTACTCCTTCCAATCCATTTCCCCATTGTGATGTATATTTTCTAAATTGTAAGCCTGAGGGTAGGGCACTGTGTTGTTTACAATGGAATATAATTGCTCTAGGAGCAGGTTTTTTTTGGCTAAAGAGCATTATTTGGCTAAAGAGATTATTTGTGAAATGCAAGTACAGTGGTGCCTCGCTAGACTAATTTAATTCGTTCCATGGGTCTTTTCTTATAACGAAAAATTCGTCTAGCGAATCCCATAGGAATGCATTGAATTTTTTTTTTTTTTGCCCATAGGAACGCATTAATTGAATTTCAATGCATTCCTATGGGAAACCGCGATTCGCTAGACAAATTTTTCATAAAACGAATTCGTCTAGCGAGGCAACCTCCGCTAGAAAAAAAACTTTCGTTAAGCGGAAATTTAGTTAAGCAGGGCATTCGTTAAGCGAGGCACCACTGTATTCTAAATCTGAGCAATTACAAATACTACTGTTAACAATGTAAGTATTGAATACTGCTGCCTTGTATATAAATTGCTTTAGCTTAGAAGCTTGGAAGTAATGGCATAGTGATCTTACTTATTCGGTGGTATGCTTCCTTTCGTACGCAGGTCAGTCAATGCACCCATCCTCCAATGGAGGTCAGCATCTCTCAAAAAAGGTCCAGAAAAATAGGAATAATTATGCTTCAGTAGAGTGTGGTGCCAAAATACTGGCAGCTAACCCAGAAGCAAAGGTAAGTATACCACCTCAAAGGGCATGTTGGTGGACATGGCAATACTATTGAAGATTCTGTCAGTTAAATATAACAGATTCATTGGTTTCTTGTGACACTGTTTCAAAGCTGGAGCCTTCTTGGCTCCCTTCTCCCCAGAGAATACACTGAGAGGATTCCCACTGCTGCTGGCTGGGATGGAAAACTTTCTGCCAGTCAGCTGCCCCTGGAGAGGGAAAGAGCTGAAGAGACAACTGGCAGTGTTGGCACCAACGAGAAGTGGCCATGCCAGCCCATGAAGGCGATGTTCCAGATGCTTTGGACTACAATTCCCGCCAGCTGCAGGCACTATGGCCAAGGTTTAGGGACGCTGGGAGTTGTAGTCCAGAACATCTGGAGGGCTACAGGTTGGAGAAGGATGAGCTAGAACAACTCTATTCCATAAATTTATGCTAGAATAAACTCATTTATCTTTAAGGTACCATAGCACTTCATCTCAAGAAAGAAAGAAAGATGCCAGCATTTTATGGCAGCCTAGATGGCATGGGGCTCTTCAAAAGTCCCACCCCAAATGGCCCCACCAATGAATTGGTACTGGGGAAGTAAAGTTCAGTAGGAGACTAAGGTTATTATGATAGTATTGATGAACTGAAGTTTTAGCCCTAATTTTTACATAACTTAAGCAGCACTCATTAAGTGCTCTAGAATCTTGTCAGGCTGGGTAATGAATAATAATAATAATAATAATAATAATAATAATAATAATAATAATAATTTGCATACCACCCTATACCTGCAGGTCTCAGGGCGGTTCACAAGACAAAATCACAATATAAAACCACAAAATACATATTCAATACAAAACCAAAAACAACCTAGTACCCCCCCAATACATTTTAAAAGGGCATGGGATGTCAGTTAACCCAGCCTTAGAGATCTGGCTGTGAGTCAGTGGATGAGATGTTTCTTAAACTTAGCTCTCCACAAATTAATGCCTCCACTGTTTATTGATCATCTTGGTCTTCATATTGGAGCATAAATTTATTACTGCTTTGTCTTGTTCAAAATGTGCCTGAGTATTTCTGTTAACACTTCTTTAGAAAGCCAACACATGTTTCTCCAGGATTAGCAGAGTAACACAGTATTACGAACATAAGAAGATGCCTTCTCTGTTGAATCAGGCCTTGGTCCCATCTGTCTTGCTGGCTGTGGCTCTCTAAGGTTTCAGACAAGTCTTTCCAGGCCTTACCTGGAGATACTGTATTTCAAATCTGGGACCTTCTGCACACGAAAGGTGGTCTCCTGCCATTGAGCTGTGTCCCCTCCAAATTGCTGTGTTGCAGTTAAATACTTTCAAACAACGTGACCTGTCTTCCGGGTTGTTGTCAGTGTTTTAACTGATAAGGGACACACAAATAATACTGTAAATTAAACCAAAGACATGTTGAGATTTCTAAAAGTACTAGCAGTAAAAAAAGGGGCAGGATTATTTTAAGTGTTATTAACACTTAATGAAGTGTTATTTTCCTTCTTTATAGAGTACATCAGCAATACTAATGGAGAATATGGATCTCTACATGCTGAATCCATGCAGTACTAAAATCTGGTAAGTGAAGTATAGATACGTAAGTGAAATAAATATCTGTTATGCCACTGAATTGTCTACAGTTTTTGGCAGGCCTTGGTAGGCAAGCATTGTATGCTACTAGCCTCTTGTGAAATGTGATTGCACCATGATATTGCAGCAATTTATAAAGCATTTTCAAAGAAGATGCTGGTTTCATCAGAGGGAATGGCGTTATACATAAGAAATAATTATTAAATATATAAAATGGCTTTGACTTTTAAATATATCAGTTGCACAGCTTCGTGATTTTTCTTTCTAGTTTTTCCCCCATATGCAAGTAAATGATTTTGTTAAGGTCCAAATATTACACAGCAATCACGTTTTCATTACAAAATCCAAAATGTAGGGAAAACATGGAGTTTGGCCAGTGTAGCACCTATTTTAATTCCTAAGAATGTTTCTTATAAAAGTTTTTCAAGAACTTTTAAGACGCAGTCTTGTAGCATCTTGAAAACTTATACCCCCTGCCCAAAAAGGTTTAGTCTTTAATACTTTGTTTTTTATTCAGGATTCATAATAAAACCTGACCGTCTGCATGTAAAATCCTATCTTCAGAATGGTTCAAAAACTTATAATTTGACTAACTTCCAGCTGCTTCTGACTGGAAATTGAGCCCTCGCTCCATTCTTTTATGACTAAAATCCTAGCAATGCTAAGTACCACTGAATTCCATGTGGCACCTGAGTAAGCATGCAGAGGCGTGGGCTGTAAAGCACATTGAACATTGGCTTATGGAAGGCTTGTCTGCCCGCTGTAATGCACCTTTGGTTTTCTAAAGATCAACTAAATTCTTACACAGAATTATTAACCATTTCACAACTTGGTCTTCAAATTAACTGTGCTAGGAATTCATCAAAGAAATGGAAGGAAATCTGCAGCTCTGCCCTGCATAAAGTCTACCTAAGCCCCCTGTCTGTGCCTCACTCAGCACTTGCCTGAGCAGGAAGGGACTTTTACGGATTGCTGGTGCTATCTGTATGTGAAAATGCACAGGAAGGGCATTTTGAAGCATGTTTCCATCCATACCTAGTCAATTCAGCTGGACTTTCTCCCCACCTGCCAGGTTTGTCGTTGAACTGTGTGAACCAATTCAAGTGAAGCAGCTGGACATTGCCAACCATGAGTTATTCTCATCTACTCCCAAGGATTTTCTGGTGTCTATCAGCGACAGGTATGTCTCAGGATATGTGAATGTAAGGTTTCTTTCTTTCACCGCAATGGCTGCTTAATTTTTATTATCTGGGATGGGCACATCATTACCAGTCGTTGGGACACCTATTTGATTTGTCAGTCTGTCATGCCAGCCGGGGGGTGGGCAAATTGATGAACAGAATAAGGTCTTGGTAGACCACAGCTTTAAAATTGCCAGCTTTTAAAGCCAAAATTACTGAGGTTACCACTGAAATCTTTTATTCTGTCCATCGTAACCTTGTACCTGCAATAGAGTGTTTGTGATGCCATTGCAATAACAGCGATTTTTGTGTATTATAAGGGAGGTTCTGAATTCGTTGGTTTCTGAGAGGTTACTGTGTGTTCATTCTGGTGTGTGTTATGTTCTAGGTATCCAACAAATAAGTGGGTCAAGCTAGGCACTTTCCATGCCAGAGATGAGAGAAATGTCCAGAGCTTCCCTTTGGATGAACAGATGTATGCCAAATATGTCAAGGTAAGTTTTTGACGTTACTCACTTGCCACTTCACATACCTACCAAAGTGTATGGCGATGTATACACCGCTCGATTGCAAGAAACCCTCAAAGTGCCTGTGCATTCCTGCACTGCAGTGGCCTTCGTTGTCCCTTCCAGCCCTACAGTTCTGTGATTCCATGCCTGCAGTGCCATAGGAGGATCCAACCAAGTCTGTATGAGTCACAAGTGTATGTGAATACTTATCAGGACCTAATCTTAGACAACTGCAAGTTGGGACAGTCATGACAGGTACCTAAAGCTGGAGGACCTCCTTCCATTCCTCCCTTGGCCTGGGCTGTTGGCAAAGAGAGAACGCCCCCGGCTGCTGCCTGTTTCTCTACACTTTCACATTTGCAGCTCCCCCCCCCTTTTTGTCTTCCAACTGCAGGTGAAAACAGGCAAGGAATACTGCTAGGGCATCAGCCCCAGACAGCATGTTGTGCCCCATCCCCAAAGATGTTTGCCTACAAGTTAGCCACCCCTGTTTCAAGATAGAATATGCTCTTCACTAACTCTCATTATTGTGTCCAGTCCAAATCCATTTTTAAAAAGTAGAAATAAATAGAGAATGAAATAGAACTGCTGGGCAACTTAAATGCTGGGTGCTTGTCCTTTTAAAAGTGACTACAACCCCAGGAGCTTTGCACCCCCCCCCCATAAAATATTTAACGGGGCTGGGTCTCCAAAGTAGATTGGCATTGCCATTCAAATGGGGTACATGGCTGCATCATGTGCTCAAGTATGCAGGGCGGGACTTACCTGGGCCCCCCGATATTTGATTCAAGCTTGTGCCCCTGACTACAACTGAACTGACAAACACCTTTGCTTGTTTCAAGTACAAGAGTTTAACTAAGCCAGGAAAAAAACAGCCCTAGAGATTATCTCCTGGATGCTTTAGGTCAGGCATGTCCAGCTTCAAGGAGGCTGTGATCCAGTATCAAAAACTGGCAGTGATCTACACACTCTTCCATTGTCATTCTTCAACTTAAACATACAAGGTGAGTCTTGTGTCCTCTGTATCCACGGGGCCTCTTTTAAAGGACTCACCCTGTATTATATTTGGCTGCGGAAACCCAGCCAGATGCGTGGGCTATAAATAATAAATTACTATTATGATGCTAAAAATAACATATTATTCCCCCTCCCCCGCCTCCTCCCAGGGTCCCTGGCGCACGTGGGAAGCCTACACACCCCAAAATGTCCAATTCCTCCTTTACCGGACAACAAGCTCTGTGGGGCGGGAGGCTTACTTTTGAGTAAACGCTGCTACGCTGGAGCTGGAATAGTGGGGAAAGTTCAGCGTCCACACAGAACTAGGAGGGAGGGGCGGGGGAGGGGCACCATTGTCTCTCTCCATGCGCTGCCCTTCCTGCGGCTCCCTCCACAGTGCTGCAACCCATGTGCCACACTGCCCCCGCCTCCCTGCTTGCGGCTTGCAGGGGGTGGAGCTGGACGCCTCGCGCCTTTCCGGGGCTGGCCAGCTGGTTGGGCGTTGGGTAAAGTCAGCGGTCGGAGTGGCGTGCTTGAGGTGGCGCCAGAACCAGCCAGAGTACTTGCTGTGGCGGCGAGCAAGCCTGGTTAAGCGGAGCCTTGATCTGTGGAGTCGCTCCGGCCATGGCCAAGCGCGTGCTTAGAGCCCCCGGGGGCCATGGGAGAGGACGGAGGCGACAAGGCAATCGACCAAAATCCATCCTGTGATTGACTGGTTTATAGCGATTGACAGGTTGGACATGTCTGCTGTAGGCCATCAGGTTATCTGACCATTTATACATTTAGGGCAAATTGTTGTTTGCAGGACGCTTCCTTGCAATGGGCTGCCTCCTCTATGCCAGGGCCAGCTGCTCCAATGCAGTTTGAGACACTGGCCTGAGGAGTTTCCCTCATCACAGGGGATGTTTTGCAGCATCCTCTGTAGAACCTCGGCTGACAGTCCTAGTTCTCCCTAGTCATCAGTATTCAGCTCCTGCTGCCCCCCATCTGTGAAGTGGGGGTCATTTGTGTGGAACCACTGTATGCCAAAAAGGGGCATGTGATGTGGAACCCAGAGAGTTGTAGGGCAAATAGTTGTGGAGGGGGAAAGTGTTGTGTGTGTTAAATAAAGGCACTAAATGGGGGAGAGGGGAGGTTCCATCCATGAAGAAGAAGAAGAGTTGAGCTTGGATGCAGCTTCAGTACCTGTTGGGGTTCGTGGGAAGAATGTGAGCAGTCTGCTTCTCATGCACCGGGTGGAACCCCAGCTCATGCCACTCTCCTTTCAAAATCTTCAACTTCCTTTTTTTACTAAGAGAAAATGAAGAGGGTTACCAAAGGTGAATGGAAACATGTGGAAGGGGGAAAAACATGGCTTTAAAAATCAGGTGAAAAATAAAATATTGTGAAAGTGGCTGCTGGTTTTCCAGGTACATACTCCTGCAGGGAATATTGTTAGCCATTCGCAACCAGAGATTTTGTACGTGAGAAGATGGCATGGAGACCAAATTTATTATTAATAAGAATAATGATTCATTATTTGTACCTCGCCCATCTGACTGGGTTGCCCCAGCCACTTTGGGCGGTTTCCAGCATATATAAAAACACAGTAAAACATTAAACCTTAAAAAGCTTCCCTATACAGGGCTGCCTTCAGATGTCTTGTAAAAGTTGTGTAATTCTTCATCTCCTTGACATCTGATGGGAGGGCGTTCCACAGGGCAGGTGCCACTACCGAAAAGGCCCTCTGCCTGGTTCCCTGTAACCTCACTTCTTGCAGGGAGGGAACTGCCAGAAGGGCCTCGGCGCTGGACCTCAGTGTCTGGGCTGAACAATGGGGGTGGAGACGCTCCTTCAGGGATACTGGGCTGAGGCCGTTTAGGGCTTTATAGGTCAGCCCCAACACTTTGAATTGTGCTCGGAAACATACCAATGTTTCCAATGAAGATCCTTCAGGACCAGTGCTATGTGATCTTGGCAGCCACTCTCAGTCATCAAAACATCAGATAAGGAGAATTAAAATACAGATTATAGGAACATAAACAAAATCTTTGGATTTGCATGCAAACAGGAGTTTAACAATTCCTGAACATGAACAGCCAGCCTTTTAGAAAGTAAATATAATACCCTTAGTAAAAATATACACAAAGGAATGATACATAAAACTGCAAAGCTTCTTCGTTCATATTCATAATTTCTACCTTAATGAGGCTGACTCTTAATTATGTATTGTACATAATGTGATTTATGTTTGATTTTCTAAGCCAGAGCTATGCAAACTGTGTCACAACACATTAGTGTGTCGGCTGCAGTGTGCGAATGCTCCCTGTGCTCCTCCTGGGGCTGGAAAGGGGTTAGTTTAACTTCCGGTTTGCTAGTAAAACTGAATTAATGTGTCACGAAATAATGCATGGCAAGTTTGGAAAGCTCTGTTCTAACCTATTATCTTAAAATAGGGAAGCCATTATATTTTGGCAGATCAGTAACTGATATTTGCAAGAGGCAACCTTAGTTAGTTTTTTTTTTAAGCTGTCTTCCAAAAACTACCTGTAGGTTTAATTCTTCTGCTGTAGTGCAGTTAGATGAAATCCAAAAGAAACAGATTTAGGAAGTAGAAACTAATTTTATATTATACAGTTAACAAATGAAAACATCTAATAGCAGTGTTTTTTTCCTTGGTATACAGTCGGTACTGTAATTTTTATGCATGTCAAGGTTTTGATCATATAACAAGGAGCTGCAATTTTACTCTGCATGTTATTGTAGACATTAATGTGCATCTTCCCTTCCCTTGCAAATGCATCCTTTGTAGCTATTATTTGGGGGGGAGGCAAAGAGGGAAGGAAGGGTAACAGACAGTGGTCATGTTCCATAATTCTTTAAGTCGCTAATATTGTTGCCTGTGGCCTGCATACTGTCTATTGACACTTCTTTCCCCCCTTTTCTCTTGCTTCAGATGTTCATCAAGTACTTAAAGGTTAGCAACATCTTCGTAACGTTGGGTGCCTAGAACATGGGTGTATTCTGTGGCTCAGCACACTAATGCATGGCAAGAATTAGAGTCGGGCAAGATCTTTTCTGCTACCGCATGGCTAATATAAACATTCTTTTTCTGTTTTGTTATGAAAACTGTTACTTGGTCCATCTGCAGGCCATTCATTATTAAATACTTTTTTTTAATTCTTTAGGTGGAGTTGGTATCACATTTTGGATCAGAACACTTTTGTCCTTTAAGCCTTATAAGGTAATAGTTGATGAAATTGAGCAGATGCTTCTAGTCTCCTGTCACCGTGAAACATATTTTTCTGGCGCTACCCCCCACCCCACTCCCCAAATAACTAACAACCCCAGCCACTCAGTTTCAAAAACGTTTGCAAAAGCCATTTATATAGAAAGACTTGATAACACTCACTGTAACAGATATCTTGAGAACTTAGTGGCTTTATCTATAAAGTTGTTGTGTACAAAGAGGAAATGTGTGAAGTCTTGAAACAGTGAGAACTTTCATCTGCTATGCACCTCAGTTTTACACAGGATGCCACGTAGAAAAACTCCCTCTGAGGAGATGAAAACTGCCTCTTGCTTCTATTTTAATAAAATACTTTTTTTTACAGGGTGTTTGGAACTAGCATGGTAGAAGAATATGAAGAAATAGCTGATTCACAGTACCAGTCTGAAAGACAAGAGCTTTTTGATGAAGACTATGGTAAGGAAGTAGCCTGGTCACAATTTAAGGTTAGATTGATTTTTTTTTTGCTAATCATTTCTAAATAATAAGCGAACCCAGAATGCTGGGCAGGCAAGGTGGCTAAAAGAAGTCCTGAGGCCACTAAGCTGGGCAGGGGAGGAAGCCTGACAAAGACCAACCATGGTGAAGGGTTAGAAATGGTGAGGTGAGCTTTTTGTATATTGCAATTACCCATGAGATCATTGTGATATTGGTCTAAAACTCTAGCTGTGAAAACTCGAGGTGGGGGGTTAATTGAAGCAAATTTCAAGCATACCTTTGCAAACTGCAGGTAAAACTCTGAAAATTAGAATATAATCGGAAAGTGCATTTATTTCAGTAATGCAACTTATTATTTTTTCTTTTAATTTTTACAAATGCTTTCTTTTGGAAATTCCACAGTAATAAAACAAATAGTTACAATAATACAAAAATAAACAAAAAACCCCATCGCTTTTACTTTTCATTAAATACATGCCATTTATAATTGACCTGCCTAATGACAAATAATTACAATTACAACAAATAAAGGCTTGACATATCTTGCTTTGCATGCCATGCATCTATCTCATATATTGGGTTTCGCCTTTTAAGTTGCATTACTGAAATAGATGCACTTTTCGACGATATTCTAATTTTCCGAGTTTCACCTGTATAAGGGCTCGAAAGTGCATTTCCTAAACCTGGTGAAATTTCAGTAAGAGAAGTGGTTGAATAAGACTGCAGTCAGAGAACGGGATTTAGTGCCTTACAAAAAAAAATTCTGCTGATTTCTTGCAAGATCAGCAGAAATGGAATTAATTATGCAGAATAAATGGTGCAAATTGCATAGATTCTGTCAGATTCACCTTCCCTAGGCTCACAATTCCTGATATATATTTTTAGTATCCTTCCATGAGCCATGGGCTTTCCCTTCAAAGGTCTATATCCAGGAACATTTTTCAAAGGGGCCCAAAGTCAAAGGGACCCAAACAGTGGCAGAGCAGCAAGATTGTAAATACCGTTGCTAGATTTGTTAAAGTGCTTCAGTTTTACTGAATATTAATAAAACTGTATCAAAATTAAAAAGAAGGCTCTTACGCCTTGCAAGTTACTGGTAGCCTCATGTTTGCATTCATTGTTCATAGCATTGTAAGGCAAGAGATTTATTTTCACAGTCAACTGGGCAGAATACTGCTTGCATGTTTTTCCTTCTGCCCTCACAAGTAAGATGACTGGAGACTTGAAAATTTGGCTAGGAGGCTGGAATCTATTTTGACAGAACTATGCCTCCTTGTGTCTATAACCTTGTCTCCATAAGTTTCATCACCACAACTCTATAATGGCAAAAGCCATACCTAGGGACAATTTTGCAGCTTTCGACCTGGATTTGACATGAAGAGGTTAATATTTTGTCCTGGGAGTATTTTAATAAAAAGATGACATACAGAAATTTTAGCACCACCTATTCTAGTCACTTTATGAAGTGCTCTAGAGATAAAAAGGTGTGTGATTTGCATATAAGTGTTTTCTTCTCTTGTAAGCAGATTATCCTTTGGACTACAATGCAGGAGAAGAGAAATCTTCAAAAAATCTTCTTGGCTCTGCCACAAGTGAGTAATTACAGGGATGTGTTTTTGAGGGGGAGCTAAGATCCTCTACACATTCTTAGAATCCATGTAGGAAAGAGTCCAGAAATTTACCTTGAAATGCATAAAGGGCAGAGACATTGAGAGGCAGTTGCCAGGTGGATGGAAAAGTTGGAAACTGCTCTAACAGAAGCAGCATTGCTTGTAAAGATTTCCACGATTTCCAGTTGCACAATATGTAGTTGTGTAGTGGTTAGTCTTAGGCTGGGGAGACCTGGATCTACTTCCCCACTTGTTCCTTGGAGCTAATTGGATCACCTAAGGCTGAGAGCTGAACTTGCGTGATCATCTGTTTGGGCAGATGGAAGAATCCCTTCCTCTTTATCCTCCCCTCAGATACTAACAATGTAGCAAGTGGCTAAGACCAGTCAAGCAACTTGGTTCAGGTTTTGGTTTGGCTTGACTCTCTGGATCTCAGTGCAGCAATAGTTTGCTGCTGTCTACACAGCTATTAAGAACACTCTGAAAATGCTTGGAAAAAACCGTTTTAAAGCTCACAGTGGAAAATTTCATTCCGATTTCAGCTCTAAAGCGCCATCTGGTGTCACAGTGTTATAATGCATTTATAATATTTTATTTTTACTAGTACAGTAACCTTGGGTTACAAACACTTCAAGGTTACAAACGCTTCAGTTTTACAAACTCCGCTAATCCAGAAATAGTACATCAGGTTAAGAACTTTGCTTCAGGATGAGAACAGAAATCGTGCTCTGGCGGCGCGGCGGCAGCGGGAGGCCCCATTAGCTAAAGTGGTGCTTCAAGTTAAGAACAGTTTCAGGTTAAGAACGGACCTCCGGAACGAATTAAGTTCTTAACCAGAGGTACCACTGTATAGCTGAGTCCGAAGATAACTACTTTCTCAGTTCTGAGAAACACAGGCAAATGGTTTGTTTGAAGAGTGACCTTGCTTGACATGGGCTGCTAAATGCCAATACATGGACTCCCCCTAGCACTTTTCTCTGCAGGTGGGAATGCTGCTCAGCCATCTCGGGGTGTGGGTGTGTGTGTGCTTGGGTGAACTGAGCCTTGGCCACACTTGGGACTCAGCACTACGTTAGGGGTGTGCAGTTTTGCTATGTGTGCATAATCTGCTGCCCAGAAACTGCACCAGCATGTGGGAAGGAGCAGCTTCGAAAAGACTGGTTTTCTGCAGGCTTTCTTGTGATTTTTAAAAAAATTCCTTCAGTAGCACCTTAAAGACCAACTAAGTTTTTATTTTGGTATGAGCTTTCGTGTGCATGCACACTTCTTCAGATTTTTAAAATTTGTCTATTCGATCCTTTTAATTTTTTAGATGCCATTTTGAATATGGTGAACATTGCTGCTAATATGCTTGGAGCAAAAACTGAAGAAGACTCAACTGACCAAGGTATATTATCGCAACTTGTTGAAGTGAAGTAACCTTTTTAAATAGATGTGGGGTGGTTGTTTTTGGCTCAAGTTGGGTTTTGTTTCCACCTCTCCATAATGAAGACTTCTCCCCAGTTCTCTAACCCAGTGCTCCCCAACCTTTTTATCGCCGTGGACCAGTCAACGTTTGGTAATTTTACTGCGGCCCGCTGAGGGGGGGGGGACGTTGATTGTTTATATTTTATTCAGATTGTTTTGATTTAATAATTTTAATTTAATTATATTTAATGTTCCTTGGGCGGCCCGGTACCAATTGATCCACGGACCGGTACCGGTCCATGGCCCGGGGGTTGATGACCACTGCTCTAACCCACAGGTAGATGAACCAGTAGCTGTGCTAAGCCGTTCTAGCTCTCGATTGCAGTAGCCTTCCCAGAGATCCATGCAACAAAGATATTATCCTTGGGGAAAGGGTTGCGATTCTTCTTCTTCTTCTGCACTGTGTCCTCCTGTGGCAAATTCAGCATTTTATTGGTTGATCTACTTCCCCGCAGCCTCAGGGAGCCTGGTCTGTGGCTGCTTAAACGGACTCTTTCCTAGGTGCTGCCTGGCTTTCTGTTGCAGCCAGGGCCTCTAACATGTCTGTCCTTAGAAATATTGGACGTGATCCTGGGGAGTGGACATAGGCTTATAGTCCCATCGTACCAACATCTCATTTACAGGATCTGAGTTCTTCACAGAATCTCTGGATGCCATTTCAATGGAAACCTAAGACAAAAAAGAAGAGAGGGATGTCTATCTCCCAAGTCCAGCTACAAGCATTTCACCCAGACATGAGCTGCTAATTGAAATAGCCACTGCCTGAGCCAGTGGCAATCGAGCCTGATCCCAGAAATGCCCCCCCCCCCCAAAAAACCCCCTGAAATGTGTGAGCAATCCTACGTCACCTCATCAGATGAGATGTCACTCTTGCATGGCTTCTCTGACCCATGTTAGTGTCCTGCTGATGAGAACTTCTGCCATTAGTGGGCGACCCATTTGCCAGTTGCAGATGCAGAGGAGCTTCTTATGCTTCAGTTTCACGGGTAGCCCCTTTCAGGACTACATGTTCCCATTTTGTTTGTAATTTTCATGGTTTGTTGTAGCGCACCTGTGTCTCCATGGGTGCCGGAGTACCCTAACCTGGATGACATAATAATAGCAGCAGCAACAACAACAATTTAATATTTATATGCTGCCCATCTTGAGTGGGTTGCCTCAGCCCCTCTGGGTGGCTTCCAACACATATAAAAACATAATAAGATGTCAAACATTAAAAACTTCCTGATACAGGGCTGCCTTCAGATGTCTTCTAAAACCTCTGCCTGGTTCCCTAAAACCTCACTTCTTGCAGTGAAGGAACCGCCAGAAGACCCTCAGAGCTGGACCTCACTGTCCGGGCTGATACTAGAGAAATGCCTAACTACATCTGTATGGATGGAGACGTCTAAGGCAAGCCGCTTTCCCCAATCCTCCCCATTGTTCTTCAGTCTCTACATGGGATCTGAACACTGCTCTGAATGCTCTCTCAAAACGCCATTTCTCAGCCATGGCTCTGTATACTCTTAAGAGTTACCTGCTAAAAACACCCTTCTACATGGAAATGCAGTTTTCTCAGAGCTTGAGAAATGTGCTCTTTCCATAGGTTTAAGGTCCATAGGTTCCATAGGTTTAAGGTCATCTTTAGGCTGGGGCCATTTGTTCCCGGGCTAGCTGTCTAGTTCAGTATTGCCTGGTCAAACCAACAGTGGCTGTCTGAGTTTGCAGGGAAGAGAGCCAGTGTGGTGCAGTGGTTAAGAGCAGTAGACTTGTAATCTGGGGAACCAGGTTCGTGTCTCCGCTCCTCCACATGCAGCTGCTGGGTGATCTTGGGCTAGTCACACTTCTCTGAAGTCTCTTAGCCTCACTCACCTCACAGAGTGTTTGTTGTGGGGGAGGAGGGGAAAGGAGATTGTTAGCCGCTTTGAGACTCCTTCGGGTAGTGATAAAGCGGGATATCAAATCCAAACTCCTCTTCTTCTTTCAATCCCAGACCTGCCTGAAGATGTTGGGATTGAGCCCCTGACCATTAGATGATAAAAGCATGCGCTGCACCTCTGCACTATGACCTTGCTCACAAGGGAGTGTTTGACCTAGCAGCCAGCGACAACCTATGGGGCAGTAGAGACTAGACTTCAGGACTGGAACAGTATACTGTAAACACACTGCTTAGGAAGTGTATTTCAAGGCCCTCCTTCCCTGTCATTGTTCTTCTTCTATGGTTCTTATTATAGTTAGGAGTGAGGTAGAGGAGGATGGCTGTCCCTTTGCATTTAACTTTCAACCAACAGCCCTGCCTGGTTACAGAAGAGGATTTTTTTTTAAAAAGGCTATTTGTTTTTGTTTTTATTCTCTGTGTTTAACAGTCTTATCTGGAATGTGATATCTTATAAATCTGCATGTCTCTTTGATAGGAAACAAAAGTGTCTCTGAAAATACAACTGCCAGTTCCTGGCCAGAACCTAAACTGCCGGAGCCCACTACCATTCCCTCCTTAGAGTAAGTGATTTGTTTGTGTGTGGGACTTGTAAGCTACCCAGAGTCTTTTTTAGCAGATTGCAAATAATATAAATACAATCAAAAGTACCATTAAGATTAGAGCCCCCATGCTTTCCCATGTCTGTCCTCACCCACATCCATGACTCTTGGCTTGACCATCCTTCCCTGGGTTGTATTCCAAACATGACGTCAGCCCTTAGTCAGCCTTTCCTGGGCCCCTGCAATCCAGCTCTACCTTGGAATAGTTTATATCTTCATCTAGTGCCTTGTATGGAGGGGGATGTCCATTCTCTCTCACTCTCGACCCATTTCCCAGAACAGTTGCAATCAAATTTAAAATATATTTGGTCCAAAAATAACTTCCTGACCCTCAGTGATCCTGTAGTATACAAGACCTTGATATGAAACTCTGGCCATATGTGGAATTGCATATGGCAGGGCAGATCTCTGAAGCCAGACTCTGTTAGGAGAATGGCAGTAACTTTCGAGTTGGCAGAGGTTTTAGGGATCTGCTAAACTGCATCTTGATGTGTACTTCTAAACTTTTGTTTATAGGCTTGTTACTTCAGAGATCCTACAATTGGATAAAGAGCTGTTAGTCTTAGATGCAACAAGAGAGAGCCCGATTGTTCAGTTAGTCCATGAATATGAAGAGGAAGCAATTCAGTCCACAGTGACCTTACTGCCCAGTGATGAGCAAGAAGAAGACATACCATGGTTTGAGTCTGAAACACAAATCTATTGCTATGAACTATTGACAGTCTGTTGCATTTCCAGTTTCTCAGAGTATCTGTACAAGTGGTGTTCAGTGGTGGAGACACTTCACCGTTACTGTAGCAAAAGTGACACCAGTTGGGGAAAATACTACTCGGCTGCTACTTGGCAGGCCCAGCTGGTTCCAACCAAATCGTTGCCAGTTTTGGTGCATGAACATCCTTCAGAGAAATTGGACACCTTAATTGCAGAGCCATCTGAAATGGTTGTCGGGGTCTTAAGTAGCATCTTGAATGGGGCTGTGATCAATCAGACAGAAGGCACTTTTGAACTGGAGCCCAGTCACCCACAAACTGTGTCTCAGTCCGTTCTCTTGGATGCTACAACAGGTGCTGAGTCCCTGTCTACAGTTGAGGCATCCTCGGAACCTCCAAAACTTGAAGCCGTATCTGAAACCCCAGAGGCCCCTTCACAAGAGGAAAGTCCTTCTTCAGAAGATGGACTTGTTGGGTCTGCTGCAGAGAATCCATCTGCAACCAGCATTGGAATTGAATTCAGTGACATGAACACAGATGAAAAAACCTCAACTGAAATTATTTCAAAACCGACAGAGACTATTCCACAGTCTGAATGTACAGTAGCCACAGAAAGCTATGAGGGCGAAGCAAAAATTAGTTCTTCAGACGCGGAAAAGCAAGTGGTGTCTCTTGTGGAAACATCATCTTTAGAAATTAAGGACGATGAGCAGACAGCTGAGGAAGCATTTCTTGCTATTCCTGTTCCACGGACGGCTACAGATTTTTATGCCGAATTGCAGAATTCCACAGACTTGGGTTATGGAAATGGGAATCTTGTTCACGGATCAAATCAAAAAGAGTCTGTGTTTATGAGGCTCAATAACCGCATTAAAGCCCTGGAAGTGAATATGTCTCTCAGCAGCCGCTACTTGGAAGAACTGAGTCAAAGGTAGGTCTAGCTTTCCATAGCCTTGTATTTTCACTTCTGAGATGTTTTAAAAGTTGATGAAGAAAATTGGTGGGACTAAACTAAACTACTTGCACCCTGAGTATGAGCTAAGCAGCTCCAAAAGTTCTTAAAGGAGATACTGGATCACTCACATTCCTAGGGAGGTGGTTCTCTAAGCTTCTTTTTAGGGGTGCTGTTTCCTTACTAAGCCAGTTGAGGAACTTTCTGTTAGCTAAAGTATGTTCAGTGGTTTAAGAGTGATACACATCAAGTGTGCTTAGGAGAACATGAAGGCCAGGAAGCGCAGCCTTACTGCACTGGGCAAGATTTCTTCTGCGTGTCCCAAACTTCAAATTTTGCTTCAAGGTGCAAAGGGTCCTTGTGCACATTTAGAAAAATGATTTAAGCTAGATACTTGCTTGCGAAAGTAGCCTTTTCAAGTTGTATTGAGAAAGCTGGATATATCAGTGTAAGTTTCAGGGTGCAGCAGTAGCATAAGCAACTACCATACTTCTCCGTCTATTTTGGTGGACTGAAATTTCAGAAAATGGGGGGAGATGGCAAAAAGTTGTAGAACTTCTTTTGGGGAGGATTTCCGAGGGTTGTTGAGCTTCTTTTGGGGGGGGATGCCAAAAATCACTCACCTGCACACATCGCAAAATCCGTCTCCCACCTGTCCCCTTGCCGGCTGAAGCTGCCAATCGCCTGCCCAGTTGCCACAGCGTTGGCCAATCACCACCACCCATTGACACAGCAACCAATAACACGCACAATAGCTGTTGACAGTCGCGGCAGCAGCCAATCAAATGTCCACCCTATGCACTACCCAGCAATAAGACGACCCCCTCTTTTTAGCATGAATTTTAAGGGGGGAAACCTAGTCTTATACATGGAAAAGTACTAATTCAAAAGGTTTACTTGTGGGTGCTGTCTTAAGATTCTGTTTAACTCACTTTGTAGATATCGCAAACAAATGGAAGAAATGCAGAAGGCTTTTAATAAAACTATAATAAAACTTCAGAATACTTCACACATAGCCGAACAGCAGGTATGTTTACTGTGTGCAGCCTTGTTTCTCTTGTAATAGCGCAAAAAAGGGCCTAACCATGAAATAAAAGCGAAATAAAATAATATTTATTATTATTAAATTGTGCAGAGCAGACCCAGGTTTCACTTTATTTGCCTCTTAAGTACTCGCAGGTCTCATTTTTCCTGGAAATAGTCCATTAGTTGAATGTTTGCATAGTGAATTGACGATTTCCATTGATTCCTATGGGAAATTTTCTAAACCACAGAAGTTTGACTCCAAAATGATGAAAAAGCCAAGGACAACCCTCTGGGGCTTTACTAAAATACAGATCACTACAGCTTCTCAACCAAACTGCAAAAGGCAAACAAGGAAGTGAAAAAAATGTTCTCTTGTTTTGACTCTGCAGTGTGCATACCGTGTTTCCCCCTTTTTAAGACGTAGTCAGAAAGTAAGACATGGCAGGGTTTTTTTTAGAAGTAGGAGAAATAAGACGTACCCTGAAAGTAAGCCATGGTGCCGCCATTGTCCCCATCGCCAGCAAAGCAGCTACCGGTAGAGGCGTGGGGGGGGGGAGACGCCTCTTGCCGGAGTTCTGCCCCGCCTGCTCCTGACTCGCGGGGAGAACAAAAGGGAGAGGCGCGAAAAAAAAGACGCCACTTCCTGTTCCTGCCGGGAGCAGCAAACCAGCGAGAGGCCCGGGAGAAAAAGGCGCCTCTTGCCGGAGTTCTGCAGCCTGCTTCTAGCGTGCAGGGAGCCAGAGAGCGAGAGGTGGAAAAAAAAAAGTCTCCTCTTGCCCGAGCCCTGCCGCCACCGGGACTCAGAGGAAACTTGCCGACAAAGACGACTGAAGGAGCGAGAAGCACTGTCGCGTGCAAGGAGATAAATACAGGAGATAAAAACTGTAAGGAACCCCTGTTGAGAACTTGGCGCTTTTGAAGCTTCTCTCCTTCTTTCCCTCCTCCCGTTTTTTTAAGGTAGCATTGCCCCAAGGATCGCTTTCCTCCTGCTCCTCCTTGCCCAGCTGATTTGTGGCTGAAGGAGGGGTGATTCTTTAAAAATCTGCCGAGGAAACGATCTTTATGGAGGACAGGGAAGTTTTGTTTATCAAGGCAGCTTTGCCTCAAGGCAGATTTCCTCCTGCTTATCCCTGCCCAGCCACTGGTGTTTGTGGCTGAAGGAGGGGTGATTCCTTAAAAATCTTCCGAGGAAACAGATCTTTATGGAGGAGGACAGGGAAGCTTCTCTCCTCCCCTCCCTCTTCCATTTATTTTAAAAAAACAACCAAGGGCTTTTCCATATGACCTGTTTGTTGGCATTCAAACTCAAAGCTTTTAGTCTTTATCATCCAGACTTCATTGAGCAAGCATTCATTCCAACTTGCTTGTGGAGGGTGTTTGCAGGTTTTTCCATTGACAATTTGTTCATCCCACAGTTCTCAGTGGATTTCAAGTTTCCAAACAACACAAAGTTCCAATAAAAACAACAAAGTGGTTTTGTTGCACTAGGACAACTCAGCTCTTTAATCCACTTTAATTGTGCCAAACTTAAAATTGCAATATGCTCTTGAGTCCCCTGTCCTGAGGTGCCAAAATTTAATCTTTTTAGCCATTTCTGGACACCTAAAAGCAGCCATTTAACATTTTTCTCTATCCCCCCATAACCAGCCAGAAACAACCCCCAGACAATATGGCTGCAAAAAGAAGGAGCTATACAGTTGAGTACAAGAAAGGAATTGTGGAGGACTCCCAGGGCAAGAATCTTACAACTTTCTGCAAGGAGAAGAATTTGGATATCCGAATGGTCCAAAAATGGCGGGCAGAATACGATAACCTCAGTCTACAGGTGGTCATAGGAAATGCTAAGAAGCGTAAGTGTGGTGCAGGTCGGCAACCTTCAGTTCCTGAGCTGGAAGACATGATCAGTGAGTGGATCGCTGAAAGGAGAGCAAAGGCTTTGGTTGTGCGCAGGGCTGATATTCAAGCATTTGCCCTAGCAATGGCATCACAATTTGAAGTATCCCCTGAATTCAAAGCATCACAACACTGGCTGGATGGCTTCCTTCAGCGATATGAACTGTCTCTCAGAAAATCAACAACACTGTTTAGGTTGGAAGATGCTGAAGTTGTTAAGCGAGCACTTGCATTCAAGTCCTTTGTTGATGGCATCGACTTTTCTAAATACCAACTTTGCAACATGATTGCTATGGATGAAACTGCAGTGTTTATGGGTCAAGGAGCCCAAACAACAATTGAACAGAGGGGTGCCTCCTCAATCTACGTTCCCTCCACTGGTCATGAAAGTTCTCGAGTTACCTGTATTTTGGCAATTCGTCTGGATGGAAAGAAAGCCACACCTGTTATCATCGCTAAGGGCAAGAAAGATAAGATTGAACGTGTTTCTGGCATTTATGTTCTGGAATCCGAAAAAGCCGGGTGCACACAAGCAGTTATAAGGAGGTGGCTTGATTTAATGCTGCCACTTGTTACGCGAGGTGGTCAAAGAGGTCTGCTAGTCTGGGATTCAGCCAGCACTCATCATGCAAAAGACATGAAGAAGTTCCTTGCAGAGAGAAGAATAGATCAAATAATGATTCCTGCAGGAATGACTGCCTATCTGCAGACTCTTGATATTGCAATAAACAAGCCATTCAAAGACCATTTGCGTATGGAAATCAACGACTACATTGAAAATAGAATGACAAGAAATCAGCGTGGAAACTTTGTGAAACCTAACCTGCAAGAGGTCGTGAATTGGGTGAAGAATTCATGGGATAAAATCACTGACAGTGTTGTTGCCAATGCACTCCGAGCAGGTTACCTGGATAAGAGGTGCTCATTTACTGAGAGCTCTATCGCTCAACATGAAAGATTGGGGCCAATGGTTCTAAAGGAACTGGAATTGCAAGAAATGAAGGATGGAATTCCGGGTTTGGAGTGTTATGATGATGTTCCAGAAGAAGACGACTTAACTATAATTGAATAAATGTTGATTGTTGTATGCTCCAGAAGAAGATGACTTAATTTTAATTGAATAAATGTAGATTGCTGTACCGTACCATACTGATGCAATAAAAATAAGACATCCCACCGAAAGTAAGCCACCCTGTGTTTTTTTGAGGGAAAAAAGTTATAAGACGGTGTCTTAAAAAAGGGGAAACACGGTAGTACTAAGTCTTTACTTTCAGATAAGTGAATTTTCACATAGCGAGCCTTCAGAAAGTCGGACCTGTGTGTATACGCAAGTTTTAAAAAGTCAACAGTTCATGTTTTTTCTAGATGGATTCCCGTTAGTACCCTTCTGTAATTTTAAATGATGGCTACAGAGTAAAACAGCTTTATTTGGTTTTAGTTTGTAGCTTAGGCCATTTCTTCTGTATCTCCTGTAGTTGATGCTTTCCCCTTCTGCTTAGTGGACTTCTTCTGAAGCAGAATATGCAGGACTGCTGCTTAGCTCGTGAAGCCAAAGAGACACTTTGGGTCAAACTACATTTTCTTTCTGCAGCCTGTAGCAGCATCTTGTGAACTGGAGTGACCTGAGTGCCATAACAACAGAGAAGCTTTCAAACCCCCCACAAAGGTGGGGAATAGAGCTGAGATCTTGAGCATTGTTCTCAGTGCAGAATTTTCCTATGCACCAGACATTTGGTCTGTTAAGCAAAAAATTAAGGGTAATCTAAAGGCTGCCAAGAAGGAACCCCTAGTTTATTTTGTTCACATGTTCTAGGTATTTCTTATTCCCTCATCTTGTTCTTTAAGCCTTGGATTTGTGTCCTCATTAGTATTTAAAACAAGGGCATGCCTTCACTTCACTTCACTTCACTTCTCTTCTCTTCTTTGCCTAGGATTTGAAGCAGACAGAGGCCATCCAGCTGCTACAGGCTCAGCTGACCAACATGACACAGCTAGTCTCCAATCTGTCGCTAACTGTGACTGAGCTAAAAAGAGAGGTAAGTATCTGAATATGGAACAATGTTTTGCCAATGGAATGCTAAACCTAGAACTCCAGCTGTAGATTGTCGTGTAAATAATTCTGTATTTGAGTAAAACAGATTGCCTACAGATAAATGTGAAGTAACTTACCCAGTGCAAAAAGAGTTTGTAAGCTCTCCCCTCCCTGGGTACCGGGATGCTCACAGGGACTCAGGTGGCCTCATGAGAAGATGCTGTGAGAGCATTCCAGGCTCCTGGAGGTGCTGTGCTGGTTCCAGAAGCCCTGGGATGGTCACTCAGGGGTTCAGATCTAAGAGTTTGGGGAAGGTTGGTTGCCTTGAGCACTAAGACCACAAGACTGGACCTCTTGGAGACTGTTGTAAAAATAAAGTAATGCCCAAAGGCCTTAGAATATTGAGTATATTTCCAGATAATGATAAAATTGTGGGGGTGGTAGGCCTTTCTCAGCAATTGCTCTATGGATCTCATACTTTTGTTGATAGAAATGTGGTAGCACTTCATCCAGGCCAGCACATCATGCCATGTTTCAGCCGCTCAGCTACATGTATGTATTTCACATTTAACCCTTTGAAATCTGTCCTTGTTTAGGTTTCTGATCGCCAAAGCTATCTTGTGATTTCCTTGATACTCTGTGCCATCCTGGGTTTGATGCTCTTTCTGCAGCGTTGCAAAAATAAATCAGAGTTAAATTATGATTACTTCTCAAAAGTTCCCAAAAGTAATCACTATCCTAGTCCAAAAAGGTAACGTGTTTCCACTTTACTTTTGATTTTTTAATTGTAAGAAAGAACATGCCTATAAGAGTCTTTCTGTATTTGATGCTGTCAATCTTCTTGGCGCTTCTGCCGCCAGACAGCTTTGGAAACTTCCTCCCTAGGGAAGCCAGACTGGCTCCCTCCTTGTGGTCCTTCCATCAGCAGGTGAACTGGCTGCTGGGAACTGGCTGCTTTTCAGAAAAGGGCTGGTGCCATGCTGTTTTTATTGTAATTATTTTTATGGTTTTAATAGATTTTGTGTCGCTCTTTGTTTATATAGCTTTAATTCTATCAAAGTTTGATTGTTTTTAATGTCGTCCCCCCAAACCTCTCCATTTTCTTTTGGTTTTCATAGACCACAAGGGTACACACAATGTCTGTTTTCAATGCCCAGAATCCTTTCTATGAGTCACTTACATTTGGTGTGAGACCCTGTTTTCATAGACACTGTGAGGTTGAGGAGAAAGAAGGGGCCATGACCTTTCATTCTTTCACTTAGTGTAAGTGCAGAGTTTTTGTCCCTATATTTTTAGCTGCCCTTTTTCTTAGCTGTAAGGTAGGGGCCCCCCATCCCCCACCCAGGCAGGCCCCTACCTCCACTCGGCCTAGTCTGAAAAGCTGAGCCGAGATAGTGTGGAGAGGGCAGGTTTCATCCCTGTGTCTCCCCCCACCCTGTTCCAACCCATTACCTATCCCTGCCCCCTATTCTGCCCCCCTTCTCTCCCCCCTCCCGAAAGGCCCTACCTCCACTCGGCCTAGTCTGGAAAGCCAAGCCTGTGGAGAGGGTAGGTTTCCTAGGTGTAGTACCAGTGTAGCCGTCACTAGAGGGCGCTGTGTTGTAACCTCTCCTGTGCTCCCAGCATGCACTTGCGGGTGATTTGTGAGTTCTGGAAGACATTGTTTTGGGGTTTTTACATGGCACAGGTGTGACATCTGTCTTAGGTAACTTTCTAAGGTCCTTCGGACATTCACATGTGATGTTGTGTCAAAATTTGAGCGCAATCAGTCAAGCGGTTTCGGTGAAAAGTGGACACCCACCCACATGCCCTTTTAACATTTTTATATATATAGATGGGAGACTTGGGCTCTAGGACTTCTGTGTGCACTCTGGCTAAGGGTGACCTTGTAAAGAGAGTGGTGGAGAGGGTGCCTAATTCTTTCTTCCTGGAAGATCATCTCCTGCAGGGATGACCGTACATTCTCTCTGCAAGGGGCAGCCACCACGGCAGCCTTTCAGGACGATACTTCCTTGGAGGAAATTTGCAATGTGGCTACTTGGGCCTCCCAGCATACTTTGCAAAATACGACAACATTGATGTTTTATCTTCTGCAGACACTGCAGATGGATGGAGCAAAGGGTCTGAGTGCCTTAATTCTGCTGGGCCCATCCAGGAAAGGCACTGCTTTTTAGGTGGGCCCAGGAAAAGCACTGCAAGCAGGAAGGCATTGAAGGTTTTCTTCATGTTTGACACCAGTTGCACCTTTAAAAAGAATGTTTTTATTACCCAGAGGTTCCTGGAGGGCTGTCCTTAGTCTGGGGTGGCTCCTCCCAATTGCATATTATGTCCAGCAATGATTATTTGGAAAGGCATGCTTGATAGATATCTCCAATTTAATGGCTAGCTTACCATAAAGCTACAAATATGCCGATGACTATTTAATCCACATCAGTTTTCCCCAGGTCATCTAGAGTTGTGTGCCGTAATGTCTCCTAGAGAATTTGTAAGGTTTTCCCCAGCACTGGAGCTGCTGCATGGAACCTGTGCTCTTGGTAGCTTAAAGAGTTGAAAGGACAGAGTTCTGGTAATTCTCCGGGTTGGAAGCCTTGAAGTTGGGTTTAGGACAAGGAACTCCTAAGGAATGGCTGAAAGAAATGAAATAATTATTTCCCATCTGGATCTGAAGTTCCTATGTATTTTCATCCACAGATGTGTTTCTTCCTATGATGATATGAGTTTGAAACGAAGAACTTCCTTTCCGCTCACCAGGTCTCAGTCTTTTCAGCTGAATAGTAAGGAAGGTAGGAATGGCACAGGTTCAACTATTTGTCTCTGTGTGTATTGTAAAATCTGTACAGTATCAAATACAGAACAATATCCATTTTGTAATGGCGAAAGATCTCGCATTGGTTTAATTAAGAAGCAACTTGGTAAAAGTATGTGCAGTTAAAGCCCTCCCTCCACTAGATTTCATTATTTATACCCCGGCCACTCTGGGCAGTTTCCAACACATATAAAAGCATAGTAAAATATCAAACATTAAAAACCTCCTGATATGGGCTGCCTTCAGATGTCTTCTCAAAGTTGTAAAGTTCTTTATCTCCTTGACATCTGAAGGGGGGGGGGTGTGTTCCACTGGGAGGGCAGCACTACCCAGTCTATTGGCGCATGGATCCTCCCCCCACCGCTTTTGCAATTCTAAATTGCACAACCTCATGCCAATGAGTTCTCTCTAATGCCAATGAGTTCTCATCCACCAAAGCTGATTTAAATTCAGATTCAAAACAAAATAAAAAAAATTCCTTCCAGTAGCAATTAATTAATTAACCCAGTAGCAATTTATTTATTTATTTATTTATTTTGTTTTGTTTTGTTTTGACTATGTCAGACCAACACAGCTACCTACCTGTAACTTAAATTCAGATTGCCCAGGAAAAAGCAGGTAGCAGGAGTTTTCCCTCTGAGATGGAGGAAGACCCCCCTGCCAGGGCTGGGAAGGCAGATTTTGACTTCTGTATCTGGAATAGGAGGAATTTCTTTTCTTGGTCTGTTCAATTCCTCTCAGAGCCCTTTGCTTGACCTTCAAAAATACTTTGGCTCTATTCAACCTTGTAGTAATAAAGGGAGATCAACAGTTCTGTGTGGTGGTGTGTTTGCATAGTCTGATTTTTGTCCCTTACCTTTTAGTGGATGCAGAGGACTTGTACATTGTAGAACCACTGAAGTTTTCCCCAGAAAAAAAGGTACTTTGTAGAAAGGCATTTGTTCTAAACTCTCTGTGTGCGTGCATGTGTGCATTTAAAGTGAATCATGCTTTTTAAAGAAATGGCTAGAGTGTGCTGCTGCTACATTGCACATAAAAGAATTTGCAGAAAGTATTGAAAGTGGACGTGGAAAATCCTGCCTCTGAACTGAGGGCCTTTACTTACCAATTCTGTTTTTCTTTTTTTTTAGAAGAAACGTTGTAAATATAAAAGTGAAAAAATCGAAACTGTCAGGCCAGTAGCAGAACCAGTGCAGCAGGTAGCTAATGGCGAAATAAAAAGCAAGAAGCCCTTTACCAACCAGAGAGACTTCTCTAATATTGGCGATGTGTATCACTCTTCATACAAAGGTCCCCCGTCGGAAGGGAGCTCAGAAACCTCGTCACAGTCTGAGGAGTCCTACTTCTGTGGCATTTCGGCGTGTGCAGGTTTGTGTAACGGACAAATCCAAAAGACAAAAACTGAGAAGAGGGCTCTCAAACGAAGGCGGTCTAAAGCCCCAGAGCAGGAGAAGCTCCTAAAAACTTTAATACAGACTAAGACAGGATCCTTGCCAAGTCTGCACGATATCATCAAAGGAAACAAGGATTTAACTGTGGGAACACTCGGTGTCACAGCTGTTTCTGGGCACCTTTAAAACTAATTGAACTCTTCATAATGGGAGCTTTTTGTACGACAAATCTTGTAGTATTTGGGTTGACAGGTAAGGAGTGGTTGGCTAATTGGAAGACATTTCGAAGGTACATTGGTTCTTTTGCAAATAGATAGGACCGTGGCAGCAACCACCCTTAGTTAATAAGCCTCAACTTTTTCAAGTCTGATTTTCTATGTGGATAACTTTGGGATGTGTGGAGATGGCAGGGTGGGGATTCATTTTATACAGTGTTTTTCACAGTTGCTGATGGTGAGGTCTTGAAACTCATTTTGGGTGGAGCAGAGTTAAAGCATAAATGTTTCCCATATTGCTGTTCCCCTGTTTCTAGCACCTTCCCATATTTATGTGCCTTTTTGTCTATTTATAATACCACTGGAAGGGAGAACTATTTTATTTGTATCTTTAAATCTTCTGGAAATACAACACTACAGTGCTGGGGAAGAAGATGCTGGCTTCCTGTGAGATGAAGTAATGTGACTAGGATACTGTGGAAATGCCGCCGGGGAGACTTTCTCTTTGAGATCCGCTTTGCAAACTCACTTGTGGCTGATACATCTTTGATGGTACAGTATCCCTGCTTAGATGTATTACTAAAACATGTTTTGTAGCCCAATTGACTTGATTAACAGAGATAATTAACATTATGACCTTTAGTTGGCTTCCTGTGTAATAAATTGGGAGGAAAGAACCATTTATGCCAGTTTTGGATAAAATTGGCTATCAGTAGAAATGCACCAGTGAGTTTGTCAAGCTTCACGTTCTATTTTCTGTTTCAAAAAGTATGTTCATAAAGTTTGCTTTTTGTATTGAATGACCTTATGTTCTTTGTGTGTGTGTCAGTATGCGTTTGTACTTTCTCTTGTGAGGTTGTTGTTTTTTTTAAAAAAATGCATATCTGGAATGTGAGTACATGAGAGTGAATGTGATGAAAGGTCCATTTCGAGAGTTTAGAGGTTGTTGTATAAGTTAACTTATTAAGCACTTTTAGTAGAACCTCCTTCGTTTTCTTTTCTTGAAAGAGCTAATGTCTTTTTCCAAATATCATTCTTAATGTGACTTATTTAAAGCCTGTTTTGCAAATTCCATGTTTGAGTACTTTTTTACAGTGATGAACTTAAGTATGCACAGCTAGCCAGTCAAAGAAGTGGATCTGGTTTTGGTTTTGGTTTTGTTTGTTTGTGTGTTTGTTTTTTTAATAACATGGATTAAGAAGTGGGTCCAAACCAGAATGGCAATCATAACGGTGATACTGTTTGCGTGAAGCATACAAAATTGAGGCACTAGAACTTGTAATAAATAACTACAGATTTGTAGTGCCAGTAGAAACTGTGAATTTCCAAATAAATCTGAACACTTGTCTTTAAACTACATTATGTATTTTTCTTTTCACAAATTATTCTGGAGTTGAGCTTCTTCACTGGGTAATCTTTGTTTAAGCCAGCAGTTTCAACCATTCTGTGGATGAGACCTTGTGATGTCCTATCTCCACACCCAGCGATCACCAAGCAGCATTGTAAGAGCTTTGGGGTGGGGAGTGCTCTGATCAGGGTGACTAACCTTTTGGGGCCAAGGGCTACATGGACCCTGTTCAGTCCTCCACAGCGCACAACGGCAACTTGGCTGTGGGGGAAGGAAACTTGCTTGTGGTCAGTTTTATTTTTCTAAAGGATGAATTACAGGCTGGGTTTGTTTGTGTGTCAAACCTTTTGGCATCACAAGATAGAAAGATAGATAGATAGGAAAACATAAACATACATTTTTTAGACTGATGGAACAATTTAAAAACACAAAAGAAAGGAATGGCAAATGAGGGAGATAGACAGGGCCCAAGGGTTACAGGATCTCAGAGGGCTTGGAAAGAATAGGCAATCCTTGCAGAACCATGGTGTCAGAGGGCCTGATGTGGCTACTCTAGAGTAACGACTCCAGCATAGTCTTTTTAGGCTTTTATTAAGTGCTGATTATTTACAGTGGTCAGAACGATCTATATACATGCTTAAGGTGAGGTGTCAGAACCTCCGAATGGCGATTGGCGCGTTTTCTTCCAGCACAAAAGCTTTGGGAGACCCAACCTCTTCCCCCTACGTTTGCGTCGCAATTCGGGAGTTGGGGGGATTGGCCTTCCCCCCGTGCGCCCAACTTCCTGTCCCACCTGAGGCATGGGCTCCACAACCTTGCCTGAGCCTCGGACACCACTTCCTGACTCTCCGCTGGAGGCAGAGCTCTCCTTACTCTCTCCAGCGCTTGGGGATGGGCTGGAACTTAAGATGGGAGGGACTTCCCTGTATCCCTTGTCCCTCACATCCACCCCCCTCCCAGGCTCCTCTCCCCCCCTCCCTAGGGGCTCTCTGCTTGCTGGGGACGAGTGAAACCCCAAGAAGTCTGTGGCATCGGAGCCTGTGGGTGTAAAAATTTCCCCCCAATCCTGCGATCTTTCCCCCTCCCCCTGAGAAGACGGGAATCCCAAAAAGTCTGTGGCGTCAGAGCTGGTGGGAGTAAAAATGTTCTGCCAGTCCTCTCCTGCCTCTGACGTAGTCGACCTCGGTGAAACCCACACCTCTTCTTCCGTATCCTCAAATTCCGCTTCCCATCTCCATGGAGAGCTGCTGCCTGCGATCCCTTCCTCCCCCTCTCCCTCCCTTTCCATGTGCCAGGGCTTGGGCCTGTGGGGGAAAAGGGCGTGGAACTCTTCCACTAAAAATTCCTCTTGTACTTCCGTGGCCGGTATCCACTCATTGTGGGATGGCGGAGTGTCCTCCCATGCCATGAGGTACTCCAGCCCTCTCACCCCTCTCCTTGAATCTAAAATCTCAGTTGCCTCATTGAGTTGCTGGGTCTCTCCCCTTTCCCCTCCTCCCTCTGGAGGCTGATCGCTGTCCCTGAACCTGGTACTTTCTCTGTACGGCGACAGCAGCGATCTATGAAACACTGGGTGCACCCTCATGTCCTCCGGCAGTGCCAGCCTGAAGGCTACCGGATTTACCTGTTGCGTGACCGTGAAGGGGCCCAGCCTCCTGGGCGCCAATTTCTTGCATCGCCCTCTGGTGGGAAGGCCTTCAGAGGATAACCAAACCCTGTCCCCTACCCTGATGACCTCCCCCGGTCGCCTGTGACGATCTGCCCCCTCTTGTACGCTTCCTTTGCCCTCTCCAAGTGTTCTCTGAGCTGCTGGTGCACCGTCTCCAGTTCCTCTGCCCAATCCTCTGCCTGCGGGCCCTCCTCCTCCTCCCCCTCCCTCTCCGGGAAAGATCTGAGGTCGCGCCCGTAGTTGGCCTTAAAGGGCGACACCCCTGTTGAGACGTGCACCGCATTGTTGTAGGCAAATTCTGCCAGTGGCAGGCGATCCACCCAGTCCGTCTGCCTCTGGCTGACGTAGCATCTCAGGTACTGCTGCAGAATGGCGTTGACCCTCTCCGCCTGTCCATTGGTCTGCGGGTGCCGAGCCGTCGACAAGCTGACCTCCACCTGCAGGAGGTTCATGAGCCGCCTCCAGAACCTGGAAACAAATTGGCGGCCTCGGTCCGAAATAACTCTCAAGGGTAACCCATGCAGTCTGAATACGTGGTCAACGAACAGTTTGGCCGTCTCTTCTGCAGAGACCGCCCTGGCACACGGTATAAAGTGGCACATTTTGGACATGAGGTCCACCACCACCAACACCGCTGTCTTGCCCCTTGAAGAAGGCAGGTCTGTGATGAAGTCCATGGACACTACTTCCCACGGCCTGTGCGGTGTGGCTAATGGCTCCAGCAATCCTGCTGGTGCTGCTCTGACCACCTTTGCTCGCTGGCAGGTGTCACAGCCCCTTACATAGTCTCTGACATCCTCCCGCACCCCTGGCCACCAGAAGTGTCTCATGACTAAGTGGGTGGTCTTGTCCCTACCAAAGTGCCCTGCTGTTGGGTTGTCGTGCATCTGCTTGAGGACCTTACCTCTGAGTTGTGTGGTGGGTAGGTACAGGGCTCCCCTGTAAAAAAGCAACCCCCTCCTTTCCTCAAAGTCTCGTGCCTGCTCCCTCCCCCCTCGCAGGTCTTGGAAGATGCGGGTGGCAAACTCATCTGCTGCCGTCAGTGCTGTGAGTTCTGCCTCGCTCACCACTGCTGCTCCACAGGACCATGCCGACGGGGGAAACACGTGTCGGGGCGCCGGTGGTAACTCCTCCTCCATGTACTCTGGCTTACGGGAGAGGGCATCCGCCCTGACGTTCTGCCCCCCCGGTATGTAGTGGATGGAGAAGTTGAAGTGTGAGAAGAACTCTGCCCACCGTATCTGCCGCTGGTTGAGCACCCTGGCTGTTCTCCAGAACTCCAGGTTCTTGTGGTCCGTGCACACCTGGATGGGGTGCTTGGCGCCCACCAGGAAGTGTCTCCAGTGCTGGAACGCAGAATGGATCACGAGAAGCTCCTTGTCAAACACCGTGTAGTTGCGTTCTGGCTGGGTCAGTTTTCTGGAGAAAAAGGCACAGGGTCTCCACTCTCTGTTGGCATCCAGTTGCAGTAAAATGGCCCCCACCGCGCGGTCTGAAGCGTCTGTTTCGATGCGCAGTGGCGCGTGCTGTACCACATGGAACAGGTTCTGGTCGGAGGCGAACACCTTTTTGAGGCCTTCGAACGCTGCTTGCGCCTCTGGTGTCCACCTGAACTTCTGCTTGCCTCTCAGGCAGTCAGTGATGGGAGCCGTAACACGAGAGAAGTTCTTGATGAATTTCCTGTAGAAGTTGGCGAAGCCTAGTAGGCGTTGGGCATCTTTGCGTGTCCTTGGGCTGTGTCAGTCCAGGATGGTTTGCACCTTGTCCTTGTCCATCGCTAGCCCCTTGTCTGACAGCTTGTAGCCCAGGAAGTCCACCTCTTTGGTGTGAAACTTTCACTTCTCCAGCTTCACATACAGGTGGTGCTCCTTCAGGCGCTGCAACACCTCCCTGACATCCTTCACATGCTGCTCGGGGTCATTGGAGTAAATAAGGATGTCATCTAGGAAGACCAAGCAGTTATTGAAGAGGAGGGGCCCCAGGACGTGGTGCATGAAGGCCTGGAAGCATGCTGAGCCCCCTTGCAAACCAAAGGGCATCACCAGATATTCAAAAGAGCCCAGTGGCATGATCATCGTGGTTTTCCACTCATCGCCTTCCCGGATCCTGATCAAGTTGTACGCCCCCCTCAAGTCGAGCTTTGTGAAGATCTTGCCCCTGCGCGCTGCTGTCAACAGATCGTCCACTCTGGGCATTGGGAAAGCCACTGGTTCTGTCATGGAGTTCAGGCGTCTAAAATCCACCACAAGACGGCGCTGTTGCGTGTCTTTCTTGTCCACCCAGAATACCGGGCTGCCCCCTGCTGCCTTGCTTTCTCTGATGAACCCCCACTTGAGGTTCTTGTCGATGAACTCCCTCAGATCCTCCAGTTCCTGGTCTGACATGGAGTACAGCTTGGCTGGGGGTAGTGTTGCCCCGGGTATCAGGTTTATCTGACAATCAAAAGACCTGTGGGGTGGCAGGTGGTCGGATTCCGCTTCGCTGAAGACCTCCTGTAGGTCCCAGTACTGTTTGGGAATTGCCTCTCCCCCCTTAACGTGCATGGTGGCCACCGTGGCTATCGGTGGCCCCTCCCCTGGCTGGCGCTGCATGCAATGTTCCAGACAAAAGTCCGATCCAAACATAATGCATCTCTGGTGCCAGCTTATGGATGGGTCGTGGCGTGCTAGCCAGCTCATTCCTAGCACTATGGGGGGGTCTGAGATGGTGGTGACGTTGAAAGCCAGTGTCTCTGAGTGCCTTCCCACTGTCATTCTCATGGGGGGGGTCTGGTGGGTGATGGCCCCTCCCAGCAACTCCCTGCCATCAATGGTGGAGATGTGCAGGGGAAAGTCCAGCTGCAGCAGTTGGATCTGGTGTGCTTCCGCAAAATTTCTTGAAAAAAAGTTGGCAGAGGCACCCGAGTCGATTAACGCTAAAACCGTCAGTGGGTACCCATTGGGGAGTGTCAGAGTCACTTCTAGAACCACCCCTGCTCTGGGGGGTGTGGGCTGGCGCTGCCCCTCTGTGGAAGGGAGGGAGGGAGGGGGCTGGTTTCCGTCGATTGCGCCTGGCTGCTGCCCCTTGTCTCCTGCAGCCAGGCAGTCTCGTTTCCCTGCTGTTGCTTTGTGTCTGTGGGGGCGGGCATAACAATTCCCGCCCTTCCCTGCCATTCCTGGCGATGCGGACAATTCCTGACGAGGTGACTGGGGGAGTGGCATAAAAAGCAGTTTCCTCCCCTCCCCTCCTTGCGTTTCTGTGGCACCGGGTTTTGAAAAGCCCCCGCGCGCGCTCCTCCGATCTCCATCGGTTCCGGCTCTGAGCTTGGTCTGGGCGGGGCTAGGGGTGGGCCCTGGGGTGGGGTTTGGTGATGTGGTCTGTCCTAGGAGCGTGGGAACCAAGGTTTTGCTGCGCGCGTCGTTTGTTTGTCATTCCATCTGGATTCCTGTCTCACCCCCACCGCTAGCGCCGCTTTGCTTAACTCATCCATAGTCCGCGGTTTAGGACCCCTCGCCAGCTCATCCTTAACGTCTGAGTGCAACCCCAGGTAGAAGGCTGATTTCACTGGCTCACTGTGCAGATCCCACCCCAGTTTGTGCACCAGCATGGTGAATCTCGCCCAGTAGTCCCTAACTGTCGATTTTCCTTGTGTTAAGTTATGAAGCTCTTCTTTTGTGGCTTCCATTTCAGAGTCACTCGCGTACATGATTTTTAAAGCTTCTAAGAATAGTTTTGCGTTCTTCATGCAATCATTTTTTTGCGCGATGAGCGGTCTTACCCATTCTCGGGCGGCCCCCGTCAAATGCTCTATGATAAAGGAGACTCTGTGCGCTTCATCTGGGAATTCTGCTGCATGCAATTCCAGCGCATAATTTATTTCTGTCTCAAAGCCTAGGTACTCTCTCGGGTCGCCGCTAAACTTGGTGACTAGGCTCTGTCCCCTTCTCACTTGGACTAGCTGCGGCTGGGGCACCCCCCCACCTCTAGCGGCTTTCTCCTCTTCCAACTTTTTCTGCAGGTCCAATACCATCACCCTTAGCTGTTTCTCAGTCTCCTCTTTTGTCCTCACCTGGTCCACCAGCTTGTTCAGCTCCTCCTGCGCCCCGCGCGCTTCCTCCTGAGCGGCATGCAATTGCTGCTGGGCCTGGGCTGTCAGGTTCAGTATCTCCTGCTTCGCCGCTTCAGCCTCCCGCCTCCAACGCTCAGCCTCTTGCGCGCTCATCGCGGCACTCCAAAGTAGCCAAAAAAAGATTCGGAGGTTGCTCTCAGAGGGCCTGATGTGGCTACTCTAGAGTAACGACTCCAGCATGGTCTTTTTAGGCTTTTATTAAGTGCTGATTATTTACAGTGGTCAGAGCGGTTAATATACATCCTTAAGGTGAGGTGTCAGAACCTCCGAATGGCGATTGGCGCGTTTTCTTCCAGCACAAAAGCTTTGGGAGACCCAACCTCTTCCCCCTACGTTTGCGTCGCAATTCGGGAGTTGGGGGGATTGGCCTTCCCCCCGTGCGCCCAACTTCCTGTCCCACCTGAGGCATGGGCTCCACAACCTTGCCTGAGCCTCGGACACCACTTCCTGACTCTCCGCTGGAGGCAGAGCTCTCCCTACTCTCTCCAGCGCTTGGGGATGGGCTGGAACTTAAGATGGGAGGGACTTCCCTGTATCCCTTGTCCCTCACACATGGCTTACTAAGTCAGGAACAAGCACCAGGGGCTCACACTTGTCTGGGCTCACCATTTGCACCAGCTCTCCTCATATCATAAAGTGGTACCTCGGGTTAAGAATTTAATTCGTTCCAGAGGTCTGTTCTTAACCTGAAACTGTTCTTAACCTGGGGTACCACTTTAGCTAATGGGGCCTCCTGCTGCTGCCACACAATTTCTGTTCTCATCCTGAAGCAAAGTTCTTAACCCGTAACCTGAGGTACTATTTCTGGGTTAGTGGAGTCTGTAATCTGAAGCATCTGTAATCCAAGGTACCACTGTAGTTGCTTTAAATCAAAGTTTGCTACTATGTCCAAACCAGGAAATTCTGGCTTTGATATTGGAATTCCAAACCATTACATCAAACTAGGATCAAATTCTGGGCATGGTCATTGCGTCCATTTTGGCCTGAAGAAACAGCCCACTAAGGAAGCCTTAGATGTAACTGACTTGAAGTGAGACTTGTCTTGCAATAAGGCAGTGCAGGTCAATTGGTAGGGCAAGATCAGGTCCACAGGACTTTGGACAAGTCCCGTGAAAGGCAGGTGGTGGTCATATTTAATTATGCAAACCACTAAACCTGGAAATAGTGAAAATGCTCGGCTTAGAATCACAGACACTACGAGCTGGCAGAAATTTTAAGATTAAAATTTAAGCCTTGCATTATTTTTTTAGTTAGCAACATGTAGGAACATAAGCTTCAACAGTTGGTGAGATGGTGAAGCTTCAGATCCTAGGTTCCTTTTTAAATGTACTTCTGACTCCCAAATCGGAGTCCTTTCCCTTGGAGGCACATTCATGCTGACCTGCATCTACCTCATTTCTTCAAGGAATGCAATGCAATGCAATGATACTCCTCGAGTATCAGCAAGTTTTATCTTCACATCTACTGGATATTTTGTGACGGTTCAAATATATGAACCCTTTGAAGCCCTAATTTATGATCACCAAGGACAGGGGTGAACCAGTTTTTAACTTTGTCCAGGTGGAATCAGATGCTGCTGATGTTACCCTCTTTCCCTAGCTCCCAATTCTAACACTGGACATTTGTGAAAAATACCTTAGTGGTACAGTCAACCCCCAGTATCTCCAGTTAAAGAATTTCAGATAGCAGGACTGGAAGGTTGTCTGTGTCTTATCTAGGGGAGAGCCCCTGCCTGTCGAGGTAGACTCTCTACCTGAGGCCTAGCAATCTAGGGCAGTTGCTGTTAAGAGACTCCGACTGCAGGAGGTTTCTCTGCCAAGCTGCTCCAAATGACTGGGTGCTGCTCCACTGCTCAGTGTGATAGTCCGATGCTGTGTGCCTCATCCTTAAGCGCCAACGTAAGGGGATTAGAACCCAAAGCACTCCATCAGCAGTTCTATGTGCCACCTGCATATAGAAAGTGGGGATGACTCATGTCCCTCCCACAGGGTAAGGCTCACAAGCTTCAGTCACACGGGGAGAATTGTTTTCATAGGCTGCCAAGTTCTAGCTGTATCCCAAAAAGGGCAAACCAAGGGTTAATTCATAGCCTCTCTTACCCTAAGGTATTCAATGGAGACCCAGTTGATGAAGGTCTCTGATCCATGGTTTTCCTTGTTCCCAAGAAAGATAAAGGTGCAAAACTCGTTTAAATCTCTGGCACCTAAAGAATTCTAAACAAATTTGAGCTCTTTTAAGTACCTTGTGTGCTGGGCTCTTAACCTTTTCTCAGATAATCACCAAAGTGTGTGATTGTAATAGCCCAACGCAGAGAGCAAATCTCTGCCATATCTAGACTAACTAATCCGAGGTCTGTGGAGAAGGCTTGTCTGGATGTAGAGGCAACATTGAATATACTTCCATAAGCGGCCGGTGGGGGGGGGGATATATTATTTTGTTTAAGGCTGCTATTGCTCATCCCTTGTATCTAGATTCAAAGAAAAGTTCCACATTTGATTCCACATCATATTCTTTCTTCTTGATAGAGGCTGTTAGCAGGGTCAAATTAACAGCTTGATCACACAGAAGACCTGATCCCCACTTTGGGATGGTCTTGGGCAGGGGTCCCCAAACTAAAGCCTGGAAACGATGCCTTATGAGGAACGGCTTAGGGAGCTGGGTATGTTTAGCCTGGAGAAGAGAAGGTTAAGGGGTGATATGATAGCCATGTTCAAATATATGAAAGGATGTCATATGGAAGAAGGAGAAAGATTGTTTTCTGCTGCTCCAGAGAAGCGGACACGGAGCAATGGATTCAAACTTCAAGAAAGAAGATTCCACCTAAACATTAGGAAGAACTTCCTGACAGTAAGAGCTGTTCGGCAGTGGAATTTGCTACCAAGCAGTGTGGTGGAGTCTCCTTCTTTGGAGGTCTTTAAGCAGAGGCTTGACAGCCATATGTCAAGAATGCTTTGATGGTGTTTCCTGCTTGGCAGGGGGTTGGACTGGATGGCCCTTGTGGTCTCTTCCAACTCTATGATTCTATGATTCTATGATTCTAAGGCCCGGGGGCCAGATGCGGCCCAATAGCCTTCTAAATCCGGCCCGCGGATGGTCCGGGAATCAGCGTGTTTTTACATGAGTAGAATGGTTCCTTTTATTTAAAATGCATCTCTGGGTTATTTGTGGGGCATAGGAATTCATTCATTCCCCCCCCCCAAAAAAAATATAGTCCGGCCCCCCACAAGGTCTGAGGGATAGTGGACCGGCCCCCTGCTGAAAAAGTTAGCTGACCCCTGGTCTTGAGCATTGGGGTGCAGCCTTCGATATAGTCTGACTAAGATCTCTCACGAACTTGTGCTTCCGCTTTTGCTTGCCGTGGCAATGGGAACCATCCAGCCCTGGTGAATATTTGACATTTTCTCCCCTTTTGGGTTTGATCTATAGGCTACCACTAAAATGAGGCTGCATTTTAAGCTGCATTTTAAACTGTATTCTAACTTACATTTTAATCAACTGTTTGTTTGTTTTTTTAAATGTTTTTACTGTATTTATATTCAGTGTTAGCTTCCCTGAGCCTGGTCTTGGCTGGGGAGGGCAGGGTATAAATAAACATTTATTATTATTATTTATCACTGCTTGGCCTGCTGTTGGGTGAAGCGGCCAAAACAGTGTCTGAGTGTCCAACTAGCCTGGGTGGCTGGACGGGTTGGGAGGCAGCAGACACAGGAGCATCTTCTGGGCTTGACTGACAGCCCAAAGCCTGCACCCCAAGGGGGAAAAGCAGCCATGGCACCCAGAGGGTGACTAGCCCTGTGAACTGGGCTCCATGCCCCTCCACCTGCAGGGAGAGGGGAGACACTGCTAAACAAGGAAGACAGGATGCAAGCAAGGGACAGGAAGGGGCGAGGAACAGTCAGCTTGCAGGGGAGGAAAAGGAGAGACTAGAATATGTGCCAACCAAAATGTTGGCAGAAGGCTTCTACTAGCTTGTTTTCATTAAAACTGTGACTTTAAAGACACAGTAAATATGATGGGAGAGAACATCCTAGTTCTATACAAAAATTCTAGTAGTAAACAGAAGGTACTTGAAGACAGAATGGTATGGAATAACTTTAGATGAATGGTCAAATTGTTCCACTTCTCATGGAACTCCTGAAGCACACAGACCCAACCACAAAGTGCTGTAGGCAGAAGAAACTCAGTCTTTCCAGAGGGCAACCAGCCTTGCTCAGCTTGGTGTGTTTGGCACGTCACTGGTGGGCGTAACTTGCCTTTGTGGAAGGCATACGCCTCACTCACTGGGTTTGAGACGGACCATGTTTTTGAGAGAGGTGGTTTGAAAGGGATTGCCACTCATCCCACAGTTGCCTCTGCAAAAATTACATTTGCATGCTCTGCTAGCATCCTCCTTGATCAGAGATGACAGATAATTGTGGTTGCATTTCTCTGTCCACTTTCAGCGACAATTGCATACCTGACTCTAGTCCTAGTCAATATGTAGAGTGAGAAAGGGGGGGGGAATTATTCTTATATACCCTACAAACCTTGTAATAATCCTGCTTTCGCTGCACCATTCTGGCTGGAGGGATAAAGGATAGTAATCCGTGCACCAGATTTTGATGGGGATCTGTGCTTGTATAGCACCATGATTATGCTGTTATAAACCCAGCATTGGGGCATCTTCTCTAACCCAAGGACCAAAAACAGCAAACCGCGCTGGCAGAGTGTTGGGCATCAGCAGGGCATTGTTGAGCCACTATACATTCCCTCGGAGCTCACTCCAGCAATGGTGTAATGTTGTTTTATGATATTTTTAAAAGAAGCCCATGGAGAGCCAAAGCAACACGACCTCCCATCTATTTCTGCTTTTCCTGCACAGCCACAAGGGAGGGTAGAGTCTGGCATAAGCCACTGTTAGAGCAGGGAACAGACCCAGGCCACCTTGCCCCATCCCTGATCTCTGAGCCTGCAAAGAGGCGTCTGCAGACACACAGCTTCACACCCTCAGGCTTTCAGCTGGCGTGGAGCACCCAGAGCTGCACTCGGATGTTCTGCTAATGCAGAAGTGGGGAACTTCATTCAGCATTCCTTCCTGAGCAACCTTCCAAGACCACATATCAGCGGTGGTTGGGGCCAACAGCTCCTTTCAGTTCTTCTTCTAGGTAAAGGTAAAGGGACCCCTGACTGAAGTCCAGTTGCGGATGACTCTGGGGTTGCGGTGCTCATCTTGCTTTACTGGCCGAGGGAGCCGGTGTACAGCTTCCGAGTCACGTGGCCAAAATCTGGCGAACCAGAGCAGCGCATGGAAACGCCATTTACCTTTCCGTTTACCTATTTATCTACTTGCACTTTGACGTGCTTTCAAACTGCTAGGTTGGCAGGAGCTGGGACTGAGCAACGGAACCGCTGACCTTCTGATTGGCAAGCCCTAGGCTCTGTGGTTTAACCCACAGCGCCACCCGCGTCCCCTCTTCTTGTTCTTATTCATTCATTCATTTATTACATTTGTATGCTACCCTATGCCTGCAGGTCTCAGGGTGGTTTACAAAGGTCCACTTCATTACCGCCTTATGGAAACACATCATTCAGTCCAAGGCCTGGCCCAGCCCAGCCTCAAAGCAGCCCATGGGTTCCTGCTATTCACAGAGCTCTGGCAGGAAACCTATAGCATGAGAGGATCTCCAGCAACATGTTAACCACAGGCAGGAAACATGCATCTCAGGCTTTGCAGCATGTGGTGACATGAGACATGAGTCTCCTCTGTAGAGAAGGTCGAGCCTGCAAGTGGGGGAGGGACTTGGTGGTGGGAAACAAAGTCAAGATAGCCAGCATCTTCTCAGAACTCTGAATGCCTATCCTGCCATCCTACCAGCTCCTGTTTTAAGAACTTGCCCCTTTGCTGATGCTGTTCAATAAAAGTTTGGGCTGTTCTAGCAGCACCCGCCATCCTCCTTGGTGCTCATCTTGCCGAGCAGGAAACACCACCAAAGCATTCTTGACATATGCCTGTCAAGCCTCTGCTTAAAGACCTCCAAAGAAGGAGACTCCACCACACTCCTTGGCAGCAAATTCCACTGCCGAACAGCTCTTACTGTCAGGAAGTTCTTCCTAATGTTTAGGTGGAATCTTCTTTCTTGTAGTTTGGATCCATTCCTCCGTGTCCGCTTCTCTGGAGCAGCAGAAAACAACCTTTCTCCCTCCTCTATATGACATCCTTTGATATATTTGAACATGGCTATCATATCACCCCTTAACCTTCTCTTCTCCAGGCTAAACATACCCAGCTCCCTAAGCTGTTCCTCATAAGGCATCGTTTCCAGGCCTTTGACCATTTTGGTTGCCCTCTTCTGGACACGTTCCAGCTTGTCAGTATCCTTCTTGAACTGTGGTGCCCAGAACTGGACACAGTACTCCAGGTGAGGTCTGACCAGAGCGGAATACAGTGGTACTATTACTTCCCTTGATCTAGATGCTATATTCCTATTGATGCAGCCCAGAATTGCATTGGCTTTTTTAGCTGCTGCATCACACTGTTGACTCATGTCAAGTTTGTGGTCTACCAAGACTCCTAGATCCTTTTCACATGTACTGCTCTCAAGCCAGGTGTCACCCATCCTGTATTTGTGCCTTTCGGGTTTTTTTGTCCAAGTGTAGTACTTTACATTTCTCCTTGTTAAAATTCATCTTGTTTGCCTTGGCCCAGTTGCCTAATCTGTTAAGGTCATTTTGAAGTGTGATCCTGTCCTCTGGGGTATTAGCCACCCCTCCCAATTTGGTGTCATCTGCAAACTTGCTCAGGATGCCCTCAAGCCCATCATCCAAGTCATTGATAAAGATGTTGAATAAGACTGGGCCCAAGACAGAACCCTGTGGCACCCCACTAGTCACTACTCTCCAGGATGAAGAGGAGCCATTGATGAGCACCCTTTGGGTTCGGTCAGTCAGCCAGTTACAAATCCACTGAATGGTAGCATTGTCTAGCCCGCATTTTACCAGCTTCTTTACAAGAGTATCATGGGGCACCTTGTCAAAGGCCTTGCTGAAATCAAGATAGGCTACATCCACAGCATTCTCTTAATGGAATGTGGCCTGGTCCTACCTGCTCCCTTCTGTGCCTCCGATGTGATGGTCACTGGCCAGCCTTTGCTCACACAAGCACTTCTCTCCAGTTTGCTATCTCAGCATGCTGACCTATTGGGAGCCTCACAGCCTGGTTTGTGCTAACTCTCCCCATTGTGAAATGTGTTCTCCCAGGAGAGCTTGAACCCTTTTCCAGGGAGGCCACAGCCTCTTCATGCATGTTCCCTGCTTCAAGGGAGTTATGGCTGGCAGAGGTGCATTGCTGAGGTTGCCTGTCAAGAGGGTGGCGGTGGGGGGGGGCATAGCTGGGGGTCGATGGAGACGTGGATTCCTGGAACTTGTGCTGGCTGTGTGTCTGTAGGCTGCACCAGATGGGAGTCCATGGTGCTTGTGTCTAAGAGGAAGTGTTTTCTGTATATGGTGGTGTTTTGTGTCATGGAAGTGGATGGTCATTGTTGGAGTGGCCACCAGTGTTGCCATCCGTGCTGGGGGTCCACTTGATCGTTTCCTGTGTTATTTCCACATTACAGTGGTGTTGTTTTTCTGACATCTTTGCTGCTAAGAGCGTAGATGATCCCAACAAGAGTGTGGTGGCGTTACACTAAGATAAGCAGCCGCCAATGTATTAGGCACTTCAGCAAAAAAATCAAAAGCATTCAGGCTCTCACTAGAGCAACTAAGAAAACAGCTGGATATGACGAAAGTTGTTGCCTCTCCCATGAATCATCATGTAATGCAAAAGTCAGGGGGTGTTCCCTTATCAACTTCTAGGAGACATCAAAGAGACGAGAAAGGCCTAGATGTGGTTTGGTTTTTAATAAGTAAGTAGAAGCAAACAAATGGCAAGAGGAAGCTCATTTCATATTTGCACTTTGGAGGTCAGAAGTAAATAAAGAGGCTTCTCAAAGAGGAGGAGAACCCAGAAGGAGCAAAGAGGATGGGAAGGATTGCAGTCTTGGCTTCCAAAATAAATAAATCAGGCTGCCAGGAAAGCAGCCAGATCAAAGAGGAAAATGCAGGCAGCAGAAGTCTGAAGAAACATTCAAGTTTTAAAGTGGGAAACCAAAAACTACCAAGTAAGAGACAAAATTTGAACAAAAAATGAATAGGAAGCAAAACTGTATTTTGCTTTTTGCTCAAAAGGTCCATGTTTACAGTGTTTGTCTCTGAATGCATCTCATGTTTGGGTACACTTTGCACGAGGACCGTTCCTGCTCCCTGCTCCGCTCTGCTCCGCTCTGCTCTGCGCAGGCAGACCTCAGGTATCTTGCATCTAAGCAGTGGGTGGAAGCTCTGCTCTCTGAGGTTTTCTGGTGTCAGCCCAAGAGGCTTCTCAGTGGTGGGTGCAGGTGACGTCTGGGGACCCAGCACAGGAAGAGAACCCTTCTCTGACGCAGCATCTGAGCTTGGCTGGCGGGAGCAAGTGAGGAATCCAGACACATGGCTCTGCCTGCCATGCAGCAGAACCAGCACTGCATTTATCCCCAGGTCTTCTGGACAAGCAGCAGCGGAGTTTCTAGCTCTGAGTGTGCCCCTTCAGGACTTTGTCCCATCAGGTTTGGGCCCCATCAGGACATTCACCCTGCTCTGCCTGTGCCAGAGACCCAAAGGAAGAAGCAGAACAGAAAAGATGGCATATGCCTCTGTTTCCTGGTGGTTTCTCTGCTGACCCTTCTGGCCCTCACTGGGGTTGGGCTTGCAATGTTTCAGATCTTCCATCTGCAGCAGGAACTAGATGCTCTGAGAGAGGTAAATGGAGGCACAGAAATGGCACTTGGGGGAAGGGCACCCAGGGACCCTGGATTGGCAGCTCCTGAAGGTGGGGCCCTCAAGTGAAAAGGGACACAGGGTTTTTTTTATTCCCAAGTGTGAACGTCTGCCTTTTACATCCACAGCTTTCCTGCTCCGGGCAGGTGCCTCAATCTCCTGAGATGCTCAAAGGTGAGAAGTCCTTGTCCAGGGATGGTGGGGGAGAGAGAGGGGGGGAGAGGAGAGCCAAACGGGTGGTGGTGCCTGGGCTGCTCTGCCTGCATTTGCAGTTCTTCTAAAGTTTTTTTCATCTGTAATCACAACTGCCTATTTCTAGAGCTTGCTGTTCTTGCCACTGACTTAAAGAAACTTGGGCCACTTTGGATATCTCGGCTCATTACCTGAACAGTGACATGTTGAATGAAATGGCTGCCTTGAAGTACCAGTCCATGCTAGGTGCAGGGGGACTTTTCTCTGTCTGTTATTTCTGGATCCCCAGAGCTTTTGCTGCTTTGGGGATTTCTGGATAGGGCTGCATCGGGCCGATGATAAAGAGAGTGATTATAGCACACTTGAGAGTCATTTCTCTTACTGTCTGGCATATAATATTTTGATACAGAACTGTTTGTTGCTGTTCACACGCTTTTAAACAGAAATGTATTGTTTTCAAAATGGTTTCATCAGAAAAATCTGTGGTCTGCTAGTGGTGCTGGGTGCCATCAGCCTGAATTGGAAGTCCAGCTCTTGTGTTATGGGAGGTGGAGAGCATTCAGCTCTAGGGAGATGGGGACTTCTTTCAAGCAGCTAAGACCTGCAGGTGGCTGCATTTAAAGGCACTGCGAGAAAGCCCTCGGGGATCCACAATGGATTTGGAGATGTGCCCTTGTCCCAAACCAATTTGAAAACAGAGCTGAGAAGTTTGAGGAAAACATTGGGCATGACCAATGTAACCTGTTGCTTCTGTGCTGATTCTGCCTGTAAGGATCTCCGGGTGTTTGCTGGGAAACAGATTAGTCCTGGGTTGGGGGAGCAGCCAAGACTAGAATAAGATACAGTATTTGAAAATCAGTTTGGGATGCCTCGTGGGAGGAGACTCAGGAATAATATCAATAAGCTTAGAAGACAAGTTCCAAAACTCTAAGTTCTAGTACAGTCCTAGCTGGCTGTGTGGGAAACAGCACCCAGTCCATAAACTGGGCTGCTGAGGGAAATGAAATGTTAAGCACTCATCCTGCACCTCAAGGGCACAACTGCCTCTGAAAGATAAGCACAGGGCCACAGATCCTGCTTTAGTTTAGCACTTGTAGATCCCATTGATTTCAGTGCCAAAGGCCTGGGGGGTAAAGCCTATGGCACTCAGTGGCATAATTCTCGTTGAAATGGATGTGACCAAAATGTGCTTAACTTTGGCCTCTCAATTTCTTTAGAGCTGACCTCAATGCTTCCCCTTTCCATTTCTTCTCTCTGTTGGAAAGGTATAATGTGTTCCTTGCCCTCTTCTCTATTGCAATGTAGGATTTCTGAATGGAACAGCGGAAAAGAAAGTCAAGAGGAGAGCACACTTGACAGGTGGGCAGCAAATAATCCTGCAAACAGTGAGGGCAAAAAAAGCTGTAGCTGAGGAAACCAAAGAACTGGCTGAATTGTACTTGGAAAACTGATTTTCATAACCAAATCAGATACTTTGCAGTCTCTCAAAACTAATGGGAAAGGATGTGCTGTGGAACAGGTCAGGGAAAGTGCCTGACTTAACCCTTTTTGCCACTTCTCCCCTTGAATTTCCCCCCATCTTGGGCTGGGCAAAATGTCTGGAAAAAGGACTACAGAGGGAGAAGTGGGAGGTGCTTAAGCATTCCTCTTTGCACCAAATCACACATTTCCCTCCCACTGCTTTTGAGATGTTTGGAAGAGATAAGATTCTCTGGCTCTGGGCTGATGTCCTCATCCAGATGAGAGCACTTCTTTTTTTTTATATAATAATATTTTATTAATTTTTCCAAAAAAGGTATACAAAAAACTAAAGACAAAAAATAGAAAAAAGAAAAAACAATACAAAAACAAATACATATAAAACATGAAATCTTATCTCCCCTCACATTGTATATTGGGACCTCCTCGGGTTCCCCTCCCTGTGGTTCTTAAGTACATTTATAATTAGCAAATTCTATTTCAGAAATTATTCACCTTATAAAAATTTCTTCTTTTCCCTTTAAAATATCATGTTCACATATTCCACAGTTTGTTTACAACTTAATTTCTAATCTAAAAAGTTACTTTAGCATATTTTTTTAAATACAGTTTAAAATCTTTCCAGTCTTCCTCCATCGCTTCCTCTCCCTGGTTGTGGATTCTTCCGGTCATCTCCGCCAGCTCCATAAATTTGATCATCTTCATATGCCAATCATCAATTGTTGGTAGTGTTTGTAGTTTCCAGTTCTTAGCAATCAATAATCTAGCAGCTGTTGTAGCATACAGAAAGAAAAATACCTTTTTCTTTGGGATCTCCTTCCCAACAATGCCCAATAGAAATGCTTCTGGTTTCTTAACAAATGTGTTTTTCAACACTTTCTTGAGTTCATTATAAATCTTATTCCAGAAGTCACTTACTATTGGACATGTCCACCACATATGGTAGAAAGAACCTTCTTCTTTTTTACATCTCCAACATTTATTGTCATTGTTATGATATATCTTTGCTAATTTTACTGGTGTAAGATACCATCTATACATCATTTTCATTACATTTTCTCTTAATAAGCTACACGCAGTAAATTTAATGTTCTCTTTCTACAGTTTTTCCCATTCTTCAATCATAATATTATGTCCAACATCTTTTGCCCACAAAATCATAACATTTTTTGTTTGTTCATCTTTCGTATGCCACTCAAGCAACAGTTTATACATTCTGGAAAGTATTTTCGTCTTTGGTTCTAACAATTCTGTTTCCACCTTTGACTTTTCTGTTTGAAAACCAACTAGTCTATCCAATTTGAATACTTCATTTATCTGGTGGTATTGGAGCCAATCATCTAATTTACTTTTCAACTCCTCATAAGTTTTTAACTTAAATTGGTCTCCTTCTTCAATCAACAAATCTCTATATTTCAACCAACTGGTCTCCATATTGATCCTTTTGCGAGCCTTGGCCTCTAAAGGTGAAATCCAATTAGGTGTTTTCCTTTCTAACAAATCTTTATATCTGGCCCAAACTTTATACAATGATTTTCTGATTATATGACTTTTAAAGCCTCTGTGGGCCTTAACTTTATCGTACCAGATATATGCATGCCAACCATAAACATTGTCATAACCTTCTAAATCTAAGATATCTGTATTTTCCAACAAAAACCAATCTTTCAACCAGCAAAAGGCAGCTGCTTCATAATAAATTTTCAGATCAGGCAGGGAAAAGCCTCCTCTTTGTTTATCATCTGTTAATATCTTATGTTTAATTCTAGGTTTCTTCCCTTGCCATATAAATTTTGAGAGCACCTTTTGCCATTCTTTAAAACAATCCAACTTTTCAATTATTGGCAATGATTGAAACAGATACAACATCTTTGGCAAAACATTCATCTTAACAGTAGCTATACGGCCCAACAGAGACAATTTCAGTTTGGTTCAGCTTTCTAAATCATTTTTAACTTCATTCCATAATTTAACATAATTATCTTTGAAAAGGTTCAAGTTCTTAGAAGTCATATTAACACCAAGGTACTTCACTTTCTTAACAAAAGATAAACCAGTTGCTTCTTGTAGTTTCTCTCTTTCTTCAATATTCAAGTTTTTATCTAATACTTTGGTTTTTGATTTATTCAATTTAAAACCTGCTACCCTTCCGAACTCTTGAATTACTTCCAGAGCCCTTTGAATACTGGACTCTGGATCTTGCAAAGTCAAAACAAGATCATCCGCAAAGGCTTTAAGTTTATATTGTTTGTTCCCTACAGTCACTCTTTTTATTTCCTGATCCTTCCTAATCCTATCGAGCAAGACTTCCAGGACCGATATAAAAAGTAAGGAGGAGAGGGGACACCCTTGTCTTGTACCTTTCTCAATTCTAATTTCTTCTGAAACCATATTGTTTACAATTATTTTAGCTTTTTGCTCGGAATAGATCGCATTTACTCCATTCAGGAAACTCTGGCCCATCCCCATTTTTTCTAAATTTCTTTTTAGAAACAGCCAAGAAATATTGTCAAAAGCCTTCTCTGCATCTATAAACATCAAAATGGCTTTCTTATTTATTTTCTGCTCCAGCATCTCCAAAATATCCACGCAGATGAGAGCACTTCTCTGGGGGGCAGAGAAGGCATGCTGAAGCTCTGGCATATTGGCAGGTAGAGAAATGGAGACTTGAAGGGAGCCCCACCTTTTTTGCATTTTGTCTTGCGAGAGTAGCAAGCTGACAGGTTCAAGGTTCTCAGTCAGCGGTGAGAACAACTGACATCCACACTGCAAAGAGCAAACCAGCAAATGGCATTGGAGTCCACATTCTTCAGTGCTCTTCAGATTAGACATAAAGGTCATTTTGCTAAGTTCAAAGATATTAGGAAACTTTGCACTATAGTGGGGTCTGAGAAAACTGCTTGTTGTCTTCTTCTTTTCACCATGACATTCCATGTTTCTAGGCAAAGCAAACCAGCGATCGCTCCCACTGGAATGGGAGAGCACCTATGGGCATGCCTTCACTTCTGGTGTTCAGTATGAAAACAGGGGTTTGGTGATCGATGAAGCTGGCCTCTACTTCGTGTACTCCAAAGTGTTCTTCCGAGGTGGGGCCTGCACCCCCCAGCCTCTTGACCATGTGGTTTTCAAAAGAAACCCATCTTATCCCGATATCCAGGTGCTGATGGAGGACCGAAAGATGAGCTACTGTGTGGCCAGGCACATGTGGGGCAGGAGCAGCTATTTGGGTGCTTTGTTCAACCTTTCCAGGCAGGACAGCCTGTATGTGAGTGTCTCAGAAGTCACACTGGTGAATCCTGAGGAGTCAAAAACCTTCTTTGGCTTATATATGCTTTAGGGGTGGGTGGAAGACTAGCATTCATCGAATATGCTATGTGAAAATTATGAGCAACATGAAAATTATCTGGAACAGCTTATGGACTACAAACGTTGCTTCTCTAGGAAGCCCATCGGACTCCATGACTTCACTTTTTACGCTGAGATGTTCAAAGAAGACCTGAAGTGGATCTCCACAGATTCAAACTGAGGTCGACTTTTCCTCCTGGATTCCTTCAGAGACAAAACAGCCACGAACCACACATGACTTGCTTTGCCAAAGGGTGCCAGGAAGTCCTCCATTTGGGCAAAGCAGGGATTTTGTGGCATAAAAACCTGTCCCTATTGACCAAATGTAGCAGTCAAATTTGGATCCATATTTGAAGAGATGTTCTTTGATTGTGTGGCAGCTGAGGTGTGAAGGGAACAGAAACAAGGGCGTACCCACCACGGGGCAAGTTAGGGCAGCTGCCCTACTCTAGAAGCAGGGCTGGTGGGCAGAGCCGGAGCACAGCCCGGCGGAGCGCGAGTTCGCCATTCCCGCCGCGCCGCGCCGCACCCTCCCTCCAGCTCCCCGGCGCGCCCTCAGGCAAGGCCAAGCGCGGCGGGGAACCAGGGAGCGCGGCGCGGTGGGCGGGAACGCCGAACTCGCGCTCCGCTGGGCTGGGCTCCGCCTCCGCCCACCAGCCCTGCTGCTAGGGAGGGGCACAGCCCGGCGGAGCGCGAGTTCGCCGTTCCCGCCCACTTTGTGGCCCCTCCCCTTCCGTGCCTTGGCCCCTCCCCTTGCCCCCCCTAGTTTTGATCCTGGGTACGCCCATGAACAGAAATGTTTTCGGTTAGTTCCTAGCATGTGCCCACCTAGCTGCTAGTCTAGTTCCATCCAACGTTTATGTCTGAGGGCTGGCCTGTGCTGCAGCTTCCCAGGCGTTCCCATCAAGTGAAGGCCCATTGGGTTGCTCTCATTCATTGGACACACTTTTAAAACTTCCCCAGTGCCAGAAATTGAAGCCACCCTTTTCCAGCCTACCTCTTTGGCTCTAGAGTTAGCCAACTCTCAACCAAAAGACACTTCTCTCTGTGCTCAGAGGCAGGCAAAGCCCCACAAAGTACGGTGAAACTCTGGCACCACCCTCAGCATCCCTGATTCCCAGCAGCGCCTGAGCAGTTCCGACAGTGTTGTGAATGTGATGTAAGACAAAGCACTTTAAGATGAACATGGTCATGAAACTTTAAATGGGATTAGTTCCTATGCATTTTGGGTTTCCTCAACTCTGTGAAAAAAATTAGAATGATTTTTGTTTGGAGAGATTGCTGAGAAATTAAAGAGGCTAAAATATTCTGTCAGGTGAATACTCTCAATGTTTTGGGGTCTCTTCAGTCTGGAGGGGGGCTGGACATTATTCACAACCCAGAAAGTAACATGGAGATGTGGGGAATTTGGGATAGTTTGAGACTATCACAGTTTTTGGCTGGGATTCAGTCACATACTGGCAAATTCAGGTTGCACAGCTATAGTTGATTAGGAGCTGTTGCACAACAACCTTGCTTCCTCAAAATATTTTAAATTATGGAGCACATTAAACAGAATGACAAGCAAATGTAGTGGAATGTGTGGAATAACAATTGTTTTGATGCAATGTCATCCAGCCTCCCCTCAAACAAATTGGACTGAATGCTCATTTAATAGCCAACTGTGTCTATTCTGAGCTGGGAAAGGGAGGGGAGGGCTGTGCTTCTGCAAGGCCTGGCTCATGAAGGGAAAACTGTGGACACCCACTAGCCTTTTGCTTGCTTCTGGGAATTGCATTTCTTTGAACGACAGCAGAGAGATGCCAGTTTCTGACCTCAGTCTGCAAGAATTGGCTCACTCTGGTTTAGTTTCTCAGCAAGCTTGGTTTCTCAGGAAATGGGGCCCTTGGTCAGGAGACCTTTCCTTCTGTTGCAGAACTTTCCATCTGCTGAAAAGTGCACCACAACGCTGTACTGATTTGCATCTCATCGTCTGGTCGAGGTGGATTGGAAGCTTTAATAAGAAAGAAATTCCCACTTGAAAGCCCTGGATGGGACACTTATTCTAGAGCTGGTTTCAAGGGCCTTGGACCTGGAGACTAAACGTTTCTCTTCTAAATTTGGCTTTCTTGCCCATTTATTAAAAGCAGCTCTTCTTGGAATATGTAAGCATTTTAGCCAGATCTCCCTTGTAGACTTTGGTGCTGTGTGAGGTAAACTTTAATTATGAACCAGTCACAACAGGACAACCCTATACAGGCTGTGAAATTATTGAAAGAGAAATTACCTTTCCGACAGCACGGCTGGCTCACTTTCTGATGCTAACTCTGCTGTTTCAAACACCTAAGCCCAAATTCATTATACAAACCATTACAAGTAGTATCTTTTGATGTGGCAAAAGACATGATGTAACCTTAGTCTCAATGAGAATCTGACTTGAAAGGGCTAATTTTAGTGAAAAGAGTAGTTCTGAATGCAGAGAGAGAGAGAGAGAGAGACCACCACCAATTTGCAGCCCCTTCATGCATCTGGGAGGAGCTCCAGAGCTGCACCATTTCAGTCTGCCGTGTGGGCTTCACATTTTTAACACACGTTGTCTACAAATGACTCCCTCCCTCCAAGTAAAGGATGAACCCAGCAAGGAAAAGGCTGACCTCTGTGCCTGATGTGCTAAACTTTTCTTCTGCTTTGACTTGCACTAGGAGAGTTGCTGTGGGGGGGGGGTGGAGCCTGCAACTTCTCCCTGTCGCCTGAAGCGGCATCATATCCCCTCATTCTGCTAGGCATGTCAACTAGCCCTTGAACATTTCACCTGTGGTGGGAAAAGGGATCTAGGCCAAAAAGCATTCAAAGTATGCAGCCTGGGGTGAATATATTTTTGCCCACACACAAAAAGAAGAATATCTGAGCGGTGCAAGATGCCAGGGATTGCAGGAGCTTTCCCAAAGTTTGGTTTCCCTGGAATAAGGGACAGCAGAGAGTCTTTAGGATATATGATTTATTTACACATATCTACAAGCTGGGCCTATGATGAAGGGCCTCACAGCATTAACACCCCAGAAGGTTGTGCTTTCCCCATAGCCACAGCCTTGGATTCAAGCAGAAATCAAGCATGTCTCTCCCTCTTAGGCTTCAGTCTGCAGCCTGCTTCTCGCTCTCTCACACAACTCTGGCATTTTGTCCTTCTAACTACAGTGGTGCCTCGCTTAACGAATGCCCTGCTTAATGAAATTTCCGCTTAACAAAAGGATTTTTCGAGTGGAGGTTGCCTCGCTAGACGAATTTGCTTTATGAAAAATTCGTCTAGCGAATCGCGGTTTCCCATAGGAATGCATTGAAATTCAATTAATGCGTTCCTATGGTCAAAAAAAATTTCAAAAAAATTTCAATGCATTCCTATGGGATTCGCCAGACGAATTTTTCGTTATAAGAAAAGACCCGTGGAACGAATTAAATTCGTCTAGCGAGGCACTACTGTAAAAGCTAGTTGGGGGGCACAGAGCCACTTCCTTTGTTAGCTTAATGACATATACTTAGAGGGTCATTACCAAGAAGCTGTCCTGGCTATTCCAGCAATTGAATCCTTGCTGGATCCAGGGATTAGAAGGGACTCAGGCATACCCCATAGAATCATAGAGTTGGAAGAGACCACAAGGGCCATCCAGTCCAACCCCCTGCCAAGCAGGAAACACAATCAAAGCATTCCTGACAGATGGCTGTCAAGCCTCCGCTTAAAGACCTCCAAAGAAGGAGGTCCTTGGCAGCAAATTCCACTGTTGAACAGCTCTTACTGTCAGGATGTTCTTCCTAATGTTTAGGTGGAATCTTCTTTCTTGTACAGTGGTACCTCTACTTACGAATTTAATGCGTTCCGAATGCACATTTGTAAGTAGAAAAAAATTGTAAGTCGAATCCCATAGGAATGCATTGGGAGAAAAAATTCGAAGTCGAAGCAACCCTATCTAAAGCAACCCTATCTAAAGTCGAAGCAACCCTATCTAAAAATTCGTAAGTAGAAAAAATCCTATCTAAACCGCATCCAAGATGGCGGACGGAGCTCCATTCGTAAGTAGAAACATTCGTAAGTAGAGTTATTCGTAAGTAGAGGTACCACTGTAGTTTGAATCCATTGCTCCGTGTCCGCTTCTCTGGAGCAGCAGGAAACAACCTTTCTCCCTCCTCTATATGAGATCCTTTTATATAATTGAACATGGCTATCATATCACCCCTTAACCTTCTCTTCTCCAGGCTAAACATACCCAGCTCCCTAAGCCGTTCCTCATAAGGCATCATTTTCAGGCCTTTGACCCAAACTCACAACAATATCTTTATAGTGTATGGGATGCTTCTCCAGGAAGCAGTTGGGGTCCACCAAGCACATCTGCCTCCCCCAAAAGAAAACAAGGCATCCCTTGCCTATCATTTCAGAGAGTTGGGTCTGGAACCCTTTATTAGATGATGGTTGGATCCCAGTTAGCTAGCGCACTGGTCTCTTATACAAACAGTAGGCAGCCGACAAGACAAGGAGCCACCTTGTGACTGACTCTACAGCTCTAGACTGACAAGGCAAGGAGGAAGAGATGAGATGAGATGCAACCAAAGCAAGGATTTCCACCCTCATCCCCAAGTCCCACCCTAATGATGCAAGCAGGAGGGAAGCAATCTGCCCCTTGTTTTGTACAGGAACTCTTTGCCCCAGAGAAGAAAAGGTTAAACACCCTCCTCTCCCCCCCCCCGCCCCCTGCTGCAGTTTGCACTTCCGGAAACTGCCTCACACCCTAAGTAGGCAAGTCTAAGCCAGAGGGAGCTTTGTGGTGTTCATGACACACTTCACACCTCTCGATAGGAAACTCTGCCACATCAAATAGATCCTGTTATGCTCCTCTGTGGTGGAAAGAGCCCCTGCTTTCATACTTGCGGGCAAAAGAAGTCAGGAACAGAATTACATCCTTCATGTGGTATTTATCAAGCCCCTTGCACCTCTCTTTTGGCACCAGAGAAGGACTTTGCCAGTTGCTGGAAGATTCTGCAAATTTATCCCCAAAGCGGGCTGAGTGGGGAGACTGTGGCTCACCCCACGGAGGAGCCTCAAAGGGCAGCGCCTCTCTTGAGCTGGAGGGCCATACCCTGCGCTCATCTCACCAGCTGCCCAGGAAGTGGCATTTGTGATACTATCCTATACATCAGTTAAAAACGAGAGGTTACTGCTCTGGCTCTTATAGCAGGATATCTGTAAAGTAACCCAACAGATTATTGATATCCATGCCGCAACAGAGCCCTGATCACTACAATACAAGAAGGTCAGGTAATGAAAGGAAATGTCAAGGGGTTTCATAAGATGTGCACTCTTGTTCACGGTGGCTGCCAGGACGGTGGCTCTGCGTAGGGGGCTACAGTCCAGGGATTATGTCTGCTTTGTTCTGCCATGTCACGACTCAGGTCCCCTCCCCTAACTCACTGTATAATAACTTTATTTCGTTGGAGCCCAGTAAAAGCAATTGTCTTTTTTAAAAAAGCGGATTCCCATTCCCATCCCCATTCAGAGCACGCTGAATTGGAGGCTTCCCTTGGGGCGGGTGTGCCTTAGAGAGAGGTGATATTGAGCTCCTTGCAGCAAGCTCTGCCTCGGTGTTGAGCATCCTGCCTGCTCCTCCTCTGTGTCCCCTGGAGGGGCTGCTCTTTCCTAATAATAATAATAATAATAATAATAATAATAATAATAATAATAATACTCTGCCCATCTGGCTGGGTTTCCCCAGCCACTCTGGGCAGCTTCCAACAGAAAAATGAAATAAAATAATTGATTAAACATTAAAAGCCTCCCTAAACAGGGCTGCCTTCAGATGTCTTCTAAAAATCTGGTAGCTGTTTTTCTCTTTGACATCTGATGGGAGGGCGTTCCACAGGCGCCCACCAAGAAGGCCCTCTGCCTGGTTCCCTGCAACTTGGCTTTTCACAACAAGGGAACCACCAGAAGGCCCTCGGTACTGGACCTCAGTGTCCGGGCAGAACGATGGGAGTGGAGACGCTCCTTCAGGTATACTAAAGGTCAGCACCAACACTTTGAATTGTGCTCGGAAACGTACTGGGAGCCAATGTAGATCTTGTTATGTGGTTTCGGTGGGTGCTCCCAGTTACCAGTCTAGCTGCCACATTCTGGATTAGTTGTAGTTTCCGAGTCACCTTCAAAGGTAGCCCCACATAGAGCACATTGCAGTAGTCCAAGCGGGAGATAACCAGAGCATGCACCACTCTGGCGAGACAGTCTGCAGGCAGGTAGCGTCTCAGCCTGCGTACCAGATGGAGCTGATAGACAGCTGCCCTGGACACAGAATTGACCTACGCCTCAATGGACAGCTGTGAGTCCAAAATGACTCCCAGGCTGCGCACCCGGTCCTTCGGGGGCAGTTACCCCATTCAGGACCAGGGAGTTCCCCACACCTGCACCCCCCTCCCTCACAGCGCTAGAGAATCTCGGTCAGCACCTGCCTGCCTTCTGTCCCCCACAAACAGTACTTCTGTCTTGTCAGGATTCAACCTCAATCTGTTAGCCGCCATCCATCCTCCAACTGCCTCCAGGCTGTCAGGAGTATGGGCAAGAGTCAGGCTCTGGGGCCTGTAGTGCTTTGCAGGACTGGGGCCTGCCTCAGCTTGTGCTGGAGCAGCAAGGCGTGGCCACACAGGTGAAGACCTCAGCTTGTGCTGGAGAGGCAAGGAGTAGTCACCCAGGTGGGGCCACTTGATATCTCACTGCACCTGGTGACAGGAGCTGGGAGGGATAAAAGCCCAGCATTTCCCTTCAGCTTTTTGCCACAGCAACGCTATCCTTGCCTGGTTGCATCTGGCCTCTTGATCCTTGCTCCGTCGACTCTTGCCTTGTCGACGCCTTGCTCCTCGCCCCTTGGACCTTTGCCTTGCTTCTTGTTCCTTGGACCTTCGCCTTGCTTCTTGTTCCTTGGACCTTCGCCTTGCTTCTTGTTCCTTGAGCCTTCGCCTTGCTTCTTGCCCCGTGGACCTTCGCCTCTGCCTTGCTCCTTGACCCTGCAACTGCCTGCTGCTGGACCCTCAGCCTTGCACCTGTTCCTGCTTCTTTATCACCATCTTGCCTCTGGTCCTGACGCCCGCCGACCGGACCGTGACAGTTTGCTGTGGCCCACCCACGTCCCGGCCAGGGTGCGAGATGGACAGAGCCCAGCCTATGGACCTCGCCACTGTGCTGAAGCACCTCCACATGCAGGTAGCTACGCTCCAGGGGGAGGTGTGAGCTCTTCGAGCAATCCCTGCTGCGGCCCCAGCCCAACGGACTCTCCCCATTCCAGTGCCACATAAATTCAGGGGGAGGCATGGGGCTCCTCCAGCCACTACCCCCCCCCCACAGGCTGTGGTCCTGGGTAGTCCCTGGTTGATCCGGCATGACCTCGCCATTTCATGGGCGCAGCGGACACTGTCTTTTTCATCATCCTTCTGCCAGGATGTCTGCGCTCAACCCCCAGTGTTACCTCCATTGCCACCAGCGCCGGGGGCGTCTCACCAGCCGACTCTTACTTCTTCCACCTTACAGGGGACTGCCCCTGACGGAATAGCATCTCTGGATGTCCGGTTAATCCCGGAGCCCTACCGGGACTTGGTGGACGTGTTTGAGAAGGAAGGGGCCGAGACTTTGCCCCCCCCATCGGACTTATGATTGCCCCATTGATCTGCAGCCGGGAGCAGAGATACCCTTTGGCCGCATTTATGCCTTGTCGGCCCCTGAACTTGGGGCCCTCCGAGGGTACCACCCACACAATCATCCCTGCACCCCCGTGGCTTCTCTCATGCCTTCCGCCAATGATCGGGTCTCCCACATCCAGGAGACACAAGCCGACCTGGCACAGCACCTAGAGAGGGCCAAAGCGGACTATAAGGCGCAAGCGGATCGACGGCGGTGGCAAGGGCCTGCGTTCCAGGTTGGGGATAAGGTTCAGTTGTCCCTGGAACGATCTTGGGAACCAGCTGACTTCGTGCACACTCCCGCCAAGGTTCGGGCCTTCCATCGGAAGTTTCCAGATAAGCCTGGGCCATGACCGGGGGTGGAACCCCGTTTCCCTATGGGGGGGAGTACTGTCAGGAGTATGGGCAAGAGTCAGGCTCTGGGGCCTGCCTCAGCTTGTGCTGGAGAGGCAAGGAGTAGTCACCCAGGTGGGGCCACTTGATATCTCACTGCACCTGGTGACAGGAGCTGGGAGGGATAAAAGCCCAGCATTTCCCTTCAGCTTTTTGCCACAGCAACGCTATCCTTGCCTGGTTGCATCTGGCCTCTTGATCCTTGCTCCTTGGACCCTTGCCTTGCCGACATCTTGATCCTTGCTCCGTGGACCCTTGCTTTGCCGACGTCTTGATCCTTGCTCCGTGGACCCTTGCCTTGCCGACACCTTGATTCTTGCTCCTTGGACCCTTGCCTTGTCGACGCCTTGCTCCTCGACCCTTGGACCTTCGCCTTGCTTCTTGTTCAGTGAGCCTTCGCCTTGCTTCTTGTTCAGTGAGCCTTCGCCTTGCTTCTTGTTCCTTGAGCCTTCGCCTTGCTCCTTGACCCTGCAACTGCCTGCTGCTGGACCCTCAGCCCTGCACCTGTTCCTGCTTCTTTATCACCATCTTGCCTCTGGTCCTGACGCCCGCCGACCAGACCGTGACACAGGCACTCACACAGGATTTAAATCCCTACTGTAAGCGGGATTTAAAGTTTAACAGGCTTGCTGTTAATCAGGATAGTTCCTCCAGACAAAGGACAGTGGAGGTTTCCTGCCGTATTTTGGCAGGTGTTTGGGGATATTGGTGTCAGTAGTTGATGCCGTTCTTGTTTGCCTTTTCACTTCAGCACTACTCGCTTCAGACTCCTGTGATTTGAATGGGTGACCCCTCCCCACTTTGTCTGCAACACCCTCCTGCTCATTGTCTGCCAGCATCTGCTTCAGATTTACATCAACAACAAACCCAACCCGAATTCCCAGGTTTCAGCAGACATCGCTCTTCCTAAGTTGTCCCAGGCCCTGCTGCTCCCAGGTCCAGTTGGCTCTCCCTGGGACGCCGGAAGCGAGTTGTGCCTTAGCCGCTGCAAAGCATAAAATGAAAAGTCAGGAAGGAAGCCGGGAAGTGGGCTGCCATAGGCTGGTCGGTTTGCTCTGGGCTTCTAGATAGGGACTGAATACGGCAAACGGGTCACTAGGATATTGAAAGCCACATTGGAAACAGCTTTGCATACTTACTTATTGGGTTTCCCCCAGAAAGGGAAAATCTGGATTACATGGAGATAAGGGATAAAGCCTACCATTTTGATTCCAAGAGGCAGAGGCGCCATCTAGGGGGGCCAGGGGGCTGAGCCCCCCAAAAATTTACAATAAGGGTCCAGGCCTCCTCAATATTCCAGAGCTGCAACGGCGGAACCTGGCGCATGTGCCAAGAAGTCACCTGGACCATGCAAAAAGTAAAAACCTGATTCTTGTTTTTACAAGTTAAGCCATGCTACAGTCAAAGAAACAGACAGTCCCTGCAATTTCCTTCCTTTCCTTTCTTTCAAGCTCCATCTTTTTCTTATTGGAAGTAAACCCTCGCTGACGCAAGAAGGGGCAGCTGTGGTTCTCCAGAGGTTTCTAGACTCTCCTCAGCCACAGCAAATGGGGCCAACAGTCAGCAGTGAGTGATGGAAAATCTGTCAACTCTGAAGAGCCCCAAGTTCCCCATCCCTGAGCTGGAGAAGAGGGATAGAGGGAGTGAAGAGAATGCCTCTCCTGACCTCTTGATAATGGGGGGGGGGTGAATTTACCTTCCCCACCCCCGCTTTCCTACTTGAGAAATGCATGAGGGGTGGCAGCAACACAACCGGCCTGTGCCCTGGCAGGGCACAATGCCACCGCCCCCATTTGGTCTTTCATGGGCATCTAAAAAGGTGCCTTACATTTAGCTGAGAAAAGTCACAGGAACCCAGACAAATAGGTTTCTAAAAGGCTTGGGAGATGGAGCAAGCTTGTTTTCTCCTGCTCCAGAGGGTAGGACTGGAGGCAATGGCTTCAAAGTACAAGAAAGGAGATTCCAACTAAACATTTGGAAACACTTACTGACAGCAGTAAGAGCTGTTCAGCAGTGGAACGGTTTCCCTCTGTCAGGGATGCTTGCTTTAGCTGAGATTCCTGCATTGCAGAATGACCCTTGGGGGTCCCTTCCAACTCTACGATTCTAGGATTCTATGGCAAGAGGTTTTACAAGAGAGAGACAACCTGTTATGAAGATGGTGGCATTAGCGGCCATTATGTTGATCAGAATGTACCGGTAGGTTCTTGTTTATTCATGTGCATGGTAGAATCACTCTCTCTCTTGTGGCTCCTGTGACTTGGTCCTTTTCTTACTTCTGAGAGAGAGAGAGAGAGAGAGAGAGAGAGAGAGAGAGAGAGAGGCTCTGTTTGTCTGCCTAATACGGTGTCCAACCATTGCTCCCTCTGGCTCAGTACTGCCTTCCCTGAGTCCCTCTGGGGTTTCATAAAGGACTTTCCCCCAGGCCTAGTTGGAGATGTCAAGGATTGTACCTGGGAGCTTCTTCCTGCAGCTACACCTCTCCCCCCCCCCCGAAGAGGGAGGCCTCCATTCTGTCATTCCTTGGTGAGGCTCCATCCTGCTAGACTGACTTGCCATCCTGGTGCTCTTTGCAGGGAGCTCGCAGCAAGAGCACCCTTGCAACTACCTTCTCTCTTGCTTTTTCTAGTTCCTTCCTTGGCAAAAGGGTTGTACGACAGAGTTTGAATGAGTCTTCCCACCACCCAATACTGATGACGTTACTAGCTAGTAAACAGACCTGACTCCAGGCTAACTTGAAATTCTGCTCTGTGCCCTAGAACCCTCACAGCCTACTGCCAGGAAATAGTCCCTGGAGTTCCAGTGTGCAGCCACTGGATGGCAGCAGTGACACATTTTTGACACTGGGCAAACTTGGCACTTGTGCTCATTTCACAATTGCGCTCATTTCACACGCTAGCAAGGTTATGCTTAAAATTCTACAAGGCAGGCTTAGGCAGTATGTGGACCAAGAACTCCCAGAAGTGCAAGCTGCATTTCGAAGGGGCAGAGGAACCAGAGACCAAGTTGCAAACATGTGCTGGATTATGGAGAAAGTGAGAGAGTTCCAGAAAAACATCTACTTCTGCTTCATTGACTACGCCAGGGGTGGCCAACTCCCAAGAGACTGAGATCTACTCACAGAGTTAAAAACTGGCAGTGATCTACCCCCTTTTTTGGGGTTCAGGTCAAAGTTGTTGAGTTTTTTTATGGAGGAGGTAAAATGTTGAGCTTTTTTTAGGGGAGCCACCGTTGTTCAGCTTCTATGGGGGGAGCCAATGATCTACCAGAGATCTACTGTAGACGTCCAGTAGATCTACCTGTTGGACATGCCTGGACTAGGCAAAAGCACTTGACTGTGTCGACCACAGCAAACTATGGCAAGTTCTTAAAGAAATGGGAGTGCCTGATCACCTCATCTGTCTCCTGAGAAATCTCTATGTGGGACAAGAAGCTACAGTTAGAACTGGACATGGAATAACTGATTGGTTCAAAATTGGGAAAGGAGTACGACAAGGTGGTTTATTGTCTCCCTGCTTATTTAACTTATATGCAGAATTAATCATGCGAAAAGCTGGACTAGATGAATCCCAAACCGGAATTAAGATTGCCGGAAGAAATATCAACAACCTCAGATATGCAGATGACACAACTTTGATGGCAGAAAGTGAGGAGGAATTAAAGAACCTTTTAATGAGGGTGAAAGAGGAGAGCGCAAAATATGGTCTAAAGCTCAACATCAAAAAAACTAAAATCATGGCCACTGGTCCCAACACCTCCTGGCAAATAGTAGGGGGGAAATGGAGGCAGTGAGAGATTTTACTTTCTTGGGCTCCTTGATCACTGCAGATGGGGACAGCAGTCATGAAATTAAAAGACGCCTGCTTCTTGGGAGAAAAGCAATGACAAACCTAGACAGCATCTTAAAAAGCAGAGACATCACCTTGCCGACAAAGGTCCGTATAGTTAAAGCTGTGGTTTTCCCAGTAGTGATGTATGGAAGTGAGAGCTGGACCATAAAGAAGGCTGATCGCCGAAGAATTGATGCTTTTGAATTATGGTGCTGGAGGAGACTCTTGAGAGTCCCATGGACTGCAAGAAGATCAAACCTATCCATTCTGAAGGAAATCAGCCCTGAGTGCTCACTGGAAGGACAGATCGTGAAGCTGAGGCTCCAATACTTTGGCCACCTCATGAGAAGAGAAGACTCCCTGGAAAAGATCCTGATGTTGGGAAAGATTGAGGGCGCAAGGAGAAGGGGACGACAGAGGACAAGATGGTTGGACAGTGTTCTCGAAGCTACGAACATGAGTTTGACCAAACTGCGGGAGGCAGTGCAAGACAGGAGTGCCTGGCGTGCTATGGTCCATGGGGTCAAGAAGAGTCAGACACGACTAAATGACTAAACAACAACAACAAATTTGGCGCATTTTTTCCACCCTGGGAAAATTGCACACAATTTTTTTTAATTGAACCATTGAGGAAAGGGATTGTTAACTAGTTTTTCAAAGAAAAGGACCCACAGTTTGTTTTTGTGTAGTCAGCAATGTCCAAAGGCCACAAATGCATGTGAGAGTGGCTTTTGTGTTTTGATTTTTCAGATCCTCCCTCCTTCCAACCCTGTTTGTGCATTTCTAGGTAGGGGATGCAAAACAAGACCTGGCCTTTTCTTAGAGCAGGAATGGGGGACCTGTGGCTCTCAAGTCTTCTCATCCCTCACCATTGACTAGGCTTTCTGAGGCTGATAGAGTCCAACAGCACCTGGAAGTCCATGGGCTCCCCACCTGTCCTAGAGAGTTTCCTTTCTCTCTGCCTCTTGCTCTCTGTGTGAAATAATGTCTCCAGCCACCTAATGTGCCTTTCTCCACAAGCATAAAGATAATTAGCGATTTATCAAGAGTGGCACAAAAGAAGGTACAGTGTGTATGGGAAACAACCCAGAAGATATTGTCACGAGGAGATAGTGGCATGGCTTGGAGTTCTCCACATTTCCTAGCTCCACCCCAAACTTACCTTATTGATGTGTGTCACTTTAAGGAAGGAAAGCCTGGATATTTGGCGACAGGTGTTGCTAGTTAAGATCAAGTTCCCTATAAAAGGCAGGCATTTGGGGGGGGGAGAGAGAGCCTCGTCTCAGAACCAGGGCTAGGGTGTTGTGAGTGGGTGTGTCCTACCTATTTGAGGGGCTCCTGGAGCAGATTGGGGACATGTTGGTTTGGGTATGTATGTTTTTCTGTCTTCAATAAAGGTGCTTTGGTTCACCTCCTACCTGTTTGGTTCATTTGTCCTGATATCCTTGAAAAGAACCCCTGCATTTGGCAGAACACAGTGGTACCTCTGGTTAAGAACTTAATTTGTTCTGGAGGTCCGTTCTTAACCTGAAACTGTTCTTAACCTGAGGTACCACTTTAGCTAATGGGGCCTCCAGCTGCTGCTGCACTGCCGCCACACAATTTCTGTTCTCATCCTGGGGCGAAGTTCTTAACCTGAGGTACTATTTCTGGGTTAGTGGAGTCTGTAACCTGAAGTGTCTGTAACCTGAGGTGGCACTGTACTTGGTTTTGAACAATTGGCCACTAAATCTTGGCTCAAAGATATCTCTGCATCTGCATGAGCCAGCCATTTTCTTTGCATCTATAAGTAATCCAGTGTTGCTTGCAATGAAGCACAGCAGGGAAAATGCTGCCCAAATGAACCAGGTTAGCTTTTCTGAGCAGATGAAACTTACTATTCTGCTTTTAAAATTGGGGTGTGTGTGTAGGGTTATTGATTTGTTTTGTTGTTCTCAGGTTTTTTAAAATGTCTTTTGGTGTTTTTTCTTGTACAGTATTTTTATGCTGCGGACCACCCTGAGATAGACACATTTAATAAATAAATGTTATTTGGAGTGCTGCCTGCTAGGGATGCAGGTACCCCACTATATACAATGAAGCAGCTTTGGGAAGCTCCTGAGAAGGCCAGGCAGTAAGGCTGCGGGTCATTTGGAAACAGGCAGGTGTTGTCATGGTGTCATGTTGCGTACATTTCTGCAAAAAACAAAAAGATTGTGTCCCTTGTGTTGTGACTTTCAGTAATTCAGAAATCTCTTGGAAATATCAGGAGAGTGCCTGTGAGTGGCAGAATGGAGAGAGGAATGCTGTTTTCATTTTAATGTTTCCTGATAGGCACCTTTTGCATAGAGGGGCTTCGTTGCTGACAAAGCATCTTTGTGAATGTGAGCCAGTAGGACCTTATACATGTTGCAGAGCCTCCAAGGAATCTTGCCCCATCCCCCCCCGATGATGCATCCAGATGTGCATCCTGATGTCAGTGCTGAAGATGCAGCAACCCCCCCATCTCAGTTGAAGTGATGCTTCCTAGACCTAGACAAGAGCCACCCCCCAAGAGCCCCATCATCATCATCATCACTTTTAATTTGTATACCGCCTTTCTATCATACAATACTCAAAGCGGTTTACAAGCTGAAGAAACAGAATCTAATGAAATACAAAACAACCTTATAACAATCTAATGCAATACAAAAATATGATAATAAAACATAGCTTTAAAATAAGCAATCAAATAATGTAACGTTCAGCAATCATTACAATAGTATAGAATAATATCAGCATATGAAAATTAAACAGAAACCCAATCTTAACATTTACAATAAATAATTTCAAAACAATAATCAATAAAACAACAGCAAGCCACAATGCATAAAACAATACAATACAAATTGAAAAATATAGACTGGAGGATGAGGCAAGGCAGGTGGAAAGAGGCCTTGCCTGATGGAGTCTCCCCCTCACTGTTCTTCCTCCAGGCACAGCATATTATGTTCTACGTTCCTGTGATGATGCTTGGATGTGGTGGATGAGGAACTTGAATCCGAGCCAGATGGAGGCATGTTGGGTAGATGCTTCCCACATCCAAGAGTCTGGTCAACTGCCCATCCCCATAGGAGCAGGTTTGCATTGGGGGGGGGGCCTTCCAGATCCAGCTTTGTCACTGGTGGAATGACATTACAGCTACAAGTCCTCAAGGGAGTTGTGAATAATAAGCCCTTCAAGGACAACCTCTGATGGACTTCTGCTCAGAAAATATATTCTCTCACCAAGTCAAAAAATTAAGAAGCTACTGGACCTGCTGTGTAAGTTGTTTTCAATGGAAAGAGAAAGAATATCGTCTGGATCTGTTCCAGTGACTTCTGAAAATGCTGCCTTCCCAATGCAATGGGTGGTAATGAAGATGACGCATTGTGATAAGATCAGGAAGAAGAGAACAACAATGAAAGTGACAAAGATGAAGAAAGCCATGATGACTAAACTGGCTAAAGCATCTTTCTTTGAACTGAAAGAAATGGAGGGGGAGCAGTGATAATGAAAATGAATAAAACATCTCGTTGGGAATTGAAAAACTCTCACAAGTGTGTTTGTGTGTTTTGTTGTTCCTGTAATACCTTTTCAGTATATTCCTATATTTTTTTTCCTTTCAAAGAAATCTTGTTTTAGCAGAGTGGCCTGTATTTGGGGGCTGTCTGTATTCAGGTCAATATGGCACTTATTCAGAAGTAAATCCCATTCTGTTCAATGTTGTTTGCACTTAGTAAATGAGTTTACAGCTGCAGCTTCCCAGCTTCTCTGAAAGTTTTATTATAAACATCCTTGTTTAGGAATTTGCTGAATCCCATATTTTCATTTTTCAGATTAAGGATTTATTTATTTTCATTTTCACCAAGAAGCCAGTTGATGACAGTAAGGGTGTACAGATGTGGCACAGCTGGCATGAGATGGGAGGCCAACCAGGCAGTGGGGGATCAGCACTCCAAAGTCCTTTGGGGTGGAAGGAGAATTAGACTCCGTGTGAAAGTATATAAGCTTAGAAACACAGAGCCCTGAGATACTTCAAAGGTGTCTCAACGGACAAGGCAGTGTTTGCATCAGAGCCTTTGCATCAGAGAGGTCTTATCTGATATTTTCCCCAACTATAGTTGTACTAGCTGGCTGGGCCACACATTGCTGTGGGTTTTTGTGTTAAATGGACAATTTCCTGTTAAATTGACCATTTCCTGTTAAATTGACCTTCAGAGTCTCCCTTCAGAGTCCCCTCACCTGCCCTCTCCCAACCCTGACTCCCCTACTGTAAGTTTCAAAAATAATACTCCCCCACCCACGCGTGTTCCTGAAAATGTCCCCACCCCCCCACTGCTTTGGCTGACTCGGGGTCCTACCTCCCCCCCCCCCCATGGCTATGTGTTTCCCCCCTCCCTTTGTTGTGCCTCATCCCTGTGATTCCCCCACCCTGTGAAAGGCCTTGTTCTGTTTGTTTCTCCCTGCTTGGCAATGCTGCGGCCTATTGAAAAAGCTGGGCCTTGTTGCTGCAAAAGGCCTGCTTTCAGTTGGTTGCTGTGGAATTTTGTGATGTCATCTGGCAGCGCAGCTTTGGAGGCGGCAGTGTGTGATCTGCCTGTCTATTGGATGCTGCTGGAGTTTTCAGAGCTTCTGGTGGTGACGTCTAATTTGGGCGCCACTTTTTTGTGTTTAATCATTATTTTAGGTGTGAAAGGTGTGGTTTTCTGGATTTTTTTTAAATGTCAGATCCCTCCCTGATGGGCATGGAATGTTGTGGCCAAATTTGTTACATTACGGTTCAACAGTTATGGAGAAAGGCTGTGACCTCCCCGCGCTCAATGCCTACAAATATATATGGTGCTATGGGGCATTTTCAAATGTTAAGTCTGTTTATGACAAAAGCCAGAAAGCCCAGGGGTACTGCTGCTTTTCGCTAAAAAAAAGAATATGTTCTACAATCTGCTTAAAGTGTATTGTTGTGTAGGATAATGTCATTATTTATGATGTAACCAGATCATGAGAAATTCTGGGTCCATAGAAGACAGCTTCAAATATCCAAAGTTCTTCACATCAATCACCAATGCTTATTGTTGTCTTCTGCTCAGAACTTCTATAGATGTGGTGCTCGCTGCCTTAGAGAGGGGATTAGCCATGCTCATGGTGCAGAGGACTGTCAAGGGTGCCCTTAGCCATAACAGCTAATGGAAATGCCAACTCAGGCACAGAATAACTCTGATTCTCTGAACTACCATTTCTGGAGACAGACAAAAGAGAATGGTTGCCTCATATGCTGCTTGTTGGGCTGCCCACTGGGAGAAGTCGGAAGCTGGACTGCATGGAGCTTTGGTTTGTTCCAGGGGGCATTTCTTACATTCTTATGGTCTTGGCTCTGACTACAGTGTTCAGTTGGGTGTCTGCATGTCCAAACATGTACAACTCTCTCCTTGAGATTCAAAACTCTGCTTTTATTGTGGTGAGATGCTGATTTGCAGACAGTTGAGCACCCAGACACCATGCAGAGGCCCTTTGAGATATTCTGGAGTTTCAATTTCAATGAACCTGGAGGATGTGGGAGTGTGGGATTTTGTGTGGTGGTATCAGGTCTTCAAAACAATGTACACAGGGCTTCCAGACACTCTGGTTTCTAACTTAGAAAGACTGGAGGGCAGCAATGGAACTCTGGGTAAAACTGCTGAAATTCCGGTGACATTTGCTATGGAACTATTGAAATTAACAGTTGACCCACAATTATTTTTTCCCCAGGAAGAGCCAATGTCTTTCCAAAATATGGAGCCTATTGTGAGATCACTTCTTGCACCACCTTGGCATGACAACTGAGAGCAAAACTCTGTTTTTGAGGACTACTTGCAATGTACTCCCGTAGCTTAACAAACTGCTCTGATATTGCGAACGTTTTCACATTGTGTGCTGGGCTGGGGCAGCTTTTCAGATACAAGATGGATGAGCTGGCCCTTTTCAACATGATTGCTGCCAGGGCCAGCGCCAGGTTTTGGTGGCCCCCTCCTCCCTCTTGGCCCATTCCTTCAAACTGAAACAAATGTTGACTGACATAGCAGCCCCACCACTAGCAAAGAAAGAGATAAACATTTGAATTTCACTAATTACCTTTTAAAAGAGATTTGTGAACAGTACAAAACTGAGCAGTGCAACTTAGTCTCGTGCCACAGTCTCAGTCACAACAAAGCAAGTCCATGTGAGCTGAGAGGGTTAATAGCTCAGCAGTCGTCCTGTATCACGAGGGGCCCTGTGACGTGTCATGGAAACAGGAAACAGGAAGTAGTACCTGTTGCTGTTGTGTTCTGTAATATATGACATTGTCTGTTTGCATTCTGTTCTGTTGTTCTGCTGTTCGTAGCAGCTGCAGCATCATGGAGATGAACACTCCAGGCTGAAGTTGCCCTAACAATAAATCTGTTTTAACGAACAAGGGAGTGAACGTGAGTTATTTTCACAGGCACGGAAAGGCACGGAAAGCTAGATAAAGTTTCCACTGCTACTGGACTGTTATCTGAACTTGGAAGGAAAATTCCTGGACGGTTTAGAAACGAGGCTTGATATTTGTGAGGAAACGTACTGGGCGAGTACTGCAACACAGCCAAAGTTGTCGTAGGCAGATCGATCTCTCTGCTATCCTTCTGCCTCACAAGGCCGTGTTTATTGATATATGCCAGTTAGACTACTGGACATTCTACCCAAGTTGCCTGCATTTGCCATGCTGGCTACCTGCAAAGTTCTTCATCAGGCCTAACAATCCGTCCTGCTCCATTAAACTTCTTCCCAACATGGAACAATTGGATCTGAACTGCCACCAGCAGGAGGGGACAGGCTGCAGGTCTGAAGAATTTCCTGTTTTTCACTAGAACTCACCAACCAGCTAGAACCCCAAAATCCACCAACCAAAGCAAAATGACACACACTTAGAACTACCACCAACCCACTACTTCTTCATGTATCTAACAAAATGAGCTCGAGTCTATGCAAATTTATGCAGTAATAAATTGCTTAGTTTTTAAAGTGCCACATGACTGACTCTTTGCTGTTTTTACTTAGAATTAAGGAATGCTAAACCCAGGGATATTTCTTCTGAGGAGCAAGGATGAACAGAGCTTGTAGGGTTGTTATTTTTTTTACACAAAAGATCACTTCCTTTTTGCAACCATTTCTAAGGCTGTTTACTTACCCCATTCAAAAGCACAAAGAACAACACATACCCCCTAAAGCAAAGGCTGAAGTTCAAATGATGCAAACTTTTTAATTTAAAAAACAATAATTAAAATCTAACTATTATCGGAACTGAATTGATCTGTTCTGTAGACCTGTCTCTGTTGTCTCTGCTGCTGCTGCTTGAATCCCTTTGCCCTGGCTTGTGGGCCTTGAGCGCTTGCTCAGCGCTCAGTCCGGCAGCTGGCAGGTATTTTGGTGGGGCTGTGAATAAAAGGAACTCAGCTCCCATACTCCAGGCACATTGGCTGCCCGTGCCACAAAATCCACCAGCATGCAATGCCACGGCAAGGCACTGTCCCTGAGCAAGGGTGCTGGGTGGCTGTTATGCACGGGAGCCAAACTCTTTCCATCTGAAAGTATTGCCCCTGAACACCTACCCCGCCTGATACATCTCTTCTCTCCTCCTAGGGATGGATGAATCCACCCACCGTGGTGTTTCTTGGTTTTCTAAGCTCAAATTTGATCCTTCACATTTCCACATCTGTTTGTGATTGTTATTTTTAAAGTCCTCATGAAAGTTCATCAGCATCTTAGTGCGACTTTCCCAATAGGCACATTTCTTTCAAGAGATTTTATGTTATTTTACCAAATATATACACACATTTTCTGAAATATACATCTTATTTGGTCAAAAGAGTACATCACAAAATTCAGAGAAACATACATTTTGACAGATAGCTGTTGGCGTAACTGTTAATTAAGTAGGTCCCCATGAAAATGTGAACATTATTGTCTTTCTCAAACAGGAATTACTCTGATGTAATGACAACTATATAGTGACATTGTTACATGAGATTATACAATATAATTGGTGGTATTTTTTTCCAGAAAAAGAGGTACTGGAACTCACCATGAACGCCTCCCTTGTTCTCTTAGAATGGCAATGGTGCCCACCTGAGAGGGGCTGAAATTGAGTTCCAGCTGCAAAAAAGCCCTGGATATAATTATGAACTAATTTTGAGGTAAATCACCAAAAACGACACTGCTAACATGGGTTGCCATATGACCGGATTTTCCCGGATGTTTAATCGAATTCCGTCTGGACACAGTTCTGATGGCCAATTGCCAGCCATGTCCAGGAAATTCCAGACATATGGCAACCCTAGAATAGCAGCAGGGGAGGGGGGGGCTCTTCCCTCTTAGTATATGGATCATCTTCTCTGATCTTCAGGCTTATTATCAGGCTCCATATAGCCCCTTCTTTTTAGTTTTCAACAGAAGCTCCATCTTTCTCATGGTCCTTCAGTGAACTGCATACATCTTTGCTTAGTTTAAAAGGAATCACAACCAATAGCACTCTGAGAGCCAAGTTTTTCCATCGGTGTGGAATTCATATGCCACTGGTGCCATTACAGAAATGATTTTTTTGTGTCAAAGTGTGAGATGATGAAGACAATGGGATGTTTTCCGAACCGCCTTCATAGAACACTACCAAAGAAATACAAATTGCGATAGGACACACTGGACCCCCCCTAAGCTGAATGCCCATGTTTAGAATTTAAGTGAGTAATAACTAGAACAATGATGAGTTTCTAAAATAACCAGTGAGGGCCCTTACAGAAACCACACGGCAGACCTTGATCTGATATCACAGGCATTAGGAGAATGGAATTCCCCCCTTCTCTTGCAGCCTGAACATACAAAAATTTCACAAATGAAAATAAGTGGGGGAGAAGTCGAGATTACCATCACCATTGTGATCAAAGTCATTATAGGTCATAATTACAGTAGAAGTACAAGGGGGAAGCTAAAGAGCCGCATTATTTGTGTTCCCATGTTCCCAAAGACGCCTGTGCCTCTTGAACATCCGTCCTCCCATGGGCGCAGCAGGGGTGGCAGGGGCTGCCCCCCCCATCAAGTAAATAAATAAATGATCAAATGCGTCACAGATAGCTGGGTTCTGCCCCGCCCCCACCCTAAATCCTGGCTGCGCCCAGGAGCCCTCCCCATGGCAAATGGCTTTAGATTTTTAAACTGATAGAACTTCCCAAAGCATAAGAGCACGAGATGAGCCTGTGGATGAGATGAGCAGCCCCTCTAGTCCAGCATCGTGTACTCGCAGTGGCCAACCAGAGGCCTGAGAAGCCTGCAAGCAAGAGGGTATTTGGAAGCTTCCTGCCTCCAACAGTGGAGCTAAGAGCAGAACCATCAGGGTTAGCAGATGTTGACAGCCATCCTTTGAAGCCATTCATCACATGGGAGCACAACTCATAGTAGAACCCTACACTGTGCAAAGAGGGAATGGCTTTTTCTGCCCTGTGTCTTCCAACATTCAGCTTTCCTGGATGCCCAGGATGTTCTACTGCAATAAGAAAAACATTTCTCCATCCACTTTCTCTGCACCAGGCATAATTTTTCCACAAACTTCGATCATGTTGCCTCTTATTTGCCTTTTCTCTAAACAAAAGCTCCTCAAATGCTGTAAGCTTTCCTCTTGGGGAAATTGCTCCACTCTCTGGCCACTTGGGTTGCCCTTTTCTGAAACTCCTCCAGCTGTGCTCTCTCCTTTCTGAGGTTGGGCCACCAGAGTTTCCCCAGTGTGCCCACATCATAGATTTGTATAATGGCATTATGAGATGGGCAGTTTTATTTTCAATTCCTTTCCTAAAGAACCCTAGCATAGAATTTGCCCTTTTAACAGCTGCCACTCACTGGGTTGACTTCTTCTTCAAGCTATCAACTAGGAACTGAAGGTCTCATTCCTGGTCAGTCATTGCCACTTCATATCCTGAATATATGAAATTGAGATTTTTGTCACAGTCCGGTCGGCGGGCGTCAGGACCAGAGGCAAGATGGTGGTGTAGAAGCAGGAACAGGTGCAGGGCTGAGGGTCCAGCAGCAGGCAGTCACAGGGTCAAGGAGCAAGGCAGAGGTGAAGGTCTGGGAGTCAAGGAGCAAGGTAGAGGCAAGGGTCCAAGGAGCAAGGCGAAGGCTCAAGGAACAAGAAGCACGGCGAAGGTCCAAGGGTCGAGGATCAAGACGTCGGCAAGGCAAGGGTCCACGGAGCAAGGATCAACACGTCGGCAAGGCAAGGGTCCACGTCGCAAGAATCAAGGCGTCGGCAAGGCAAGGGTCCACGTCGCAAGAATCAAGGCGTCGGCAAGGCAAGGGTCCACGGAGCAAGAATCAAGGCGTCGGCAAGGCAAGAGTCCAAGGAGCAAGGAGCAAGGCGTCGGCAAGGCAAGGGTCCAAGGAGCAAGAGGCCAAGAGCTGGAGGGAAATGCTGGGCTTTTATCCCTCCCAGCTCCTGCCACCAGGTGCAGTGAGGCATCAAGTGGCCTCACCTGAGTGACCACTCCCTGCCTCTCCAGCACAAGCTGAGGTCTCCACCTGTGTGGCCACGCCTTGCTTCTCCAGCACAAGCTGAGGCAAGCCCCAGTCCTGCAAAGCACTACAGGCCCCAGAGCCTGACTCTTGCCCATACTCCTGACAATTTTTTTTTTGCCCCATTGTGCATCACTTTGCACATTTTACATTAAACTGCATTTGCAATTTAACTTCCCATTCAGTAAGTTTGGAGAGGTCTTTTGGAGCTCTTTGCAATCCCTTTTCGCCATCCTCCAACCGCCTCCAGGCACTCACACAGGACCTTCACCACCTTTACTGGTTCTGATTTGAAAGAGAGGTAGAGCTGGGTATCATCCGCATACTGGTGAACACCCAGCCCAAACCCCCTGATGATCTCTACCAGCGGCTGCATGTAGATGTTAAAAAGCATGGGGGAGAGACAGAACCCTGAGGCACCCCACAAGTGAGAGCCCAGGGGTCTGACCACGGCTCAGGAGGAAGGAGCGGAACCACTGTATGACAGTGCCCCCAGCTCTCAACCCCTCTAGACGCTCCAGAAGGATGTTATGGTCGATGGTGTCAAAAGCCGCTAAGAGATCCAGCAGAACTAGGAAACAACTCTCACCTTTGTCCCTAGCCCACCGAAGATCATCAACTAGTGCAACCAAGGCAGTTTCAGTCCCATGATGAGGCCTGAATCCCGACTGGAAGGGATCCAATATAGATGCAGTAGAAAAGGTTTAACAACAGAAGCTATGGAGGGGGAAGGTGGGAAGTCCAAAGATTTTGGGCTCTATTTCATTTGTTTGGCTCAGAAATCATTTCTTCCAGTTTCAGTGCTGTGGTCACCCCCCTGACTAATACGGCTCAGCCTCAAAATACCAAGGAGCTTCAATAATTCTGAAAATCCATACTTTCTCCTTTCTAGATTATAGTGAAGATTATTTGCTGCATCTGCAATGAGATAATAAATGCCACCAGAGATGGTAATTGTTTCTCCTAAAATGGGTATTTTTCGGTCTGAAGACCAGATGACTTGGGTGGAAAGCTTCTAAAGGCAGCATTCCAGGTGTAGATGGGACCACATGGGCACACAATGTTTGGAAAGAATAAAAGGTAGTGAAAGGGGGAGAGAAACAAAGGAAGGTAGGAAGGTAGGAAGGAAGGAAGGAAGGAAGGAAGGAAGGAAGGAAGGAAGGAAGGGAGGGAGGGAAAAAAACCCAAAGATTTACCTTGATTGGGGTGGGAGGCAGTAGAGAGAACAGAAAGCTTTTAGCCTCAGAAAGAGGGTCACCTGAGTCAGATTGAAACTCCTGTCAATGTGGTTTTTGCTCTTCTCTTGCTTTAATTTTGGAGGGAAATAAGTGATGCTGAGTTGCATCTAAGCTCACCTTGGTTGGAAATCTTCTAGTGAAAATTGCAGCTAGTATTTGGTGTGAACCTCTTAGTCACTGAGTCTTCATCTTACTAATGCAAAGAACAGTAAATGTCTACTACATATTTTGTAAAATGGTTTCCCCTTTTATTTCCTTTCTATGCTTTCAGATGGCTTTCAAAATATCGCCACCAAACTCAGCACAAAGGTGGGGGTGGCGATTTCTGTTGATGTTTGGATGCCACTCCCATTTTGAATCAAGATGGCAGACCAAAATGTCACTTTGGCGTGACTTTACCAATTATTTGGCATAGGTTTGGCGCCTCTTGAGATATCATTGCAAACCTGGCACAAGGGTTCCTGAGGTGGGGGTCGATGTTTGGTTGCTGAACACCATTTTGATTCAAGATGGTGGACCAAAACATGACTTTGGCATAATTTTGCCCATTTTTGGCATGGGTTGTTGCCTCTTGAAGTATTCTGGCCAAACTCAGCATGAGGGTCCCTGGGGGAGGGGGCCCTGCAGTTTTGGTTGATGTTTGGATGCCAAGTGCCATTTTAAATCAATGTGGATGACAACTACATGACTTTGTTCCCCACCCCCCAAAATTTCATCAGCATTTTTCATTTTTACTTGACATTGTAGACTTCCACAATTCCCCCCTCATTGGGTCCATATTTAAATCCAACTAAAGCAATTTTCATGTTATATCTTAAATCATTCTAACACATTTTTTTCATTATCTCACAACTATTTCTATTCTTAAAAGCATCGACTATCTTCCACCCATAATTCATCTTAGTCCAAATCTAAATTTATTTTCCCATCCATCTATCCTCTATTTCTCCCCTTAGCCTCAAATTTATACCCAAAATTTTTCCATACATTCAAATATTATTTCTTTTATCCTAATAACATTTACACACTTAAATCTAATTAACCCCCCCCCCGGATTCGAGGTCTCCCAGACGAGGTCTACCATAGGTCACTCCAGTTTCGGACCATCTTAATCAGTCAGAAAATAACATCCATTATTACTCTGCACCCCACTCCCACTCTGTCACTGCCTATCCACCACACTTCCTTCTTCGTCCTCTGCTGTCTCCCCAGTTCTCTAACTGCTACACAGTACCATCCATCTATATTTCCACTTTTTAAATCTTTCACAATTTTTAATCCCCTTAGATTCTGACCCCAGTATGGATCCTGCTCTCCCTCTCTCACTGGGGGCACAATGTTCCATGCCCCTTCCTCTTCTTCTTTAGGTTCAATTGCATTGTTCAGGGCTGATGAATGTTCATCTTTCTTTTCTACACTCTCTGATGAAATTAGTCCTTTTTCAATTTCCACAAACTTCTGATTTATTTTTCCAATCTGTATTGTATTCTGATGTACTTCACTTCTTAGACTGAAATTTCATGGGAACAGCACAGATAACAAAGCAGGAAATGGCGCAGTTCGCATTTCCAAACTTCAAAGACAGAGATTGTATCCGAACTGGTTGCAAACTAGCATTTTCAGTTCTTCTTCATACCTTAAAACTCTTATGTCCATTTACAAAAAGAGCATTTATCAAACTTCTTATTCACATACTTATTCATATACTTTGTGCTCTCTTCAATGCTGACAGTTCCCGACCTCAAAGAGGTAAACAAATTCCTTCCTATTGTGATGTCATAATGGTGGCTCGCTGATCCCTCCAGGTACCCGACTCCAGCTTCCAGGGGGACTTTCCCCAGTCCAAAATAAAAACTTTTACAGGGATTTTACTGAGTTCAACCCTACTTCCCTTTACCCTGCCTCAGGGGGGAAGGATTTAAGTCCAATCTTTGGAAATTGAAAGCTTCCTGCCAATCTTTCCAGCTTCGGGCAAATTAACTGCATCTCAGTTCACTCAATGGGGGAGATCAACTTCTGTTTTTAAATCTCCTCCTGTGGTCAATTCTTTCCAATAAAAAATTTTTTAAGTCCTTTTTCTTTACTCACGGTATCCAATGTCTTCAGATCCAGACAGACAGACAGACAGACAGAGGGTTTATCTTGTCACTCAGTGAAAGAGGGTTCTGATCAGGGCTTGTGTTCAGTGTAGTGCTAAGCATCTCATCAGCACAAGGATTTCTGTTTGCACAAGGGATGCCTCCTTGTGCCTCCTAAATGTGTTGGGGGCGGCGGCTAATCTTCCAGAGAAGATTTGGGGTGGGGGTAAGGCACATGGGGGAGGAGAGGGGATGAAGTCCTGTTGCACAAGTAGTTATTCAGCTGATGGGTGAAAGGCATTGGATGTGGAATATAAACTCATAACAATGATCATGTCTAGGAGATAATTTCACATTGATTTAGAGGCAGATTTTTAGTATATCTTAACCATGTGCTTATCCACACTTATCTTTACAGACATGGTCTGCAATTTAAAGCCCCCCTGCTCTTTAAAGCTCAATCCCCTCCTGCTCTTTAAAGCTCAATCGGAGCAAATGTCAATGTGCAGAAAACTGAACTGACATTTGCTCTGATTCAGCTTTAAAGAGCAGGTTTTCATGGGGGGAGTTCGTGGGGGGTGGGAATGCTCAGACACAGAGCATTTAAGTACATGGTTCAAGGAATGGCAAAATAATATTACAAGACAATTGGGAGTCAGAAATCCTTGCAAATTTACTGCACATTACCCAGAAATCTACCAGTACATCTAGGTTCACCTTCCGTCCATCTTTGGTTTAGGGGACCTAGGCGGGATATTTTAATGGTGCAAATGTGTCTTGGGTGAGTCAAGGTGTTGCAGTTTCTGCTTCCTTTGTGCAAGAAGATTCAGTCTGCCAGTTGGCTGGAGTGAAGCAAAGCCAAAGCATATGGTCTTGGAAAATGTAAGGCAAAGACTGGGCAACCAGCCGACCTGCAGGAACATGGGCAAACACCTTGGTGTAGTGCTGAGAAATCCAGAATCCCCCTCAGGAATTTATTCTGCAAGTGCTTTCAACTTAGTAAAAGCCTTTGTTAAATTTTTAAAATCCCCCAGTAAGTTCTATTGCTGTCAATATGTGTGAGTCCTTCATTAATCTCCAAGTGCAACTTTTTTCCATTTTCCAGGAAATACGGCCTTCCCATGTTTATAAATGCACGCATCACATTGGGCCCTTGGAAAACACTGAGAACTTGAGAGTCGGCGATCAGGTGAACAGTAAAGTGATGATCAGTCGAGGCCTCCTCCTTAAGGGCCACATAAGCATAGACAAAATACATCCCACTTTCCAAGACTTCCAGGGAGGAGCCACTTGCAGTCAGTGCAGAGCCAGGGCAACTGGGTTCCCATTCCCATCGGATGGTCTCATCGGAAGGGACTGGAGCTTGCAGGCATAAACCAGGGGAGAAGAACGTACAAAAAAGGTTATTGTTGATGTACTATTAAGTGCAGCAAAATGGTATCCAACAGCCTCACTTTCTAGGCCTCCTTTCCAGTGTTCTAAGCAGTCATTTCTGTCTCCTAGAAACGTCCATGTTTCATTTCCAACTAGCTCTCTGCATTCTGTGGCTACTGAGGAAGCTCAGCCTTCACTGAGCTAGTTTTTTGGGGAGGGTGGGAGTGTCAGGCCCCCCCCCAGTTATTTTAGGTTCTTTTAACTTCTGCAAACCATGTGAGGATTGCCCAACACACTGATGTATGTGTAAAGAGTTCCTGCACATGAGGGGAGGGATCCTGGGCAAAAGATTTTTCCTTCATGTGGAGAAGTTCAGTACCAATACCTCTGTATGCATGTAGAGCCCCATCACACAAGAGAGCAGGTGCCTGGCTAACATGCACAGTTGGGGGGGGGGCTGAGGACAGTGCAACAACAAACAACAGCTCTGCAACTCCCTTATGTCCCTAAAATGTGAGAGAGACTTTGAGTCAACCTCACACTCAGATCCTGTGTGCGTGCAGAATTAGTCCTTATGCCTTGCTTTTGCATAGGCAGCACCAGAGAAGGGGGCAGAGGAAACTTCAAGAAATAATTCCTCAATCCCATTATGAAACAATGGATGGATGAATGAATGAATAGAAATCACAATAGAAGAATTGTCCTTCATCACTTTAACGCAGGTGGCGCTGTGGGTTAAACCACAGAGCCTAGGGCTTGCCGATCAGAAGGTTGGCGGATCAAATCCCCACAACGGGGTGAGCTCCCGTTGCTTGGTCTCTGCTCCTGCCAACCTAGCAGTTCAAAAGCACATCGAAGTGCAAGTAGATAAATAGGTAAGGTAAACGGGAAGGGAAGGTAAACGGCGTTTCCGTGTGCTGCTCTGGTTCGCCAGAAGTGGCTTTGTCATGCTGGCCACATGACCTGGAAGCTGTACGTCGGCTCCCTCGGCCAATAAAGCAAGATGAGCGCCTCAACCCCAGAGTTGTCCGTGACTGGGCCTAATGGTCAGGGGTCCCTTTACCTTTACTTTAACTACCCTGAGACATATTTGATGAAAAGAAGCATAGAAGTGTCTTAAATAAATAAAAGATGGTAATTAAATAATAATAATCAAGCAGATCTGAGTACTTACAGGATCCATGAAAGCAGCAAGTCTTGGGTGACTGTGGAGAAAATAAAAGTTGGGAATTTCACTCAAGTATTCCTTTCGAATGGGGGCACCCAGGTCCAATCTCTATTTGGCCATGAAGTCACAGTCTCTCAGCCTAACCTACTTCACAGGTTGCTGTGGGGCTAAAATGCTACTTGACTTCCTTGGGGAATACAAGAAAATAATAGAATCTGCAAACACGGCATTCGAACTGTTTCTCACTCTCAGCTAAAAGCAGCTCTTAGCTAACGAAAGTGTAATTCATCTTTTGTAAACAGTACTTGGTATTAGGAGCAAATGGAGATGGGCAAACAGGCTTTTGCTCACCTGAAGAGGAATCAGGCTTGTTCCAATGCCCCCAAACCCTTGCAGGTTTTACATATCTGAGATAAGGATTGAAAATTCTATCTGCTGCCCATTATCCCATCTCCAAGATGGGAAACTCATCTTGGGTTCCAGGGCAGAGTATCGGGGGCAAGCAGAAACTCATCTGATGGTAGGAGAAGCCCAGCAGGCCTCTCCTCCCCAGATGATTGTGAAGATGCTGCCAGCATGAATGTCACTGAGAGCCAGCACTCATGAGTTGTAACAGCGCAATCATGTTCCATCTCGGGAGCAGCATTTCACTGTAATCAGGGGAAGCCCCAGCAGGCCTCCTGCTCCCCAAAAGAGCTGCTGCCACCTGCTATCCTCCCCGCTCCCTTGGCCACCAAGCTGAATTGTGTCCCCTTTGGGATGGGGGTACCCAGCCACAGAGGGAAGGAAGGATGAGCTAGCTTGTCCATAAGCTGCCTTGAGTCCCTGTCAGGGAAAAAGGTGGGGTATAAATTCAAATATGATGATGATGATGATGACGACAACAACAACAACAACAACAACAACAACAACAACAACAACAACAACAACAACTATTATTATTATTATTATTATTATTATTATTATTATTATTATTATTATTATTATTATTGTAGGGGTGTATACTCCCAACGTGAAAAAGCAGGTTTTTTCCAAGAACTTATAAATGAAGCTGTTGGATTACCTGGAAGATAAAATAATACTATTTGGAGACTTTAATGGGCTAATAAACCCACAACTAGACAGATCTGGAAGGAATAAAGGACAGGGAAAATTATCGTCTAGCTTTGTGAATATGACTGAAAGCTTTGACTTAAAAGACTCTTGGAGATATAAGCATGGGCTAGAGAGAGAATATACGTATTTTTACGAACCAAATAAATCAGCTAGCAGGATAGATGCCATATGGGTTTCCATAGATATGCTTAGAAGGATTGAGAAATCACAGATTCTACCAAAACAATCTGGGACCATAACCCGGTAATATTAAGATTAAAATCAAATCGGAGAACAGGAATAAGGAGATATAATATTATGATGGAGGATTGGGAAAGGTCATGGAAGAAGAACATGAAGTTTACCGCGTGTAATGCTTTAAGAGAAAACATGATGAAAATGATGTGTAGATGGTATCTTACACCGGTAAAACTAGCTAAGATTTATCATAAGTAAGATAATAAATGTTGGAAATGTAAGAATGTAGAAGGAACCTTTTACCACATGTGGTGGACTTCTGGGAAAGAACTTCTGGGAAAAGATTTATAATGAAATGAAAAAAGTGATGAAAAACACTTTTGTTAAGAAACCAGAAGCTTTTTTACTAGGGATAGTCAGAGAGGAATTACCTAAAAAAGATATTATGTTTTTTCTGTATGCCACAACAGCAGCAAGAATTTTATTAGTGAAGAATTGGAAAAGTGAAGATATACCAACAGTGGATGATTGGCAGATGAAGATGATTGAATTCATGGAACTGGCTGAATTGACCGGGAGATTACGTGACCAGAGGGAAGAGTCGGTGGAAGAAATTTAAAGTGTATATAAGAAATAATTGCAACATTGTGAAAGTTTGATACAAGATTTGGAAGTACATGGAGGTTGTAGAGGTGGTTTTGTAGAGTTTTCCCCCCCAAAATAATTTTTATTCATTTTTCAAATACAGAATCACAAAAAAACAAACAAAAACTCAGAACAAAATATAAAACAAAGAAAAAGAAAGCAAAAAATAAAAAATACAACATAAAAAAGAAAAACTTCTCAAATTTTACATTGTTTACTTAACATTGTTGACTTCCTCGATTCCCCCTCACTGGGTCCATTATATAATCCAATTAAGCAGTTTTCATATTATCTCTTAAATTAATCTAACACATTTTATCATTAACACTAAAATATCCTATTCTAAAAAAATCTATTCACCAATAATTAATCAATTATTGATTAAGGGCCGCAGTTTGGGGATGCCTGGATATGAGGAAGTCAACAATGTCAGGACATATGAGTGAAAAATATGGTTGTTGTTTTTCTTTTTGTATTTTATTTGGAATTTCAATTTTTGTGTTTTATGTGATTTTTTGTATTTTTGTGTTTTATGTGTTTTTCAGTTTTATAAAATCAATATATATATATATATATATTAAAGGAATAAGGAGATATAGTAAGGTAAAGGTAAAGGGACCCCTGACCATTAGGTCCAGTCGTGACCGACTCTGGGGTTGCACGCTCATCTCGCATTATTGGCCGAGGGAGCCGGCGTATAGCTTCCAGGTCATGTGGCCAGCATGACAAAACCGCTTCTGGCGAACCAGAGCAGCGCACAGAAACGCCGTTTACCTTCCTGCTGTAGCGGTTCCTATTTATCTACTTGCATTTTGACGTGCTTTCGAACTGCTAGGTTGGCAGGAGCTGGGACCAAGCAACGGGAGCTCACCCCATCACAGGGATTCGAACCGCCGACCTTCTGATCAGCAAGTCCTAGGCTCAGTGGTTTAACCACAGCGCCACCTGGGTCCCAAGGAGATATAGTAGAGGGTGCTAAAAATACATTGAAGGAATTTTTCAAATTAAATAATAAACAAATGAGCGATGTTAAAACAATATGGGACTCTGGCAAGGCAGTTATCAGAGGATCTATATATATATAAATGTAGGCATTGCGCACGCAGATGTAACAGCCTTTCTCCGTAACCGCTGAACTGTAATGTAACAAATTTGGTCACAACGTTCCATGCCCATCAGTGAGGGATCTGGCATAATTTTTTTTCCAAAAAAGCAAACCTTTCATACCTAAAATAATGATTATTACAGGCAGAATACAAGTCGAAAATAGAACAAGAAATTGAATGGAATCTGAAAATGTTTAAACAGAACAATTTTGAGTTTGGAAATAAACCAGGTAAGTACCTGGCATGGCAACTCAAAAAAAGGAAAAAGGAAAAACAAATCAACAGAATAAAAATAGGAGAAAAATGTAAAGATGATCCCAAACTAATATTACAAAAGTTTCTTAAATATTATGAAGATTTGTATTTTTAAAAATGTAGACATAGGGGAAGAAGTAGAAGATTATTTAAGCCAACAGAAAGTCCAAATGTTGAATGCTCCGATATCAAAATTAGAAATCAGGAATGCCATCAAGAAGGCTAAAACAGGGGAAAAACCTGGCCCAGACGGTCTCCCAGCAGAATTATATAAAAATGGAAGAGATTTTAATACCACTAACCGAAATAATGAATAACACTCTTAATCAAGGGAAAATCCCCGACTCATGGAAAGAAGCCTATGTAACACTAATACCTAAACAGGGAGGTGACCCAGAGTTAATATCCAATCACAGGCCAATATCACTATTAAACTGTGATTATAAACTCTTTGCCAATATATTGGCAAGCAGGCTTAAAGAGGCTATCGGAGGAATCATTCACCCAAACCAGGCGGGGTTTCTCCCAGGAAGGCAAATTTCAGGAAATACCAGAAATATTGTCAATATTTTGGAATATTTAGAAGCTAAAAGTGATAAAAAGGTAGCCTTGTTATTACTCAATGCGGAAAAGGCATTCGACAACGTCTCCTGGCATTTTATGAAAAAACTATGAAATAATGGGACTAGGAACAAAATTTAGAAATGGAATTGAGGCAATATATCACCAACAAAGAGCTAGGCTTCTAATAAACGGCAACCTTACAGATAATATCCCCATTGCAAAAGGGACAAGACAGGGATGCCCTGTGTCGTCCTTGTTATTTATATTAGCCCTAGAACCACTTTTACAAAATATCATGAAAATATAAAAGGAATAGTAATTGGGGGAAAGTCTTATAAAGTTAGAGCATTTGCCGATGATCGAATTGTAACAACACAAGATCCGAAACAAAGCACACCAGCAGCTATAGACCTAATTAGAAAATATGGAAGAATAATGGGGCTGAAAATAAACTATCAAAAAACCAAATTATTGACCAAAAATTTAACACAGGAAGAGAAAAGAGAATTACAAGAAAGAACAGGCCTGGAAATTAAAAATAAGGTTAAATATCCGGGGATCTGGATATCAACCAAAAGTTATAAACCTGTATGAAGACAACTACAGTCATACCTCGGGTTACAGACGCTTCAGGTTGCACACCGCGCCGAACCCGGAAGTACCAGAACGGATTACCTTTGGGCTTCAGTGCTCGCGCATGCGCAGAACCACTAAATCATGCTTTGCGCATGCGCAGAAGTGCCAAATCGTGACCCACGCATGCGCAGACACGACACTGCGGGTTGCGAATGCTGTGGGTTGCGAATGTGCCTCCCGCACAGATCATGTTCGCAACCCGAGCATCCACTGTACATTAAATCCTGGAAATATATTTTTAAAAATATGGAAATCTGGACCAAGCTTCACCTCTCCCTTTGGGGAAGAATCTCGGTAGTGAAAATGAATATTCTTCCCAGAATAGTTTTCTTGTTCCAAACAATACCAATCCTGGGAAGAATGAAATGTTTCCAAAAATGGAAAAAGGAAATAGGAAGTTTTGTTTGGAATGGCAATAAACCGAGAATTAAACACCAATTACTAATAGATAAAAAAGAGAGAGGCGGCTTTGCACTTCCAGACCTAGAATTATACAATGTGACTTTATGGCTGAATGAGGACTTGACCTGGGTCTCCTGAGTCACAGCAGTCTAATAACTATTTTGCACGGGCTCTTCCTTAAAATTCCACTAGACCAATGCTGCAAGGTTCTAGTGTTGTATTTCCCATAAAGTTACCAGAGACATAAAATTGTTACAACTAGTAATTAATACAAATAATCAATTTAATAACATCAATTGTTCTATTGGGCTGCAGCAGCAGCAGCATCAAAGATGAAAAGCGGGCGGCACCCCCCTGGCACTCACCCCTCTGGGCCGCTTCTCCCTCAAGGAGATCCTCGCAAGAACTTTGTAACTCTCAAGAACTGGTGCCTCCATTTGCTTGCTCCCTTCCCCCCTCGCCTTTTGTGCTGTCTTGTGGTTGCAAACCTGAGGGCAGTGACTGGCTTACTTGTTAATGATCTCACTCTGGGAGCTTTCTCAGCTGAGCAGTGGGAGGGAAATGTTTTAAATAAATCTCTCTCTACAGGTTTTCTGTCTGCTTACCTGTTTGTGATGGAGAAGCATGCAGGCTATAAAAAATGGAAGTAAAACCAGCATCAAGATGACCATACATGCTGCAAGACACAGGGTAATCCTATAGTTTCTTGCTGTTTGGGGGTCATTGTGAGGGTTGGGCCCCTCTGTGAAAGCCAGCGCCTCCATGGCAGGAGCTCCAACCAGGCCTGTGTTTATTGGAAACTCCTTCAAAACATCTCCAGAAGTTAGTAGCCCTGAGCCATGGGAAAGATATTTATATGCTTGGAGGTTACCTTCTTTAACAAGGGGTGGAGTTTGTATTTCATCACAGTCTGGGCTGTAGAAGAGGAGACACAGTGAGGGAAACTGACGTAGGAGGAGGAACTCTCCTCTGGCTCATAGCCCAACAAAGGCTGTGAAATGAAACTGCTCCGAGGACAGGAGAGGGCTGCTGAGGAAGACAGTCCCATCAGCTGCTTATCTTAAGGTTACCAGATGAATGAATCCGGGGACACTTTTCAACTTCAATGGATTTTGTCACGGGACTGATTTGTAAATCCAGGGACTGCCCCCAGGAAATGGGGGTGTCTGGTAACATTAGCTTATGTCTATGAAGCGTTGTAAAAGGGCACTGCATAATGAAACACAATGTACTGCAATTTATTTTTTATCTAAAGTTTAAGAGACATAAGGTCAATAACACACGTGGCTGCTCCATGTCCTCCTCTAATCACTCGGTATGTGGACCTGTCTCCCTCACGCCCCCCGCCACCTGCCCCACAGCATACAGCCCCCCATATCTTACACACTGAAAGGTTTCTTCAGAGCCACCATCTCTGCTCAGCCTTTCATTGCCTTAGTTCCCTGTCTTCTCTTCCCTTTTTCTCAAGCCTTGTTTTCCACCTACAGTTTCTTGAACTGAGGGCAAAAACAGAAGTAACATGAAAGCAGAAGTTGCCATGGGTTCTTCGCCCACCCTCTGTAGCCCAGGCTCAGCGGCACAGCTTAGATGTGCCGCCTTTCCAGCTGCTGGCCCAACGGAAAGGGGTGGCATAGGATTGCACTGTCAGCTATTGGGCTTTGTGGTGGAATCTGTGCTCCAAATCCGTGTGGGTTTGTTTGCAAGGTCCACACAACATTGTTCGCATCAAAATGCTAGCCTTTTCAAAAATCTAATCTATATTTATTCATTCTAGGGAAAAATTTAAAAAATGCCAGTAGACCAGTTGCAATATTTGAACAATCTGTTTGCAATATTAAACCCTTTCCAGAGAGCACCTGAGGGGTTTGCTGTGGAATCGCCACTCTCTGTTTTACTCTCTTTTTATGGGTCAACTGTGCAGTGCTAATCAAATCACTGACTGGCTATGTTTTCTGTATGTTGTTTCTGGGTCTTTTTAGACCTCATAAAATCTGACTTAAGGACAAAAGAAGCACAGAAGAGCAGGAAACTTCCAAAAGTGTGTGCTATTCGAAGAGGTGTGGTTTTGACATTTCCCTTGATGCTTTGAGTGGATTTTTAAAAGAAAAGACTGAATGGGAGGGGAAGGGTTTCTCTCCCCACCCCAACAAAGTGCATGTAACACCCCTCGTAGTTAATAAAGCAGAAAAGCCCATTGAAATTATTCTGCATGTAGTTTGTGGCAGGAGAGCAATTAATGGATGGCATTAGGAGCTGCCATTTGGAAGTATACTTAATTAAATGAAGTCATTGCAAGCCAGAGCACACGTTATTCAGGTCTACGAGCAGATTTTCATCCCCTGTTAAATGCAAAAACAAACATCGAGACTCAGGAAACTCTGAATTTGGTCAGAGTAGCAGTGGTGTTGGAAAAAGGGCTTAATCCACCCAGCTTTCTGTTTCCCCAACCCGTCTGCTGAGGTCTGGTAGCTCATCCTGCACAGGAGTTGTTTCTTGGTTTCCCGGCAGGCGAGTGTGTGAAGTTGCTGCTTGTTCCAGCCCACATGCAATAGCAAGAGGCAGCAGATTTGAGTGATATTAGGCACCAATGTGTTATTTTTCTGTGTGAGAGGGTCCCATTTGGATTTCCAGATGTCAGAATGGTGACTAACTGCTCAAATACTGTATATTATTTTTCTATTTTAAAGTGCAACCATGTTCAAGGGGAAGGCTGGGTGCTTGATGCCTAAAAAGATGCCACTCTAGAAAGTGCAGGGTAGAGATCAGCGTGAAGCTAGAAGATCCAAGAGGGACAGAACTCCTTTCACAGAATCACTGTGGGTGAGAATATCAGGGCTAAAGGTGAATTCTGTACTGGGAACATACTATCATCCCCTTGAGATGGAGAAAGAAATGGGGTTGAGGTTCCAGAGGAGAAAGTTTCACATTGAAAGTTCTGGTGCTTACCTTTAAAGACCTTCACAATTTAGGACTGGGTTGCCTGATGGATTGCATGTTTCCATATGAGCCTACAGAATTAGCTGAGGTCCTCACTTGTGTCTTCTTGGGTGCAATTACAGTGCCAGGAGAAGATATTCTGAGAGTTTAATCTGTGTGGACTGCTGTGTTGCTTTAGATTCTGTTGTTTCAGCTGTATGGTGTACTCACAGTCTCATACCCAGCATTGCTCAGGAATTCTAAGAAACCAGAATAATCATTGCAGTGGTGGTTTACAATATAAAAACACAACATAGTTGCGTGTTCAGACCCAGAAACCTCCCCCCTAAATAAATTCACACATGACTCAAATTTTGGTTTGGTTTTTGGCAGAATTTAGGCTACAACTTTATTGATTACAGAAAGTGAGTGGTTGCATAGGCTCTGGTTCGACTAGCTCCCTACACCCTTGCAGGTACCGGTAATGCTGACCCAGGACACCAGCATAGGTCAGCCAAGGGTGAACACCTGGATAGGCGGAAAGCTGGGAACAGACTATGTCCACCACCCAGATGTCCCCCTGGACTCAGGCACGGGCAAAACCCCCTCACAGGGGTTGACCAAACCATTTGAGTCCCTGGATTCCTTTAACGGAATACCCTTCACATAGGGATGGTGAGAGTGTTCTCCCATCCCTATCACCTGAACCAGTGCCTATCTGCCACACAAGCACCCACACTTGCCACCAACCACTTACACATGCAACCAATCCCTTAACCCCGCTGACACGGAGGTCAGCCATAAATCATTCCCAGCCACAGACAGATGAACCCCATCAAGCCTATAAAGGGACGCATCATTTAAGGTAATGCCTGGGTGACAGATCAGAACCTTCTTGGCCACCGCGCTCTGGACGCACCTCCTGGCCCTCTCAGTGGCAGCTGGGCATCGGCTTCCTCGCCACCCACGTCGCTGCAACAGCTGCGAGCAGAAAATTTTGAGTCCAGGAAGAGCTGCCTTTAACTTTTCCAAGTCCTCTGGCATGCGGGTCCACAAGCTCAAGCTGGGAGCTTCCAGCAAATCATTCTCACCCAGCTGCACCACCATCGCCGCAGGGGTGCCTTCTGCAGACACCTTCGCCCGTGTCATTGGGAGAAGCTCCTCCCAGCACATTCCACGTCTGGACACCCAGGAGACGCTCACGTGGTCGGGGAGCCCAAACCTACGTCTGAATCCAGTCTCCACCGCCCTCCTACTGGCCTAGTGGACAATGCTGTGCCTGACTATCCAGACGTGCAGGGTAGGTGGACCTAGGAATGAACAAAACAACATTAGCAACTGCACCTCAGCACTGCATCTGAACATAACCCTTGTAAGTGGGGAAATGGAGGCAGTGGGAGATTTTACTTTCTTGGGCTCCTTGATCACTGCAGATGGGGACAGCAGTCACGAAATTAAAAGACGCCTGCTTCTGGGGAGAAAAGCAATGACAAACCTAGACAGCATCTTAAAAAGCAGAGACATCACCTTGCCGACAAAGGTCCGTATAGTTAAAGCTATGGTTTTCCCAGTAGTGATATATGGAAGTGAGAGCTGGACCATAAAGAAGGCTGATCGCCGAAGAATGGATGTTTTTGAATTATGGTGCTGGAGGAGACTCTTGAGAGTCCCATAGACTGCAAGAAGATCAAACCTATCCATTCTGAAGGAAATCAGTCCCGAGTGCTCACTGGAAGGACAGATCCTGAAGCTGAGGCTCCAATACTTTGGCCACCTCATGAGAAGAGAAGACTCCCTGGAGAAGACTCTGATGTTGGGAAAGATGGAGGGCAGAAGGAGAAGGGGACGACAGAGGACGAGATTGTTGAACAGTGTTCTCGAAGCTACAAACATGAGTTTGACCAAACTGCGGGAGGCAGTGGAAGACAGGAGTGCCTGGTGTGCTCTGGTCCATGGGGGTCACGAAGAGTCGGACATGACTAGACAACTAAACAACAACCTCCTTTAATGGACAGGACATGATACTCTGTTTTCCTAGGAACTGTCATTGATGTTTGGGTGCAGCACCCTGAAACAGTTCTCCATATGGCAGAAGTTTTGGGTATGCCTTGCTAATGTGCATATGAAATATCTTCTTCTTTCTTTGGCGATCAGAGTAAGAGTAAGATTGCCTTCCATGAACACGATCTTAAGGGTGAGTTCGTAAGAGGCTATGCAGGCCAATTCTGGATCCACACATCCTTCCACAGTGGGGACATAGGTTTCCTAGTGGGAGTTGATCAAGGTGAGGATTTGCCAAGTGTGCCTTCCTATTAGCACATTTCCCCCTTTCGTCCTGAGTTCGTGTCCATGACACCTTTGGTAAAGGTTGTTCTCCAACCGGAGTGTTCGTAGGCCAGTGTTTCCCAGTTGGCAGTGTTTACGCTAATTTTTAAAGATTTGCCTTGGGAGAGTCTTTAAACCTCTTTTGTTGACCACCAGCATTACACTTTCCATTTTTAAGTTCGGAATAGTCAATAGAGTATATGCTGCCGTGCTAAAAACAGGCACCTATATTTGAATGTCTTGTTTATACGACATCTAATCCCTGCTTTACTGCACTTAAATGACAGCATGCTGTTTGGTGAGGAAAAGTCACTGACTGCTTATCAAAGCAAAACAGCTTCATGAGTGAGCTTCTCATTGATTGATTTATTGCCCCATATCCAATATGTAAATTTACTTGCATGCACATTTATGGACTTCTCAAGCTGTTCTTTTATTTTGAAAGCAGGATATTGCTGCTTTCAACCTGAGAGATGTCCCTGGCACTTGTTATTTGTATTGGCTACACTTCATAATAACCTAAGCTGCAGATGCACATGAAGAAAATCAAATTTCATCTGAAATATGGGGGTGGCTTCCTTTTTCCACCCTAAGTGACTAGAAGGAAGAACAGCTTGGTTCCTCTTTCTTGTGGAAACTGGTATTTGGTGTGACAAATCATTGAAACACCAGTGGGTTGCACTATGCCGAGCTCTATACTAAGAGCCACAGCACTTCTATTGCTTCATGTGGTCCCTTGTGCACAGATGCAGAGTCAGGCCAGAGTGCTTTGTTTCAGTTTCCTTTCTGTATGGATAATCAATGTACCCTTTTCCTTCTTCTCTGGTAATGCTGTGGGGCTTCTTAAGTTTTGCATAGCTTACCACCTTCTGCAAGCCTTAACCTTGAAGGTGTGCCAAAGGCAGGCCAACAGCAGGTGTACAGCCTCAAAACAAACATGAGGCCAGCAGTCTGAGGGAAGACTGGCATGGCAGAAGCAGCCTTGACCTCAGGGCCTGGGTGGGATCAGCTGCTCTGCTTCTGGATCCGACTCAGAGGGAGAAGGCTTCCAGGTGGGGTTGTTCTTGGTCAAGGATAGAGCCCTGTCCTCTTGGCATGGGCATGGGCACGGGCACCTGCTCTGCTGCCAGATCTAGTATGGGGGGGGGGCACAGAGCTTCTCTGAGGATTACTCTCCTCAGCAACCAGAAACAGTCTCCAGTGGCCTTTGCAGGCAGTTCTGAGGCTGCTTGCTGCCCTGCTGGTCACAGCTGGCATGCTATTCCCCCTTCTCTGCCTGCCTGCCTGCCTGCCTGCCCTGCTGCCAACTGCATTCAGACAGAGACATCAAACTCCTGGGGAAACAGTTCTATCCAAGTTACAAATGTTCTGCAGAACATAAATGGCACAAATTTCATAAGTATCTCCTAAATGGTACTCCAACCTCCAAGAACTGTTTTAGGAACTTGTGTACATTTTGCCTTCTTCCAGAAGCGTCCAGGGAGCTATGGCTGAGCCCTGTGTGGGGAATCTGACAGCTCCTGCTTAAAAGCATCAAATATCCAAGCTGAGAGGTTGTCCTTCCTCTGACAGGTCCACTTGCAAATAACCCTTGGGCTCTGGTTTTGCTATCTATTTGCCCACACCTCTGTTTGCCTATTATATATATTATTAATTATATATATATATTATATATATTATTAATAATATATTATTTTCCTTTATATACATTACAACAATTATTTTGCCAAGCTTTAACATTTTCAATTTTGACTCACTTCCCCCCCTTTCTGCGGTTCCTTACATTTATTTTTGTCCTTTCCTGCATACGCCAAATTATCTTATCTTATTCTTTTATTCATTGATTCTCAGATATATACTGTATCTTTGTTAAAAAAAACCTGCAGGTTTCTACAATAATCCTGCCAATGTCTTGATCTGTTTACAGTTTATTTGTAAATACTCAAGAAACCATTTCCATTCCTTTCTAAAAAGTTATCTTGATTTCTTATTCTTCTGGTAAGTTTCACCATTTCTGCATACTCCATTAGTTTCTGTATCCAATCTTCTTTCGTCGGGACCACTTCATCCTTCTACTTTGGGGCAAATGACATTCTTGCAGCTGTAGTTACATACATACATACATACATAAATTTCTATACTGTTTGGGTAGTTCCAATCCTATAATTCCCAAAAGAGTTATCTTAAACATATGCATTATATATCGTTTCCCAGTAAGCTTTAACCTTACTACAAGATCACCACATGTGAAAAAGGTGCCTTCTTTCTCCTTACATTTCCATTACTTATTTGACTTTTATTTATACATTTTTGCCAATCTACTGGTGTTAGGTACTATCTATTACCATTTTCATATAATTTTCTCTTAAACCATAACATGCTGTAAATTTTATATCCATATTCCATAATTGCTTCCATTTCTATATTATGTTATGACCAACATCTATTGCCCAGGGTATCACTCAAGAGTTCACTTGTTCATCCTTTGTCTCCCATTCCAATAACTTCGTGTACATTTTAGACATCGCTTTAACATTACAATTTAACGGGTCTCTAATTGTGATAGTTGTTCCCCAAACCTCCCCTTCATATCCTTTTTCAATATTTCATTCAAATGATGATATTGTAACCATGTTGTTAACATTCCTGGTAGATCCTTAAACTCTTTTAATTTAAATTCTCTGCCCTCCTCTCTTAATAAATTTCTATAAGTTGCCTGACTTTCCGTCATATTTTTCTTTCTCACCACCATGGATTCCAAAGGTGAAAGCCAAAGTGGTGTTTTAGTTTCCAATAATTTTTCATATTTGTCCCATATTCTATACAATTTTTTCCTAACTATATGGTTTGTAAAACCTTTATGTACTTTCACCTTTTCATACCACAGATAAGTGTGCCAACCAAAAATATTATCATGGCCTTCCAAATCTAAAATATGTGGATTCTTTAATAGCAACCATCCCTTCAACCAGCACAGACAAGATGCTTCATAATATAGTCTCATATCGGCAGGAAGAAACCTGCTCTATCTTTCATGTCTATCAGTATTTTATATTTTAATCTCAGTTTTTTCCCTTGCCAGATATACAGGTGAAACTTGGAAAATTAGAATATCGTCAAAAAGTGAATTTATTTCAATAATGCAACTTAAAAGGTGAAACCAATATATGAGATAGATGCATGACATGCAAAGCAAGATATGTCAAGCCTTTATTTGTTGTAATTGTAATTATTTGTCATTAGGCGGGTCAATTATAAATGGAATGTAATTAATGAAATGTAATAGCGATGCTTATTTTTGTATTATTGTAACTATTTGTTTTATTTACTGTGGAATTTCCAAAAGAAAGCATTTGTAAAAATTAAAAGAAAAACAAAAAATAATAAGTTGCATTACAGTATTTTAACTGGAAAAGTTGGGGGTCGTCTTATATGCTGGAATATACGGTAATTCTTTACTGTTAACAATTTAGACCTGATATATTTTGTGATTTTTTTTTACTCTCATCATTCATATTTTTTACCAGGAGCTTAGTTTTATCTTTGTTAATTTTAAGACCTGCTATCTCTCTCTCTCTCAACGCTTTTGGAATTGACTATTGGTTCCTCTGCAGATATCACCATGTCATCTGCAAATGCTTTTAATTTGCATTGTCTCTAGAGTTGGAAGGGATCCAAAGGGTCATCCAGTACAACCCCCAGCAAGGCAGGAATCACAATTTAGCTTGGTTGCCTTTGAGGCACAATAACTGTCTTCTTCTTCTTCTTCTTCTTCTTCTTCTTCTTCTTCTTCTTCTTCTTCTTCTTCTTCTATCACTCGTAGCTGAGTAAGATTGTCTTCCATAAACACGATTTTAACAATGGGTCCGTAAGTGACTGTGGAGGCCAATTCTGGATCCACACATCCTTCCGCAGTGGGGACATTGGTTTCCAGGTGGGAGTTGATCACGGTGTGGATTTGCCAAGTGTGCCTTCCTATTAGCACATTTCTCCCTTGCGTCCTGAGATCGAGTTTCTTCAAAGCCCATGACACCTTTGGTAAAGGCTGTTCTCCAACTGGAGCGCTCGCAGGCCAGTGTTTCCCAGTTGTCAGTGTTTATACTACATGTTCAAAGATTTGCCTTGAGACAGTCTTTAAACCTCTTTTGTTGACCACCAGCATTACGCTTTCCATTTTTAAGTTCGGAATAGAGTAGTTGCTTTGGAAAACGATCATCAGGCATCCGCACAACATGACCAGTCCAACAAAGTTGATGTTGAAGAATCATTGCTTCAACACTGGTGATCTTTGCTTCTTCCAGTACACTGATATTAGTTCGCCTGTCTTACCAAGTGATGTGTAAAAAATTTCAGAGACACCGTTGATGGAATCCTTTGAGGAGTTGGAGATGGAGTTTATAAGTGGTCCATGTTTCACAAGCATATAGTAAGGTTGGTAGTACAAAAGCTTTGTAAACAAGCACTTTGGTTTCCCTGCGAATGTCCCGGTCCTCAAACACTCTGCACTTCAATCGGGAGAAAGCCGCACTCACAGAGCTCAGGCGATGCTGGATTTTGGCATCAATGTTGGCCCTTGTGGAAATAACTGTACTCCAAGCACAAAAGGGGGTGCAGAGAGGGTGCAACTTGCCTATGCGGGGTGTTTGGGGTGACACCCTCTTGTGCCTCTGCATGGTTTGAGCCCTCACACGTTCCTTGAAGGCCTGAGTAGAACTAAGAAGGAATCCCTCTCCTCCCAGCAGCTCATGACAGGGATGCTCTCAGCACTGAGCATAGTACACTTTCTAACACAGGAGCAACATGTTAATGTTAAAAATGAAAGCCAACATTCTTGCCTTGCTTGAAGTATGTGAAAGCCTCTGTGTGTGTGTTTTGGGAAAGAGGCTGCACCTGCAATGTATACACATTTGTTAACAAATTTGGATTTAATCAGAAATGAGTTTTTGTTGGTATACATCTGTCTTGGAAGATAGTGGAGGAGGGTGCCTTTGAGGGTGAAGTCAAACCATTGGAGTGTTGCAACACATCCTGTGGCTGCAGAGACCGAAGCGGGAGAGACATGTTTTGTTGCAGCTGGGGCAGAGGAAGTTGTCCGGTTGTGCTGCTGCAGATGCACCAGGGCCTTTCTTCTCTCTGCACTCCTCCAATGGTTATTCCCCCTCCGGTCACTGCTGTGGACACACAACCTGACTGATGGCCTCCAGGTGTTGTGAATGTTTTGTTTGATTACTGTGAATGGATCTTACTACCATTTTTGTCACCAACCCAGGGCCCATGGGTGCAATGGTGGCCTTAGATATTTCTGCAGGTTCCTGTGTGAAGGTTCATTACTTTTTCACCTCTTCAAAAGTAGCAGAGATGGAGGAGGACGCTCTTCCCTCCTTCCTCTTTCCGTGCTCTGTGCTTTTCAAGGCTCGTTCAGCAGCCAGCCTCTTCCTCTTTTGCGTGAGGGTTGGTGTCAGATTTAGTAAAAGGGATCCTCCTGAACCAATGTAATTTTCCATGGGTTCTTTCACCACAACCTCCTTTGAGGCACAGATCAAATTAAGCTTCTTTGATATAACAGACAAATTTAGGAGGCTACAAAAATGCTTTGGTCATCACAGTGGGGCATCTATTTAAAAACAAATGAAATGAAAAAATGGAGGTCAGGAAAGCATCAACTAATCTTTTGGTATCAGCAGGAAACCTATGGGTAGCAAATAATTTATTTCTAAAATGTGTCATTTTTAGAAAACAGACTTAAAATAAATTTTTTAAAAAATATATTCGAGGGACCTATAGAAACAGTGGGGTCTGGGGATTATAAAGTGAGAGAGTGGCCCGAGGGGGGGAGGGGGGAGGGATGCTGCACAAGGGCAAGGCAAGGTTGTGGTTCCCACGGCATTCTCATCCACATTCCAAATATGGCCATGGACCAAAGGTACCTAACGGAGGGTGAATCTGTCAACTCAGGTTTCTTGTTTCCCCAGCCTTCAGCTTACCATGTTTTAGGGCGCCAACAGGTTGGTGTGCTGAAGGCGGCAGTCGGATGCAGATGGAGCCGAGGTCCAACAGTCCGGGCCAGGAACCAGCTGAGGTTGGGTATCAGTACCGGGGGTCAGGAGAAGGCAAAGTCAGGAGCTGAAGTCAGGACCACTGGAATCAGGAACAGGATGAGCAAGGACAACGACACACTTCAGCACAGCAGGTGCTGGCGAGGGAAGCAGCCGGCCTTCCTTAAGTATCTGGCTCATCACCAGCCTTTACAAGCTGCAATTGTTCCCTCCAATTGTTCCCTCCATTTCTCAGTTCTATGCTCTATAGCTGAAAAGGGAGGAGGGGAGGGGGCCCACCAGCTCCTCTCCTCACAAGGGCCTGATTCTGCCTCAACTCCTTCCCGGGCCGGCTCTAGGTAGAGCCCCGGTGGTGTGGTGTGTTAGGGCGCCTGGCCGGTAGGCGGGGCACCGCGCGGCAAAGCCACGCGGAAATCATGCTGCGCCCTGCGAGGGCGGGGGCGCCAGAGCGATCTCCGCCCCTCAGTGCCAGGGTGCCCGACCTGCTCGAGACTGCCCTGACTCCTTCCTCCTCCTGCTCTGGTCTTCCCTATCTGATTCTTCCTCTTCTGAGGAAGTCTTCTCCAGGTATGAAGTCCACCAGGTATGAAGTCCACCAGTCTTCTCCAGGTATGAAGTCCTCCATTTCCCCAGATTCTCCCGTGGGTGCATCCTCGGGGGGGGGGGGGGGCTTGCCACCATTCCTCCTCATCCGGCTCAACCCTGACACCATGTTTCTGCAAAGTTCTCATGAAAAGTTGTCACATTTTCGCAAGCTACTTGGCCTAATGTATTGCATTTTTGTATGTTTTCACTAATGTGGACTTTACAACCCTTTCCCATAATATAGGCATTTTCTTTCTTTTTTCCTTTCAATTTTTTATTTGCATTTTCAAAAACAGGAACAGAGAGCATATTTAACCCCTTCCCCCCTGTCCCACTTACAACTTTGTACCCAATACAGCATGTATATACATATACCATATGACTTCCACACTTTTCCTGGAAAAATATATGCATTTTCTACACATTTTTGGTTGGATAAATGGAAATTTTGGAGGGTAGCTGTATTTCAGTTCAGGAAGTGCATACTGTATAGTGCAAATTACACACTAGCAAGTCCTGTCTTAAAGTAGTCTCTAATTAGCATTTGGAATTTTACAAAATAAGGCAAATGCTTCAGTTACAGCTGTGGATGGTCCCCAAAACGGGAAACTCACCTGCAAACTTGGATTAGCATGTGATCCACTATTTTGCAGGAACTCATGTTTGCCTTCACTGGTGTTCTGTTAATATCTTTGCAAATAAAGTTAATCTTGGAAGGAAGGAAGAAATAATCGTGTCTCCAGCCCATTCTGATTCCAAGGAGGTGCTGCCCCTGGAACACCTCAATGCTGTCATGAAACTGACCAGCGCATGAAACCCCATTTCTTTGGGAGCAGCAGTAACAGCGGAGAAAGGGGGTTTCTCGAACACCCACACCTCTCGCTTCTCTCTCACTCATCTTCAGTCTCAGCAAGAAATCCACAAAGAACAACAGTTTCTGTCCATTGCTTTGTTAACTGACAAAGGACAGCAGCACAGCAGTCCTGAAAATCTAGGCAACTCAAAGAGAAACTTGGAGGAAATTCCGGAGGGAGAGGAGGGCTGAAGGCCATAGCTAGTCTCAAAGCTAGTCTAACTGCACACCATGCAGCAAGATGAGTCAGGTACCCAGTTCTCACTGAGTGTCCAGCTCTGGCCTATATGAGGAGTTCATACGCTGCACAATTTCTGCCCTTAGAAAACAAGCATGTTGGGTAAAGGCCAAATCTGAAGGCTCCTCCTTGTCATTCTAGGTTTTCCATGTGCAAGAAATCATTATTCATTGAAGCAGCACAGAGGAACCCTGTGTCATGTGAGTTCCCACCTGCAGTCTAAAGTGGCACACAAACACAAGTTGATCCATTTGGTGAAAACTAATCCAGGGATTCATTGAATCCCAACAAGACAGGATGATCAGAAGGCCAGCATCTTGCCAGCTTTGGCATTTCCCACCCTGAAACTCCAGCATTTATTGGCAGGTGAGCCATTTTTCTCCCAAGATTTATTCACAGCAAACTGGATTGCCCCAACCAAAGCTACTAGAGAATGCAACACATAATATAGAGAGAAAATGACATACTTGCAGCCAGAAAGCGTTGCCTTGGGCTGATCCCAGCATGCCATGCCTTTGGGACCTTGTCGCTGACAGGCTAATTCAGGTCATTCTCTTAAGTCAAATGGCTGGCTTTACTCTGTGCTGCCCCTCAGGCTGTGAGGAATAAAGTGACAACGGAGTGATGGCCAGACAACCCTGGGATGGGAGACCAGCAAATTCAGGAGCAGGGAGTTTCATATTGTCCTTCTCAGCAGCAGTACAGTGAGGAGTCTGGCTTCCACCACAAGAGAGGAGAGTCACCAGCTTGCTTTGTTTTTGGTTCAAAATCTCAAGACTGTGATGCAGGAAGTCACCCTGTCCCTTTGCCCTAAATCCCTTATTTCTCACTGTCTGAGCATGTGCAGAGTGCTGTGGCGTCAAACAACTATTTGCAGTGTTGGAGGCATTTTTGCTGAGGCTCTGAACTTTGCTGTGAGAAGGAGAGAGGACAGAGCATACGGACTCAGAGCATGAGCTGAGAGTCATGGGGGAGCCCCTCTGGGAAGTGGAGACACGAGGTCCAGAGGTGAAAGCTGATGAGCTGAGTCGTGATGGTGCAATGTGTAAGTGGTCTTCCTCTGGAATGGCTAAATGACCACAACTTCTTCTTCTTTGGCGATCCCTCCTGGCCAAGTAAGATTGTCTTCCATAAACACAGTTTTAACAATCTGTAAGTGACTGTGGAGGCCAATTCTGGATCCACACGTCCTTCCACAGTGGGGACATTGGTTTCTGGGCTGGAGTTGATCACGGTGAGGTTTGCCAAGTGTGCCTCCTCTTAGCACGTTTCTCCCTTGTGTCCTGAGTTTGAATGCCTTCAAAGCCCCTTACACCTTTGCTAAAGGCTGATCTCCAATTGGAGCACTCACAGGCAAGTGTTTCCCAATTGTTGGTGTTTATACTACATTTTAAAGATCTGCCTTGAGACAGTCTTTAAACTTCTTTTGTTGACCACCAGCATTACGCTTTCCATTTTTAAGTTCGGAATAGAGTAGTTGCTTTGGAAGACATCCGCACAACATGACTAATCCAACAAAATTGATGTTGATGAATGATTGCTTCAACACTGGTGATCTTGAGCCTTCTGGTCTGTCACGGACCAAGAGGGAGTGGAATTTAGCCCTTCAGGGAAAATCTGTGTGTGTGTTGGTAATAACAAGGTTGTGCGCTGCACATATCGTCAAAAGTAAGATTCCATTCTGTTTGCTGTTGCCAGTTCCTTCTTTCCCAATAGTCCCAGGCCACAGATCGAAATCTCGCCCAACTTTTGCATTAAATCACCCAAGAGGGTAATTTTGTCTTCCTTAGGCATCTCTGATAGGATGGTATCCAGCTGAGAGTAAAAATTTTCTTTCATGTCTTCATTGGTATCCAGTGTTGGTGCATAAGCTCTTATAATAGTAGCCTGTTGGTTTTTGGTGAGTTTTATTCAAAGGCCTGAGAGTCGCTCATTAATGCTGGTAGGGACTTCTGACAGGAGCTTCACAATATGGTTTTTGATAGTGAATCCTACCCCATGCATTCAATGTTCTTGTTCAGATAGACCTTTCCAGAAGAATGTGAAGCCTCCTTTTCCTTCCTTCAGTTGTCCCTCACCTGCTTTTCGAGTCTCTTGAAGCGCTGCAATATCAATGTTAAAATGTTGCAGCTCTCTTGCAATGATGGCAGTTCTGTGTTCAGGATGCTCGCTGTCTGTGTTATCTGACAAAGTCCGTATATTCCATGTTCCAAAGTTCAATTGTCTTTTACGACCGCTAGGTGGTGACCCCACTGGGCACGGTAATCCAGTCAGGGAAAAGGGGAGGCAGACTATGTTTAGGGCCCCTTTTCTAGACCCTCCCCCTTTTCGGCATGAGCAGAGTGGATCCTTAAAAGGGCTGCTCAGTCATGGATACAGCTGGCAAGCTGCTCAACTGCCTCGTTCCTTGAGTCAGGATGACTGAATCTGTATCCACCGCCCATGTGCTGGTTCATGACTAGGGGCTTCCAGATTTCATGATCCTGCCCCCATTACCATTTGCTGATCACCATGGGACTTTGGGGGTTTGGGTTTAGGATGGGTTTTTGGAAGACGCCTGTGTGTGAATTTGTTTAATGTGTGTAGATCAGTGCACACTGACCAACGCACAGTCTTCGCAGTAGGGCTCTGTTCCAATGGCATGAAGTAGTCACGACTGGTAGATTCCTATCTGCTGCAGCCTTCATCCGCCTTCACAGCCGTTGTAACATACCGCTTGTTATCATCCGTCTGTTCTGCCGTTGAGGACTTCTTGGGTCATTCTTTGTCTAGCTCCTTCCCTTTGACCTTACCGCCTTGGGTGACCTTGCTGGGAGTACGAGGTTCCCGATAGCTTTGCTCACAAGGGTTATAGGATCATGCAAGCCCACTCACCACAATAGCGTGATGATCCAGCAAGTGCGACAACCACAACTACCTTGATTGGTGCATTAAGATGGAAATGTTTCTTCGCCAGGAAGGTTTGTGGGACATTGTAAGCGAGCCAGAACCAGAGGAAGTGAGTGCCTAGCGCCTGAGAGATGAAGGCAAAGCAGGGTCTAACACAGTGATGGGCAACCTTTTGAGTTTGGTGTGTCAATTCGCCAAATAACCGAGCATAACTCGGGTGGTGTGTCACTTTGAGAAAAAAACCATAATTTCGCGATATTTATAGTTTAAATAACAAAAATGTATAATTGTAATATATAAGTGTATTTAATAAACCAAAAACTAATTATTTAACCAAACCAAACCAAACCAAAAACCCCTTATTTATCACAAAGTGCCCAGAGTTGTTAAGCTTTTTTGGGGGAGCTGCTGACCAACGTTTTGGAGGTTTTTTTGGGGGGTGCAAAAGTTGCTTTGCTTTTTGGGGGGGTGTTCCCCAAAGCTGCTGCACTTTTTTGGGGGGAAAGAGAACAGAAATAAATGATGAATAATACCTTCGCTGGAACTAACATGCAGCACCGACATAAACAACAAAGATTTTTACATTTTCTCTTCTATTCATCTATTTTAGTTCATTTTGCTCATTTTGTTCATTTTGCTCTGCCGAGCTTTGAATATTTACTTGAATGGCACATGAAGGATGAAGATACCAAGGTGGCCATTATAAAATGGGCAACCGACTTAGGACACAATATAGAGTATGAGAAATGGTCAAAACTATGGACGTCTGGAATTAAATTCACAGCATCCACCTTGTTAAAAGAAAATATTTACAAAATGATGTATAGATGGTACCTTACTCCAACCAAATGGTATAAAACGTATAAAACGAAACAAAAACTGCTGGAAGTGTGGTAGAGAGGAAGGTAACTTTATACACATGTGGTGGAAATGTGAGAAAGTTAAAAACTACTGGGAAAGCATCTATAATGAATTTAAAAAGATCTTTAAATACACATTTAAAAAACGACCAGAAGCGTTCCTTTTAGGAATGGTGGCTGAGGATGCTGAGAAAAATGACCAAATACTTTTTTTGTATGCAACAACAGGTGCAAGATTGTTACTAGCACAACTCTGGAAACAACAAAATATACTAAGAGTCTGTTTAAATTTTTATGCCATTGGCTAACCAACATTAATTAGACCTGGGAACAATTATTCTCAAATACATCAAGTGGGAGTCAATTCTGGATATGCTTAATTTGAGGTCAGTACACAATTGCCCAAACAGCTGGAGGTGAGTTCACTGGTCGTTTTATTAATTTTCAGGATGGCAATATGAACGAGGAGTTAACATGATGAGGTTCAGATTCAGATCCAGCGTGAGTGCTTCATTATTTTCAGTATCGTGAGGGTGTGCCTCCAAGTAGACTGCCTCTTGGGAACGAAATTCATGCACCAAGATTTCCTTCACCTTTGTATTCTCCTCACTGCAATTTACCTCCAGCAGGGGCACTTGGGGCTGACAGTAGACCCTGAGGATCAGTCGGTGCGGAGCCCTGGGCAGGGCGACGGTTCCCTCCAGAAAGACCAGGTAGAGACCATCGCAGTGGATTGGGATGGAACGGTTCAGAACATTTATTTCCATTGTGCCATCCCTCTTTTTAATACCAATGGGTTTCTTATAGGCAATGGAGTCATCTGAAATGCAAGAAAACACAGGAAAGGCCACAAAGGTGTTAGTCCCCAACCTACTGGTTTCTCTTACGAGAAAAGAAAATTGAGGGTGGATTGTAAAAGCGAGAGAGAACAGAAAACCTATAAAAGAAGGTAAAGAAGCAAGGGTCTTTGCCAAAGCTTTTACATGAAGTAGGGCTTGTCCCTAAGGATACTGGGCGGGGCTGGCTCAAGACATTGGGGCACCTGAGGCCAACCACAAAATGGTGGAAGAAGCGGGGAGAGAAGATCTACACTGAAAATGGGGTGGGGCGGAGAATCAAATCAACTTTACCCAATGGTTGGATTGGGAATCAAAGGCCATCACTGGGGTGGGGTGGGGTGGGGAGGCAGTCTGAATCACGCCAGGTAGGTGCCAAGCCCATTTCCTCCATGGGGTGGGAGGAGATCAGCGGCGCCTTCTGTTCGCCAAGAGGCTGCTGTAGAGGTTCAATGGTGGTGTGGTGGGGCGGATCAGGAGGCAGCACACCTGACCTCCAAGGTGTGTCACAGCCATTGCTGCCACTGTGGCAGCAGGTGATGCCTTCCTTGGAGGCCAGATCTGCTGCCCCAGTGGATCTTGCCACCCGGGGTGGTTGCCTCCCCATGACTCATGTCCCCCACTTTCAGCAGCCATGTGCAAGAACTGGGGGTGTCTCCTGGCAGATGCTCAGGGGGCTCTTCAGCCCAGCCCCCAGCCCCATGTGCAGTTGGTGGGGGACAAGGCTAGCTGGTGTCCCCTGCTCATGTATGCTTTCGATAGGTGGCGGGTGGGTGGGTGGGTGTGTCTGTTTCCAAGGTGCTCAGTCTCACTGTCCCTTAAGACCTTCGTTCTGCTTTTGGCTGTACAGAGCGCAAGGACCTGGCAGCACAACAGAGGAAGCAAACTTCTAGGAGCTGCCCTCGTTGAAAGGAGTTGAACTCGCTCTCATCTTCAAAAAAGGATGCAAGATCCTAACTCTGCCTAATCTGTTTCTCAATTCTTTGGGGCCAAGGGTCTTAACCAACAAGCATTTTCCCTACCGGTTGTTACCTGCCATTGCTGTTTGCATTTCCAGACTCCTCAGTTTTACACACAAACTCTGTCAGCACCTGACATTTCAGCACTTGAAATTTCAGATCTCTGTCAAGAAAATGGTTTCCTCACTTAGACCTCTGGGTAAAAACTGTCCTCTGTCAGAAGTTGTATCTCAGTCACATGAGGTCTGCAGCCCTCCTCGGACGTGTGGGGCTGCGCCTGCATTCTCACGGCCACAAGGCCGCTGTGGGAATGTAGCATGTCGGCATCTTCTAGCTCCTAAGCCCCCTGAATGACCAAGGAGACAATGGACCTGTGGCTTTGGCTTTTTATTATAAAAGTTAGCCCTTGCCTCTTGTTTCCAATTTGGTCTCCATTCGGTTTCTTTACCTTGCCATTGCAACAGCTGAAGACCACGGCTGCTCTGTGGTATGTCTAGAGTTGGGGAGCTCACTTTGTTATTTGTACTGTGACTGTAATTTCCCAACTGCATTTCTTAATTGGCTATTTTAAATCTGTACCTTTTGGGGGCCTTTTGGGGCCTCTTATATGCTGCTATTTTTATTCCATTTTTATGCTTTCCTTTTACTAAATCTACTTCATTTAACACAGTGTCTATTTGGGTGAAGCCTTGGTAATGTCAAGGAAATATAAGGGTCTGGTACTATATATACGGGCCTGGTGACTTCTGTTTCAGTGTATCTGAAGAAGCGTGCATGCACACAAAAGCTCATACCAATGACAAATTTAGTTGGTCTCTAAGGTGCTACTGGAAGGAATTTTTCTATTTTATTTTATTTGGTCAGAGAGCCAGTTTAGAAGAATATCTGTTTTTTGGTCCACATATTGTTTGAGAAGGTGCAAATTAGGTAGGCTTGTGTTAAACGTCTTACTGATCACCCCACCCCTGCGCATCCTGGGCTCCACCCAGAACACCTACCATTAGCTGAACCAAAAGCTTTCCTCCTCCTGAAGGCTGCCAAGCGTAGCTTCAACGTGACCTTCATTCTACCTCTTATCTCTGCCCTGCTCAGGTATCAGGCTGTTTGCAGTAAAAGGGAATAGAGGAGAAACCAGGGTGTGCCCAGTAGGAATTATTCTCCAACTGTTTCAGCCTAACTTCATTCTCCTGCCTCTTTCACTGGAACAAGGTGGGAGGGAAGGAACAGGCAAACCAGAGTAGGAGAGATGAGACAACTGATTAGACAACAGATTAGACAACAGATTAACAGATTAGACAACTGGGCCAAAGCAAACAAGATGAATTTTAACAGGGAGAAATGTAAAGTACTACACTTGGGCAAAAAAACACACGAAAGGCACAAATACAGGATGGGGGACACCTGGCTTGAGAGCAGTACATATGAAAAGGATCTAGGAGTCTTGGTAGACCACAAACTTGACATGAGTCAACAGTGTGATGCAGCAGCTCAAAAAGCCAATGCAATTCTGGGCTGCATCAATAGGAGTATAGCATCTAGATCAAGGGAAGATCTGGTCAGACCTCACCTGGAGTACTGTGTCCAGATCTGGGTACCACAGTTCAAGAAGGATACTGACAAGCTGGAACGTGTCCAGAGGAGGGCAACCAAAATGGTCAAAGGCCTGGAAACGATGCCTTATGAGGAACGGCTTAGGGAGCTGGCCATGTTTAGCCTGGAGAAGAGAAGGTTAAGGGGTGATATGATAGCCATGTTCAAATATATAAAAGGATGTCATATAGAAGAGGGTGAAAGGTTGTTTTCTGCTGCTCCAGAGAAGCAGACACAGAGCAATGGATTCAAGCTACAAGAAAGAAGATTCCACCTAAACATTAGGAAGAACTTCCTGACAGTAAGAGCTGTTAGACAGTGGAACTTGCTGCCAAGGAGTGTGGTGGATTCTCCTTCTTTGGAGGTCTTTAAGCAGAGGCTTGACAGGCATATGTCAGGAATGCTTTGATGGTGTTTCCTGCTTGGCAGGGGGTTGGACTGGATGGCCCTTGCGGTCTCTTCCAACTCTATGATTCTATGAGAGGGTGAAGATGGTTCTTTTCTTCCTGGTAAAGCCCATCTAGCTCATTTTCCTGCCTGGATGTTCACTAGAGGGGCAAGTGCAGAGCCAGGGAGAGGGTGTTATTCTCCCTCATGCAGCCTGGTCAGAGAATATTCATTGCTGCTTCAATTCCTTCTGGGCAAATTGGGTTGGAGGGAAGTCAAGATTGGAAGCATCAACAGGTCATGTGGGAGGAGAGAACAGTGCAACCCACCTCAAGCCTTTGGAATAGGGCGAAGGGGGGGGAGAACTCACACTTGATGTAGATCCATTGTGCCTGTGGGTCTGGACTCTGAAACAGAAATGGAACAAAACATGAGGTTATGAAAGGTGCTTACAAGCTCCAGATGGAACTGCAGACATGATGGGACACTAGGGAAGCCACATTCTGGGGGCTTTTGCATGGCAAGTTTTAAGAGGTCTCAATTGCAGTCCTTTAGTACATCTATTTCCTGCAAGCTACAGAACTCCAGAGCACTACCTGTGCAGATCCAACTCCTAGGGGCTAAGGTCCCCTCAACCCCCCCCAAAAAAAACTATATGAGGGTGCTGGGGCCCCGTAAAGTTGATGAGCATTGCCATTCAAATGGTGTGCATGCATCATGTGAGCAGGGTGGGGCTTATCTCTTCCCCCCGGGAATATTTTATCCAAGTTGGCACCCCAATCCACTGCCTCCCCCCCCCCAAGATGCTGTGAACATTGGCACGGCACTGGGAGAGTGGAGTGCTACTAGAGAGTAAAACCTCTGTGGACTGCAAGGTATCTACTTCTGTGTGTTTGTGCAGAGGCAGAACAGGGAATGCTCTTAGTAAACCCCAGAGGGGACAAGAATGATGGCCTCAAGGTAGTTAATATTTTTCAGGCTTGGGGATTAGAGCAGTTGGCAGTGTCTCATGCATAGCACACTCCCCCCCCCCCCCCCGGCACAAGCCTGTAACTTCACTTTGAAGACATCACATATACAGTAGCTCCAAAATAGCCATGTTGCTATCCTATATTATTTCCTGCCTTTGTTTTATTTATATGACTGGATTTGCATGCCCATAACATAGACTGCAGCATTATTAAAATTTTCTCTCTGTGTGTGTGTGTGTATGTAATACAGGCATCCCCAAACTTCGGCCCTCCAGATGTTTTGGACTACAATTCCCATCTTCCCCGACCACTGGTCCTGTTAGCTAGGGATCATGAGAGTTGTAGGCCAAAACATCTGGAGGGCTGAAGTTTGGGGATGCCTGATCTAATATATACCTGCCATGTGTCTGATGAAATGAGTTTTAGACTAAAACAGTTTATACTACAATAGATCTGTTAGGGTTGCGTCTAAGGAACTCATATTTGGAGTAGAACCATTGAAATCACTTGACTAGTCATTTACTGTAGTTGAGTGGAATCCTTACAGCACAATCCTAACCATGTCTACTCAGAACTGAATGCTTTTGAATTCAGTGGGGCTTCCTCCCAAGTAAACAGGGTTAGGATTTTAGTCTTTAAGTTAGCATAAGGCTATTATTATTTAGACTGCAGCAGACCGACACAGCCCCCCCCCCCGGAGTACAGTTTTCCAACTGGACTTCCAAACATAAAGAGCAGCAACATCTTCCCTGGTTCTTTCCATTAGAAGACACCTCCAGAAGGCTCTGGCACCCATTATTAATATTAAACAAGCACATTTGATTTAGATCAGGCATCCCCAACCTGTGGCCCTCCAGATGTTTTGGCCTACAACTCTCATGATCCCTAGCTAACCGGACCAGTGGTCAGGGATGATGAGAATTGTAGTCCAAAACATCTGGAGGGCAAAAGGTTGGGGGTGCCTGATTTAGATGTTTTAAATATAAAAAGATCTCCAATGTTCTGAACCAATTACAAAGATGATTACAAATTCACAGCGGAAAAAGAAGAGCAAAGAACCGGGGTTTTCCCCTAAACAGCCCCCAAGTGGCATCTGCCCAGGGAGCTCTTGGCATTTGTAAATGGGCCTCTTTCTAGGGAAGAGGTGGGAGCAAGCGCTGGTCTCCCTTAGTCCGTAGGTGGTGCATGCAGCTGCTAGAGGGTCCTTGTGATGCCTGGGGGTTTGGTTACCACTCTGTGTCCTCCTGGTGGCAGATGCTGTTTGTATTCTGCAAGCAACCAAACATAAAGGTAGGTTGGGATGTTGTGGAAGTATCTACAGGCAGAGAAAATGAGCCTTTATTTTTAATCCAAATGATTAATGATCTACAGTTCTATGGTTCTAAGACTTATTTTCCAATTGTTTCAGTGTGCCTTGATAAAGCCTAGCATTTTCTAATAAAAGATAAACATGAGAATGGAATTTGAAAATTGTCCTTAAGTTTGCCAACCCTTGAGATTATCAGCAAATTTCAAAAATAAGTGGCATGAGATTTTTTTACATTTACTAGTTACAAATTCTGAGATTTACCAACAAATGATGAAAACTAGGACAAAGTTTATCTTTAGTCAAAGGCACTTGGCAATTTTTGAGGTATACTAACAACTGTTGAACACCAAGTGGAAATGTTCATTACCTGTTCCTAGTATTTAAAACCACCCGTTTCTAACAACAGTTGATGTGAGAAATGGCTTTAAGAAGGAAACAAAGCAATAAACCTGTCCTACATTGTTGGAGAATCTTGTGATTAAGGAGGAAAACAGTGTCAGAGGACCCATTTACGTTATAACTTCTGCAAAGAGAGATTTGCACATACCCTAACTCCACAGAAGCCCGCAGCTTTTTGTCTGTGTTCCTTAGCATACATGCAGATGAACAGACCAAGGGGCCATTTTAATAGCAGGCTTTCCAATACCAATCATGTGATTTTAAAACAGCCCTATTATATGAAAAGTGCATAACTTTTTCTGATTCAGGAGCCTCAAACATAAACACAATCTGTGGACTTCAGGATAGGAAAGCCTCTGTCAGGAGAGTCATACCTGTAAGGGTCTTTGGCAGACTTACCCTAAGGTAGCACAAGCCAATGCAGATCAGGCAGGCAACCAAGACCACCAGCTGTACAGTCATGGTCCCAAGGGGCATCCAGATTTGCCTGCTTCTTTTCCTGTCCTCCTCACACTCCTCAGCAGGTGCTTCTTCCAGTTTTCTGGCCTCCATCTCCACTTGTTCCTCCATGTGCAAACCACAAAGAAATTCAACACTGAAGCCAGAGACTGTGAATTCCCAGGGACAGCTATTAAATAGCATTAAGAGATCATTTTAAGCCTTATATGCAAACAGAGGCGGGGAACTTCTTTATGACTAATATGAAATTTCCCTTGAATCTCACTCTCTCTCCTTCTGTGGGTGATTGTGGTGGTTGATATTTAAGATATCCCTGAGCTTGTTTGGAGGTTCTAGCAGGGGAGCACAGCTATCGTATACTTGAAGCAATCATGGTTAAAAAAAAGAATGTGAAAGGGTGTTGGACAACATATAATAACTTATTGACGGAAGTTGACGGGCAAATAAGAATTAAAAAATATGAAGAAGTGAGGAATTATTTTTCAACCTGGTTGGAATATTATCAAACATACAATATATTTAAAGAAGATTTTAAAAAAATAGGATTTGAGAAAGAACCAGCAAAATTGGAAATTTGAATTAATAAATAATAAATCAAAAATAATATCGAGGGTGTATAAGCTCCTCTTAAAATTTGATGTGATGGAGGAAGAGGTTAAAGTTAATATAAGATGGGCGCAAGACATTGGACGCCCCATCATGATGGCCGACTGGGAACACTTGTGGAAAATAAATATTAATTTTATTGCGAGCTACAACATTAAAGAAAATATGCTGAAAATACAACACCGATGGTACCTAACTCCCTCTAGACTCTCAAAGATATACAAAAACTTATCAAATATGTGTTGGAGGTGTGGGGGGAGTAAAGGTGATCTATACCACGTGTGGTGGATATGTGGGAAGATTAAAGATTTTGGGGTTTAATCTATGATGGGGGGAAAAATGTTAGGAATAACATTTCTAAAAAGACCAGAGGCGTTTTTACTAAGTATTGTTGGAAAGGATACCCCAAACTCTATGAAAGAAATATTTCTATATGCAACAGCAGCGGTCAGGCTACTGGTTGCCAAAGGATGGAAGGAAACAGAGGTCCCTACAGTAATGGATTGGCAGGGCAAACTGCAAGAAATGGCAGAAATGGCATACAGTACTTAATGAACAGTCTGAGGGGCAAATCAAGACAAAAATTTGCAGGAAAACGGGAAAGGTATAAGTTATATGTTCAAAAATACAGTAAAGGTGCACTGCCTATGTTAATATTCGATTGAATTTGAAGAATGGAGGGGAAAGATCTAAAATTGAACTTTGGTGCATTAGGAGGTAAGAACGTATAAGTGTTATAGAGAATTATACTATGCTATGTACGTTCATTCTTGTTGTTTAGTCGTTTAGTCGTTTAGTCGTGTCCGACTCTTCGTGACCCCATGGACCATAGCACGCCAGGCACTCCTGTCTTCCACTGCCTCCCGCAGTTTGGTCAAACTCATGTTCGTAGCTTCGAGAACACTGTCCAACCATCTCGTCCTCTGTCGTCCCCTTCTCCTAGTGCCCTCCATCTTTCCCAACATCAAGGTCTTTTCCAAGGATTCTTCTCTTCTCATGAGGTGGCCAAAGTATTGGAGCCTCAGCTTCACGATCTGTCCTTCCAGGGAGCACTCAGGGCTGATTTCCTTAAGAATGGATAGGTTTGATCTTCTTGCAGTCCATGGGACTCTCGAGAGTCTCCTCCAGCACCACAATTCAAAAGGATCAATTCTTCGGCGATCAGCCTTCTTTAGGGTCCAGCTCTCACTTCCATACATCACTACTGGGAAAACCAGTAGTTCATTCTTAATACAAAGATATACATCAGGAATTGACAGGAAGTCCGTCAGGTGAATCAAAATTAAATACAGATGATAGTGAATAGGCTCCCTTTCTCTTCCTATTCTCATTGTAGAGAATAAATCAAAAGAAAAACCAACAAAGAGATTTGGGAATATTAAAAATATATTGTTTATTGTATTCAATTTATTGTTGTATTAAAATACTTGGTCTAAAAGGTACAAAAGGTCAGGGGGGAAAGGAGTGAGAAAGGAAAAGGGAGGAGGGCGGGTTGGGGAATGGGAGGGAAGGGGAGGGAGGGGGGAGATAGTTTATTTATAAGTTGATGTATTTTGTATTTTGTTTTTGTATCTTGTTTGGAAACTTTTTGTTTTTCTGTGTGTTTGTTGGAACGTTTTGCAAAAAAAATAATAATAATTAAAAAAAGATATTTAAGAAATCCCAATTCATTTTTAATAGACATTCAAGCTGATCCCCAAGATATTTGCTGTCAACATAAAGTTGTTCTGGCATGTAGGAATTTCCTCCACTCAAGACTATCCTCTGGCAAAACTCCCCTTGAAGAGAGGGCAGGTTTCAGAGACTGGGTTTGTTGTTTTATACCTTGGGTCAAAATAAGAAGAGACAATGGCTGAGGTGGAACTTCTTTCAGGTGTTGGAGGTAAGGATGGGGGTTTATGGATCTCTGTTTTCCTGGCTGTGCCTCCCAAACGTGGAGTAAATATGTTGCTCAAAGGCCTGTCTGACCCCCTTTTCTGAGTGGCTGGGTCAGAAGATGCACAAGGCAAATTAATGTCACTCAGTGAACACAGTGGAACACAGTAAGCTAGAAATAAATAAGAGGGATGGGTTAGAAATAAAATAAATAAAAGCAAAGTTTAGCTGGGATAGCTCAGTTGGTCCTAATCTCAGGGTTGTGAATTTGAGCCCCACATTGGGCAAAAGATCTCTACATTGCAGGGGGTTGGACTAGATGACCCTCATGGTCCTTTCCAACTCTACTATTCTATGGTTCTAAAATTAGAAAATTAACCAGGTCTCTTTACTGCTGAAACCATATCCTTTGCCTTTGCCTTCTCCCTTACCTCATCTAATCATGCCTGCTCCCTCTAACCTTTATCCCTTAAATTCAAACAAGTTCTATAGCTGTGTCACACCATACATTTATAGTGTATACCCCTCCCACCAAAGAATGGGAACTGTAGCTCTGTGGGGTGTAAACTACAATTCCCATATTCTCATGAGGGCAGAGTGTTGCACAGCGCTGACCCCAAATGCCACCCCTGGCCAAATTCTTCAAGCAAAGGAGGTTATTTTTCATTTTTAAATGCCTTCAACAGTTTGAAATTTTTTTCGGAGCAAGGTACCATTTTCATGTGGTTGTTTTATTTTAAAAAGTAATCTGTCCTAGTCCCATGAACACAGGGCAAATAACATAACATTGTTGTTGTTTAGTCGTTTAGTCGTGTCCGACTCTTCGTGACCCCATGGACGCCAGGCACTCCTGTCTTCCACTGATAGGTTTGATCTTATTGCAGTCCATGGGACTCTCAAGAGTCTCCTTCAGCACCATAATTCAAAAGCATCAATTCTTTGGCGATCAGCCTTCTTTCTGGTCCAGCAAGCCACTCCAGTATCTCTGCCAAGAAAACTCCATGGACAAAAACAACAGGCATATAAAACATAACATTACCTTTGATATAATCTAATAAGCAAGGAAGCATTTTGCTCACTTCTGAAGTCAAATGAAAAGTTCTCATTTCTAGGAGAGTTCCCAAGATGGCCCCTTGTGGCTCTGGTCAATTTATTGACGGGCACAGCTTCAAGCCTGCCTTTTGCAGAAGGATTGTGCAATTAAAGTGGGTGGGAAAGGGACAGGAAAATGCACTGAAAAGTGCAGAGCAAACAAATGATTAACAAGAAGATATATAAACACTGGGCAAGCAAATCAGGATGACTGCTCATTTTTGTATATTATCCCTACAAAAAAAACCTGAAACACTCAATAAAAACTAGACACAGTCTAACTTCTGTCTAAATTTTATGAAAGCAAATCAGGATGAAAGCTCATTAAATGGATCATTTGAAGGACCCCTAAGCTAAGAGATGCTCATTTCTGACATAGGATTGCAATTTGGAAAGTGTCTGCATGAAAATTTCCATTCCCCCAGAAGGTACCCTATTTTGGACAGGCCGTTTAGAAATAACTAGGCTTCCAGCAATTTAAGTAGAACACAAGTCTTGCAGGACCTCATAGAACGACCACCATAGGACCTAGCACAAGCTAGAAAGAGTATTTGTACAGCCACAACCCCCTTGTATACCTGCCCAGGAAGGGAGTAACAACTGGGCAGTAGTTATTGAAACCTCCCGGTCCAGGGAAGGCCTTGTAAGGAGAGGCTGTACCACTGCCTCTGTCAAGGCAGTTGGACCGCTCCCCAATGGGGCATTCCCCAGGTAACCTCCTCTGGCTAGCTTGAATAAGCCATGAGTGTGAGGGTCTAGGAGACTAAGACAGGGTGAGCCTTTTAAAAGAGGCCCCGTGGAACATATCCATGGGGCCACTTTTAAAGGACTGACCCTGTAGTTGGCTGTCCTCTTTCAAGCATCTTGTCCATATCCTGAGGCTGCAATAAATGAAAGAGATTCCGCACAATAGGGCCAGATGATTCTGCAGCTGCCCCTCCAATCCTGCGGCAATCAATCAATCAATCCAATCAAGAATGGAGTGAAGGCTAGTGACTTTTAAGCTATGCTGGGCAAGCCTCATTTCCTGAACTGCAAAGCTGTGAGCTGCCTTCATTTCCAACGGGCCTGTCTACGAGTCTCAGTGTTGGGTGGTGTGGTCTGGGAGGGGGAGCTTGGGGTGATGTTATTTCCTGGCCTAAGCATACAGTGATCTTTCTCACAGCTGGGGCGTCCCAGGAGCATCGCTCCATGGCGGGGGGAGGTTGCGGGACACGGGCGAGGGGGGCGGGAGCGAGGGGAAAGCCTCCTTCCACCTAGCCCCCCCCCCGCTTTACTTCTGCCATGTCCCTCGTTTTACGACCAAGGTGTGGGAAGCGGCTTCTGCCGTGTCCAGACCGGCGAGCAGGTCCTTGCAGAGAGAGAGGTTTGGCACAGAAGCCACCCCAGAAATCTGTCCCCTCAGGCGGGCCCCGTGCTTCGCCCTCTCTCCGGATGCTCCTCGGCTGCTGCCTCGCTTGTCCTGCGGCCTCGAAGGCTCCTCCGCCCGGAGCGTCTTCCTTCGAGAGAGCGCGGAAGGAGGACGCAGCGCCGAGCGTTTGTGCACGGACTGCGCATGCGCGACTCTCCTCCCCGCCTCCGCCCAACTACGCTTCCCAGAGTTCTTCGCGGCAGGGCGGGGCGTCGGGGCGCGGCGACGCTCCCAGCATGCCTTTCGCGCCGCCTAGCGGGGTGATGTCTGGCCTGGGCGCGGAGGTGGCGGCGGGGCTGGCGAAGGCGGGGGCCGGAGGGCCTCGCCCCCGGAGGAAGCTCCTCACGGCGGAAGAGGCAGAACTGTTCGAGCTGGCGCAGGCGGCGGGGAGCGGCCTCGACCCGGAAGTGTTCAAGTGAGCGGCGCGGGGGTGGGGGTGGCGGCGTCACGTGACGCGCCTTTGTAGTCCGCCCCGCGACTCTTGCGCGAAAGGCGGCACACAAAAGCCGGAGGGGAAAATCAAAGGCTCCCCATTGCTAAGCCAAACTATGGTTACTGTAATTGCCACGTGTTATTTACACCCTGCCTTTTGCCCTGATGGGACTCCAAGCAGATTGCAGATAAATAAGGACAGGTGAAAAGCTCGAGGGGTGTGTGTAAACCCATTATTAAATAAAACAATCAAGCATTCGTAGAATTATACCCACTCACTCACAGAAGATCTCTTGAAACCGCACAGACAGTCATAGCAAGGACAGAACAGCATCAGCCTCACTAAAAGCAACCAGTTCCCCAAAGCCTGTGGAAGCAAGGAATTCAGGCAGCCATAGGATTCAGGCAGCCATAGGATCATAGAATTGTAGAGTTGGAAGGAACACTCAGGATCATCATTCTAGTCCAACCCCCTGCAAAGCAGGAATACGCAGTTGTCCCGTATGGGAATTGAACATTGGTGTTATCGGCACCATGCTCTAACTGAGCTATCTCCCCCTGCCCCATGTAAACATCTATCTGGCTTTTAGAAGACATTTGAAGGCAGCCCTGTACAGGGAAGTTTTTAATGTTTGAAGTTTTTTGTGTTTTAATATTTTGTTGGAAGCCACTCAGAGTGGCTGAGCCAACCCAGATGGGCAGCTAATAATAATAATACGGTAATAATCATAATCATCATCACTATAATGGGTAGGGCTGCCCACCTGTCAGCCAATGGACATAATGGAGTCGGTTGGTGTGTTTTTGCCCATGCATTCAAAGGCACAGCCAACAAAATGCAGACAGACAGCTGATTGTCAAGCTTAGTGTTCAGTACTTTCCAAGACCCAAAATCATCTGATTGTGAGGGGTTTCAAAGCTACAGCATTACCTGCCTCACACCTGGCATCATATATGATGTCTAGTGTAGGGCGGGTGGACATGGCTTAACAGGCCATCTTAGGCCCACAGACCAGAAAGCTCACACACATTGTGGGGATAAATGGTATGTTGAAAGCTACATTGTCTCCACTCCAGTCCACAATATGGACTGAATTTGAATTTGCAGGACATTTTTTTGTAACTGTTTCAAGACTTAGTGACTGTAGGATAGCTCAGTCGGTAGAGCATGTGACTCTTAATCTGACTGAGCTATCCCACAGTCAATTAGTCTTGAAACAGTTATAAAATAATGTCCTGCAAATTCAAATCCAGTCCATATTGGGTTCAAGCCGCATGTTGGACATGTTGGACTTTTAATGTCTACCTATGTTCCCTTGGGCTTGCTGATCAGAAGGTCAGCGATTCGAATCCCTGCGACGGGGTGAGCTCCCATTGCTCGGTCCCAGCTCCTGCCAACCTAGCAGTTCGAAAGCACATCAAAGTGCAAGTAGATAAATAGGAACTGCTACAGCGGGAAGGTAAACGGCGTTTCCGTGTGCTGCTCTGGTTTGCCAGAAGCGGCTTTGTCATGCTGGCCACATGACCTGGAAACTATACGCCGGCTCCCTCGGCCAATAATGTGAGATAGCGTGCAACCCCAGAGTCGGTCACGACTGGACCTAATGGTCAGGGATCCCTTTACCTTTACCTTTATGTTCCCTTCTAGGATTCTGCTGGACCTTTTGCGCATGAATGTGGCACCCTTGGCTGTTTTCCAGATGCTGCGCTCCATGTGTGCTGGGCAGAGGCCTGTCAGTGCTGAGGCTGCTCCTGAACCAGCGCGAGGTCAGTGGTGCCCCATCCCTTAAGGAAAGAGGTGCTTACTAGAGGGTCATCAGGGCTTAATTTGTGCCAGGAAAACTAGTAGCAACGATAAGAGTATCTTTAAGCATCTGAGTAACTCTCCTACATTTTGATTATTTTCCACACTCAATTTGAAGATGTTAAGCTGCTAGGATGGGCCTACAGTATCATTTTCTTTCCATATGTTAATAGCTTTCAAGTTGCAAACTGAGAATTGTACAAATCATGCAAATCTGACTGACGTTATACATCTTTGAAAGTATAAAGCCATTTTTAAAACTACAGTACTCTCTTTGCTATGCAGTTGAAATTAGAATTTGTGAAATTTTCTGACCTTTGATATTTTCTATATAACTCAAGCCTGATCTTCTTTTGCACACAATCCATTAAAACCAAAGCTTTAAAAAATAAGTGCCAGTCTCTCTGCATGAATTTATTTTACTGATTTTTAACATCCACTTTCTAAGCTGTAGATCACATCCTGTGTAATAGGTATTGTATTGCTGGGACTATAGGAAATCCTCTTGATATGAGTCAGCCCTTCATTTAGCTTAGTGTTGTCAACACTGACTGGCAGCTGTTCTCCTGGGGTTCATGTGTGTCTTTTCCCTGGAGATGTCAGGGAAAGCTCCACCGCTGAGCAAGTTTTCAATAAAATGCAACTGTACATTCTTGTGTTGCGTTCAGTCTAATCCTAACTAGGCTTCTTGGGAAGTAAGTTCTTTTGATTTTCAATTAGACTTGTCAAAGTGCATTGAGCATTGCAGTCCCAATATGATATACATTTCAGATCAACCTTTATGCCTGTTCCTCAGGCAGCATTTGAAAGATCAGTAAATATTTACATTATTAGAGCAGATACAAACAAGCAGAACAATTTTGTTCACCTTGTTTACTGTTTTTCTACAGTTCAGGAACAAACATTTTGCCTGTCATAGTTCAGAATTATTGCTTCTAATCAGCATATCTATGTTGACCAGAAGCAGTAGTTCTTTGGTGGCCTTATTTTATGTCATAGCACCATCTGTTCTTAGCCAAGGCCCCTTCACAGCAATTCTGGCCATGTTTGTGCTTAGCACTGGATATACAGTGGTACCTCTACTTACGGATTTAATGCGTTCCGAACGCACATTCGTAAGTCGAAAAAATTTGTAAGTCGAATCCCATAGGAATGCATTGGGAGAAAAAAATCGTAAGTAGAAGCAACCCTATCTAAAAATTCGTAAGTAGAAAAAATCCTATCTAAACCGCATCCAAGATGGCGGACAGAGCTCCATTCGTAAGTAGAAACATTCGTAAGTAGAGTTATTCGTAAGTAGAGGTACCACTGAAATCTGGTTTCTGGGTTACAGTCTCATTCAAGAGAAGGGCAAAAACAAGGCTTTATAAAGCGGGAAGCAGAGGACAAGGGAGATGAGGCGTAAGTACTAGAAGGCAGCACAGAGAAGGTGAGTTTGCAGTAGAAACTGTGAAGACTATGGGGAAGCTGTTCAGCCACTAGGAAGACATGGCAGTTGAGATGAAGGCACATGTGTGAGAAGGAAAGAAAGTGGGTCAACAGGACACAAGCTTGCAGGAGGTGGGGAGCTGAGCACAACAGGCCACCCTCTGGTTTCTTTCAGGGCCCTTCTCTGTTGCATGTTGGTGAGCATTCATTCATGCATTCACATACATATGACCTGTTAATTCTTCGGGTCCGTACTGGAGTCTGCAGCGCTAGACCACTTAACTGGATGGCTTCCTTAACTGGATGGATCAAAGGCCAAGGTCCCACATACAACCCCCTAGATTTATTCTGTGTTTGGGCTTGCTTGTTAATTTCTCCCATCTCTGATATTGTATCTACCACCCTGAGCTGTGCTAAAAGTTGCCCACATCTTGCCTTCCTGTTCACCTACTCCTCACTTTCATTGTAGCACTCTTATCACGTCAGGACGATAGATCTTGCTTTTTAAGGCTGAGGGGGAGGGGCATTGAAATAAGCAAAGAGTCCTCATTCCCCCCTCTCCCATCTTTCTGATTGAGGAGAAGAGTGCTGCTGTGTGGAGAGGAGCAACTGCTGCAGCCTAGCATTTGGGGCTTCTCTGAATTAAGCATCAAATTACATGGTGCACACAAAATAGTTCTTTTTTGTTTTGTTAGTGGAAAAGTAGCTTTTGGAAGGCAAAGCTTGGAACAGAGAAGTGGCTGCTGACTTAACTTTAACTTTCTTTCCACCTGCTGTTTCTCCATCCCCTCCCTCTACCCCCTGCTGAACACACCCACCCACCCACCCACCATGCACACAGGTTACTACACTGACACTTATTTGCAGAAATGTAACTAGAGCCCCAGACATTGGTGTTGATGGCTGCAGAATAGAAATGGCAGGTGGAGAAGCATTGAACGCCAGCTCAGTTGAGTCTGTATTCCAGATTGTGCCTCCCAACTGCCCACTCTCAGTAGGGATTCAGTGGCCTCCTGCCTCTAAACATAGAGGTTCCCTGTAGCTGCCATGGCCAGTAGATCCCAATGGACCTCTCTTTCTCCACAAATTTCCTTTTGAAAGCCATCCAAGCTAGTGGTCATCACCACATCTTCTGGCAATGGATTCCATAAGTCTATTGCATGTTGTGTGAAATGATGCTGTCATTTTTAATTAACTGTCAATCAGTTTCATTGTATGGCTCTGGTTCTAATATTAAAAGAAAATTCTATCCATTTTCTCCACAACATGCATAATTTTTTATAAACTTTTATCATGCTTTCCCACCCCAATAATTTCTTTTCTAAACCAAAAAGTTCCAAGTACATTAGTTTTGCCCATGGGAATCATGTTCCGACTCCCTTGGCCAATGTGGTGATCCTCTTCTGCATCTTTCCCAGCTTCACGGTATCCTTTTGAGATGGGTCAACCAAGAATGTATTCTCAACTACGACCACACAATTGATTATGGAAGGCATTACAGACTCAAACTGGTACCGAGATGAAACAGTCTAGCAAGCTGAAGGCTTCATATTACATGTACAGTCATATCTCGGGTTGTGTCCGCTGCGGATTGCGTCTTTTGGGGTTCAGCGCATCCGTAACTTGTGTGCATGCCCAGGAGCGCAAAATTGTGCTTTGCGCATGCGCAGATGCGCCGAGTGACGTCATGCGGCTGCACAGACACGGGTTGTGGACTTTTAAGGGTGCGAACAACACCCCAGAACGGATCGGGTCCACAACCGGAGGTACCACTGTATAGGGTAGGAAGGCAGAGGCCCAAATTGGCACCCATGTTTTCACTGTATACGTTACGGTCACCAGACAATCACCCTCTCACATAAGGCATTAGAAGACTGGCAGTTTGATTTGCAGTCCCTTTCCTAATGGGAGCTTTGGGCTGCTTTCAAGGAAGGACGGTGGACACAATCAATCAATAAATAAATAGCCCTAAGTGTGGAATTTGTCTTTTTCACAGCGGTTGCATCAACATCTTCTTTGAGAGGTGCAGCACGGCCTCCCAATCTCTTTCCTGGTTAATCACTACCAGTCCAGAGCTCATCAGTGTACAGAAGTTGAAATTATTTTTCCCTACTTACGGTACTCCTATTGAACTGCTGTAAGCCTGACTCAAATTACTTAAATACTTTCAATCAATCAATCATTTACTGTATTTGGCTAAAAGCCATTACAAATCCAGTTACAAAACCAGCAAATCCAATAAAACCTATTAAGAAAGCTCCAGAAATAAGCAATAATTTACAATAAATCAAATAAAGATTGGCTGGGAAGATGGTGGCGCAGCAGGGATCTATATAAAGAAGCTCGGCGTTGCACCTCCAAAAAGGTTTTATCTGCTATTTTAAAAGCTTTTTAAAAACCCTTTAACTTTTTAAGCTTCTCAACTTGCAAGTTAGATGCCTTTCTGGGTTTCGGGACCCTGTTTTAATTGTTTGAACTGTTTATTTTATCTTCTTACCATCCCCTGGTCTGGAGGAAATTTCTTTCTAAGGAGCCTCTTCATTATTACCTCCCCTTCCCTGCTCACTGATTAGCTTTCTGCTTCATTGGATTATTTGTTTGCCATCATTGAATACTATCATAAATTATCTAATTTATGATTGTATTATATGCTATCAGATCCTTGCTGACTCTGCAGCTTATATCCTGCATCTATCCTCTTTCCTGTTCTTTGACCAGTTATTGATTCATATGAGGAAGATTTTAGCCACTATGGTGGGGGATATTTGTGAGTTCAAAGTATATAATATCTTCCTCTATTAACATGCTTGTTAACACTCAGAGGATTGATGATGCGGTTCTTGCCTTTGCAAAACTCATGCTAATTCTTCTTGAACAAAGCTTGGGCTTCTTTCTTCGGTAATGTTTCCACAAATTTAGGTGGATGAAGCATTAGATGAAATAGCTCATAATTTGCTGCCTCCATCTCCCAGATTCTGGTTACAGGTAGGTAGCCGTGTTGGTCTGGATCGAAGTAAAATAAAAAAAATTCCTTCAGTAGCACCTTAAAGACCAACTAAGTTTTTATTTTGGTATGAGCTTTCGTGTGCATGCACACTTCTTCAGATACAGTGAAATGGAAGTTTCCAGGCACTTATGTAGAGAAGGGGTGGGGAGGGGTGGGGATGGGGAGGGGGGATCACTCAGAAGGGTGGTGGAAATGGGTGATTGACTGACTGATAGCTGTTGATGACCGCAAACGACTGCAAATGGTTTTGCATGAAAAAGCAAGGGTTGAGATGGCTGAAGATCGCTTATCATGTATAATGAGATAAGAATCCGATATCTCTGTTCAAACCAGGTCCCTCCATGGTTTTGAGCTTGGTGATAAGTTGCAATTCAGCAACTTCTCTTTCCAGTCTATTTCTGAAATTCTTTTGTAGTAAGACAGCTACTTTGAGATCTTGTATAGTATACATGATAAGCGATCTTCAGCCATCTCAACCCTTGCTTTTTCATGCAAAACCATTTGCAGTCGTTTCCGGTCATCAACAGCTATCAGTCAGTCAATCACCCATTTCCACCACCCTTCTGAGTGATCCCCCATCCCCATCCCCACCCCTCCCCACCCCTTCTCTACATAAGTGCCTGGAAACTTCCATTTCACTGTATCTGAAGAAGTGTGCATGCACACGAAAGCTCATACCAAAATAAAAACTTAGTTGGTCTTTAAGGTGCTACTGAAGGAATTTTTTTTTTATTTCATCTCCCAGATGTTTTATTGCTCACTTCCCAATCCTTTGGGAGCAGGGCCTCTTTTTTCACGTTGGGTATTTTTGACACGAAATCACTAGTTTCAGATTTTAGCAGAGCCTTATACAGCCTGAGCGCTATTAAGAGGTTTCTGAACAGCCCTGAAAGATACCAAAGGGAGCCATTCAGGGAGCCATTCAGGCGGTGAATGGTTTTACACAGAGGTAGAACTGATGTGAAGCATCAGGCATTAACATCTGTCGGCCACTCTTGCTCAGGGCAAGGACAGCCAATTGGGCACCTTCCAGATGATGTGGACTACAACTCCCATCAGCCCCAGCTCCAGCCAGCAACTCCTTAACAACTGGGGTGTTTCACACTGGCTTCCCTTGTGTGAGAGAGCAGCATAAAACAAGTTGAAGCAAGTCCTTGAATAATAATGACATCATGATTATTATAGTATAATTATTTAAAGAGGTCTTATGTGTCAGTTTTACCACACTACATTGAGTTAGAACAAAGACAGTATAAGTTCATTCTCCAGAAACAAAATCCTAACCACACGTAAGTGAGTTGTCTTGTGCAGTGGTTGGGATGAACATATTTAGATGATTTAGGACTGTTGAGAGAAGGAAATGATTTTGAGACAGAGGAAAGTCTGGGAAAAGCACGAATGCCTGTTCTGTGGAATCTCTTCTCACCCTGTTGCACAAAGGAATCTCTCCCTCTTCCCCCCCCCCCAGCTGTGCCTGCCCCTCATTCTGCATTCTGCACTAGTGGGTCAGTGGGGTCACGGCCACAATGAAGGGTGCCACAAGAGTACCAGGTTCCTCCTGACCTTGCCCTGTGAGCCTTGTTTTCTCTTCTCTCCCATGCATGTGCCTCTTTGTAAGTAGAATGGAGCAAAATTGATCCAATGTATTGCTTATGCTTCTGTCATTTAGTATCTTATGAAAAAATATTTCACAGAAATCCATATTCATATTTACAAAATCAACATCTTTTGGTACATTACATAATGGCTTAGAATTGCAAGAAGACAACGGAAGAGATTGAAATAGAGGTGATATAGCCCCTGTTTCCGCCTAAACCTTTCAACCTGGCTAAAAGATCACAATACAAGTATCTAAGTGCAAAATTATTCCACTAATTGTGAATTGTGTAGGGGGAGTAAAAATAGCCATGATTACATAACCCTATGTAACAAAGCATTCAAGTCATACATCTTTGAACATTTGTTGGGATATTTGAGCATTTGCAAGTTTTTTTTCTGTGTCTATCACCATGTGGTGTTTCTAATTTGTTTCTGTGTCTCTCTTTGAATTAGAGCCCCCATTTGTCTCTGCCAAGACCAGTAAAATCCCTGCACCACTCTCACTTTCCTCTGCCCTTCGACCTCCAAGAATAAGAGTTACTAAGGCTGTGGTCTACAGTCCTGCTGCAGCTTGCTCGCCTCTCTCTCAAGGTCCCCCTGGCTCTTTCCAGTTTTCTTGCTGCCTGTTCTCTCCTTTTGCAGGTTGTGTGTGTTCGTTACCTACTGGGTTTTAGTTCAGCCTTCTGTGACCAAAAGAGAATCCCCTTCAAAAAGTTATTCTCTTGTTTCCAGGTCCTAAACACATTTACTTGATAGTAAGTACTATTGATTTCAGCAGAACCTGTTTCCAAGTAAACGTGGTTAGTACTTTAACTCATACAAAATTAACACTGTGTAGTGTTCATTGCAGTTTTAACAAGATGGCATTTGGGGGGGAGGAAACCTAGGAAGCTTTTAATACTACCACCACTTTATTAAGAGAATGTGGAAGATGATATATTTTCTTTTGTGCATATTCTAAATGCACCTTCTTGGCAGGAGAGGTGACTCAAATTTCCGGCAATTTCTGAGGGGGCTGCATGTCAAGACCAAGAAGGCAGAATGGGTTGCATCCACAGAGGAATGCCTTCCCAGGACTGCAGGGCCAAGCAGGAAATGACATGCATAGATTTAGCTATTTTGTTGCTGCTTTGGATTGTGCCAGCCATGTGCCTTTTGCTACTTGGGATCATGACAGCCTGGTCCAGACACACCTGAACATTGCAGTGTGTGCAAGATGCTTATTTGCAGAGGCCCCTTTGTCAAATGCATTAGCCTGTCATGTGCTACCATGTGCTCTGGAAACCTCTGGCTGAGTTACTTTTCTGAGATGCTCTGACTGAGCTTGGAGTGCTTGTACAGTTTCCTTTTCTGTTCAGACTGCATAACTTGTTCATCCTTAGATACGGCATTGAAATCTTCAGCTTTCAGAATTCAAACTTTTGGGCTAAAAATGTTCTGTCCATTCTTTTTGATACCTGAATTCAGTGTTCTTGAAAACGTTGGGCAAATCCTTCAGGAGCAGTTTTGTATGTGTGGCAGTATAAAGTTGAATGTTTAGTGTGTGTCCCCCCCCCCTTCAGAATGCCATTGCATATACACAGGAGAGAGACCCCTTCCTCTGCCCTGTCCCTCTTTGTCCCTTCCTTGCTCCCCCGCAGTTTTATCTGCAGCTTGCACTGGCTGCTGTTTGCCCTTCAGTGCTCTGTGTGCTCCAGGAAGCAGGAGGTCTCAGGCTGGAATTGCAGAAGGAAGCAATAGCTTCTGCAAGCTGCAGACACTTAGGAGCAGTGATGCTCTCTGGGGAGGCCAAGGGATCCATCCACCTTGCAGCTGAATTGGTGAAGGCTGGTGTAAGCCATCTGCCCCATCATGCAGGCCCGGCTCGTCGCAGCCCCCCGGCGGCGCAGTGCACCATGGCGCGGGGCTGGTAAGCTGGGCTCCGGCCTGGGAAGGAGGGCGCCGCACGGCAAAGCCTCGCGGAAACCTATTGCGCCCTGCGAGGGCGGGGTGGGCGGCGGAGCGATCTCCGCCCCTCAGCACCAGGGCGCGCGATCCGCTCAAGACGGCCCTGCCATCAGGATTAATCATGTTTGAGGTAGAAACGGTTTACCTCTCTGTACAAATGAAAATCCTCCTACAGCTTCCACTTCAACCTCTGTGGAAAAGTATCTGGCAATTTTATGCGTGTGTAGGAGAGACTAGTGAGAAACTGGATTCCCTGAATGACTGACTGGTTCCTATGGTTGAGGGTCATGTAGAGAGACTGGATTCTGGAAGAGGGAGGAGGAAGGCTTGGGGAGGAATAGAAACCGATTTCCATATAGACTGTAACATCTGAGGAGGATTGATTCCTGTTGTAAGATTTCAAGTAGAGTTCTTTGTATATAACATAAAGGATGATCTTTAACAAGTTTCTCAAATAGCACAAGGGTTTGGATAGAAACATTCAGAATAAAAATTTCAAGTCTACATAATGATGGACTCTTATGAAAGGGGGAAAGTACCCCTGGTTATGAACTCAATTTGTTCTGTTCTTAACCTGAAACCTGAGGTACCGCTTTAGCTAATGGGGCCTCCCTCTGCCGCCACGTGATTTCTGTTCTCATCCTGAGATAAAGTTCTTAACCCGAGGTACTACTTCTGGGTTAGCGGAGTCTGTAAGCCAAAGTGTTTGTAACCTGAGGTATCACTGTACTGGGCACCTGAAGTGGAGCAAAAAAAATTCTTGCATTGCAGGGGGTTGGACTAGATGACCCTCGTGGTCACTTTCAGCTCCACAGCTCTGTGATACTGTGAGGTGACAAAGAAATGTATAGCTTTCCTTGGGAGATGGTGCCGAGATGCCCAACCTCTACCCCCACCCCTTTCCTCCAGCCCTGGAAGCCAGAGTCCTAAGGAATCCTAAGGCTCAGCATTTGCTTTTACCTTGTTCTCTCCACTTCCTGGTGATGGTGACTGCTGCAGCCAGACCTTGGCAACATAAGACACAATGTGCTATTATATGCATTGTTACTGTATATTAGTGTTACATTTTATTATATAAGCGTAGTAGTAACTTCTGTGGATGCTGTTTGGAAATACAGTAAGCCAGCAACTTGCATGCATGATTTAACTTGTGCACATTCAGCTTTACGTGCTTGGCAAAAAATAAAAAATAAATAAAAAATGGGGGCAGGAAGGGGGCTGGCATCTGGGGAGAAAAGTCTTTGGCACTCCCACCTGCCATTGCACCCAGTCTGCTTTGGCTACATGTGATTTTGGCATTATCCCTGCAACTTATCCCTGCGTAATAATAATAATAATAATAATAATAATAATAATAATAATAATAATAATAATAATTTATTTATACCCTGCCCATCTGGCCGGGTTCCCCCAGCCACTCTGGGCGGCTTCCAACAAAATATTAAAATACAGAAATCCATCAAACATTAAAAGCTTCCCTAAACAGGGCTGCCTTAAGATGCCTTCTAAAGGTCTGGTAATTGTTAATCTCTTTGACCTCTGATGGGAGGGCATTCCACAGGGTGGGTGCCACTACCGAGAAGGCCCTCTGCCTGGTTCCCTGTAACTTGGCTTCTCGTAGCGAGGGAACTGCCAGAAGGCCCTCGGCGCTGGACCTCAGTGTCCGGGCAGAACGATGCAGGCTTACGGTATTATATTTGTAGATAGGCTTGAATATGTCTTCATTCAATATTACAGTGCCAAGAGCATAGAATACCATCTTTTAATAGTTGCTAGTTCTTAATTTGGGAATCTGAAATATACCCTACTGAAGCATTGTGATAAATTATTCTGTACTAGAAGAACTATGTTTTCACCCTGAAATGCCACACAGTTGCTGACTTTGATGCAAATTGTATGGGGGGTGGGAATCCTCTATAATAAAGTCCAAGTGTCTCTGCGTCCAGTTGTCCTGTGTGTCCCTGGGTTACTGCGCATGTGCCCCAGGGACACAGGGATTGTATGGAGAGACTGCACGCGCGCACTCTCCCCCCCCACCTCCTCCAACCGCCGCTCCCGGCCGGACACCGCCTCACTGCAGGGCACGTCAGGGAAGCGAGGGTGGAGGCCAGCGGAGGCCTCCTCCTCACAACCCTCCCTGGCCCGTAAGAGGAGCGGCGGGAGGCCGCGAAGCAGCGGCGGCGAGGTAGGCATTTGTGTCCCGCGTCCTTCCTGTCGGCGGCTGGGGGGCAGGAACGGAGGAGGAGAAAGCAGCCGCCGACAACAAGGACAGGTCCCAGGGTTCGGAGAAGCAGCGCTTTCTCCTCCTCCGTTCCTGCCCCCCTGCTGCCGACAACAAGGACAGGTCCCAGGGTTTGGAGAAGCGCTGCGCAAGCACTTCTCCGAACCCTGGGATGTCTCCTTCCTCTCGGCGGCTGGGGGAGAGGAACGGAGGAGGAGAAAGCAGCGCTTTCTCCTCCTCCGTTCCTGCCCCCCTGCTGCCGACAACAAGGACAGGTCCCAGGGTTCGGAGAAGCGCTGCGCAAGCGCTTCTCCGAACCCCAGGATTCTAGCGCCCGTTATCGAACGGGCTGAAATACACTAGTCTTGTCATAAAATTGGACCCAGTGAGGAGTAGCTGACACATCTAGACAAAATGTGTTCTTGAATCTCAGCCCCACCTCAGTTGGGAGGGATGTGAGTTGCTGAATTGTTTCAGGAAGTGCAAGCTTGTCCGCTTTTTAACGGAAATTCAATGTGTGTTGTGCATTGCTGTCAAGTTCTCCCCCTTTTAAGGGAAATTCCCTTATGCTGAATAGGCTTCGTCGTGAGAAAAGGGAAAACTTGACAGCTATGGTGTTGTGCAATTGTTGCTTTCAATAGTCCTGCTATTTTGGAGGAGGCCCAGGATCTCTAAATGCAGAGCAGTTCGCTTTTACGCCAAGAATTGAAAATGATGTCAGCAGGGAGAAGATTTTTTTTTGTATGGTGAGGAAAGAGGGAGGAATACACAGAGAGAAGCTCTGCTGGCTTTAGGTCCCTTGCCAGTTGCAGGGAGTATTGATGGTCGGAGGCAATGGATGGTGGACTTGGTTATGCTACCTGGATAGTTACTGTTTGTAAAAGTTTAGGATAAGAATTCTCAATAAATGTTTGCTGATGTTGAGCTGAGCTCCTCTTTCAGTCTGGCTTTGTGTGCTGCTTTCCTTAAATTTTTGGTCAGACTGTAGCTCACAACTACTATTCAGATGGTATTGAACACTAGTCGGACAAAGTAAGAGATCAGTGCTAGCATTTTCAAGCTTCATATTTCACATTCTGCAACCTTTCCACAAATACTGGAACTCTAATGGCAGAAATAATACTATTGGCAGTATTGTTGGTCATGATTTACCAAAAGATCCTTTAGTAATAATATTTGGTTACCTTAAGGGAGCAGCACCCAGTGAGAATTTCATAATGACCACAGTTTATATGACCACTTGCCCATAATTGGGTGGGGAAACTGATCCACCTTCTTAGGTACGTACTAAGAACATGTTATCTGGCATATAGGATGAAATTAATAAATATATGGGTCAGAGAAGGCTGACATCACAAGTCCATAAAGAAATTGGCTTTTAAAATTTCTTATTCAAACAACAAAGTTCTATCTGACATTGGTCATACTCAGAATAGTCCATTGATTCCATTGGGTCTACTCTATGACTGATATTGAATATTACCCATATACTGTACTTTACTAGGTGAAGTATAGTTTTGTTCATGACCCTCAGTAAGACAGAGTGAAAGACAAGAGACAATTACTCTCATTATGTTAACTAGTAAGAGTGATATCTGTGGACTGCTATGTTAACTACTGATCTGACAGCTTGTGTTTATTTACATGTGTTAACTTGCTTTTTAATATTCGACTTACTATTCAAATTTAAAATTAAATAATAAAAGCAAAAAAGAGCAAACTTAAGAGTATATCATGTTTTAGATAAACCTTAGGCAAATTTTATGCATTTGAGCAACGCTAGCAATTGATAGTTGGTCACAATGCAGCTCTGCAGTTAGCATCTCTTTGTTTTCCTGTAGGGAGAACAAGAACCAGCTCTGCAGCAACCGGGAACCAAGCTCTGCTAGATCCCAGCAACCGCGAAGGCTCTGCTCAGCGAGTCCCTCGGCAGCCAAGTGGCAGCAGGCTGCAGAAGGCTGGGTGTCCCGTGAAGAGTACATAAATGCTTGAAAGATTGGGGGTTCCAGTATTACGGTGAAATTGCAATGTAGTGAATGCACCTAGTCAAGATGGATTTCTAATGTTCCAAAATGTCACATATAGTTCCTATCAAGAAAACAAGTACCAAGGGATGAGATGAAGGTTGGTTTCATCATGGTTGGGCTGGTTTTCAAATTCAAAAGGTGGTCATAGCTGATGATACTCCCTGTTACTCCCTGTTACAGGTGTGTGTCCTTTCATAAAGACTTTGTTGGTGCCTCTCTCATTTATTTGTTTTCCTTTTGGGGAATTTAGCAATTAAAGAAAAGCATACCAACTTTTTATAGTATGGAACTGAATCCTGTTACTGTTTACTGAATCCCACTATGCTGCCATTGTTGTTACATACCAGAATCTCTTCTAAGTAGTTATAAATGATAAAAATCCATGAATAAATAATTAAAATGCACAATGGAACAGTTCCAGCAAAGCATCCATAATTAAAATAGACAATGAAATGAAACAAGACAGTTAAAAAGCAGAGCAATTAAAACAGTTAAACAAAACAGTTAGATCAGGAAGGTCAAGCTCGAGAATGCTTGCCTCAACAGCTCTTGTCTTCACGAGCCAGCAGAATGCAGCTGCTGATCTTGTAGGTGAGCCCAGAGGGCATTCCACAACTCTGGTGCCAGCAGGGAAAAGCTCTCCTCTGCATCACGGAAGGGCTGTGGCAAAACTAAACAAACTTTTAAAAAAAACTACTTACAAGGTAGTCGAAGGGCTCTTCTCCCCATCCTTTCCCTTTCCCTTCTCAGAGTCAAAGCTGCTTAGAGCAGCTAGAAAGTGTGGCTCTTGCTGCATGGTTTGAAACTGCTTCTGCAACGGTCCAGGGAGTCGCTGTATGTCATGTGTTGTCCCTTCCTGGGTAATTGTATGAAATGAAGAAAGTGCACCTGGAGCATTTATGAAGCATTTCCGGACAGTGTAACAGGTCTCATGCTTTTGAGCCTTTCTAAGCAGCTTCAAAGCTGCAAAAGAAAAGATGAAGAGCAGCCCTCGGATCACGAAATTGGACAGAAGAGCACATTCCAGAGCATACCGTCCAACATCCAACATACCATCTCAGGACTATTTAATTGCTCATCTTCTAACATTGTGTATGCCATCAAATGCCAACGGTGCCCTTCAGCTCTCTATATTGGACAAACAGGCCAAACCCTACGCCAAAGGATAAATGGACATAAATCTGACATCAGGAACCATAAGACTGAAAAACCAGTAGGAGAACACTTCAATCTCCCAGGACATTCTATACAACATCTCAAAGCAGCTGTTTTATTACAGAGAAATTTCAGGAACAGACTGGAAAGAGAAGTTGCTGAATTGGAAATCATTACCAAGCTTAAAACCATGGAAGCACCTGGGATGAATAGAGATATCGGATTCTTATCTCATTATGCATGATCAAGCTTTCTTTAGCACCTCAGCCCAGGACTAATTGCAGCCATCAGCAGCCATTAACAGCCATCTCCAGGTTTACCACTCCCATCAGCCCATCTCCCATTCCCACCCACCCCCACCACCCTCTGTATATATATATAGGGTCTGACACTTCTGTTTCTAGTGTATCTGAAGAAGTGTGCATGCACACGAAAGCTCATACCAAAATAAAAACTTAGTTGGTCTTTAAGGTGCTACTGAAGGAATTTTTTTATTTTGCTTCGACTCAGACCAACACGGCTACCTACCTGTAACTATTCTTGACCAGTTCATCTTTAATGTCCAAAAGTTCCCAATAGATCTGCTGCCAGTCTAAGTCTTGTGATGATGTTGAGTCTGCCATCGGTCTTGCCTTCTCAGATCCCATGGGAAAACAGGAGATAACCAATCCGGAAGTGGCAGGAATCAAAGTTCCAAAGAGACACCATTTTAAGTCCTGTTTTAATTATTACATTATGGCTCCAAATTCTAATTCGCAGTCTTAAGCACCTCTTCAGTATCTCTCTATAAATTAGTCCAGTCCAATTAGCAATGAAATAATCCAGTCTTGATAACCACAAAATTATAAATCCATTCCCTGATCTCTCCAGGGACCCAGATCCAGCCTCCTGGGGGAATTTTTAGCTTCCTTAAAAAGTCTTGCAGGCAATTTACCTCAGTTCAGACCTCTCTCCCCCAAGCTTGCTCCAGGGGAGCATTTTAACAGTCCAATTCCCGGTAAATTGATTGCTTCCTTTCACCTTTCCTGCTAGGAGTCAGGTTTCTGCATCAAAGCAAATCAATGTGGGAGACCGACTTCCGTTTTTAGAGTCTCCCACCATGACCAATTCATTAAAATTATTTAGCCAATTGAGCTTTTTACTCACGATGTCAAAAATCAGCAAAATTTTCTTTTTCTTGGGAACAATCCACCGCTCTCCGCTGCCAGCTCAGAGCTTCCCTTCGAGAGGGTAACAATGGCGCTCGATGGCCCGCGACACCCCACTCGCACCGGAGCTCCTCAAGGCTTACTGGGGAGTAAAGGGGTCGCTTTTTGGGGCTCTGCAAAGTCTTCGTCTCCAGAAAGCCCTATTTGGACCTCTTTCAGGGGGTGCGTCCCCTCCCCCTCTCGAAGTCCGTTCCCTCGGAGCTCGAGGGAGACGTTGCCGTGCAGCGCTGGCGGTAGACTGGAAGTCTGGGGGGTTAACTGCTTTCCTTCCCCCAAGGGGCCAAGTGGGAGTGAGTTGATGATACAAACACTTAAATGGATATGTGAATATCAGAGGCTTAAATCCTTTTTGCTAAAATAAGAAAACGATGACTGGCATATTATTAAGAGCTGTATATAAATTACCACCACAAATTATCTTAGAATGTACAGCTTGCTTTTTAGCGACTCTTGAATTTATCTAAGCATGGACATCTTAAGCTGTATATCTTAAATATTATATCCCCCTCTAGCCCATGAAACATAATTTGCTTGGATTAGAGCAGGCATCCCCAAACTCGGCCCTCCAGATGTTTTGGAACTACAGCTCCCATCATTCCTAGGTAACAGGACCAGTAGTCAGGGATGATGGGAATTGTAGTCTCAAAACATCTGGAGGGCCGAGTTTGGGGAAGCCTGGTTTAGAGGTTGCGCTGGAGAAAAGCAGGCCTCTTGCACTTTTGAACAGCTGTGCGGCACGGAGAAATTCAACAGGCTGAGCCTTTTCTAGTATGGAAATACAATTATGGCTAACAGCTCACCTGCTGACACTCACTCTGCCATAGTTCTTATTACTTGTGGATGGCTCCTGACTTTCACACCCCGGTAAGTCAGTGGCCCTATAATCTTACTAAAGAAGCCCAGGACAACATAGAAAAAGCTTTCCCTCTTGTCTTACACTTGCCAAAGCAAAGACGACCAGATGAGGGTAGGAACCTGGCCATGGTTTTCTCCACTATGGTGAGATATATTTCATTATTCATTTGCATCTACAGTGGTACCTTGGAAGTCGAACGGAATCCATTCCGGAAGTTCGTTGGACTTCCAAAACATTTGGAAATCAAGGCGCGGCTTCTGATTGGCTGCAGGAGCTTCCTGCACTCAATCAGAAGCAGCAGAAGTCGTGTTGAACATTCAGGTTCCAAAGAACGTTTGCAAACCGGGACACTCACTTCCAGGTTTGCAGTGTTCGGGAGCCAAAATGTTCAACTTGCAAGGCATTCGGGATCCAGGGTACTGTCAGCATGTCCAGGAGGGTGCCTACTCGTGAGTAAGGCCATGGCAGAGACACATACCCAACTGGCATGTTCCCTCCCTCCTGGGAGATCATTCGGGAGCTTCTTGAGCGTTCTTCAGCCCAAACATCACAGTGACTGTTGTGATGAAGCACCAGCACACTTTAGGGATCCGCAGAGGCTTACGCAGTCGCGTGACAGACTCAGTAGCACAGCATTTGGCTAAACCACTTTATTTACATATAAACATACTCGGAGCTCTTCATCATGACTCCCTCTCTCTAGCACCACAGGCAGCAAAGAGAAAGAACAAAGGAACAACAGTCCCACTTAGGAACACACTAAGACAAACATCCTGCCTACGTCACATCCACTCTGTGGAATGAAAACATATACAGTCGTATGATACACAACAAACCTATGACTGCACATGGGGAATGAATCTCCCAACAGGTACAACTGTATACATATAAATTGGCATATAAATATTTATGCAAATAAGTGAAAGCTTATAATATTTGGGACTTTTAAGTTTGGGGCAGACATGATACAGATTTATAGAATTATTCATGGAACGGAGAAAGAGTCAAGGAAGAGTTTGGATTTGATATCCCACTTTATCACTACCTGAAGGAGTCTCAAAGCGGCTAACATTCTCCTTTCCCTTCCTCTCCCACAACAAACACTCTGTGAGGTGAGTGGGGCTGAGAGACTTCAGCAGCTGCATGTAGAGAAGCGGAGACTCGAACCCAGTTCACCAGATTATGAGTCTACCACTCTTAACCACTACACCACACTGGAACAGTTGCTCCCTCTTGCATAATACTTGGCGGGGAGTGTGTGTCATCAAATGAACCTGAGAGGTGGGAGATTCAGCAGAGACCAAAGGAGGCCCTTCTTCACATGGGATGGGACAGCTGGCAATGTTTAAAAGGACATCAGCCAAACTCATAAAGTAATGGGTGGCTACCAGTCACGATGGCCACAATATTGGAGCTTGGATGCCTCTGAAGGGAAGGAACCCATAATTGCACTCAAGTCCAGTTTCCAGCCTTCGCAGGGGTGTCCGGATGGGCCACTGTGGGAGATGGGATGCCGGGCGAGATTAACTTTGGATCTGCTCCAGGAAGGCTTCTGGTAGAGTCCATCAGGGACTGAGTCTAAAGTCCCTGCCAAACAAAGGAGCAAGGGGGCCAAACCAGAAGGATCTGAAATCAGTTGCCCTCTTGAGCAAGATCAGTCTGCGAATCTGCCTTGAGAAAGGCAGCCGACTAATCCTGCCGGGGTGGCGTGTGGCCACCTGACCCCCTGCCCTGCAGTGTTTCCTCACCCTTGTTGCTCTGACTGGCAGCCAGCGGGTGAGAGCTCTCATCTGGGATTCTTAGCAACTTCCTCTCATTCTGATCCCTCAGAATCACATGCTACTCAGCCGTTTCAACAGTGTTTGTCTGCTGCCTTGACCTCTTGCCTGCATTCCTGTGTGGCCTTTGCCCTGAATTGCCAGGGCCGCCTCTGAAGCAGAGCAGCTCCTTGTTCTCCTCCTCCTCCCCCCCCCCCCCCCGCTGGGCCACTGCTTTGAAATCTGCCTTCAACTGGACCCTGTTCCTTAAATGTGTGTTAAAAGAAAATGGAGCCACCTCCTTTCTTGATGCCTTCATCCTCTCAATGAAACCATCCATGGACAACCCAATGTTCTGCTGCTTCTGAACTCCTAGACACAGGACTTGCTGGTGGAGTTGGACTTGGGTGTCCTCAGAGCCTGCAAGGGGGGGCAACTTGTGCCTCCCCAGCTTCTGCCCTCTGGCCATGCTGCTTGAGGCTCCTGGGAGCTGGAGTCCAGCCCCATCCCAAGGGGCAGCTGTGCAGAGTAGCCTATTCTGCCCCCTCCCTTGGTTTGAGGGGCTCTGGACCCTAGCCAAGCCAGCAGCCTTTTAGCCCTCACAGGCGACCATTGTCAGAGGGCGCCTATATTTTTAAAGCTAGAAACAGCAGTTGAATGAAAAGCATTTTTATTTTGCAAACCTAGGCATGGCTGAAACCCCAGCATAAGCATTGCTGTTGCAGAAACAGATCAAAGAAAGGACTCCATGCAGCACATAGTTAAAGATGGGATGCTCCCCCAGGAGGCAGTGATGGCCTTAAAAGAGGAGGAGAGGGGGATCGATGGCCAGCAGCCACAACAACGGACTCTCTTCTGCCTCCCAAGCTGGAGGTAGCAAGGCTTCTGAATCCAAGTTGCCGGAAACCTTGGGTTGATTAATCAACCTTTGGCCTTTTAAACTGTTGTGGGGTGGGGGGCATTTTGTTATTATTATTTTCATGGTTCTCTATTGAAAACTGCCTTGTGACCCTTGAATGAAGGGCGGTATAACACACATTTAAGGAACAGGGTCATACCACGGACACAGGGATTGGATGCAGAGACAGTTGCTCACGCGCCCAGGACACTCTCATGGCAACTGGCTCTCGCCGAGGCTCCCCGGCCGGGTCCCGCCGTGCCGAGCCTCACATGCCCACCACCGCCTCCCTCCTTCCCCGCCCACCCACGTTAGCAGCCGTTGCGGCAGGAAGAGTTTGCTGCTCTTTCCCCCACACCTCCGCCTCTCTTTTCTCGGCCGGCTCCCTCAAGCGCCGGCGCTGCCATTGCGGCTGCAGGGAGCTCCAGCACTGCCAGGCAGGAGCCCCGCCTCACGTGAGGGGAGCCTTTGCCTCAGAGGGGAAAGGCGGGAAGGAAAAACGCAAAGAAGGAAAGAGGGCTCCGCACGGTGGAGGAGGGAGGCGGGGAGCCGGAGTCGTCCCCCTCGCTCGGTCGTGGCTGGCGGCCCACCCTGCTCCTTGCTGCACCCCGCTGGGCAGGTCTACTCGGGAGGAAGCGGGCTTCAGAAGGCTGCCTCCCCTTCTCCCAGACGCAGCAGCCGAGCACAGAGAGGGAGGGAAGGCCGCGGCCCCGCCACTCCTCACATGTTCTAGCGCCCGTTTACTGAACGGGCTGAATGACACTAGTTTAATAAATAAAAGCCACAGGAGGGAAAGAGCTCTTGCTTGGGGCTTCCTGTGTGCATTTGTTCAGCCAGGGTGAGAACAAGACGCTGGACTAGGTGGGCCATTGGCCTGATCCGCCTGCCAGCCTTTTCTTATGTTCTTACATTATGTGAGGAGGAGACTTTTGTTAACCCTTTCCTCCCTGGCATTTTCTTGATCTAAATACCGCTGTCTTAGTGCTATTTGCCTGACTGGCAAGAATGCCGTATAGAAAGTGAGCATTTTGTCTCTTGCAGCGGCTTAGAGCTCCATGGTGGAAAGGGACAGGATGAAGCAGAAGGGCTCTTCCTTGGGATGGGAACCCCTGAGGGCAGCAAGGCTCAGGGCTTAGAGATGACTAGGGTCTTCAAAGTAAGGAATCCCCAGGAGGAACGCTGCAAAAAAGGTGTTCAAGCCTGTTAGATCTGTCAATGTGCTATGACCTTTTGTTGGGAAATAGTGCAGTACATCCCACTGGCTTCTTTGATAAGGGTGGGGAGGGACTTAGTTGGGCTTTGCCGTGGGGGCTCAGGGGATCTCTTTAAAAGCCAGTGGGGTTTGCGAGGAATTCACTCCCCAACTTAGCTTGACTCTCCAGCCAGCCTGTGAAAATGTTCCGGCTTTTCAGCAACACAAAGCGCTGCTGGCAGATGAAACGGACATTGCAAAGGCCCCGGGGGCGAGTCCATTTACCAGCAATGGTGCAGCAAAACAGGTAAGGGGGCCGGAGGGGGGAGGGGGCAGCCTTGACAACCTCAGTCTGTGTAAACAGGACATTTCGCACAAGTTTTTAAATATATAAATGATCTGCCTAGAAAGCTTTGACAAAATAATGCTGCTCTAAGGAATGCAGGAGTTAACAAAGGGCAGCAGGTTTACATTTTCTCTAGACTCACCTGCATCCTCCTTGAAAATGGAAAACAGGCCATTCTGAAACAGGTCATTCTGTACAACAACCATACCAGTTCTTTTTTCTTTTCTTTGTATGTCACACCTTCCAAAACAATTACCACCGGTTCCCTTCCAACTTTTGGGAGAGCCTTTGTGGATTTTCATACCTGGAGGCTGTCAGGACAAAGGAACCAATAGCTCAAGGGGTGCCTGGGGGATTTGGGCCATTTCAGTGCAAGTGCAGGACAAAGCTGTTATTCTTAGCCACATTTTCCCAGGCTATGTCCCATATGAATGCCAAGCCCCAAAGCAGTTTTGTGCCCCCTGGTCAGCAGCACTTCACTCTAGGGATGCCTTAACCACAGGAGAAGGGTACCACACCTCCAAATGCACGTGAAAAGCACTCAGGAAAATCTTTCTACATGACAAAAAGAGGAATGTTGATTCCTGGCTGCATTTCCTGGAAATATGCAGGTAACCTTGGAAGGGACAGCACATAGAAGAATCCCAACCAAGCCTATGAAGAGGCGTGTAGTGGTGATTGGGGATTCCCTACTGAGGGGTACAGAAGCAGTGATCTGTGGGCCTGACAAGATGTCTCGAGAGGTGTGCTGTCTACCTGGGGCCAAGATCAAAGATGTAACAGAACGGCTGCAAGGAATCATAAAACCCACCGACAAATACCCCTTCCTTTTGGTGCATGTGGGAACCAATGACACTGCAAGCCATAGCTTACAGAAGATCAAAAATGATTATGAGGCTCTGGGCAGGAAGTTGAAGCAATTAGATGCACAAATTGTCATCTCTTCTGTCCTCCCAGTTGAACGACATGGCCCAGGGAGAGAGGGAAAAATAGGGGAAGTGAACAACTGGCTTCGCAAATGGTGCAAACAGGAACGGTTTGGATTCCTAGATCACGGTCTGCAGTTTCTTGAAGATGGACTTCTGGCAAGTGATGGACTGCACCTCACAAAAGTTGGGAGGAATGTTTTTGCCACAAAACTCAAAAACCTCATCAGGAGGGCTTTAAACTGACTTATGTGGGGGAGGGAGACAGTGGTCCTGAAGGTAGGAGTCTATCAAATGCTGAAGATGATCATCCAAATGTCAAGGACCAAATGGAGCAAGCAGCATGCAGACCTAGTGGTGGGACGAAAATATCCTTAAATAAGAGACATGGGGGAATGATCAACGGTCTTCAATGTCTGTATACTAATGCACAGAGCATGGGAAATAAACAAGATGAACTTGAGCTCTTGGTACAGCAAACTAAATATGACATAATAGGCATCACTGAAACCTGGTGGGATGAGTCTCATGACTGGAATGTAGTAATAGAGGGATACAATCTATTTAAGAGAAATAGACCAAACAGGAAAGGAGGAGGAGTAGCTTTATATGTTAGGGATATGTATACCTGTGAAGAGATCCAGGATTTAAAACTTCAAAGCCAAATTGAGAGTATCTGGGTCAAAATTAAGGGAGAGAAAAACAACAGTGATCTCATTGTGGGAGTTTACTATAGATCCCCAAGCCAAACTGAGGACACAGATGATGCCTTCCTGGAACAGATGGCCAAGCATTCCAAAGGAAGTGAGATAGTAGTAATGGGGGATTTCAACTATCCTGATATTTGTTGGATGTCAAACTCAGCCAAGAGCATAAGGTCGAACAGATTCCTCACTGGCCTTGCAGACAACTTCATTGTCCAGAAAGTGGGAGAAGCAACAAGAGGATCAGCCATTTTAGATCTGGTCCTAACCAATAGTGATGACTTGGTTAGTGGGGTAGAAGTGGCAGGATCATTAGGTGGGAGTGACCATGCTCTTCTGGAGTTTATTATCCAGCGGAAAGGAGCAACCAAGCATACTAAGGTCCAAATTCTAGACTTTAAGAAAGCCGACTTCAGAAAACTTAGGGAAACGCTGGGTGAAATCCCATGGACAGTAATACTAAAAGGGAAGGGAGTTCATGATGGTTGGGAGTTTGTTAAAAGGGAGATATTAAAAGCACAACTTCAGGCAATACCAATGAGACGGAAACATGGAAGGTGCCTAAAGAAGCCAGGCTGGCTATCTAAAGAACTTTTGACTGAGTTAAGATTTAAAAGGGATATGTACAAAAAATGGAAAAGGGGGGAAATCTCCAGAGAGGAATTCAAACATATAGCCAGCACGTGTAGAGACAAAGTCAGAAAAGCTAAAGCACAGAATGAACTCAGGCTCGCCAGAGAGGTTAAAAGCAACAAAAAGGGCTTTTATGGGTATGTCCGTAGCAAAAGGAAAAACAAGGAAACAGTGGGGTCACTCAGAGGAGAAGATGGTGAAATGCAAACAGGGGACAGAGAAAGGGCAGAACTCCTCAATGCCTTCTTTGCCTCTGTCTTCTCCAAGAAAGAAAACAACGCCCGACCTGAAGAATATGGAGCAGATGATTCAGCAGGGGAAACACAGCCCAGAATAAGTAAGGAGGTAGTACAAGAATACTTGGCTAGTTTAGATGTATTCAAGTCTCCAGGGCCAGATGAACTACATCCAAGAGTATTAAAAGAACTGGCAGAGGTGATTTCAGAACCACTGGCAATAATCTTTGAAAATTCCTGGAGAACAGGCGAAGTTCCAGCAGACTGGAGGAGGGCAAATGTTGTCCCTATTTTCAAAAAGGGGAAAAGAGAGGACCCAAACAATTACCGCCCAGTCAGCCTGACATCAATACCAGGAAAGATTCTAGAGCAGATCATTAAGCAAACAGTCTGTGAGCACCTAGAAAGAAACTCTGTGATCACTAAAAGTCAGCATGGGTTCCTGAAAAATAAGTCATGTCAGACTAATCTGATCTCATTTTTTGACAGAATTACAAGCCTGGTAGATGAAGGGAACGCTGTGGATGTAGCCTATCTTGATTTCAGCAAGGCCTTTGACAAGGTGCCCCATGATATTCTTGTAAAGAAGCTGGTAAAATGTGGGCTAGACAATGCTACCATTCAGTGGATTTGTAGCTGGATTACTGACCGAACCCAAAGGGTGCTCATCAATGGCTCCTCCTCATCCTGGAGAGTAGTGACTAGTGGGGTGCCACAGGGTTCTGTCTTGGGCCCAGTCTTGTTCAACATCTTTATCAATGACTTGGATGATGGGCTTGAGGGAATCCTGAGCAAGTTTGCAGATGACACCAAGTTGGGAGGGGTGGCTAACACCCCAGAGGACAGGATCACACTTCAGAATGACCTTAACAGATTAGACAACTGGGCCAAAGCAAACAAGATGAATTTTAACAAGGAGAAATGTAAAGTACTACATTTGGGCAAAAAAAATGAAAGGCACAAATACAGGATGGGAGACACCTGGCTTGAGAGCAGTACATGTGAAAAGGATCTAGGAATTTTGGTTGACCACAAACTTGACATGAGTCAGCAGTGTGATGCAGCAGCTAAAAAAGCCAATGCAATTCTGGGCTGCATCAATAGGAGTATAGCATCTAGATCAAGGGAAGTAATAGTACCACTGTATTCTGCTCTGGTCAGACCTCACCTGGAGTATTGTGTCCAGTTCTGGGCACCACAGTTCAAGAAGGATACTGATAAGCTGGAACGTGTCCAGAAGAGGGCAACCAAAATGGTCAAAGGCCTGGAAACGATGCCTTATGAGGAACGGCTTAGGGAGCTGGGTATGTTTAGCCTGGAGAAGAGAAGGTTAAGGGGTGATATGATAACCATGTTCAAATATATAAAAGGATGTCATATAAAGGAGGGAGAAAGGTTGTTTTCTGCTGCTCCAGAGAAGCGGACACGGAGCAACGGATTCAAACTACAAGAAAGAAGATTCCACCTAAACATTAGGAAGAACTTCCTGACAGTAAGAGCTGTTCGGCAGTGGAATTTGCTGCCAAGGAGTGTGGTGGAGTCTCCTTCTTTGGAGGTCTTTAAGCAGAAGCTTGACAGCCATCTGTCAGGAATGCTTTGATGGTGTTTCCTGCTTGGCAGGGGGTTGGACTGGATGGCCCTTGTGGTCTCTTCCAACTCTATGATTCTATGATTCTATGATTCTATGATTCCCATATTCTAGCTGCACCAATGGCCTGTATCCAGCAAACATTTTCACAGAAGTGTTTTGCAGGCAGAATCCACAAGTAGGAGGCAAAGTTCCTGCTGCTGCTGCTCCAAGATCCTGACTGCAGAATCCATGGGTGGACTTGGGCTTCCTTCACAACACTGTGATCCTGTATTCCCTCCTGCACACAAATCCCTTAAGGGAGGAAACGTTCTACATACAAACTGACCTTAGACTAGGCACTGAGTGATGGGGGGAAGTGGAGTGACAAAGTGAAGCCACTAGCAGGAGAAGCAGAGAACATGTTTGTTTGTTTGCTTGCTTGTTTGCTTGCTTGACCAATCATTAAATTTTATTATGCCCTCCTTTATAAAATAAACTCAAATTAGCTACCAAAAAAGTTAATAAAACGCATTAAAGCCTGGACAAATTGCTTAGATTAGTTTCCTATGATAAAACCAAGAGCAGGATAAACCAATTTGGCACAAAAACGGGGGCGGATCTTTTAAAATATGAATTGAGAATGGGGTTTGTTAAGGGGCAAGAATACAAATCTAGTTTGAAAAAATACATTTGCCCTTTGGACCTGAACTGAGCTGTGTCCAGAAATGTTGACCTTCCATCAGCTTAATCAAAGGCCTTTCAATTAAACATTAACCTCCTGATAAGAGTCAGTGTGCGGGTGAGATCATAACACAGGAATCTCTTGATTTTAGGGTTAGGATATGGGATGGTAAGGAGGTCCATGAGGAGGCAAAGGAATAAGAATGTTTATCAGAAGGCAGCCGGCCCAGGTCCAAGTCCTGCAGAGGTGACAATGTTAAGGGGCATCACAGCTCAAACCAAGGTGCAAAGCCATTGCTCAAAGGGGGGTGGGGGTGGCAGAAGGTCACATCTCTTCTCATTTTTAAAATCTTAAAATATTTCTGGGGGGGGAATAAAAGCAACAGCAATAGAAATTACATAATGCACTCGTTACAGAAAGAAGAATGAAAGCCAGTGTGGTGCAGTGGTTAGACCATTGGACTAGGGCCTGGGAGATCAGGGTTCAAATCCCAACCACTGGGTGACCTTAGGCCAGTCACACTCAACCCAAGTCACCTCACAAGGTTGTTGTGCTAATAAAATGGGCGGGGAAGAACCATCTGTACCACCTTGAGCTCCTTGGAGGAAAAGTGGGATGTACATAATAAAAACAATAGTAGCAACAACAAAGCAGGAACTAAAACAATACAGAAGCAAAAAACAGAGATGCTTCTTCTCAGAACTTCTCAAAGGTTTTTACCTGCCTCTGGAAAGACGGCCAGAGAATCCTACAGGAGCCTTTCTCAGAAGAACGGTACAATAAAACGTAAAAATAGAAATGCAGGAAGTTTTGAAGAATGATGAACAAATTTAACCAAAATGTTTTGAGCTGGTGTCTAAATTTCACAGCAGAAAGAGTTCCAAGCTGGCTGTCGCCATGGAGAAGGCCTTCTGATAAGTCACCTAGGAGCAGGATGTTAGTGGCTCTCCATAGCATTGGTTTTCAGAGGGTGTGGCAGGAGAGGAGGCCAAGGGTGATTGAAGAACAATCAATTTTGGGAACGTCAGAGGGTCGTCATGGCTACAACTCCACCTGAGTCCAGTTTGTCTTCAAAGAAGTTTATTGTGCTATTTATTTACAGTGTAGAGACAGCTTAAAACATGACCTCTCATTCCGAATCAGAATCCGGCAATGGCATACGTCTGTTCCTACGCCAGCAAAGTAGTCTGGGCACCCCAAAACGCCGCCCCCTTGACCTGCGTTGTGGTGCTCTCCTCATTTCTGGCACTGGAAGGAGCGATGTCCTTTCAGTTTCCTCCCTCAGCAGTCAATTCCCTGGCTCTGCAGCATCCCTAAGCGTCTGCCTGCATCCCTCCACCCACCCACCCCGAGCTTTCCCATTGTTCCTCCCTCTGATTTCTCTCCCCCTCTGAGTCTCTTCCTCTGGCTGCTTCAGACCCACTGCTGCTCTCTGTGCTTGACGTCAGGATGATGGGGGCTGGCTCCCTGTAGGGAGCTTATGTAGCTGCAATGTTTTATGCTTTCTGGATGCCCCATGATCATATGATAAAATAGGAGTTGTTTCTTTTTGTTTTCCAATGCTTTTCTTTCTTATCAATTAAAAAAAATGGTGTGGCATGAGCAAATTTTTATTCTGAAAGTGTGGCCCAGAGAAAAAAGTTTGAGAAGCACTGCTCACTAGGCTGCAATTGTAAGCAGAGCCAGGGAGGGGGCTCAGTCGGAAGGAGATGCACTACTCGGGGCCCAGGGTATAAATCCAACCCCCTGGCAAATGATCCCTTTTGAACCTCTGCCAAGAGGTCAAAGCAGCTGCTTTGTGATGGTTTACCATGGAGACAGTTCTGAGGAAAGCAACGCCATGGGGTTACATGCATCTTGTCTGAGCAGCCAGAGATCCTCTTCCTTTGTAAACTGTAAGGAAACTCTTCTCTCTGCTTGCCTTGCAGTTTCTCCAAAGGCTCTGTGCATCACCAGGCAAATCCCTCCTCCTCCTCCTCCTGGCCCAATGACGTGGGCATCCTTGCTCTGGAGGTGTACTTCCCTTCCCAGTATGTGGACCAGGTTGAGCTGGAGAAGTATGATGGGGTGGAGGCTGGGAAATACACCGTGGGCCTGGGGCAGAAGCAGATGGGCTTCTGTGCGGCCCACGAGGACATCAACTCCTTGTGCCTGACAGTCGTGCAGCGTCTGGTAGAGCGAAGCCGCCTGCCCTGGGAGTCCATCGGCCGACTGGAGGTTGGCACAGAGACCATCATTGACAAATCCAAAGCTGTCAAGACAGTTCTGATGCAGCTCTTTGAAGATTCAGGAAACACAGATGTTGAAGGCATCGACACCACCAATGCCTGCTATGGAGGAACAGCCTCCCTCTTCAACGCAGCTGACTGGATTGAGTCCAGCTCCTGGGATGGTAAGTGGAACCAATTGTGTTCATAAACCGAGGTACCACTGTATCCAGTGCTGTGGTTCAGAGATCACTCCGGTGCCCCGCCCCCCCCCCCCCAAGCCGGGAAGCCGGAGCCATGTGCTGCTTTGCAGACGCATGCGCAACATGCACAACAGGTGCACTTCATCAAGCAACTGCGCCTTGCGCAGCACTGCATGAGGTGCCAGACCTGTTGCCTCGCTTTCCTGCGCTTTTGCAGAGCGGCGGGTGAATGAAGGGCTGGCTCTGGTGTCTGCGATGCCTCTCTCCCTGCAGAGGTGGCTGGCGCTGCCCTATAGCTCCCACTCACCCTCCTCCTTCCTCATCCTTCGCAGAGCCACAGCGGAGAGCCAAGGCCAAAAGTGGCGCACGGGCTGAGCAGCTCCCTCAAGGAGCGAGGCCAAAGTGCCCACTAGCCGCAGAGGAGGCGTTGCCACTGCCACGTGCGAAGGGAAGAAGGCTGCGTGCGTGAGGCAGTGAGCGGCCAGGAGTGGGTGGCAAGGTCGCCACGGCCGCCACCGCTTCTCCTCCTGCTGCTACCGCTGCTGCAACCTTAGGCGGCCACCGGGCTCATCTCCTTGGTGTTGCTGAGCGCCAAGCAGAGCTGTCTTAAGCCTCCTCCGGCGCCCTGCCCCCCCCCCTTCCCAGCTTTGCGGGGCTGGAGGAGGCAGGCAGCGGCTGGAGGGCAGCTCCTCCAGCAGGGAAGAGACGGAGGCTCCGGGCATGGCGCTGCTTCAGCGCGGTGGCCGAGGGCGCCTCGCCCAGCCTCTGCCTCTTCCCGGGCGCCCTCCAGAACTGGGCGCGAACTTGGCACCCTGGCTCCCTGCGCCACTTGCCTCTATGGGCATTTGGGCAAGACGTCCCACCCTGTGCCTAAGTGACTTTCTCAGACAGGTTTTGTCCCATTTTTTTTGCTACAGGGTAGCATTTTGCAATTTTATACTTCTGCCACCAGGAGACATCGGGGCTGCCCATTCTCCTCACGTTAAAGAAAGCTTGTGGCGGTTCACTTTTGTGCTCCTGGAGGAGAAGGAATTTGGTGGGTGCCATGTAGACTCTCTATCGATTCTCTTGTGGCACTGCAGTTCCCACAGTCTCTGTGAGGAACACAAGGAGCAAAGCGGGCCAGTGGGGAGCTAGCTGGGGGGTGGGGAGAAAGAGCTAGAGAAACACCTGTTACAGCCGGGATCATAGAATCCTAGAGTTGGAAGAGACCACAAGGGCCATCCAGTCCAACCCCCTGCCAAGCAGGAAACACCATCAAAGCATTCCTGACAGATGGTTGCTTAAAGATCTTCAAAGAAGGAGACTCCACCACACTCCTTGGCAGCAAATTCCACTGTCGAACAGCTCTTACTGTCAGGAAGTTCTTCCTAATGTTTAGGTGGAATCTTCTTTCTTGTAGCTTGGATCCATTGCTCCGTGTCCGCTTCTCTGGAGCAGCAGAAAACAACCTTTCTCCCTCCTCTATATGACATCCTTTTATATATTTGAACATGGCTATCATATCACCCCTTCACCTTCTCTTCTCCAGGGATGGGGGGCTTCCAGCCCATCAGGCTAATTAGTCCACCATTTGGCCCACCATTTTGACCAAGCCACGCCTACCCTACACCTGATGCCAGGTATTCCCTCCCACCCATCAGGGCTGGTCTGCGAGGGGCCAACCTGCTAGATGGGAATAAAGCGGTTAAAACTGCTCCCTGTCTAAAAAAAGTTATTTGACAGACAAACCTCAAGAGGACACAAGGCCATTGTTTCTAGCAGTACAGAAGAATCTAGTTGCTAAGTTCTGTCACAAGCAGACAGGAAAGGAACAGTGCAGTGAGTGTTTGCCTCTGAATGCCAACTGCAGAGATGCAACCCTCCTCCTCCTCCTCCTCCATATTGCAGAGTCTTCCCAGAGACAGCCGAATGAGAGAGTTGCGGATTGTTCAAGCTGAGTGTTTCAGTCTCACATGTGGAGTCATAGGCCTTCTAACAAAAATATGTCTCCTGACCAGAGATTTGGAAGGAAAGCAATTTAAAGAGAGATAGAGACCCGAGAGAGCCAGGCAATTATCTGTATAAATTTTGGAAGCATATAATAGGATTATTATTATAGTTTCTGCAAAGAGAAGTCCTGCCTTTCGGGTTGTAAGGAAAGAATTATACTTTGAGAGTGTCAATAAACATGTAAGTAATGATGTTCTTGTAGACATTAAATATTTGGAAGGTCACAAAAACTTTGTTTTTTGTTTTTGTTTATAATTTTTTAAATTAACAAACAAAATGAATCGAAGATAAAGAGCACAACAGCAGGTTGAAAGCAGCATAAGGTTGGACGTTATCACTGAATTTGTTCCAAAACATTTCCAAAAATAGCCATTTCCCCATAAACGTGTTAGGCTTACTTATATGTGTATCTACAATAAGTGAGCTTAATCATAGTTACAATGGACCAAATTTTCTCAATCCTTGCAGATATGGGAGGAGATGTGTTCTCCCGCTCCCATGCTCAGCTTTTGACGAAGTTCCTCCTGAAAGGTTTATGAGTAAACTTAGAGGAAATGGAACAGGTCCCTTTATGGGCTCATAACTGATTTAATGCAGCAGAGTTGGGCAATGTTAACACAATGGAGGTCCCAAGACAGGATGTGAACTGGTAGGGACCAGGGTGAGAAGCTCAGTTTTTTGTAGTGATGGAAAAGACCAGTTCTTTACTAGGGATTTTATTAGAAAATTAAGCCTCCACTGCTGTAAACCTATGATCAAGGGAGGCTCCTCTCTTGGGCCAAGTGGGGCATGTCCCCACTCAAGAAAGACCTCCAAGGCCATAGTCTGGTCTCCCATCCTTAGTCATACATTTCCATTGATTGAGGCGCTTCCTGGATGCTTCTTCCCACCTGCTAGTCCATTGACTGGCAGAAGAAGCAGAACAGGCAAAAGGAAGAGGCTTCTTCACACAAGGCATCATGAACATGTGCCTTCAGCCCTCTTTATTGTGCATTTGTGATCATGTGTTTATTAAAATTTGCATACCGCTTGGTAGTAAAAGCAAACCAACCTCAAAGTGGTTTACAAAAAGGAAACAGCAATGTTCTCATATTGTTTGTGCTTGGGACGGTTATACACAATCCTACTCTTGATACTGTTTGCGCCTGCAAAATATTTGTTGGGTAGTCTTCCTGCTTTGTCTCCAATTGGTACAAATCCCATAATGTCATGATGAAGCCCTCAAACCTTTCATCCCACAAATGTTCTAGGATTTGTTTGTTTCTTTTGTCCGTCTTTTGTTGCTCTGTTGTGCTAGAGGGCTCCCTCCAGGTGGCAATGAGGCAGCAATGTTTGGGGAAGCACCCCAGAGCAACCAATAAAGCAGAATGATGGATGGTCCAGTATAAATCCACCACAAATTCACTGTCATCAGTGACATGTTGCTGGAGACCCTGGGAGGGAGAGGGCTGCTTGTGCTCTGGTTCTGCTCCCTGGTTTCCCACAGGCATCGGGGCAGCTGTGTGAGAAGAGGAGGCTGGGCAAGGGGGCCAGAGGCGGATTTAGGGGAATGCAACCAATTTGGTCCCACTGGGCACAGAACCTCAGCTTTGCTGGTTTAGGAATAGAGCATGAGAGGCAGGCACTGAAGTTTAGGAGATCCCAACGTCTGCCACTGCAGCAAGTTTTTCTTACGTTCCCACATGAAATGCAATGTCCATGTTCAGAGATTATCTTCAGATGCATCTGAACACCAGATTCTAGGGACAAGCAAGAGGGGAAGTCCATTGTCTTCATGCTCCACTTAGGAGATCCTTGGAAGCCTCTGGCTGTTGGGAAGGCAGCTGTGTTTTCCTCAAGTCCAGAATAATTCTTTTCTGGGGGGCTGTTCTATGCCTAACAGGCCTAAGGAGAGAGGTGGTGGGTTCACCATTTCATCATTGCTGCTTGCAAAACTCTTCTACCTAGAAACTTACTTTTTTCAAAGAAACCTGTGTGTTTTTGGCTTAGCAGAAAACAATAATACCTGTTTTGCTGTGCATTTTATTGGAAAAATAGTTAAAGCATTTTGGGAGAGTATGAGTAGGTTAATAAGGACTGACGGCTCTCCTGTTTCATATTTGTAGTATCTTTGTAGTATACCTTTGCTTTGTAGTATCCGGCATGGTCTCTGCTGGCCATGTTCTTTTTCAGTCCTCAGGGCCAAACTAGATGTGTGAGATCTTTACATGGGATTGCCTACGTACAGTGTGTATGCGCTTCTTTAATTCAGCTGTAAGGTGCTATTTCGGATCAGGACTGCAGTACTAAGGGGAGGGGATTAACACTTTCCTCCCCAGGCCTTTCTCCGCAATTTGAATTACCCCCCACCTAAAAGCTTCTATTTGCCCCATGCGCGCGGGTACCCATTTCTCTCATATCACATCTGGTTTGGACCTCAGGCTTCGATCCGAAGCAGGAAATTTGTTTGGATTCTCTAGGACTAACTTCTGAGTAAACACGTTTAGGGAATGACTTTATGGCAGATTCACACCAACTATCCAATTTAGGAATTTTAGTAATTATATTTGGAAGACTGCTCTTAATTGCAGATATCAATAGACAGAAGAGTAATAATCTTCCACAGATCTTGGAATCTGATAACGGTGAAAGTAAATGTGTAACCATGGATAGAATCTTGGACTTTGGTCTCAGCCAAGGGCTTATTCTGTGCTTTTTGAAAGTCTCCACCTTTCCATCTCACCTCTCCAGCTCTCAACATCAGCTGGGGGAGGGATGTACAGTACTTGCTGCTGTTGCCGGTGTCCTCTGAAACCCCCAGCCACCCTCCAGTCACCAATGCTGTGAGAGATCAGGCAGCCATGGCTTCTCCCTCCATCTCCTTCTCTGGTCCTGCCTTTTGCCTGCTGTTGTGAGTCAAAGGAGAGCAGCACTGCCCTGTGAGAGGAGGAATTTTGAAACCCTTTTCAGTCCCACATTTCTTCTGCTGAATTTTGCTGCAACAGGTGCCTTTTCCACTATGTAAGATTGAAAAGTCCCTCTTCCCTGCAAGGATCTTCCAAGACAAACAGAAGTATCCACAACCACATTTTAAATCATCATCATCATCATCTCCAGGGAGGGCACTACACATCACTGTCATGTGTTATTTCTCCCTTAGCTTCCCTGGAGAAGCCCCTATACAGTATTATGAAACATTTGACTTGGCATTAATCCTCAACCTGAGCTAAAATTCAGCCCATGCTTCCACCTGCAGCTCCTAAAAGGAGTCTGCATGTGGCAGCAGCCACACTTGGGAATGGCTTTGACTGGCTGACTAAACCAGGTGAGGAAAGCCGATGGTCTTAAACCCTTTGTGAGGTACAGAATTCCCCAGACAGGCTCTGGTGGATTGAGCAGAAGTGACCAAGAGTGGGTCCAACAGTCAAGAAGGCAGTTCCTGTAGAGGAAGTGGGAAGCAGATGGGGCTCGACCACCTGGAAAGGGAGCCCATCTAGGATAAGGAAAACTCTGATCCTAAACCTCCGCTGTCTTGCAGAACATCTTTGGGAGAAGAAAAGGCTAAGGATTCAACCCTACACAAATCCAGAGTGGAGTCCCTAAGGCAGTTGGATGGCGCCTTGTATGCCTCCTCCTGAAAACTCCTGCACCTGAGCTGGTGCCAAACATCTTGCTCTGCTTTCCTTTGGGCCACATCAGGGGGGCCCTGAGGTCTCCTGGCTTGCACCCCTGGGAGGTCCCTTGGGTGCTGCTAATTCAGTGGTTTGCCTTCAGTCCCAGAGGCACACTCCATTGTCTCTTGAGGCAGACGGATGCCAGCAACAGGACTACATTAGCACCTATCCAGCCTGTCAATCTTTTGCTTCTTTTTAACTACCGGTACTTCTCTTGGCTCGCTATTGTCATAGTTATACTGTAAACCAACACCCAACCTGTAAGCTGGTAGGGGGAGGGATTTGTCTTTTTCCCCTGCTCTGACTGTGTGAAGTGACAGACAGACAGGCAGAGATTCAGAACCAGCTGTTACTGTATTGCAGCTCACACCTGCAAGTGAAACACTGAGATGTTTTTATGATGCAGACCAGGAAGAGCTTTTTCTGCCTTCCTCGTCCGTCATCAGCTCTGACACTTTGGTGATGCTCTTCCCATGCCAGGACGCTATGCCTTGGTGGTTTGTGGCGATATTGCTGTTTATGCCACCGGGAATGCGCGGCCAACAGGTGGTGCTGGAGCCGTAGCCATGCTGGTCGGACCAGATGCTCCACTGGCTTTGGAGAGAGGTGAGTAGGTCTAAAAAGGTTGCTTTGCATAGTGAGGGGTTTCATCCCTAACCCGACAAGCCAGCCATTAGATTCTTCTGCATTGGCTTAAGCAGGTGCCGTGGTCACAGGTGAAACCATGCCATTAAAATAAAAATACTGTGAAAAGGGAGGACGGGATGGGGGGAAGCGTGCAACACCACCCCTCCTGCTGCAAGAGGGCAGACTGGGTGGCTGACACATTCAACACTGCCTGTGTCCCAACCAAGAAAATAGTACATAAAAATGCTTAACTAACTGACCAATTGCATCACAGATGACTGGGTTCTCCCCCCGCTAACATAAATCCTGCCCCCCTCAAACATAAATCCTGACTACATCCACGCAGCACCAAACAAGTGGGACATGACGCCCAATCTGTGGATTTGCATGAGTACAAATGTAGACGAGAACCAGGGCAGTCAAAGATGGACTTCTGCCAGGCTTCATAAGCCCCTCTATGCAAACTGATTAAACCTGCATGAACAAGTCCATTGTGGTGGGCTCTTGCTGGTGGGAAAGCAGCACATCTCTGCCAAAATAGTCAAATGCGTCCTCTCTCTCAGAGTTTTCAGGAATTCATGTGGAAAGCTGCAAATGAGGGGGGGGGGGTTGCTCCTCCTTTTCTGCACCCAGAGGGGCAGGCAGGCTTTCCAGGGAGGATAATATTATGCCTGAAGTATGCTCTTAGAGTAGCTGCCAGAGATTCAGAGCTCCCCGAGCTAAAAAAGGAGAGAGAGAGAGAGAGAGAGAGAGAGGTTTCTTTTCTTTTGGACATAGGCGTCAGTGTCTGGGCAACACTAGTGTTGGCTCAGGGTAGAATTTTTCTTTAGCATCTTTTGCACTCCCCCAGTAGATTCCCTCTCTCCTTAGAGTCACACACTTTTGCATCTTTGCTCCTAAACAAGGTGATGCCACTGAAATGGAACCTGGGAGAAAGATGCATAGCTTGGAAGCATAAACCAGGTGTGTCAACCAGGAAATGTACCAGTCACACCAAGAAAAAGTTATTAGGGGTATCTGTGGGTTTTACCTCAAGTGCAATGGTTAATAACTGGAGGATTATTCCCTTTGTTGCCATTGTTAATACTGGGATGTCATAGAATAGTCGAGTTGGAAGGTTCACCCAAGAATCATCTAGTCCAACCCCCTGCAATGCAAGAATCTCTTCATGTGGTCTCCCATCCAATCTGGAGCCTTGCCGGACCCTGCTTAGCTTTGCAAATGTGCTGCACCATGCAAGCTCACCTGTGACTTTTTCCTGCCAAGGTCTTCGTGGGACCCACATGGAACATGTCTATGACTTCTATAAGCCGGACTTGGCTTCAGAGTATCCTGTGGTGGATGGACAGCTCTCCATCCAGTGCTACTTTCGAGCCTTGGATCGGTGCTATGCCACATACCGCAAGAAGATCGAGAGCCAGTGGCAGAAAGGTCAGTGTGGCTGGGAGAACAGTCAGCCATGCCTTCCTTCCTGGCTGTGGGTGCACCAGAGCATGAATGTGCACATGGATCATGCAGATCTCAATTGTCCATGCGTGCTTCTCCGTACGTTCATTTGCACCCAACTGCTTTTGGTTGAACCTTGTCCAGAAGGGCTTTGCTGCCTGGGGAGGAGCTGCTCCGCTTAGGTTGCAGGAGGGGGCCAGGCGGCAAGGAGGTCAGAGTGCCTCAAATGCCAACCTCCCAGCCTCCCTCTCAGCTAGCCAACAGCCAAGATGTTGAGGGAGAAACCCCACCTGGTAGGGGTCCCCCTTTGGGCTCCATCTTTCCTGTCCACACAAGTGGGAAGTTCTCTTCACATTGAGGTTGGTTGCCCCCCCCCCTCCCTGAGGTCCAGAAACATAAGGTCCATTGTGAGTTTTCCAATACATAGGAACATGCACAAAAGAGTGGGTTGGGGGGGGGAGCTGTGTGTCACACCTAGTGTTCCCCCACAGCCCCAAAGTACCCCAAAGGAGTACTTTGCCCACAGAAGTAAGGGGTGAGGGGATAGGTGGTCGTGGGCCCCAGGAAAACATCCCCTGCCTCTTTTTTTTTTTAACCCAAAGCAAAAGGTCCCCAGAACATCCAGAAATGCTTCTGTACCTCCACAGTTGGGTAACTTGCAATTTGATTATGGTGATAATTTATTAAATGTATATTCTGCCTTTCATCCAAAGATGAATAATCTCAGGGTGGTTCACATACTTCCCCCCCCACACACAAACATTATCAGCAGATCAGGAGAATCCTAACTGAGGTTGGGGGTGGGAGTGTGTGGGTTGGCACTGGGAGGATCGTGTGAACACTATGAAAAGCAGGCACATGTGCTAGCTATTGGGGGGGGGGTAACACCTTGCATGCTAGGGCTGAGCAGGTGGTGTGTCTCCATTGCACTTCTCGTTTCCTGGGTGCAGTTGCAGGGGGGGGGGACTCCATCTCTCTGACACTTTCTTCTACCCCCGAGGCAGCTGGGATCTCGAAGCAGTGCACCCTCGAAGACTTCCAGTTCATGATCTTCCACACACCTTTCTGCAAGCTGGTGCAGAAGTCTCTGGCGCGGGTGGTGCTGAACGACTTCCTGGCCTCCCGCAACCCTGATGTCGAGAGTGGCGTCTACAAGGGGCTGAAGGACTTTGGGTCAGTGGAGACTCTGAGGGTCCCTTGTCCAGGAAGGACCAAGGGCTAGAGGAAGAACAGGGAAGGAGTCACAAGCTGTAGGGCAGCTTTCCCCAACCTGGTGCCCCCCCCAGATGCTCATCGACTGTGAGCCAAGGAGAGCTGTAACCTGACACGTCGGGAGGGAAGCAGGTTGGGAAGGCTCCTTAGTGGGAGGAGAATCTACAGAGTGGTAAATATTTTTCCTAACAGCATGCAAAAGAGTGTAGCTTCCTTTACTAGGGGCTTTGTATGGGCAAGTTCTAAAGACATCACCCAAGAACTGGAGAAGATAGTGGGACAGGGGGCAAACTTGTTCTTAGAAGTTCTTCAGGACAGGGATGGGCAGAAGATGGATCTAGTTCTAGTAGATCCCTGAATGACCTACAGTGGACTAGCTCCAATGTAAAAATGAAAGCCCCTCTTCCCATTACAATCAGGCGATTAGACTTTCTCATCTGAAGTAACTCAGATGTACTTGTGTATGCAGGTTGTCCTTGGATGCATCTCATGCCTCATGGTAGATCAGTGGCTCTGTCCTCTGAGAGAGGGTTTGGTGTCTGGATCTGGCCTCCCCTGCCTCTCTCCCCCCCCCTATGGTTGGCTGGCCTTGCGCTTCCAGGAAAACAAAGTAGACCTTGCAAGTCATCTGCTCACACCTGCCTTGGGACTTAGACGGGACTTAGCATTCTTTTCTTTTAGTGATGATAACCCTTAGCTCTCATCGCTGACTTGAGATTCACCTGAAGTCCCTTTATCTCCATTAGCTTGCATTCACCCATTGTCAAACTCACCTGCCAGCTGCTGGGCCAGAGAGTCTTGTCTTTTGCTGATCTTCCCATGTGAAGCCGCCCATCGGCCAGCAGCAAAGCCTTCAGGGCACATATTACAACCCTCAACTTCCTTCATATTTTCCAAAGCTTATTTATCTGTTTTATCTGTTTAGATATTTATAAATTACTTTTCTCAAAGAGTGAAAACAGGGAACAAAAGGCAAAACCCAATATTAATAATTAATCCTGTAAAACTAATAATTAACCTGAGCCAGCCTCTGAAGCAACTGAAAGTCAAGTGATATTTAAAAAATGCTTTATGTCTTGGGGGGGGGGGGAGCAAGAAAGGCTTCTGCCTCCAGCAACGCTAGGAGAACAACTCCAGAAAACGTTTATTTCTCTGCCAGCTTTGAATTTAGTTGAACTTGCCACCTCTACCTCTATGGAGAAAGTTTTAGGCTCTTTTAAAATGTTAATTTATTAAAATGTTCTTAGGGAAATTAAGCTGAGCAGAGAAAGCTCAGTGCACCCCCATGACTCTGTGTATGAGAGCACGTTCACACACAAGAAAAGGATATTCCACAGGATATTCCAAAGGATATTCTGCCCACCTTCCCTTTTAGTAACGTGAAGTTGGAAGAAACCTACTCCAGCAAGGAGGTGGACAGAGCTTTCCAGAAGGCTAGCCAGGAGCTGTTCCGCCAGAAGACGCAGCCCTCTCTCTTCCTCTCTGCTCGCAATGGAAACATGTATACTCCCTCAGTGTATGGCTGCCTTGCATCTCTCCTGGCCCAGTAAGTCACCCGTTCTCTTTCCTTCCACGCCTCCCCTGCTCTTTCCAATAATGGATTCTTCCCACTCCAAATCCAGGGCAGGTGGAGAGGACACAGAAACGGCAAAAATAGTCGTGTTTCATAACATTTGGTCAGAAGGCAAGGGCTGCAAACACACCCTGCATTTAAAGCGCATTTCTCTGCATACTCTTGAGAACTGTATTTCACTCCTTGCAAAGTACAATTCCCAGGATTCTTGGTGTGTGTGCAGCCATGATTCTCTGATGATTAAAAATCCTCTTAGCCAAGGTGCAGTGATTAATTTGGCTAAATAAGGGCTGAAGTTGTTGCCCCCACCCCCTTGCAGCCATACTTTTATATTAACATACCCATGAATACGTTTCCTGTTTGAATTTGCAAGTGTGTGATTGCACATCACCCCAAAACTGCAACTATCTGGAAAAGTCTTCGTAAGGTAATGATTTTTGCAGGGGCATCAATGTTTGCCCTTGCCTGGTGTGATTTCTGGGGAAGAAAGGAAACTTTCCCTTTCTTTTCCTTTCTGACATTTCTGGTCTCAATCCCGGCAGGTTCTCTGCCCAGCAGCTGGCTGGCTCCAGAATTGGGGTCTTCTCCTATGGCTCAGGACTGGCAGCCAGCATGTTCTCCCTGAAGGTGACCCAGAATTCTGCTCCAGGTGAGTCCCTTCTTGATGTAGAGCTCCCTTTCCTCTTCTCAAACTTTTTGAACTCCTGGAGGATCCTGAGTTTGTGCTGCCTGCAAAAGTTACTTGAGCTCTACATTGCTGGGGCACTGGAGGAATTAAAATGCTGGTGCCCAGTGCTCCTTTGAACCCTGGGGAAGAGAAAATATAAAAGGAACCAGGACCCCAGAATAGTCTCGTGTCTGTGTTGGTGGGCCCTGCCAGGGTCCTGGGGTTTGCCCAATGGTGCCCAGTGCTGAAGCTGCATGGGGCATTCTTCTTACACCCAGAAGCTCTTCTTGCAGCCTCCCAAATGCACTTTGCACAGTTTTGGGGCTCATTTCAGCACAGTAACTAACCAGGCCAGTTAATTCATAGTTTGCCCCAAAATCATTGCCTTGTTGGGGAAATGTTACTACACCCATGACATCTGGGGTTGCTGGGGTCCCTGGAAGCAGCAGGATTTCTCATGGGAAGCTGTATGTCCGCTCTCTCTTCCAGGCTCCCCTCTGGAAAAACTGGTATCCAGTCTTTCAGATCTGGAGACTCGGTTGGACTCCCGGAAATGTGTTCCCCCAGAGAAGTTTTCTGAGATCATGAAACTCAGAGAGGACACACATCACTTGGGTGAGCATGTGAGCAGCTTTAGCTGGGCACCTGGGTGCCATAAGCTTTGCTTGGAGAGACATTGTCACAAGGTAAATTGGCTTTGGCAGGAAAGATCTGAAGGGAGAAAGCTACACTCCAGCTGCTTGCCTAGTAATGTCTCCTGCAAAAACCACTTGAGCTCTGCATTTCTGGTGAGAGTGTTTTCTAAGATGTTCATTAAGTTATGTGTCTTTATGGGGAGTGGGAAATATGAAATCAGGTTCAGCTCTTGGAAATGCAGTTAGGAAAGCAGCCCCTCTTGAGCGAAAGGACTTTCTTCTTTCTGTGGAGTTTCTAAAGGCACTTCATAGAATCCTAGAGTTGGAAGAGACCCCAAGGGCCACCCAGTCCAACCCCCTGCCAAGCAGGAAACACCATCAAAGCATTCCGGACAGATGGCTGTCAAGCCTCTGCTCAAAGACTTCAACACAGCACACAGATTTGCCATTGCTCTGGGGAATAAATGGGTCTCTCTCTAGGAGGTTTGAAAAGGAGTAATAGTTTTCTAAAGCAGCCTTCCCCTACATCTTATCTCCTGAAGACCTAAGCCACCTCTGATCACCAAGTGCACACAGTGGAAGGAAGAGCCAGTGTTCACAGCCTGTCTTGTGGGTGACCCCCCCCATATTGTCCTGGTCCCTCCCTCTGCCTTCCTACCCCCCCTGCTTTGTCTTTCTGCAGTGGGCCACACCCCGCATGGGTCCAAGGATGACCTCTTCCCAGGAACGTGGTACATAGAGCAAGTGGATGACAAGAACCGTAGGAAGTATGTCCGGAGACCAGTCTAGGGGAGAGCAGAATGGCCAGGAGCAGGGATTGTCGTGGTAAGTCAAAATCCTGGGCTCTAAAAGCAGTCACTGAAGGGAAGCCGGTTGATGTGGGCTGAGTTGATGTGGGGAAGTCCAGAGAAGGCAGCGCAGCTTTTGGCGAGGGAAGCCTATGCTCTTCTGGCCGCAGGATCTTTCCCTCAAATTAGCCTTCTCCAACCCATCTCCACCTAGGACTTCATTCAGGGCTGAGAAAGCACAGGGAGAAATATGAAGAAGCCAGAGAAGAAGCTTAGCCAGCTCTTGCCTGAATTGTTTGGCACTTCGCTTTTCTAGTCCTGCTCTCTCCCTGACACAAAGCAGCTTCCATAAACCAGCAGACTCACGGAAACTGAACAAGATGGTTGTGTGAGAAAAAGAGAAAGGGAAAAGAAGTTTCAAAATGGTTTCTGGCAGAAGTGGGAGGAAAATGTTGCAGCACAAGAAAGGCTAAGAGGTTTCCCCCAAACCTTTCACCATTTCCCAGAGCCCCGTTTTGAGCTGAAAAAATGTGTTATTTAAGGTTTTACACCAACATGCTTCATGATATGAAGAGGGACCTGGTGGTCTCAGGCTCCATGCAGCCTTCCTGGTCTCTTCTGTGGCTCAGGATACTGCACTGGGCTTAGCTAGTATCTTCCAAGGCAAGTAGCCAAGGTACTTTAAGAATCAGGTACTTTATGACCTGAAAGGGGACTGCAGCAGCCCCTCTTTCCCATCTGGAAGAGCCAGCTAGTTTGACCAGACCTCCCTTCTCTTTGCCCCTACAGTGTCAGCCTTATGGAAGGAGGCGAATGGCTTCACCATCCAAAAGCATAGCAAGTCCACCTCTGCCTGCACTTCTCAAGACGGCTGCTCTGGCGGGGGGGGGGGGTGTCCTTCTTGCACAGCACTGTGTCTTATCCATGCTTGCTAAGGGAGAATGGCCTCATCTCTTCCTCTGATCCTTCCCCTTCCAAGTTTGCTGCTCTGCCTTCACTGCTGAGCTCCCGGGTTTACTTTGCTTGGAGGCACCTGCTTCTCCCTGTTGGCACTTTTTTGGACAATAGACCTTGTTAGTGTAAGAAAGATTTGTTAAAGTATATAAAGTATTTTAACACAAAGGGCGAGGGATATTTTTATTTGGGAAAGGGGGTGATTTTTGTGACTTCCATCAAAAGAAATCCTGGCACATGCAGACATCTTACAACAAAGGCAGTTTTCACTTCATCCTGTTCTAAATAAGATTTGGTTTTTTGTGCTATTCTGGGGCATTTGCAGAGGCTGATGAAGAATAATTCCCAACTTTGGAAACATGATTGGATAGCTCAGTTGGTTAGTGTGGGTGCTGACAGCGCCAAGGTTGCAGATTCAATCCCCGTATGGGGCAGCTGCCTATTCCTGCATTGCAGGGGGTTGGGCTGGATGACCCTCAGGGTCCCTTCCAACTCTATGATTATATGATAAATCCCTGTGATAAAAAAATTATGCCAACCACAAGAGGTAGCTCTTCTGCAGCCAGCCCCAGTGCTCTGCTTTCCTTTGGACCCCTCAGCGAGGCCAAAAGATGGGTTTTCTTATCTGGGTAGTTCAGGACCTTCACACACATTGCCCAGGAGAGGTCAATTCAGTGCTGCTAATGCAGCGGTTTGACTTCAACCCTGGAGGCGCACTCCATTGTCTCTCCAGACAGACAGATATCAACAAAAATGTTACCCCTTGGCTCTTGTAGCTCAAGGATGCAGTGGACAGCAGTTTTTGCAAATTCTTTTTATTGGAATGTGTAACATTTCATTACGGAAAGGTGCCTGGCCCTGCCAGGTTTTGAACCACAGCTTAAAGGGCAACCTGAAGAGCTTCTGTCACATGTCGCTTCAGCTCCTGAAGGTTTTGAAGGGCAGAAGACACACTCAGGACATTCCATGCCTGACCAGCCACAGTGCTGGAACGGTGGTAGGACAACAGCTCTGCCTTCCCCAGCAGCCCTGCGAACAAAGCAACATTGAGTCCATGCATCCTAGGAGACAAATATAGCGAGATCAGACTGCCCTGCTTTGGCTAAGAAGGCTTCTCTTGGGGGAGGAATAAGATCTAACAAACATTGGGGCTGCAGATAATGGGACACAGTCATGGCCGTATGCTGGGTAAGAGAGGTTTTGTGCCCCTTAAGGAGAACCCAGGTGTGGCCATCTTCCTGAGGAAGCCTGAGGGCAGCACAAACCTCCCCCTGGGAAAGATAGACCATTTCTTGCCTTACCTATCCACAGCTGCTCTCTGCACCTGCCCTTCGCTCACCTGTTCCCCACCTTGAGGTTTTCCTTGTTGGTGTCTTCACCTAGCCATCCCCAGAGGTTTTCCATTTCCTGTTCATCCCACCCAGGATCCTTTCCTCCTCATTTTTCACCCCAATCCATCCTCATCTGTGGGGTGTTAGAACCCTCAAGCTTTGGCACATCTCCTTCTTGTCTTTGGGGCACACAGGGCTGGAACAGCACCCCACGGGCCGGGGGGCTGGCAGGAATGGAGCAATTCCAGGGCTGACAAACTCCGTCCCAGCAAAGCACTTTTCTGTTAAAGAGCCCCAGAGAGTGAAGGAGGCACGGTCAAGAGACGAGGGCTCCCCGTGCCAATTGTCAGATTAGGTAGCTCTGAAAGGGAAGAGGAGGCCTCTCCTTACCAAGGACGGTTGGCAACAGGCTGGCATCCGAGGTCTTGGCTCTGTAGAACAGCAGAGTGCCGGAGAGGGGAACATGCTGTTTGAAGACGGCTCCACTGAGTTCATGCAGGACAGGAGTGCTGCCCGCCACAGACCCAACTAACACATAGGGTGACTCTTGCGCAGAAAGTTGCAGCAGGGCCTCGTCGCTACCCAGCACTCTGCCACTGTGGGTTGTGGTGATCTGCAGGGGGGGGGGATGGCAAAAGAGATGCAGAGCCTGTTCATTGCAGAGGAGATCTGCTTCCGGATTCCCTCTTTGGGGAACTCGAGGAGAGCTCAGCTCTTGCCCATCATGGAGCGAGAGGCAGAAACAGCAAAGGTAAAATCTGCTCAATGGGCAGAAATTCAATATGCACATATCTGTGCTAAGGAAGCTGCACCAGTTGAGTTTCTGACAGTTTTGCTACTGCAAAGATAAAAACCATGTCGGGGGGGGGGGACACCACCCTCTCCTGAACAGACCAAAGGAAAGGCTCAAAGACCTCACTGCTAAGTGATCGTAGGGCAACATTGAGGCTCCCCACGGAGCTGCCCTTGGGACCTGTCAGCAGTGGGCACCAGACGTACCTTCAGCCCAGATTCCTGTGCCAGGAGAAGCCCGTTCACAAGGTTCGCTTCCTTCTGCACACTTTCCTTAAGGAGGCCGATGGCCACGGCAGGGCTCAGGTAGCTGCCCGCCTTCTGCAAGGTTGCACCTAGTGAGTGTTACAGGCATAGTCAATTAATAAAAAAGAAGTGTCCTGTGTGTCTCCTGTCCTGTCCTCACCCTGCATCCAGAAGACAAGTCAATGAAGAGACTGGACTGTATGATCATGGGCTGTGCCAGAACCAGACACTCCAACCAGCAGGACCCTGGGGCCTGACTTGCTTCTTGGCGGCACTGGGGCTGCTGCCTCCTTGTGGGCAAGCCTCTCCCTAGCTCCGAGACAAAAGCCGCCAGGTGGGCTAACAGCCCCCCACCCTTTCCCTTTACACAGGCCCATGCTGGCACCTTAAAAAAGAGCAAGTTTTCCTGATGGGAAAGGTTCACTTGCTCAGCTGTCAGTCTGCTATTAAAGGGACAGCGTCAGGGCCGGTAAACAAGCCCACAAGCCTCGCTGCAGCTGCAGCAAGACATCAAGATCACATTGCTTCTTCTCAAATGCAACACCGCAGCAACGGAGCACATTCCCATCTCTTCTGTGTGCTCATTAGTACCACCCATGATTGACTGCTTCTGGTTAGCGGCGCATGTTTCCTTAGCAGCAAGAGCAGAGGGGGATGCAGGCAGTTAGGGGCAGGCCTCTCCCTACCAATACCTTGTGGACTTGGCAGAAGAGCAGGGAGGAGGGAGAAGAGCAAACACACACACACACACACACACACACACACACACACACACACCCAAGGCAGCAGGGCAGAGCGCTGGGCCTGCCATAGGCAAGTTGCAGGGAGGACGAAGCAGCATGAGGAGGAGGCAGAAAGGCCAGAGATGAGGAGGAGACAGAGGAGAAGCTTTCAAGAGGGCTGCAGAACAACTGAGAGAGCAGGAGGGGGGAACCTGAGCCCCCCCCCAAGGCTGGGACTACAGCTCCCAGGACCCTTGCTGGCCATGAGACACGTTGGTGTGGAGTTGGGAGTCCAACCACAGTGAGGGCCTCGGGTTTCCCCAGCCTTGTGGTAGCTAAATAAGCAGGGCTCTGTGTCTTCTGTCATCCTGCACCAGCACGTAAAGGAGGACCCGACACAGGATTCAGCTCCCTGAGAACCTTGGATGTTCCTACATATAGAAAAACAAGTTTGCACCCATCATGGTTGCAGCAAAAGTAAATGGCTCATGAATGGCAAAAACTCATTGATATGGGTTGCAAAATTCAACTGTTCTTCGCACAGAATGAAGAAGAGGTTTTAAAGCACAAGAACACAGAGCCCTACGCTAAGGAGAGGTGAGAGAGCAAAAGCAGAGGGGTAAATAGACTTATGCATTAAAAAAAATAAAACCCGGCAGTATCTCCAGCCCAGTCCTGCTCCTGAATCTCTCCTCTCACCGTGAGTGACAAGCTGAACGCCTCCATGCACTGGGTGGCTCAGGGCCTGCAGCACAGTCCCCAGGGCCCTGGCCAGGGCAATCCATGGTTTGGTATGAGGGGCATATGCACTGTGGAGAGCTTGGCCATTGACCTGAGGGAGAGAAAAAACCTCTGCTCCATTTCTCCTGCCTGGGATCCAAGTCCCAATGAGAACACTTTGAATGAAGGGCAGTGGTTCTCCTTCTGCCTTCCTACAAACCTACCCAGGCATCCATCCATCCATCCATCCATCCATCCATCCACCCAAAGACCTTGCCTGGGCTCAGTTCTGCTCTTGCTCTCATTTGCTAAACAGTGATCTTGGCAAAAGCTGAGCTTGCTGGATCAAAGCGTGACACTTGCTTTGCAAAGAAGTTGAGCCAGGCTACCACGTTACACTTTGCAAGTCTGCCCAGTTGCACTGCAGAATATTTTGCTTTATCTAACAAGCTTGTCGTTAAGCAAGCGTTGAGAAAACCAACATGCTCATGCTTTGCAGAACAGCTATTTTGCATCTTAAACTTTGCTAAAAAGCTCAAATTTTAGAAAACAAAATAAAACAAATAAACAAATAAAAAACAAAATAAACCACAGATTTAAACTAAAAACCAATATTAAGATTAATTTTGTAAACTGCAAAATGAGAACAATGAAAGAGAAGGACTCACCGCGCCTACCAGAGCCCTACCCTGGGCCCAGTCCACTATTTGCACTGCAATCTCTCTGCCACAGCGACTCTGAGCTTCTCTGGTGCTGGCACCCAAGTGGGGGCAGCAGATGACATTGGGGTGGTTTACCAAGGCCTTGTCCCTGGGGGGCTCCTAGAGGGGGAAGAAGAAGAGCCGAGTCGGTTACTAAGACCGTACAGCTGATCTCTCACAGACTGCCAGTGAAGGTGAATGTTGGGAGATTCAGGACAGACAAAAGGAAGTCCTTCTTCACACAGCGCAGAGTTAAACTACGGCAATCATTCCCACAGGAGACAGTGCTGGCCACCAACATGGAGGGCTTGGGAAGAGGACGAGACAAATTCCTGGAGGAGAGCAGAGCTATCAAGGGCTACCAAGCATGTCGGAGGCAAGAATGCTTCTGAAGGCCAACTGCTGGAAACCCCAGGAGCGGAGAGGGCTCTTGTGCTCCTGGTCTGCTGGCTGGTTTCCCACAGTCCTATGGTTGGCCCCAGTGAGAACAGGATGCTGGACAAGATGAGCCCCAGGCCTGATCCAGCAGGCTCTTCTTCTGTTCTCACACCCAGGTTAAGCTATGCTAGAAGCAGCCATCAAGCCCAATGCTGCAAAGACAGCAACCCTTCACTGCCATCTTCTCTGGGAACCAAGGGAGGAGTCCTGGAGCCCAAAGTCCTGGCAAGGCTCAGGCGCTCACTCCAAAGGCTTCCCTTACCAGCAGCATTTCCTCCACGAGCCTCTTCGGTGCGGCTGATCTGGGCAAGGGGAGCGGAGGGGCAATGCATTGGATGAGGCCCTCTTGCCACATGTTGGCATTCCAACAACCACACAAAAGCAAGAAGGGCTCGTGTGCAGCCTGATGGCACCCCAAGGAAAGCCAGGGAATGAAATCCAATGCCCAAACACCTCACCTCCGTGAAGACATCTAGGGCTGCTCCCCCACACTGGCCAGACTGCAGGGCCCGCAAAAGGGCCGCCTCATCCACAATGCCTCCTCGGGCACAATTGATCACCTGGACCCCACGCCGGCACTGAGCAAAAGTGGCATCATTCAGGAGCCCTGGAAAGAAAGCAGCCGTCAAAACAGAGGTGGAAACAGCTCCCATGCCACTCCAGCCGCAGCCACCTTTCCTGAGGAGGGGGCTGGGCAAAGCGAGCCCACCATTCCCTGGGGGGCTTTTGGGCTGCAGGTCTATGATTATCACACCCCCAAATGTAGATGGGTGCATTCCTGGAAATCAAGCTTTCAGTTTCATAAAGAAGGAAGCAGTTTTCTAATCCTAAAGTTGACAAATTTGAAAACTGCATAGAGAGTGCCAGAAGTTTCTGAAGCTTGCCTGCATAATAACTCTTTGCGCCTCTGCATGAGTAACAGAAACAGAATTATGAAAAACAAGCCATCAGGACAAACATTATTTTATTATTATTATTATTATTATTATTATTATTATTATTATTATTATTACAGCAACAATACAGCTTTCCCCGTGCTGCCTTTCTGCACCAGCTGCAGGTCTCCCACTTGAGGCAATCCACAGACCTTTCTTTCTGGTGGCCATCCTTCCTCCCTCACATCCATGATCCACCTTCTGTACTCCCATGTGAAGGCTGGGCTGCCTCTGCTGCTTTCAGCCAACTTCCTGTGCCCCCCACAGACTGAGGGGGCTCCTCAGTCCCCCCCCCAGTCCTGCCACCCCATTCGTTGTGGGACCAGACAGCTTCCCCGTGGAGCACTCTGCAGGCACACACGCAGCCCAGGACCCTGCAGGATCACCTCTGGCAATCCCCAGGGGCACCCCTTACCTGTGGTGGAAGGCAGCAGAGGGGTGTGGACGGTGATGAAATCGCACAGCGGCCAGACTTGTTCCAAAGGCAGCTGCTCAACTCCAAAAGCGGCAGACTCCTCAGGAGTGATGATGGGGTCGTAGCCTATGGTCTGGAGGCCAAGGCGGAGAGAGACCAAGAGCTCTTTAAGGTCGCTGAGATTCCCCACCCCATCTCATCACCCCAAACATGGAAGAAAGGCATAGGGCCTCTTGAGAAGGCAGCGGATCAGGGCCACGGGATGTGCCTCCTCCAGACCGCAAGCAGTCCCCCTCCACAAGGGCGTTCTTACCTTCATGCCAAAGGACTGCATCCGGACGGCCACTTCTCGTCCAATCCTGCCTAGGCCGAGAATGCCCAGCGTCTTCCCCTGGAGCTCCATCCCCATAAACTAAGGCAAAAGGCACACCTCCATGTGAGAAGAGGGCAGGCCTTGCATGCGCCACCTCCTTCCGGCGCCCCAGCAGCGCAGCGGGAGATGGGGACCCTGACACCAGCCCTCCTACCTTCTTCCGATCCCATTTCCCTTCCTTCATTGAAGCTGCAGCTTGCGGTATTTGCCTGAAATGAAAGACTCCAGTTTAGCAGGTTCCAACCAGGTCCCAAGCCACAACAGAGGAACTATCTGCATGTCTTCTTCTCTTGGATTGTTTTGGTTGTGGGGGGAAGCTCATCTTCCCAAAGATAGGAATGGCCTGTGTCCAAAAGAATCCACCTCCCAAAAACATCCCCTTTCCCAAACAGGGCCCTTTTCTGCATGGGAACGTGTAGCTTGAAGGGATGGATTTCAGCAGAAAAATAACAGGAGGGAAAGGTGAGGCACCCCCTCCAAAGCTGCTTTCCTGTGACAAGAAGGGGGGCTGCCCTACTTCTATCGACAGTGTGCAGTTCCATGTGAAACATGTCGTTGGGAAGAGCTACAGGTTCTTCCCAAGACTTTAGAGCCCAAAGAGATGCCGTGTGGTGCAGTCGGTGCATCTGGAAGGCCTTGTTCTCTTCCCAGAGCCCCGTCACCTACCTTGCCAGGCTCATGACCATGCCACACGTCAGCTCGGCTGCACTGAGGCTGTTGCCAGTCGGTGTGCTGAGGAGCAAAACAAAAGCAGAGGAAGTTGGGTGGAGCCCCTGCCAAAAGCCGTGGCGGACACTGAAAAAGAGCTCCAAGGCCCCCCAACTCTTCCACAACGAGAGCTGTGAACTCTGCACCTGTTGTTCTTCAGAGACAGCAAATACTCCCTGGCACCCCTCTTGTGTAGACCTTTAGGGCTCACCCACACCTGCCCACCGAGGCACAGGTCAGGGCTCAAAAGCTCCGTGTCTGAGCACACACACACACCCCACTCCCTGTGGACAAATCAGGCAACTTTCCTTCCAAGTTCTGCTTGTACAAATTTGGGCACAACTAGCAATGCATCTAAATCCTCCTAATGAGCATGATGTGTTATCACCTGAAATATTTCTCACGGGCAGAATAATACTTTGCTCCCTCTCCTCCTGTGGTGCAGTTAGGAGGAAGAAGCTGTTGCTTTAATTTTCAGTTAATTGCAATTACCCAATATAGCTGAACTGAGAAATATGATTAGTGTTAACTGTGGTTAAGGGAGACAAGTACAGCTCGCCGTGCCCCCCTTGCCATGCCAAGGATCACATGGCACTAGGGAGCACAGCTCAAGCACCGGGGGAAATCCCTTTCCCTGGGACTGAATGTTTTGGCAGAGAGAATACCTGCCTCAACCTTCTGCATCAGAGGCAAAGCACGAGGCTGTCTGTTTTGCTGCAAGAGCTGCTCATAGCCCAGCTCTAAAACAAGCTGAAATTTGCCAAGCTGGAATGTTTGCAGAAGAGGGCAACCAAGATGATCAAGGGACTGGAAACCAAACCATATGAGGAACACTTGAGGGAGGTGGGTCTGTTTAGCCTGGAGGAGACTAAGAGGACGCAGGATAGCAATCTTCAAATATCTAAAGGGCTGTCACATGGAAGATTAAACAAGCTTGTTTTCTGGTACTCCTTGGTAGAGGTGCCTGCTCTGTGGAGCTCCCTTCTATCAGATGTCAGAGAGATAAACAATTATATGACTTTCCGAAGACATCTGAAGGCAGCCCTGTATTGGGAAGTTTTTAATGTTTGATGTTTCATTATGTTTTTTATATTATGATGGAAGCTATCTAGACTAGCTGGGGTAGCCCAGTCAGATGGGTGGGGTATTATTATTATTATTATTATTATTATCATTATTATATTAGCTCAACAGTGGAACAGACTCCCTCGGGAGGCAGTGGACTCTCCTTCCTTGGAGTTTTTAAAGCAGTGTCACAGACTGCTTCGTGAGATTCCCGTATTGCAGAGGGTTGGACTAGATGACCCTTCCAACCCTACAAATTTACGATTCTATGAACTATGTTGTGTGTGAGTGAATATGTGTGGGGGGGGAGGATACATTTGGGGGTCTTGGCCTCAACCTTCTTTGGACCCCCTTCCTGCTAGGCTTCCTCTGACCTTGTGACCCCCCCCCCTGCGCCCATGTGAGCAGCGGCTTACTTCATGACCAGGATTCCTTTCCTCGTAGCGGCATCGACATCCACATTGTCCACACCAGTCCCAGCTCTCCCAATGACCTGCAGCTTCTCAGCAGCGTTGATGACACCTGCAGTCACTTTGGTGGCAGATCGTACAATGAGCCCATCGCAGTCCTAAGGAAATCACAGCAGGAGTGAGCAAAGGGCTGCCTAGAGAACTGGAAGTCAGCAGGGAAGCTGAGGAACAGGACTTAAAAAATGGAAACCATTGGCTAAGGCAGTGTTTCCCAACCAGTGTGCCTCCAGATGTTTTGGGACTACAACTCCCATCATCCCTAGCTAGCAAGACCAGTGGTCAGGAATGATGGGAGTTGTAGTCCCAAAACATCTGGAGGCACACTGGTTGGGAAACACTGGGCTAAGGCAACAAATATTTTGCACCAATAGCCAAATTCTGTAAGGTGCATGAATGACATATGACAGTGTGCAAATTCAGAAATTTGAATGCCATTGCTTTAAATTATGCAAACATAGCTACTAGGGTGGACCAATTATCGGGGGTTTGACTCTGAAATGTCTGAAGGCCAAGGGAGGCAGGATTAGACCACGCTAGGTGCAGAGCTGAGGTAAATAATGGCTCTTGATAGGTACATCTGTGGATATAATATGCCAGCAGTTCCTCGGATCAGTCTCCAGCCACAGAGACCCTTGTGTGAGAGAGAACGGGGAGAGACACACAGAAGTGTTATCAGGGTTGTGCTATGAGCAAAGAGTCAGCCAAAGTCAAGTTGGGCACTATGGCACCATGGGCACAAAATCTCCCAAAGTGAAGTCCCACTTTTAGGTAACAGTAGCAGACCATCTGCTTCCAGTTCCAGGATCTCTCTCCTGGACAGATAAATGCAGGAGACCTGGAGGAAGAAGCTGTTCTGCCATGAACAAGTGAGGACTGGCCTTGAGGGCTCCATGCCAAGCGGGTACCCCAGCCCCAGCACCTGACCCCAAATGCAGCTGAGCTAAGGCAGAAAGTCAAAAGTGCAGCCAAATATGGCCAGAGAAACCCCAAATGCAAATTCCTTGTGCTCTGCGATGACTGTCATGCAGGCTGCATGGGATGGCCAGCATCTGATGGCTGCCCAGATACTTCAGCAACTGCTGCCTATGGCTGCCTATCCACAGGGCTCAGCCAACAGTACATTGAACCAGGGTCTGTGCCCTCATTCTGGCTCAAACAATTCAGGGTGCTGGCTTTGATTTTGAGAGACTTTAATCCTCTGAACCCAAAGAAAACACCTCCTCCCTTGGGCCACTTACAGAGAGTCAAGTTCACTCACAAAACTATCTGGGAGCTACTTTCAGCCACACAGGATGGGCACAATGGTGCCACATAAGGCTGCCCATTCCACAAAGCCAGAATCTCGCCTTTCCAACTGGGATGGCTTTCAGTGGCATTAAGTATAGACAGTGTGTGTGTTTGTGTGTGTCTGCGCGTGCACACACAAAAATCTACTCTTGTTTGGCTTTTGCAACTTATGTTGCAAAGGAGAACATTGCCTCCCTCCTCACCAGAAAAAGCTGGAATAGGGATGAGGAAGGTGTTTTCAGCCAATGTGGCTCAAGGCAGATAGAGTGCTGAACATCAAGAGGAAAGTTAATCAAATTCTCTACTTTTAGTCTTTCAAATTCAGAAGTGTGCTGTAAAATCAGACAGGTGGAGGCAAGTTTCATTCCCATTCCACAAGAACTGAGGCTAAACCAAGCAGACATTCTGCACCCTCAGCTGTTCTAAACAAGCAAAAAAACTGGGAGAGGCAGCATTTCTTTAGCACCAGCCAACCACAATTTAATAAAACAGCAGTTTTCCATGGTGGAATCTTTTCCAGTGGTTTCACCCACAAAGCCCCTCCCTGTGAGAAATGGGAATGGGAGATTGTCTATGAATAAAGCTAAGGATCATGAAAGAGAAGTATTCAACCTGAAAACACTTTTGCCCTCCCTAACATCTGTGGTAGGGCAGCAGTGAACTATAAGGAACCAGGGGTGCAACCCTATGGGATGTTCTCCTCCAGTCCCACAGAAATGAAGGTGAGCTCCCCAAGGAAGAGGGCTTCCTGAATGAGTTCCCCCTGCATATTTTCACCTGCTCTAAATGGGTTGAGATCTGGTATATGTAGGCATCAAAACTTATAAATACCTCAAAATAGGAAATGAAAATGAAGGCAATGAAAAATGCAAGCATCCTAATTTCAGCATGTCTGAAGAGTTGTGTGCATGCGCTTGGATAAACTACCTGAACAATTACATTTTTTATTTTAGAGTTGCTTTGTATTTTATCCATGTCAAAAACTTCACACACCAAGTTTTAAGTGTTCGATATCAAAATGTCTCTTTTCTTTTCCTTTTCTTGAAATAATTTTTATTGGTTTTACAAAATAAACTCACATTTACCACATTTAAATTTTAAAATCAAACAAGATTCTTCTGAATCTTAGGACTCCCCTCCGTGGATCCTTTATAAAAGGTAAAGGGACCCCTGACCATTAGGTCCAGTCATGACCGACTGGGGTTGTGGCGTTCATCTCACGTTATTGGCCAAGGGAGCCAGTGTGGTGTAGTGGTTAAGAGCAGTAGACTCGTATTCTGGGGAACCAGGTTCGCGTCTCCGCTCCTCCACATGCAGCTGCTGGGTGACCTTGGGCTAGTCACACTTCTCTGAAGTCTCTCAGCCCCACTCACCTCACAGAGTGTTTGTTGTGGGGGAGGAGGGGAAAAGAGATTGTTAGCTGCTTTGGGACTCCTTCGGGTAGTGATAAAGCGGGATATCAAATCCAAACTACTACTCTTCTTCTTCTTCTTCAGCTTCCAGGTCATGTGGCTACCCACATCCCTGGATGGATCCTTTATCCTCTAAATCAACTGCATATTATAGTTCTTCCACATTATGGTCCTTCAAAATATCCAAAGTCTTTGTAATGTTGCAAGAATTACTAAAAGACTGCCAAAGAGCTCAAGTGACGACAGTGTAGTCTATTTTTGTCCCATTCCCTATTGAAGTTTTCTCCTCTTTCCATCGCTTTCCCCAGTCTAAATGTCTCTTCTAAAGTGAGCTGGTGTTCTACTGGACTGGAGAGTTGTAGCAAGTGTGTGAGTACCTCAGCCACAATGGAAAGCAGGCCAACACCAGGAATTTTGAAGAAGAGATGGATCAATGCCAACCCTTCCATTTCCTGGGGTTGCCAGCGCTTGTTCTGCCTTGCCCAGCTCATGCGGGAGCAACTGCATTCTCAGGCTTGGAAGAGGAACTAAAAAACCCAACAATTTCCAGAGTTCTCAAAGTGCCCTGGCGGCATGGAGGTCACTGCAAAACCTTGTTTTCTTCCAATATAGGTTTGCCATATTTTGAAGAGCAAAAAAAGAGGACACATTTGCCGATTTCCTAACTATGGATCACTAGGACGATTCTCATTTTACATACCCATGAAAAGGAGGACGTGTCCTGCAAAAGGAGGGAGGGCATGGGGCAACCCTGATATGCTAACTTGATAAACTTCTTAAAGCCCATTGTCGCCCTTATTTTCTAGAGCCCCGCTACTCCGAGCCCCTTCAAGCTCCGGAGATGCTCCTGGCTGCCGCCGCGATCCCCGAAGCCGCCGGCGGGAGCCTGCGAGGCTCGGGTCTCAACTCTGCGGCCACCAAGCCGGGGTTCCCAGGGGGCTGGAGGCGCTGTCCCCGGAGCGATCCTCCGCGTCGGCGCGCGGTTTCTCTAGGGAGCTGCCCGCCCGCCCGCCCGCCCGCCCGGGGCTGCCCTCGGACCTTCCCACGCCGCGCTCTCGGTCCACGCCGCCGCCGCCGCCCCCCACCCCACCCCCGCCGCGAGGCGCCTGTCCGTGGGCTGGCCGGCGCAGCCCTGGAGGAGCCAGCGGGGCCAAGGCGGCTCCAGGGGGCATCCCGAGGGAAGTTCGCCGGGAGGGAGGGCCAAGCCTCTCATCTCGCTGGGCTCACCCGGATCTCGGCCAGCAGCTGCTCGGGACTCAGGCCGGCCTTCTCCACCACGCCGACGCCGGCCTCCCGCAGCAGCCGCGGGCACGACGGGTCCAGGCTGTCGCTCAGCAGCACTTTCCGCAGCGGGGCGCCCGACGCCATCGTCCGATCGCCGATCGCTCCCTTGCTCGCTCGCGCCGCCGGGGAAGGCGAGCCTCCGCCTCGCGCCCTAAAGACGCCTCTCGCCTCGCCGCCTCCGCGCCATTGGACCGGGCCGGCCCCGCCCCGCCCCGCCCCCCGCCTCCTCCTGCCCCACCGCCCGGCCCGAGGGAAGCGCCTCCCTGCTCCAGCCCCGCCAGCGAAAGACGGAGGGAGGCCAAACTGCCAAGGGGGTCGGACTCGGGATGGAACCCGGCGGCGGGGCGACCTTGCCTTCTCTTAGGGCTGCCTTGGCCCTTTTCGCCCTCGCTCCTCCTTCTTTGTGTCGCTGCTGCCATTGTGATCTTAGCTCATTCCTTCGCTTCCCGCATCACCCAGAGAACTCCGGTTATTAATTGTCTGAGAAATGGAGGAATCAATTAAATAATCCTTTACCTAGAAACACGCCTGCAGCCCGAGTTTGCACAAATCCTGAAGCGGACATTCATGGCTCCTCCTTGCAATCCGCGTGCCACGTCAGGACTCCCCGACAGGCTTTTTCCTCGGCGCAGGAGAAGCCAAAGGGGTCTCTCCTCCGCATGTTCCCCTCACTCACCCCCAGGCAGCTTGGCCAACGGTGGGGAATGATGGGGGTTGGAGGACACGTCACGTGGCATAATTGCTTGTCCCTTCCTTGGTGTTCTGCTTAGAAATGCTGAACTCATATCTGATGTGCAACCAACTTGGTCACTTGGGCTGCAAGACGGACAGAGAATTCCTACTTAAATATATGGTACAAACTGAGCTTGGTCAGGTGCACTCAATTTAAAATGTCTGGTTGATAAGTCCCTTATTCAAGCAAACTATACTTTGCCTTCATCTGGGACCCAGGAAAAGTTGTCGGATTCTCTTCTCAACTCATGGCAGAAGCTGATACTGCAGCTGCTTCTGCTCTGTCCTGTGGGAAGGCTGGATGTCTCGTTTTTGCTGCTTGTCACCGTTGCTCCAGGGTTTGGGGGAAAGCAGGCAGTCTCTCCCTCCCGCAGTTCCAGGACCCCAGTTTGCCACTCCCACCCCAGCACCCCATTTCCCAGCAGCTTGTGCACATAGTGTAGTGTTCATCCTTCAAAGCCCTCTTTGCCCCTCCTCCTTCCCACGCCCATTTTTATTTTTTACTGCTGTGATTTGCAAAATTGCAAGAAGGTGGGTGTCCTGGTTCCTCCTGCCTCCTCAGCGCAGGCTTCCACAGCTCGCTCAATTTCTTGCTGCTCCAATATAAGACAGAAGTGTGCAATGCCTCACAGAATGACCCTTAGGACATGCCATTTAGGGAGCTGGGGATGGTAGAAGAAGTAAGAGAACTCAGGACTTGCCTCCTCCTCCTTGCAGCCTGGTCACCCCTTCACTTGGTCCAGCTGCCCAAATAATAATAATAATATTTATTTATTTATTTATTTATTTATTTATTTATTTATTCATACCACACCCCTCTGGGCAGCTTTCAACAACATAGCAAAATACAATAATTCATCAAATATTAAAAGCTTCCCTATAAATTTATAGCTGCCTCACAGTACAGGGTAGAAGCAGACAAATGCTGGAATATTAAATGTGTGCTTCTATAATAACATGCAAAAGCAGTCTTTGATATGAGCTCATATCTGATTTATGCTCAGTAGAAATGAAAAGGGAGCCAAGCCAAATCGTTTAGCGTTTGATAAGAAATGTTGCACAACCTTTCAGTCACAGAGGTTAATCACCTCCTCATGATCAATCCCTAAGATCAAGGTCAATTTCAATATCTCCAAGCTTGAGTTTCTCCTCTGGAAGTTGATCCTATAGAGAGACACCAATAATTCTCTTGAGGCCATTTTAGTCTTGCCCAAAACCCTGGCAGGGAGAGACTGGTTAAAAGAGAGAAAGTCCCACGCTGGCCTGCATAACCGGGGAAGGGCACCTCCTGAGTGAGGGCCAAATGTGGCCCATCAGGTCTCTCTGTGTGGCCCTTAGACCTCTTCGCAGGCCACACCCCTCACTTCACACACCTCTGGAGTGTTGTTTGGGGGGGGGGTTAGAAGGGGTCCTGGTACCCTGACATGGCCTCTTGCTTTCCTGCAGGGAGGAAAGAAAGAAAGAAATGTGTGGGGAGCAACTGGCTGCCAGTATCAAAGGGAACCTTCCTGGTAATTGCTGGAGCCACTTTGGCCAGTTTGCCCAGATGGGAACAGAGCCCTTAGACTGAAAAAGCCTCCCATCCCCACCCCAAAAAAGATTAAGAAAGGCAATAATGAGCAATGGATTCCTGCTGTCCATCCATCACACACAGTTGCCCCTTTCCCACGTCTTCTGGGTTGGCCCCAGAAAAGCCTCCCAGGCTAGAGAGTCCCTGGTAGTCTGTGTTGCCTTTCCAGGGTTGCCAGAAGTACCTTGGGAAGAGCAGCACCAGTCAAGAAAAGGTTGGTGCTGAGCCTGGAAAGCTAGTGGGTGAACTGGTGGACTTTAGTGGAGAAGGAAACAGACTGCCGTGGCTCCCACTTGATGGAGAACTCAAACTCAGGTCCGGGTTTCTACTTCTACCCAAATCATTAATGCTCAGATGGCTGCAAGACATGGGCAAGACACAGCTCAAAGGCTGCACAAGGAAAAGCATTGCTGCTCATTTGACCATAGCCCAAGGCTGGTAGGAGTTGATAGTACGGTACTGTACAGCGCTTTGAGTCGAGCTATTATGTTTGCCCAGCTTCCATCAAAGAGTTCATCTCTCCTTGCCTCTCCAGCTGATAATTCAGCTTCAGCATAAAGCGTCCGGGGGTCTCATCATGTTCCTGAGAGGCAGAGAAAGGGATTCAAATCAGTCCTGAGCCTCTTACTGTTTTTTCTTTTTCCAAGGCTCCAAGGGTGTGTACACATAGCTGGCTTAAAACACAGCCAGCTCCTTCTTTTTCTCAATTCAGATTGAAGTTGGTTTGTGGGAAACACATCAAAATGCAGTATTTCATAAGAAATGAAAGGGTAGATGGGGATTTCAGCCCAAGAGTCTCCTGCACTATTGGAGGGGTTGGGGGGGGGGGGGAAACAGTAAGAGGCAGCAAGTGGGGATTTCCTGCTGCAGGGAAACGCTTGACTTGTCTCTTCTTGCTGCTGTTTCACCAAAGCTCAATGCCGCAGGGCTTCTTCCTGATCTCAGACAACTTGGCCCATTTATTCGTTCTATTTTCTGTGATAGATTTGCTGGCGGATGACAGTATGTACCATGTTGGGAGCTGAGCCGAAGAATGAAGTGCTGTGAAAGTGTCGCCTGAGTGGCTATAGGGGCACTTCAGTTGAATACAATCTGATCACTACTTAGGCACATCTCACTTGTGCACATTCAGTTTTACATGCCTGGCAAACAAAATTAAACATGGGACAAGCAAAAAAGACTTTGGCATTCCTACATGCCCTAGAACCCAGTGTGTTTTGACTATATGCATTTTTTACTTTAGGCGCGATCCCTAGAACGTGACCCTCCCCCCCATCAGCTGTGGGCTCATTGTGCTGCATCTGCAGAGGCTGAGTTCTGCCAGATTCTCGGAGGAAGGGAGATGTAAGACTGGGTTTCCCAGAGGGATTGAGAGCATCGCAGCAGATAATACAAAGCAAATAAACAAGGAACGGCATTTTGCATGGGCAGGTGTAGCAATGCTGCTCACTGAGTTTCAAAGCATTCAGCCTAAAGAGAAGTAACTGCCACTGGTAAGCCCTGGGAAGGTGAGGGCTCGCCGCCTTTTTAAAAATGCTGTGTAAGGGGGCAACCTAAAGGTAATGGCATGTTCTGTTACTTGGGGGAAGGACCACTGCAGCTCAGCAAACATTGGCAGCTGCTACAGATGAATGTGATGACGACAGAGTCAGGAGAAAGTCCAAGGTAACTGCAAACAGACAGTGGGACAAAGCTCAGCCTCAAACAAGCATGTTTTCATCTGGCTTCAGTTCTTCACACACACACAGGCCATAGGTCAAGTTCCCTGTCAATTTATCCAGTGGGTTATTCTCTGGTAGGTTCCACATCAAGCACAGGGCATCGAAAAGGGCACAAGCCACAGGCAAGTTCCCATGCCGTCTCCCCAATTAAATCAATGGAGGCTGCAGAAGAGGTGAGGCAGCACAGGGCTGTTGAAGAACATCTAAGTGTCACTTACTCTCTACCATAGAGAAGCAATTAATGCTAACCAAGTAGGTTATGTTGTAGCTTGGCTCGTTTTCTCATAAAAATGTTCTCTTCTGAACTCTAGCAGACTCCTCATGCAACTGAGTCTCATGGGGTGGTCAGGCAGAACATTGAGTAGCTTCTGAAATCTTTGAGCTTCTCACCTCTTCCGAGGGCCTTGGCACTCCAGGAAATATCCATGGTTTCCACCTCCCATTTGGCTTTTCCCACAGTGCCCCAGTGCTACACTAGGACGGGGGGGGGGGCATTGTTTTTCTGTGCCACGGCTGCAGGTTAAAGAAAATCTCAAACTATATTGATCCTTGTTTTAAAAATATTTTTGAAAAGTTTCCAGGCCACAAAGGAGTGCTGGAGAACGGGTGCCTGGGAGGTGTTTGTGATCCCCACCCCTGGAGTGCAGGCCCACAGCTACCCACATAGGAGGAGAGCCACGGTGGGCTCTTTGCTGAAGGCTCCCTCCCAATCCAGAGCCTACCCTCTCACTCTTCAGTACTCACCCATGGGATTTTTATCTCCCCTCCTGATCTCAATTGGTGGGGAAACATCACTAGCCTATGGCATTCTGCACTAGCAGAAGACTCAAAGGCAGCCCCATAGAGTCCATCCATAATCATTCCTTCTGATTTCTTTTTTAATGCATTACTGTGCTTGTACTTTATCTGTTGTAAACCACATTGACTGTACTCTATACATAAAGTTGAAATATCAATTAATAAATTAAACCTTGACATAAAATAGAATATTTGAAACAGGGTAGTAACTAAGGGACAGAGACAGACAGACAGAGAGAGAGTTGGAATATGGCCTCCTTTGCCTCTAACATTGTGCATGTCCTTCAGTAGATGTCGTGGTTTGCCTTGAATTTTCCATGTGACAAATATTGTTAGCCAGAGAACAAAAATATTATGAGTCGGAATCTAAAATGTTTATTAATCTTATTACAAAGTTTTTATTATAAAATAGCCCAATTCTGAACATGTTTGCTTACATAACAGAATTAGCCGCTAGGTGGCAGTAAAGGTTTAGTTTAGGAGAAGCAGGAGAGGGATTTGCCGTCATCCTTCGAGAGACAATGGGGACAGGGGACCCGTTCCGGGGTGTGGCTGCTGTGGCTGCGGACAGCTTCTAGAAGCTGTGTGCAGAATGGGGATCCAAGGTGGGCAAACTGTCGCAGAAGGAGCACAAGGTGTCCCCCACCAGAGGCCCTACCCCTCCGCTAACTCCCCAGATACACCCCAGATACGGCTTTAACATCTCCAGTTCCAGTCCCCAGCATCGCCTGCTAAATAATCCCAGGCTATACTGGGACGACAGAGGACAAGATGGTTGGACAGTGTTCTCGAAGCTACGAACATGAGTTTGACCCAACTGCGGGAGGCAGTGCAAGACAGGAGTGCCTGGCATGCTCTGGTCCATGGGGTCACGAAGAGTCGGACACGACTAAACAACAACATACTGGGAAAGGTTTAGAATGCTCAGAATAGTGACATGGAGGAACGTGGGATGCGAATCCAAGACACTGCGATGCAAAGAGAAGGACCACCATCTACTAAGCCACATCTCCAATGCCTCCAGGGGCTGCCCACTCCACTTTGCCACCTGAAGTGAAACAGGAATGTGCTGGAACTTGGTGACTTGCCACTCATCTTCTCACAACAATGCTGCATTGGGGGGGGGGGTGTTCTAGTGGCAGCAGAAGCAGTGGGGCAGCCAGGGGGCACTTGGCTGACTAGCAGTACATGTGAAAAGGACCTTGGGGTCTTGGTGGACCACAAGCTCAACATGAGTCAACCGTGTGATGCAGCAGCAAAAAAGCTAATGCTCTTCTAGGCTGCATCCACAGAAATCGAGTGTCCAGATCAAGGGAAGTCTTAGTCCCATTCTACATTCTATTCTGCCTTGGTCAGGCCACACCTGGAATACAATACTGAGTCTGATTCTGGATGCCACAATTTAAGAAGGATCTTACATGGGTGTTGCCAGGATGTATGTTGGGAGGGGGCAGAACCAAGTTATCTGCGACAGAATTGTTCAGTTAATTAAATATTTTTTATTTATTTACTTGATGGGGGGCAGCTGCCCCCCCCACACCCATGGATGTTGACAAGCTGGAACTATGTAGAGAAGGGCGACCAAGATGATCAAGCCTGATGAGGAACGGTTGAAGGAGCTGGATATGTTTAGCCTGGAGGAGACTGAGAGGGAAGGACTCAAACCAATGGCTTCAAGTTACCAGAAAGGAGATTCCAACTAAACATCAGGAAGAACTTTCTGTCTGCAAGTGGGATGGAAGGTGGTGGACTCTCCTTCCTTGGAGGTTTTGAAGCAGAGGTTGGATGGCCATCCATCAGGCATGCCTTAGCTGAGATTCCGGCATCGCAGGGGGTTGGACTAGATGACCCTTGGGGGTCGCTTCCAATTCTACCATTCTCTGATGCCATGATTCTACCACAGACAAATGTGCTGGCAAGCTTCTATACCAGCAGTGGCTGTAGATGTAAAATGGTTATATTTTACTTCACAGGTGGGAAATCGGAATAAATGTACTACCAAAAACAAAAACCATAAATGTTGTTTGTTTGTATTTTCATGCTCTCACGTGGCTGCTGCAAAACCTTGTGTGCTTGCGCACAGGAAACTCCTGTCTGGAGGCGACCTACGGATGCTGCACAAGGCGGACCTGGCCAACGTCAGGACGGTTTTCTGCTCCTGGTCCGAAGGTTTGCTCTGTCTCTTGCAAGAGATGCGATCCTTTTAGCGGTCCTCCTTGCTGCCTCTCAGGCCAAGGCGGCAGCCCCTTCCTTCCTTCCTTCCGCGGCTGCGCTCGTGTCAGCTGGAGGCGGCTCCGGGAGCGCGCGGCCCGGCGGCGAGCAGAGGGAGCAGGTACGCGCCGTCGGTGGCGGGGAGGCGGCGGGGGTCGCGGCGGGCAGGAGGGGGCCTGGGGGCGAGCCGGGCCTCGGCCGGCGGGCAGCGGGCCAGACAGCGCTGCCCCGGGGCCGGGGTCCTTGGGCAAGGGCAGAGGGCGGGCGGGCGGGCGCCCTTGGGAGGAGTCCTTGGGCAGCCTCGGCATGGCGCCGCCCGGAGGGTCGTGTGGTACAGTGGACATTGCCAGCGGCACTCCCCCCCCTCCCGCCGCCGCCGCCGCTTCTTCTGGGGCTGCTGGGCGCTGCGCGCTCCCTTTCCGCGCCCGGGGGATCCCGAGAGGGGCGCGCAGGGATTGTGGCCTTTTCTCCACGAGCTCCTCTTGCACAGCCAGATGCTTGCTGGGTTCGGGTGGAAGAATTCGCCCACATCCCGGCCAGTTCACTGCACAATGGAGGTGGACTGCAGGCTCTTCTACAAAAAATAAATAAACAAACCCCTTCCCCTCATAATCAGACTTTTTGCAGGAAGGAGATGGACGAGAAAATGCACTGGAAAGCCCTCTGGTGGCAGGAGGGGCTCGGGGGGCTCGGGGGGCGGAAGGAAACCCAATTACAAAAATGGACCTCCTTTGGATTGTCGCACCTCATAGGTTCCTCTTGTGGCAGGAGGGGGCCTGTGGGGAGGCGATACGAAGAAGGTGGGAAATAATGATGATTTTAAAGATTAAGAAGTGGAATTAAGAATAAGAAACCCGCTATAACTATATTAGGAAATTATGAAAACCAGGAAGAAGGGATCTGAGGAAGTCACAAATATAATGTTTAAGAAAGTAAGATATTGATATTTTTTATTGTTTGTCTGTTTGTGTGTTATGTTGGAGAATTATATATGAACAGCTGGGGGAAAACCTACCCCAATCTCTCCTTGATCTTGGGGCCTCTTGGTGGCAGGGGGGGTCCGGGGGCCAGGGGGGGAGGACAAACCCGGCTTTAAAATGGACTACCTTCGACTCTCAACACTCGCAGGACCTACTTTGGCAGAAGGGGACTTGTGGGGGGAGGGGGGGAAGGTGGATGGATATGTTTGTTTCTTCTTTATGTTCTGTCTTTTTTGTGTTATTAATAAAACCAATAAAAAAATTTTTTAAAAAAAGGAAAGTGCAGGGTAATAGTTGCTCAAGGCAGGATCTGACCTCCCTGCAAACAAATCAGAATGTTGTTGGCATCTGTCTGTCTGGAGAGACAAGGGAGTGTGACCTCCCTGGGGTGGAAGCCTGGGGACAGTTTCTGGAGGTTCTGGGCTACCCAGAGGCAAGACCCCCCCCCCCAGCCTCTGAAAGCAGAGCAAGACATTTGGCGCCAGGTTGACTGCAAGGGTTGCTGGAAGGAGGCTGCAGGGTTTACTCCTGAGTCTTTTCTTCTCCTGGAGAGGTTTAAGGTCAGTGTTTTCCTTCGCCTAGATGGGCTCCCTTCCCAGGGTGACAAGCCCCATCTGCCCCACACTTGCAGAAACCACCTTCTTGACCATTGGGTCCACTCTTGGCCTTCATGGAAATCCCTAACTCACCAAGGGTTTTAAACCCACCAACTCCCCTCAACTGCTTCAGCTGGGTAGTCAATGTCATTTCCGGGAGGGGGGGGTTGCACTGTCTTGTGCTGACAGCTTCTAGGAACCACCCGTGAGAGTTGAGTGCTGGGTGGACAAACTCTCTGCAAACTTTGTGCAAACAAATCAGACCAGTGCTTGGAGGCCTTGATGTCCTGGATGTGGGCAATAGGTTGAAGCTGAATCCTGAAAAGATGGAGGTCTTTTGTGTCCCAAGTTCTCATGTCCAGGAGGTGGAGAGACATCCGGTCATGGACACGGTTGTACTCCCTTCCCTTGGATGGAACAGATCCACAGCTTTGGGATGTTGCTGGATTCAGCTGGTGGCCTTGGTGACTAGGAGAGCCTTTTTCGAGCTCTGACTGCTTCACCATCTCTTGCCCCTTTTAGAAAGACGTGGCTGTGCAGACTCCATGCTCTGGTAACTTCCAGAATAGATTGTTGCCATGCTCTATACAAGAAAGGAAGAACTTTCTGGTGGTCCTGTTTGGCAGTGGGGTGGTCTCCCTCGAGAGGTTGTGGGCTCTCCTTCCTTGGAGAATATGCAGAGGTTGGATGACCATCTGTCAGGGATGCTGTAGCTGAGATGCATCACAGAGGGCTGGACCAGATGAGCTGCTTGGGATCCCCTCCCACATTACAATTCTATGATTCTATGACTCCTTTCCACTTATACCCCACCTTTCCTCCAAAGTGCTCAAGGTGGCGCTCCTGGTTCCCCATTTCCCATGTTATCCTCACAACGACCCTGTGAGGTAGGTGAGGCTGAGAGACAATGACTGGCCAAAGGCCTCACTTGAGGGCCAAGCCATGGCTTTTACCCTGTTCTCCCAGTTCCAATTAATGTCCCACAATGTTATTCCATATTCTGGAAAGTAGGTCTAGAAGTGAAGTAGCAGGAAGACCTTTTCTCATAGCTCTGGACGTTTGTGGAAACCCTTGATAATAGTTCTGGGTGGCAAATTTCCCCTTTCCACCACCTCTGCCTATGAGACCTCCTAGTTGCCCTACCAGGTCCAGCATCCACCAGCTGCCGCTGTTATTTCCCCTTTCAAGCCAGAAGGGAGCCTGGTAGCGGAGCTCTTTTCAAGAAGGAAAGGGTTAAGCAACCCTGCCCTCATGGTCCCTCCCCCCCCCATTTTCAGGGAGACTGATTCACTTAGCTTCTCCCATGGAGCAGCTATTTTGTGCCACCCCAGTCACTTTCGGAGGATGCGACTTCACTAATGGTCTTCTGCCCTTTGAAATCTCACTTAGCCTGTAATGCTTCTGAGGTTCAGGTCTGGACCACTCACAGGAGCCATAAATGCAGCTGAGACTGAGAAGAGCACCTTCCCCAGAGCCCAGAGGAGCAGCTGTCTCTCTGCAGAGGACAAGAGGGCCGGGAAAGAGCAGCAGCATGCTTCCTCTGGTTTTTTTTTAAGGATCCTCTCCACACTGGGGCAGCAGCCTTTAAAGCTGAATCTACCAGCAGCTGAATAATTCAGCTTGCTCACCCAGGGCTTTCTGTGATGTTAAAGCCCCTTGGCCAGTCAGTGCCCAGGCATTTGGGCTTCGATAAAGCAGGAAGAGTCTTTTTCTTATTTCCCTGCCTTGGGGCTGCTGACTGACTCCAGGGTGCCAGTCCTGCCAGGCAGTCACTGGGGAGGCTTTGGCTTATGCAGGCAACACTTCCTTCCCTTCCAGGCTGCATAGCTGTGTGTGTTGAAGCTGAAGGGGGCAGTTGGTGCTTCAGGCTTCCCTCCCGCTTAGTCTCTTGCAAAGGGAGGGCCTCACGGTGAGCCAGGCAGGTCTGGCTAGAAGCCCTTTCTTTCTCCATTGTCTTCTTCCTGGCTCATCACAAAGGGGGCTGGCAGAAGGGGTAAGTAGGGCTTTCTCCATTTGTGCTAATAGACCTTGGTGTGCTTTGAAGGGTTCCCTGCAGGCAGTGAGTGGGCATCTCTTACTCGGTTTGCACAACTCTCTTCCCTTGTGGGCCTGAGCTGCTGGCGCTGTGACTCTAAATGCCTGACAGTCACAGAAGAACATCTGCAAAAGAGGCTCCTTGGGACATCTGGCTTGTCCTCTTTCTTGCCCTGGCACAGCCCATCCCTAGGAAAGGCCCCCTGGAACATGGGTGTAGACAGGGGGGGCAGGAGGGGGCAGCTGCCCCCCCCTAGAAGCAAAAAATTATTGTATTTTACAGACCATAACCAATACTTTGCCCCTCCAAAAACTGAAGTGGAAAGGGCTTTGCTTTAGCAAGAGCAGCTCTCCACTTGCTGGGGGCGGGAACACAGCTGTAACAAAAACACATCAAATAAATAAAGCAAAGTGGCTACCAGTACTTAAGCAGTTAAGACAATGGAGTTAAATATCCCTTCAGGCAAGGTCCACCCTATTCACCCTATTGTTATTCAGTGGGAGTTGTTAATGGGCATTCAGGGATCGCATTAACAGTTCTATTGGCGATTTAATGAGGGTGCAGAGGATTCAATTTGACTAAGGTGGCCCTGCAAGGCTAAAAGGAAGTGAATAAGAAGGGGGGGGGGCTGTAGCTTTGATAGACACAGTGATGTTTATAAAAAGCATTGGTGTTCCAGTCTGCCCCTCCTCCTGCATCTATATACTGTAAATCAGGGGTGGCCACCTCCCAAGAGACTCTGATCTACTCACAGAGTTAAAAACTGGGAGTGATCTACCCCCTTTTGGGGGGTTCAGGTCAAAGCTGTTGAGTTTTTTTAAGGAAGGGAAGCCCTGTTTTGGGGTGTTTAGGTCAAACTTGTTGAGCTTCTTTTAGGAGGGAGGGAGGGAGGCCCATTTTTGTTTAGGGCTTCAGGTCATAGTTCAGCTTTTTTTAGGGAGGAGGAAAAATTTGGGTGAGCTTTTTTTAGGGGTGCCAGTGATCTAGCAGTGATCTACCACAGACATCCAGTGATCTACTGATAGATCACAATCTACCTGTTGGACGTGCCTGCTGTAAATCAAGCAGAGAGAAAGCTGCTTACAAGGCTCCTGTACAGGTGTACCGGTATCTTCCTCTTGCTGCAGAGTTCTAGCATCACAGCGTCACCCAGAGGCACCCACAAATGTGAGTTATCCCTCTCTCTATTTCTTCCTTCCTTTCCTCCCTCTTCCATCCTCAATAAAATACTGGGGGGGGGCAGATAAGCCCCACATAGAAAGCCCATCAACATGGGGGGGGGAGGACTCTTTAAAATACAGTATTTACCAGTAATTTCTTTTGGGGGGGGGAGGCACCTAGGCCTCTAGGAGTTGGCTGCTATGCCTAGGACAATTCAAGAAAGCAGAATCATGCATATGCTATGGTAATATATCAATAGAATCATGGAATTGTAGTCGGAAGGGACCACAAGGGTCATCTAGTCCAACCCCCTGCAATGCAGGAATTTTTCCCCAATGTGGGGCTTGAACCCACAACATGGTTGAAATATTATGCTGATATGCAGCAACGCCTCGGAGCCATCGAGACTGCGGCCCTGTCTTGCCTCGCCCTCGCCTGCCCTGCCACCCCCTCTCCCCTGCCCGACCCTCCCATCCTCTTGCTGCAGAGTTCCAGCTTCACAGCATCACCCAGAGGCACCCACAAATATGAGGTATCCCTCTCTCTATTATTCCTTCCTTCCCTCCCTCTTCCATCCTTAATAAAATACTGGGGGGGGGCAGATAAGCCCCACATAGAAAGCCCATCAAAATGGGGGGGTGACTCTTTCAAATACGGTATTTACCAGTAATTGGGGGGGGGGAGAGGCACCTAGGCTTCTAGGATTTGGCTGCTATGCCTAGGAGTAGGACAATTCAAGAAAGCAGAATGATGCATATGCTATGGTAATATATCAATGGAATCATAGAATTGTAGTCGGAAGGGACCACAAGGGTCATCTAGTCCAACCCCCTGCAATGCAGGATTTTTCCCCCAAGGTGGGGCTTGAACCCACAACATGGTTGAAATATTATGCTGATATGCAGCAACGCCTCGGAGCTGTCGTGACTGCGGCCGTGCCTTCCCTTGCCCTCACCCACCCTGCCACCCCCTCTCGCCTGCCCGACCCTCCCGTCCTCTTGCTGCAGAGTTCCAGCATCACAGCGTCACCCAGAGGCACCCACAAATATGAGTTATCCCTCTCTCTATTTCTTCCTTCCTTCCCTCCCTCTTCCATTCTTAATAAAATATGGGGGGGGCAGATAAGCCCCACATAGAAAGCCCATCAACATGGGGGGGATGACTCTCACATACGGTATTTACTAGTATTTGGGGGGGGAGGCACCTAGGCCTCTAGGAGTTGGCTGCTATGCCTAGGAGTAGGACAATTCAAGAAAGCAGAATGATGCATATGCTATGGCAATATATCAATATAATCATAGAATTGTAGTCGGAAGGGACCACAAGGGTCATCTAGTCCAACCCCCTGCAATGCAGGAATTTTTTCCTAAGGTGGAGCTTGAACCCACAACATGGTTGAAATATTATGCTGATATGCAGCAACGCCTCGGAGCTGTCGTGACTGCGGCCGTGCCTTGCCTTGCCCTCGCCCACCCTGTCACCCCCTCTTGCCTGCCCGACCCTCCCGTCCTCTCCAGCCAAGCAGGGTAGCCGCCGCCGTTGCCAGCCCCAGAAGCACAAGGTGGCCGCTGCCGCCAAAACGATGTCGTCAGGCCAGCTGGCCCTGTAGCCCCGCCCACGTTCCCACTTTGTGGCCCCGCCCCTGAATGATCATGGCTTGCCCCCCCCTAGTTTTGATCCTGGCTACGCCCTTGCCCTGGAAACAGCTGGCAGGGAGCATCCAGGGAAGGGTTGCACCCCAGAGAGGGGGGGGGAGCTGGGCTGGGCTCTGCTGGAGACGGGCCTTTTGCTGGAGGATGAGGAGGCGCCAGGGCCAGGCTATTCCTTGGACCCAAGTGAAGGAACCCAGCTGTAGGCAAGGGGTTTCTTCCAGGGGTGCTTTCTCCATTTCTTCAGGGAAAAAGATTCAGCTTATTCGTGACCCTGCAAAAACATTCACCTGTGAAGCAGGGGCCCATTCAGTGACCCCCAAGGACAGGAAGGCTGCTTGGATGCTGCTTAGCACTCTCAGCTGTTCTAATTTTTGTTTTCTGTGCTTTATCCATTGTTTTTAGTATGGTATATATATTGTTGTGAGGTGTCTTGTAGACATTTAAGTGGAAAACATACCAACAAATGAAAAAAGAGTGCACAAGTTGGCTGCATTATTGTCAAATTCAAAATTTATTTAATAAGCATAAAAATGGCTTTTTAGAAGATAAATCAAAAATACAAGAATTACTGATTGAAAATATGAGTAAATCATTGTCAAAATTATATAAATACCTGCTCGAATGGGAACTTAAAGATGAAGTCATTAAAACCACGATGATACGATGGGCCCAAGACATAGGGAGACCTATTTATAGCGAACAGTGGGAGAGGCTATGGAAAGAAGGATTAAGATTCACAGCATGTACAGGAATAAAAGAAAACATATTAAAATTAGTTCATAGATGGCATTTAACCCCAGTGAAAATCGCTAAAATGTATAAAAGTAACTCAAACAAATGTTGGAAGTGCAAAGTCGAGGTCGGTAGCTATTACCACTGCTGGTGGCAATGCGCTAAAATTTATGAATTCTGGAATGCGGTGTATGAAAAACTAAAAAAGATGTTGAAGATGATGTTTAAAAAGAAACAGGAGCTGTTTTTATTAAGTATAGTCCCTGAAAACATCCTTGAAATTAAAAGAAATATATTGTTATATGGTAGCGCAGCAGCTAGATTACTTATAGCTAAGAATTGGAAGGGGGAGAAAATGCCAACAATTTTTGAATGGCAGGAGAAATTGGTAGAGTTCATGAACTTGGCCAAGATGACGGCAGCAATTAGAAATATTCTTAAAGAAAAATATATAATGGAATGGAAATTGGTGGAGGATTATTTGATTAAAGAAAATTTTAATATTAATCTGGTGATTTGCTTAAGCTAAAGGAGGAGTAAGGGATTATAGAAAATGAGATAAAAAAATAGAGAGATAGATATTGGAGTTAATGTAAATAAGAAGAATAGTTTTAGAGTAAGAATTTGGTAATAAAGCAAAGCAAGATTAGAAGAAAGTAAGAAAATGGAAGTTATGTATGAGTGATGGGAGTCAATTTTTAATTTGTATGTTTATTGTGTTGATTGTAATGGTTGGTTTTTGGTTTTTTTCTGATTTATGTTATTACATGTTATGAAATATTATTTTGCGTATGATCTTGTGTTTGTTTGTATTTTTCCTTTGTAAATCATGAGTTTTTTGTATTCTTTTGTATTTTTGTCTGTATTACTTTCTTTTCTTATAATTTTGTACTATTTTGAAGAGTGGAAATAAAGTTTCTTTTAATAAAAAAAAGAAAAAGAAAAAGAAAGAAAGAAAAGAAAATGCTAAAATAATAATTAAATACTGTTCATATGGCAGGCAGCATTTTCTCAAGTAAATTGTAAAGGATCTTCATTTTATGTGTCATAAGCTTTAAATCCTTCTTGGCAACTTTTTTGCTGAGCTGTTTAGCCTCCATGCTATATTTATGTATTTGATTCTCATCTATAAGTAATAAATCAGTCTTGTTCTTTTTCACTTTAATTTAATCTTATCTTATCGTCATTCCATTTCTTCATTCTAAGATAAATAAGATTTATTTTGCCTGTCATTAAAAGTGATTGTCAGCTCCACCTCCTGCCTATTTTATATTTTATAACAACTTTGATATGCGTTGGCTCCTCCTTTATTAAAGTGATTCATTCATGAAAACATGGTATGGCATCAAAATTGGGACTGACCCAGTAAAGTCTGATGGGGTTATATTTGGAACCGGGGTGGGGGGTGGGGTGGCGGTGGTGTTGGTTATTGTTCTCGTGTGCAAAGGAGGAGGAGATCTGGGCCTTGTGCTTAGAACAGTTGCCAGTATATAAAAGAGGGGTTTGGGGCAGGTGTATAACAAGCCACACCATCCCAAATTCCCCCTTCAACTGGTAAAAACCTCTTTATTATTTATGTTTGGTTATCCTGTAGGTTATTTGTATTTCTTCTGTGTGGTTTTTCAAAAGGGTCACATTTTCTCCAGGATGTTGCAGGTGTTTCAAAACGGTGATAAAAGAAACTTAGCTGCAGTAGATATCAAAGATTGGGAGGGGTGTCTGTGTCTAGGAAGCTGTTTGCAGCCCCTGCAAAAGTTGTTTCAGAAAATGGAAGTATTGTCCAAATAAAGAGAACAAAAAGGAGTAGAAACTTTGCTCTCCCAAAAGTTGAAAATAAGGGGTGCATTTTAAAATATATATATTAAGTATATAGAACAAACCTTTGCTGAAGAAGAATCAGCATGGCTTCTGCTGACCATTAGGTCCAGTTGTGGACGACTTTGGGGTTGCGGCGTTCATCTCGCTCTATAGGCCAAGGGAGCCGGCATACAGCTTCCAGGTCATGTGACCAGCATGACTAAGCCGCTTATGGCAAACCAGATCAGCACCCGGAAACACCGTTTACCTCCCCGCTGTAGCGGTACCTATTTATCTACTTGCACTTTGACGCGCTTTCGAACTGCTAGGTGGGCAGGAGCAGGGACCGAGCAACAGGAGTTCACCCCGTCGTGGGGATTCAAACCCCCCAACCTTCTGATCGGCAAGCCCTAGGCTCTGTGCAGGTTAAATAGAGGAAATAGAAGGTAGGAATAAATGGGCAATTTTCCCAAAGAAGGGAAGTGGCCAGAGGGTCATGGTGAGAGGTGCTGTTACCCATTCCTGGGAATGTGCTTGTGCCTTATATGTAGGAAGGGAATACAGGATGTGTGCTGGGAAGGGTGATGTCATTCTGGCATTCTGCCATTGCCACATGTCCATTGGTGTGTTCCATAGATGGCTAATAGATGGTTGGTATGCAGGGACCTTGTCGTCACGAAGGGACTCTCTGTTGTCTTTGCTACATTTGTTTGGTTTCTGCAGCCACTGAGGTGATGGCTCTGCCACTAGTTGGCCATAGGGTGGCATCTGTGTGGGGCTGATGTTAGTCCTGACATCATGGCTTGTAGCAGAAGGATAGGATTGGTCTTCCTGATACTTGGAAAAGAGGGCAGCTCTGCACAAGAATTTCAGAGGATGTGAGAAAGATGAAAAGGAAAGCCTCTTTGTACACAATAAAGCCCTCAATGATTCTTCATTTTCATATTACCTCTGTGCTTTCCTGTAACGTCTAATATTTTTAAAGTATTGAAATACACATAATTCCAGATTCTGCATCAAAACAAAAAAAATTAGTTACAGGTAGGTAGCCATGTTGGTCTGCCGTAGTCAAAACAAAATGTAAAAAATCCTTCCAGTAGCAGCTTAGAGACCAACTAAGTTTGTTATTGGTATGAGCTTTCGTGTGCATGCACACTTCTTCAGGTATCTTCAGGTATCTGAAATTGTGAAAGTCAACATATCACTACTGTATTTGTGTAATGTATCACAGTTGCAGTGGGTGTGCTTTATGGAGCTCTCCCCTAACAGTCAGCCTTCCTGACTTCTTTGTTCATGCCAACTCAGTAGTTTAACTTCCTCTGCATTCAGAAGAAGGAGTCCTTCTACCCTCCGTCACCTTGCGATAAGGGAAGCCTGGCCATTGGGTTGCACAGAGTCATCTAGAAAAGGGTGAAGTATTCAGCCCATGGTTTAAGGCAGTGATGGCGAACCTATGACATGCGTGTCAGACGTGACACGCAGAGCCCTCACTGCTGGCACGCACCCCATTGGCCCATTCACACTGTTGTTGTTGGTTTTTCCCCACCCACCCCCATTTGTTCTCCTGCTCCTACAGCTTGTCTCAGCTGTTAAAACCCAGAGATTGGTTTTTAACCCTTTCTGTGCTGTTTTTTTGGCGCTTTGGCAGACTATGTCGGTGCTGCATGTTAGTTCCAGCGAAGGTATTATTTGTCATTTATTTCTGTTCTCTTTCCCCCCAAAAAAAGCGCAGCAACTTTTGCACACACACACCCAAAAAAACCTCCAAAACTTTGGTCAGCAGCTCCCCCCCCCCAAAAAAAGCTCAACAACTCTGGGCACTTTGTGATAAATAATAGGTTTTTGGTTTGGTTAGGTTAAATAATTAGTTTTTGGTTTATTAAATACAGTTATATATTACAATTATACATTTTTGTTATTTAAACTATAAATATCGCAAAATTATGGTTTTTTTCTTGAAGTGACACACCACCCGAGTTATGCTCGGTTTTTTGGCGAATTTTGACACACCAAGCTCAAAAGGTTGCCCATCACTGGTTTAAGGGCTTCTTCCTGCCCTGCTTCACAAGATATGTCCCTATTGATTGCAACCCAACCTCATTGGCCCATCTCTCCCCAGGGATGACTGCATTTCTCCTGCTTCCTTGGCAGCTCAAAGCTCTTCTGTGAAAAGCAGGGAATTTGAGCATCTAATGGAGCAAAATTGATTCGACAGAAGGGGCATCCACTTTCATCCTGACTTTCTCATCTGACTGCTGACCTCTCCCCTTTTGGCAGCCATTGACAGGCAGTAGGAACTCCGAGCGAGGCGGGCGGCGGCTCAAGAGAGCGTTAGCTTTTTCCTCAGTGAGGGCGAACCTCCTGACTTGCCAGCGGCAGGACGCAACGCCAGGGACTAGCGCCGTGGCCAGTTTGAAGCGGCTCGCCGAGGAGTTTCCGCGCATTCGCCGCCGCTGCAGCGACAACAAAGGAATTGGGGAGGTGCTTCTCGCCGGGCCTCTGGGCGCCGCCCGCCGCCTGCGTTCAGAATGGCACACCAGGCAACATCTCACGGCACACTAGTGTGCTGCGGAACAGTGGTTGAAAAACACTGCCATATTCTGAGCAGAAAAAGGGGCGGCTTTAACCTTCTTCGGTTGTGCCAGTTAGAAGATATAAGATGCAACATCTATCTATCATAATGAAAAGCGACATGTTCTCCACCCCTTTACAGTAGAAGCCCCACGTGTTTCAATAGAGTCCTGCCTTTTAATACAAATTTTATAGGAAATCATCCAGAATTAATATGGTGTTTGTATTGCTTGATATCAATTTGATTTATATATTTATTTATTGGGTTATTGTTGCTGCTTTGTTTCAGGGTATCATGCAGCCTCTGCAAGCAATCCTCTGTTCCCCCCTGCTCTGAAAGTCCCTGCAAGCGGCTTTGTCATGCTGGCTACATGACCCGGAAGCTGTATGCCGGCTCCCTCGGCCAATAACGCGAGATGAGCGGTGCAACCCCAGAGTCGGTCACAACTGGACCTAATGGTCAGGGGTACCTTTACCTTTAGGACCACAGAGGCCTTGAACACTTATCCTGCAACTACCAAGTTGACTCAGGAGCCATCGGTGAGGGATCTTGCTCAAAGCTTCTTGGGAGTCTCAAGCAGAGGCTTGACAGGCATATGTCAAGAATGCTTTGATGGTGTTTCCTGCTTCGCAGGGGGTTGGACTGGATGGCCCTTGGGGTCTCTTCCAACTCTATGATTCTATGATTCTATGTGTGTAATGTCTACCAGATCATCCTTAATCATGTGCTTGTTAATATAATCAAAGAACTCTTATTCATATAATCAAAGTACTAATGGTCAGGGGTCCCTTTACCTTTACCTTTACATCCTCCTTTCGCATCCCACAGCCCTGCCATACAAATGTGAATCAGGGCTAATCAGACAACAGATGGGCCTCTTTACAGCTTTGAGGCAATTAACTCACCTTCTACTCTATAAGTTCTATAATTCCTATTTCCATGACAGTTGTTATCTAGACTTTGGTTTTGAATCCTGTTTATGCTCTTGTGTTCCCTGAAACAGATATTTTGTTATATTGCTTTTATGTCATTTTTAATGCTGTTTTTATTTTATGGCCTTTTCACTGACTTGTTGTTAGCCATCTTAGAGGTTCCATTGTTGGTGACAGAAGGCAGGGATCCAAATGTTTAAATAAATAAATAAATGTCCGACATTTTTACATACCTTTAATTTCACTTTTAGTTTAAATTATATTACACTTTGAGTGCCAAGTTGCTCATGTAGACCCTAGAGCAGGGGTCGGCAACGTGTGGCCCATGGGCCAGATGCAGCCCACAAAGCCCGTTTTACCGGCCCACAAGCTGCCCCTGAACTGAGCTGCCCGCTCAGTGAGTCCCCCATGCGCTGCGCTAAACCAGCACAGTGCAGCACGGGGACTTGCCGAGCAGCGCCGGAAATCACGTCTGTGCATGTCCAGACGCCGGAAATCGCTTCTGTGCAGGTGCGATTTTCGGCGTCTGGGCATGCACAGAAGCAAATGCTGGCGCCACGGATATGTGCAAATGTGATTTCTGGCATTGCGCTGCGCCAGCCCAGCCCACGGATGATCTCCATAGGAATGATCCAGCCCATGGCCAGTAAACCTTGCCGACGCCTGCCCTAGAGTCTATGGCAGAGGTCGGCAACCTAAGCCCCATGGGCCGGAAGCGGCCCATGAGGGTTGCTTTACTGGCCCACGAGCCACCCCCAAACAGAGCTGCCAGCTCGGTGAGTCCCCACGCACTGCGCTAAACCGGCACAGTGCAGCACAGGGACTCTCTTCCACGGCTCTGGAAATCACTTCCGCGCATGCCCAGATGCCAAAAATCGCTTCTGCGCAGGTGCAGTTTTCAGTGTCTGGGCATGCACAGACCCAATTTCCGGCGTCACATTGCGCCAGTCCGGCCCATGGAGGATCTCCATGGTAGTGATCCGGCCCATGCCCGGTAAGCCTTGCCGCCCCCTGGTCTATGGTGATCACTAACCAACTCAATTTGAAACTGAGAAGTTATGCTTGTCCAAGGTAGTGCTATTTAGGCTGCAATCTGATACCCACTCACTTGTGAGTAAGTCCCACTGAGCATGATGGGGTTTACTTCTAGGTAGACATGTAAAGTTTGGCAGAAGTAGAAATTGCATTAGCAAAATTTAGATAAGGATGAATTTCCCAAGATGTCTCTGTTCTAATTCTCAAATAGAAAGTGATAATTGGATAGTTTTGCCTTTAAACATGAACTCTCAACGGTGAGTCCTGTTTCTGGTGAGAGGCTTCTGGACACACTTTCCTTGGCATGAGGGCGTTTGTGGGTCAGCCCCAAATGCAGCTGAGAGGCAGACAACACCCACCCCAAAAACATTTCTGGCAATCCGAATGCTTTCAGTCTTTCTTGGCTGCTGGTTTGAAATCTCTGGTGCAACAGGCTGTTCCTCTTCATGCACCATTTTCCAGAAGTTTCTCCCAAGCAGGATTGCTCCCCATCACCATCCCAGGGGCAAATTTATTCTTCAAAAGCAGCCTATTAGCCTGAAGGGAAGGAACTAGAGCAAGAAAATAGCCAATGAACTATTTGAACACGGCTGTAATGTTTGAACACTTAGGATAAAATGTTAGGGGATTTCTTGAATTAATGTGATTTGTGAGCAAACTTTGCAAGTAGGGAAATTTTGCTCTGTTGGTGCTTCCATGAGCTTTAACACTGTTCACTTACATTTGCCAATGTGTCTTCTGTGCAGGGAGGAGATCAAAGGCAAGATGGTTCCTAGAACTGGACATGTGATGATGGGTAAGGTCTGCCCCACTTGGGCTATGCTTTGATCTGCTGGTTCTTGCTCTGTGGGGTTAAGCATATAGCCAGACTTTCTGGCCTGGTGAGACCTGTGGAAGCCTGGCACCTATGGCTTCCTGTAAGACAGCACACCCCAGCCGACGAGGAGAATAAACTGCTCCTCAAAGGGAGCACTTACTTCATTATAGGAATGAGGGGCTTGAAGAACATGCAGCATATTGTAGGAAAAGCATTCCAGGCCAGTAGACCACTCTGTGGAACAGGCCATCCCTAAAAAGGCCCTGTAGCTCCTTTCCTGCCTCCCTGTCTCTATAGGAGTATATGGAGAACAGGCTTGCAGGATGAGTCAAGTGATCTAAGGTCCTTTTCCAGCAGTGGCCAACAAAATGATTTTGGGAATTGGACCAGGATGGCGTGATGACAACAGTCCTGCCTACCCACCCCCCAGTCAGCTGGGATTCCCTGGTACATGGACACCGAACTTGGTGGCTTTAGCCAGGATCACAATTGACCTCTGTGCATTTGTCAGCCTCGGTGTCTCAGTAAATTTTAAAGGCACCACCACTTATAGGGAAGGTGTTGCGTGGCTTGGATCATATCGACTGCCATTTTTCGTACCTTGTTCAGTGCTGTGCTATCTCCACCCTCCATTCCTATGAGTTCTTTCTTTGAGTTCCTGTCTTTGTAATGCAAGTGTGATACAAATGTTGGCTCCTTCTCACGGCAGCAGGTCTTTGTTTCAGATGCCCAGCCATGCCAACCCTTGACCCTACTCCTGTGTAACCCCTGCCTTGGCCAGAAAGTACCTTCTGTTTTAAGTAGACTGCATGAGAGAGGAACTTGCAGGAGAATGCCCTTATGGTCTCCTGGCTTTCTATTGCCAGTGCTGTAGGGTTTTGCCTGGTGTCGTGATGAAGTTTCCCCAGGGTCTGAATGCCCCTCTCTCCTCGTGCTCCCCAGCCTTTGTTGATACCATGCAGCAGAGATGCCAGATCCAGCCACAGATCTTGAGCTACTTCAACACGGGTCCTTTGCTGCAGACGCCCAGCGCCGAGGACTTGGACATGGCGTACTCCGTGATGCATGTGGAGCCCAAAGTTCTGCGTGGCTTGGAGACAGCCCTTGTCGAGAGCCCCCTCCCAGGAGGCTTTGATGAGAACGCCACAGCACAGACCCAAACGCTGCGAGATTTTGAAAAGGTAAGCAGTCTGGAAGCACAGCCCCCCAACAGTTAAACCACATATTGTCCCTGAGCCCATTGGAAATTCCCTGAACTGGGACTGAAGCAACAAGACTAAAAATCCCCCCCCCCAGGAAGAAGTGCTTTTGTTTTGAAGATCTTGCATTTTTTCAGCACTCCAACTCCAGTATGTGATTAATGGGACAATGGGATTCTTATACAACAAGCATAATCTATTGTAATTTGAGCTATCCTGCAAAATACATCGCAGTCCTTTCTCTCCTGCAAATTTCTAATAGATGTCTGCCAAGTTTGCAGAGAGGTCAGCGTGGTTTGACTGCCAGGTGGGAAGAAGTATAGCAGCAGCCTAGGAAGCTTTAATAATTTCGGCCTCCCACCCCATACCTTGAGGAAAGAATCTTAACCTGCCAAGGGAAGGCTGGAACAATATTGGCATATCTGAGTGGGAACCAAGGAAACTGCAGATTTTCTGGCTCTTCAGGCCTCACTACTGATCACCTGACAGTTTATATTACCGTAGTTGCTGGTCCACTGAAATACTGGCAAGGTTTGCAACCCTGGCCACAGGCCTTGTTTGGAGGTCCACCTGAGCCTTGGAATTGTTAGGCTTGCTAGGCCCATGAAGGGAAGGGAGCTGAGGTTTTTTTTTTCCTTTCCTCAGAGGCAGAATTATGTGCTGGAACCAGATCTCCAGCGGCACTTGAGGGGTTCTCCTCTCCTTCCCCGTCATGCTGTGCCTTGACCATGTTACTCACCCCCCACCTGGCCCAGGCGCAATCTCTCTGCCTCCCTCTGCAGGGAGTGGGGCTGCCCTAGGCGCACTGTTTCCCTCAGAGCTCTTAATCTCCTGCAGTTGGCGAGCGAGGGCTGCCGATCTCTCCCCAGCCTAGCTCAGATTACACCACTTGCGAAGGGGTTCATGCAGGATGAGCGCCTGCCAAGGATTCCTCAAATACCTCCTGGAGGTAAAAAAAGAAATGGACCTGCCCTCTGCTCCAGAGTTGAGCAGCAGCCCCAGAGCTGAAGGGCAGCTGACGCCTGGCGCTTTGAGCTCATCCCAATGTCTCCATAGGCCTCCCAGGCCCATTTTTCTGGGCTCCCCCTCTTTTCTCGGCTTCACAATGTTACTGCAGTGAAAGGGGTGAGAGGAGATTTCCACCCCATGGATCGCCCACCATGTCTAATGGCTACCGTACTCTGTCTCAGCACCTCAATGACTTGAAGAAAGAGAACTTCAGCCTCAAGCTGCGCATCTACTTCTTGGAGGAGCGCATGCAGCAGAAGTATGAGCCCAGCGGGGAGGACGTCCACAGGCGGGTGAGCAAACAGCAGGGACTGGGGAGTGCAGAGTCTGAGCTTGTTGGGCCCCGGAGGCAGAGCTGGGCGAGAGTTTTCTAGTCTACTTAACTGAAGAAAAGTCACTTTATGGAGCTAACAATACTTCAGTGTGTTGGGCTGCTGCCTAGGCTGGCAGTTTTGCCATGGTGTCCCTTAGAAGTTGGACTCTGGCTGGAGCCTGTCCTTCTGTCAGGAATCGTCTTAGTCAGGGAGAAGGGGGGTCACTGCTACTTACCAGAGATAGCTGTTGAACCTGCAGAGTTTGTGTTGTTTCACTTTGTGAACAAACTGCAGCTCTAAGTATAATAGTCTTTTATGTTCTTGGTAATTCAATCAGACAACTTTGTTAATGTCCACCAAACTTAGAATTCTGAAACGCTGAGCATTGGAGAATAAAATACTTTGTGACAATAGAACAGAATGTATAGCATCGAAATATAAAAATGCAGTATCTGGGCAATTGAAACTCATCTTGTGAGGATAATAGTTGCAAGCATTCTCTCGGGATATGCAAAACGGTTTTCTCTAAAAGGTTCGTTTGTGGAAGGTGCTTGATTTATGGATTTGATTTTGGGGGGTTTCTGGCTAATGGGTCAATTCCATCTGCATGAGCGGGTGGAAAGAGAGCTTGGACGTTGGAATGTATCCAGAGGAGAGGAAAGTGTGACTTTTGGTTGTTGGTCAGAAATATCACAGGAGGGAGGATTTGAAGGGTCTGCTACTGCTTTGGGGAATGGGATGGTGCTGTACAGAGAAGTACTGCTACTTGTCACCCATGTATTTGTAAATCAAGTGTTTCAAAAATTATGTCCTTTTCCAATACTTTCCCCCAACCCTGTAAATCTCTCTACTGCTCAGAGAAGAGGGGAATATGCAACAATATTTTAAAACAGTGGTTTTCAAACTGTGTTTGGAGAAGATCTGGTGGTTCTCTGAAGTTTGCCAGGGTTTTCTCAGAGTGAGTGTCAGAAAAGGTGGGAAGCTTATCTGAAGAGCAGCTTGCTGACCACGATCAACCTTCTTTTGCAATGTGCACACAGGAGAATGTGGGGACCTTATAGGGCACACGCTCCATTTGTTTGGTGTGGTGGCAAGGGCCAGGGAGCCTTGCCAGTGCTCCGGGTTAACCAAGGGTGTATCCTAGCCTAGAACATACCCCCAATCTTCTGCCATGTGCTGTGATTCCTCAGCAGAAGAGGCAACAGGAAAAAATTCGTTGGAGGTGGAAAACTTTAAAAACCAGCCTTTAGAGCATCTTAGTCAGGCATGTCACCAGGCTCTAAGGGAGTGGTGTTTGACTTACTCCCTACCCACAAAAGGGTGTTCACTCAAAGCAAGTGTACGTATCTGTTTAGTTAGCCAGAGAACTTGAAAGAAATGGACGTGGAAAGTTGTAATGGAATGAAGGCGGCGCATGAAAGAAGCCTGTGTGGACATGTCAGATGTTGTGGGGGATTCGCACTCTTCAGACAGAGTTGGAGCCTGGTTGGAGGTAGCTTGAAAGTGCCATATATGATTCCATCTCAGAAACTTCATGGGCTGTAAATTGGAAACTAGGTTGGGACCCTCTGCCCTCTGAATCAAACCAAACAACACTTAAACCTAGGATTGCATTCACGGTGCTCTACTAGTTCCAGTCTCAACAGGGGTGCAGTGAGGACCAGAGCTTGGGGCCAAAATCTGCCTGGCACCTGGCCTCTGGACGACCACAAGGAGAACAAGTCTCACCAGGGTTTTCACAGCATCTTTTCTTTTGTTTCAGTTTTTTAAGTATCTTACAGCAAGGAGGCAGTTAGCTGGGCACATACATGGTGGCAGATACGCAGGGACTTTGGAAAACAAAGCCAGTTATGGAGGTCAAATTCCAATGTCAAAATGGAGATAACATTTTGAAAATATGCTTAGTGGTACTCTTTAAGAGGCCCAGGTACCATAGCACCTGTTGTGATTCATGAAGCAGTAAAGAGAAATACAAGTAGAATATCTTCTTAAGAGCAGGGCCATAGCTAGGGCCCCTGCCAGGGTGAGGTGGGCCAGCCAGGATCCTGCAGCGGCTTCTTCCAGTGAAACCTCATGGCCATAGGGTGTGTCTCTGTGTGGCAGCACCTCCCTGTTTTGCCTCAAGCAGCAAAATGGGACTGGACGGGCTGCCCCTGAGGGTTCTCCTTTTAGATAGTCATGTGAATTCCTTTGGTTCCGAAGCACACAATTAGCATTCCTCTTCTTCCCCTGGTTCACTGCAATTTCATGCTTCAGAACGACTTCTACATAGCTAAAAATAAAAAATAGTATCATTATCTTAACCAGAAGGTTCCCAGGGTGGCACACAATGAATTGAAATACAACACAGCAATATTACATAAAAATAATTAACATCACAGCAGTCCGGCTTCAAAAGATGCCAGTTTTTAAACCAGCCCCCTCCGTGGCCTGGCGGAAGAAATGCATCTTTGCCTGACATCTAAAAATAGTGAACATGTTCAGTGGTCTCCTCTCCAGTGGGAGGGAGTTCCAGTGAGCAAACCAAGGAGAATCCCAACAGGTGAGGAAGAGCCAGCCTCCGCTGCCTGGGTTGTGGAGGTGGGGGGGGGCTCATGCCACTGTCCAGGATTGAAGGCCCCCTCAAGGAGAGCTTCAGAAGGACCACATACAATAGAGAACCCAACTTGACAGCAGTGCAAGCGAATGGAGGGCTGTGGGACCTGTGCCATGGCTTCTTGTACTCCTCGGGTTCCCAGGAGTGTGTTTACTTGGGGCTTTTGTTCATTGCCAGGACCAGCAAGACCCACCCTGCCCACTAGAGGGGAAAGCTTGACGGAGGAGGGGTCAGCCCAGACTCTGCAGGAGAGGGAGCTCTGCCTCACTATCCTTTTAAAGTACATATAAGTGGCTAACTTTGAAACTGCTCCCCCAAGGAATAGCCCCATTGATTCTGAGCGGTAGTCATTTTTCCTTATTTCCAGCGAATGACGAATCCTGAGCTTCCCGGGCAATGGAGGGCTTCTTTGGGGTGGGCACGCTGGGGATACAATGAGCTTATTAATGTGGCCTACTGGGTCTTCAATAAGGAACGGGCTAGGTCTTGGAGTTGTATCTTGTATGAGAGTAGGCGGGAGTAAATGGTTTTCTGACTGGGTGTCGCCAAAGGAAGATTCCAGGTCTGGCATTGAGGTAAAAGAGCCCAGGGGGCTTGCAGATGGATTCCCCGTACACACAGAGACTTTGCACCTGCCCATTAGGGGAAATAGGAAGCCCCGAACATATATTTTTTACATGTCCTTTTTATGCTGAGATTCATAGAGAAACCATCAATCCTTTGCTGAAGAGACTCGCCGATCTACCAGACAAGTCTAAACTTAATTCTCTCTTCTTAGGCAAAGATCACAAGTCGGCCTGGCTGGTAGCCAGATTCTGTGCCCAGATCTGTAGGCACCAATCATCCCCTGGAATAAAATAGCTTACTAGGGAAAAGCCGAAATCCCCTTTTAGGGAGCCTTAGGATCAATTTTTATGGTAGCCCAAATCTCAGCCGTAAGGATGTATGTATATATTTCAATTTTAACTATTGCTGCAATCTACTCTAATTGTATATTTTATCCTTATGAATGCTGTCACTATTGTGTTATGCGAGCTAGTCTTGACCATTAATAATAATAATAATAATAATAATAATAATAATAATAATAATAATCCTTTTAAAGTGTTTGGAGACTCTTAAGTATAGAGATATACTTAAGTATAGGTGGCGCTGTGGGTTGAACCACTGAGCCTAGGGCTTGCCGATCAGAAGGTCGGCGGTTCGAATCCCTGTGATGGGGTGAGCTCCCGTTGCTCGGTCCCAGCTCCTGCCAACCTAGCAGTTCGAAAGCACATCAAAATGCAAGTAGATAAGCGTTTCTGTGTGCTGCTCTGGTTCGCCAGAAGTGGCTTTGTCATGCTGGCCACATGACCTGGAAACTATACGCCGGCTCCCTCGGCCAATAATGCGAGATGAGCGCGCAACCCCAGAGTCAGTCATGACTGGACCTAATGGTCAGGGGTCCCTTTACCTTTACCTTTAAGTATAGAGATAAGGAAATGTCCAGATTATATACAGTGGTACCTCTGGTTGAGAACGTATTCGTTCTGGATGTTCGTTCTTAACCTGAAGCACCACTTTAGCTAATGGGGCCTCCTGCTGCTGCTGCTGCGCCGCTGAAGGAAATTTCTTTTCTCATCCTGAAGCAAAGTTCTTGAGGTACTATTTTTGGGTTAGTGGTGTTTGTAACCTGAAGCGTTTGTAACCCGAGGTACCACTGTATTTGGACTTGAAAAAGGCTTTTGACAAAGGCTCCTGAGAAAATCAGCAGCCATGAAATAAAAGGACATGAATGTGGATATGGTGAGGAGTTACGAGTGCCATTTTTTTTGGCTCTGAAAGGTTTGCAAAAGTCCATCCCTCCTGATCAGGAACAAAATAAAGAGGTCAAAGTGGTCAGTAAATCATTTGTGCTGAGTTGAGTAGCATCTTTCAGCTCCCATGAGCAGAAGTGTGGATGCACACATGCTGCCTCCCATAAGTAGCAGAAGAGTGCTCTACCCACAGGGTCACGTGGATGTCCATTGTGGGGGTGGGTGGTATAAACACCTGTCCGCCACCTGACTGTGTCTCTATAGCCCTGTATGAAAGGAGGGGAGGGACTGGCCAGAGCTCTGTGGCAGAATGCCTGTTCTGCTTGCAATGTCCCCAGGTGCATCAGGCTTCCATTATCTCTGGTTAGTTAGAACAATCTCAGGAGGAGAGTCTGGAAGAGACCCGAGGTGCTTGTGAGCAGAGCAGAAAAGACTAGGCTTGATGGACCCATCTACTGACTTTGTACAAGACACTTTCATACTAAGAACTTGGAGCTAAGAGGTTTACAGTCAGTGCACTGCAAGAGAAATGTCACCCTGGTGTTGACAGGTGCCCTCAAAATTGTGAAAAGCAAGTGCAGGCAGCTGACATGTCGCAGAACTGCCAGCCAATAGCTTCTTCTCAGAGAGGGGAGTTATAAATATCCTGGTTACTGGGCGAAATGATTGGGAGGTTTGTTCTGCTTCTTGCTTGCTGTGGGAGGGAGACCAAGTGAGGCAGCATCAGAGAGAGTGGCTTTGCAGCAGGGAAAGAGAGGGGAGAACCTGTAGTGCTGCTTTTAGTTTGTCAAACATTTGCCAACTGCTCCCTTGCTGTACCAGACCTGCCACAAACTCACATCACAGACTGGGAAACAGTTCAGTCAGCAAGGAATGACACATCTAGCAAACTAGAAAGGTGCCGCCCTAAATATTGGACAAAGATTGGTCCTCCTGGCTTTTGAGAGCTGATGCCAAGCCCCATGCAGCTGTTATGCCAGCCAGGGGACATTGCTGGAGAAAGTAAATCGCAGTTGCTTGAAAAGCGCTCCCAACTTTCTCCTTTCTCTCTGACTGGAAAAAGGGAGGCTGTGACACTGGGAGAGAAGAGCAAACCATAGAGGGAAACTAGTTATTGCTGGAAAGGTGACATTTGAGCCACCAGCGTCCTAACCCAGGTGCCATCCACACAGAAGTCCCCTTTATTTGCTGTGCATCATTGGACTGGCATTTTTTTGCAAATGCAACTGCTGCTCATACGGCACATGCAGTGGAGCATCCCTGGGCTTCCTTTTGTGCCATGTTTCTAGGCACAGGTCCAGGCTGTAAAGCTCTGTGTTCAAGCATACACACACCCCCAGGGGCGGAGCAAGCAGGGGGCGGGGGCGGTCCACCCCGGGTACCGCCCTGGAGGGGGTGTCACTCGGGGCCACACCCCTCGCCTCTGCACGGCAGCCTGGGGGGGGGGGGACAAAAAAAAGCTGCATGCAGGGGCGCTGGCCGAGCGCCAGTGGGCTATCTACCTGGAGCCTGGACGCTCAGTTTAGGCTCCGTTTTGAAGTCGCAGGGGGTGGGTTGCGATCCCCCTCTACATAGCGACGCATGTGTCGTTACGTAGCAATGTCGTGCCCCCCTGGGGCATGGCAATTTGCCGCCCTGGGTGTCAAAAGATTTGTGTGGATGCACCCTGTGTCTCCCCTGTTTGTAACACTGTTGCATGCCACTGCAATATGCAATGAAAAGTGTCAGGGTGTTAAGTAATGCACATGAAATCAAGTGGGTGGTGCCTGAAAGGTCACTTTTTTAAAAATAAAATCACTGACGTGCATGCGCTCCTCTCCGTCTGCACAGACTAAGCATGCAAGTTAATAAAGAATGTAATCTCCCCATTGGCTGGCTAATTCCCCAGAAATGGCTTGTGGCAGAAATATTCTGCCTGCCAAGGACCCTTTTACTCCACCTTGCCATTTTGGGGGAACCAGGCTCTTTATCTCCATTTAAGTTGATGGAAAAGAAAGACGGTTGGATCCCCATCAGTTGGGGTTGGGGTGAGAAGCCCCACCAAGATTTATTGGGGCAAAAGGCTCCATGGCACGTGTTGGGATTTATATATGACCACAATCATGTTCCTACCACAGCCACAAACTTAATTCCCCCACCAAAACAATGAAATACGAAGGTTTGGGAGGAAGGCACACGAGAAGTAGTGTCCACAAAACATGCAAAATATGACCGTCAGGAAAGTAAAATGAAGGATAAAACTTCATTCCTATAGATTCCACCTCTTTGAAGTTAAAAGTCAAATATGGGGCAGGGAAGGAAGGTGGGGCTAAAGGGCACCGAATCAATTCTGCAAGATTGGAGCTATTCCTGTGATAATCGTAACAATAGCACATCACTGGTTCACATGAAAATCCACAGAGAAAGAGAAATGCAGCAAGTAAAAAGAAATTGGCACAAAAGAAGTACAAAGAACAATGGAATAAATGAGCAGAAGTGGCCGTATTATTACTGGTTGGGTTATGGGTCATCAAGTGCTTCATAAGCAGGCAGGAAACAAGAGTACCAGAATCCGAGGGCACCAGGCGAGTCAGAAGATGGCTGTTGAGCATGTGGGCGAGGGATCCAATTGTGGATGGGCAGCTCAGATTCTCTGTCCGAAGCAGATGATCTGTGTTCTCTAAAGCAGGCAACTGAAGTCGGGACATTCTGTTCCAGGAGAGGCAAGCATCACATGGGTCCGCTGGCTTCTGGCCATGCTATTCACAGGCTACTGAATAATACAACTCCTGCTCCTTTGCTTAAATTGGTACATGGGGAATACAAAAGTGGCAAGTGACGCAGAGTTTCATGGAGCAGCTTGCATGGGGATTTGTGGGCAGTTGGGCTGGTGCTTGATCTGCTTGTCGGCTGGAACCCCCAGTGGAGCCGCCTGTCTTCATGTCATATTGGCACAAAGAGCAATTTTATGTGACATGGTGAAGGGAGAAGTGGCAGGGACCCATGTTGGGTTCAGCATGGGATGAAGCAGTCATGTGCTCTTTGTCAGGATGTATCCAGGGGGCAACCTCTACAACCCCTCCCTGGATTCAGAAAATCTCACTACTGGCCAGCTGCCAATCTCTTCTTCTTGGGCGCTAGCTCTTGGTGGGTTTTTTTCTTGGTCAGGGATTTTGTAAGCAAAGGCTGCCTGCATGGCCAACTCTCAGGGATGTTTGGAGGGGTGACTTTCCTATCTTGGCAATAGGCTGGGCTCTATGACCTTGTCGGTATGCATTGTACGTCTGCATGTGTGTGCAGTGCCGGATTTATGTATAAGCTAAACAAGCTATAGCTTAGGGCCCCACTCTCTTGGGGGCCCCCAAAAAAAATTAAAGGAAAAAACCCTGGATGTACATTTCCAAAATATAAGATAAAAAACAAATAAAATTAAACCTGCATACAGCAACAGTGTTTTGTGTTGTGTAGGCTCCTATTTGTTATGTGCAAATGGCTTTAGATACCTATTAGGTCCATAAATTACTATATAGCATATATTCAACACAAAAAACAGTGACAATTTGTTGTTGACAAAGGACAGTTGGAGATATAAAGAGCCCCATTACCTTCAGTAGCTTAGGGCCTCATCAAATCTAAATCCGGCCGTGTGTGTGTGTGTGTGTGTCTGTCTGTCTGTCTGTGTCTGTGTCTACCTGTCCTTTATAATCTCCTTTATATTCTTGCAAATTAAGAGTGGGCTCAAGTCCGTGTGAACATTTTTGCCATCATAAATTTGTTAATCTTTAATGTGCTATATAGGACTCTTTGTTGTTTTTACTTGGAAACTCGGGAATTTATTTTGAGTACTGGGACTGAATGGAGCTCATTGTCCTGCACAATAATCCACTTCTGCTTAGCCAAAGCTTTCTTCATTGGACCAGAGCGGGAGACATGTTGTTGATTCTGTTGACAGTAAAAATAAAAATAAAAGGGTAGTCCTTTTAAATCTAGATTCCCCCCCAAAAGCTAGATGGTTAGGTCATGCAGCTTCTCTTCTTTAAAACAGTTTGTGGCAGTTTTTGATGGAATCCTCTCCTTCCCATTTTGAGAGCGGAAAGTGCAGCCAGACTGGCACATGTCACCCCAATCTCCACAAGCGGTGCAAGATTCCAGGCAGGGTTGTGTTTCAAGATACAACAGAGATGAGTGTCTTTAAGAAGTATGGTTTAATTCACACAACTTTACATCTAGAGCCTTCAGTGTTGCCCCTCTCATAGCTTCCAGCCATGGTCCCTGGTCTCTGGGCTGTGCCATTCCCCAGCCAATGCCGCCTAGGAGTTCTCCTTACCCTTGTTCCCCCACCAAACCATAACAATACAAATAGACAGCAAAGCCATCGTGCAAGTTTCAACTTGACTAAGATGATTTCTAAAAGCTTCAAAAAGTGGGTTAAGGTAGATAACCTAAGGAGGGGTTTTAGAAACCACTGAGCTGTCTCTCCCTGCTTGCTTGTTTCTTTCTCTCCCCAACCATCTCAAAGTTGCTTGTTCCCCTCAAGTTCAGCTTCACCAGAAGCTGATGGAGCTGCCTGAAGATGTAGAATTTTAAAGATAAAAAATAGTTTGCTGTGACAGCAATTGGATCCATCTGGAGCTGCTGCTGCTGCTTCTTGTCTTCAGACATGCAACCAGGGCCGTCTTAAGCATATCCGGCGCCATGGTGCAAAGAACCCTCTTGTTTCCCAGAGTTGTCAACTTTTTTAAGGGGGGGGGAACCCAATGTTGTTGACCTTTTTTAGGAAAGGTTCCCCAGAGTTGTTGACCTGAACTTGGGAATTCCACAGATTTCACTACAGGGAAGGAGAGGCAAAAGCTGAGGGTGGGGAACCTACCCCTTCCTTTACTGGATGAAAAGAGAGAGAGAAAGTGGCACAGAGGAAAGCAGGAAGGAGAGGACATTTAACCCACTGACCTCCTCCCGCCCATGCAGGCTTCGCAGCCAAGAAGGAAGGGCAGCAGGAGGGGTTTTTTTAACACAAACACACACGCCAACCCCCGTTGCTCCCTGATCCCCTCAAAGTGAGTGGGACAGGACAGCAGCAGATTGTCCTCGCCCACAACCACACACACAACATATGGGGTGTTCATGTGCAGCCCGCTGCATTTCACAACACTACTTAAAGGGAGAAATAAAAGTGCACTCGGGCACAGCTAAGGACAAGTCTGCTTCACTTCTGCCTGCCGGGAAGCCACCACACCGAAAAGGGAGAGGGGGGGGTCCTCGCTTGCTGGTGGGGAGCTTTGACAGGGAGCTGCTGGGAGAGGCTCCAGCATCCCCATCAAAACCGTTCCCACCAGGCTCTTCGGGGCTCCTCTCCTGTGCTCCTGCCATGCCCAGGAGGCTTGGGAGGCAAGCTGCATGCCAGGGCCACGCGACTGAGCAAAGGAGAGTGCAGCTAGTAAAGAGGGGGGAGCAGGAGGGCAAAAGCAAGCCGGCAGCATGACTGAGAGAGTGAGCGCAAAGGAGGAGGAGCCTCACATGTGCCTCCTTTCGTTTCGTTCCCATCCCCAAGAAGGCCTCGACTCCCAAAGAGGGCACGCGAGGGGAGGGTTGCCATGCACTGCGCTCGCTCAGCTGTCCAGTTTAGAGAAGCACGCACACACCCAACCTCACAAGACCGCCAGCAAGCAACTATTGCCCTAGCTGCCAAGTCTCCCGTTGAAAAATCCGGGATCAGCAGTGGCGCGGCACCGGAAGTCGCTTCTACGCATCTCCAGACTTCCAGTGCCAGCACTGCCCAATTTCCGATGCCCAGACATGGGCAGAAGGAACCTCCCTGGCAAGTAGGAAATCAGGGGATTTACGGGGTTTTTTTCTATTTGGGATAACAGCGGGAAACAGATTAATGGGGTTTCCCATGAAAAATGGGAGACTTAGCAGCTATGTCTATTGCGTCGCCCAGGACGCAGGAGCACTGTGCGTGAACCAGGGGAATGGATTCTAGGAAAACAAGAAGCCACCAGCAAAGCCGCGCAGCTCCCCCTTGAGAGGCCAGCGCTGTGGTGCAATGCGCCACTAAGCCCTATAGGAAAGACGGCTCTGCATGCAATGCCCTGACCAAAGCTGCATGTTGGCTTAATCTTACAATGGGGAGGAGCTGCTGCACAGAAGAGCTGAATGGCTTCAAAATGCCCAAGTCAAGGAGGAGGGAGGCCACAGTGGCCATGGCTAAGTGGTCACAAGACTTTGGATATTCAATAACCATGCCACAGTGGGAAAATTTGTGGAAAAAATAATTGGAAATTTACAAATCGTTATGTCTTAAGAATTTTCTAAAAATGCAACACCGATGGTATCTAACACCTTGGAAACTGTCAAAGATGTACAAAAGTGTCCCAAACAACTGCTGGAGGTGTGGAGACAAATCAGGCACTTTCTATCACATGCGGTGGCTATGTAAAAAAATCCAGGCATTTTGGGAGAGTATCCACTTAGAACTACAAAAAAATGATAAAGATTTCCTTTAGAAGAAAACCAGAAGCTTTTCTTCTGGGGTTTACAGATTTGAATATTCTGCAAAAATGAAAGATATATTTTTATATGCCTCAGAGGCAGCAGGAGTTCTTATAACTACAAAGTGGAAGAGTAATGAAATCCCTTCTATTCATGAATGGATCCAAAAGCTAACAGAAAATGTGGAGTTAGACAGTCTACTCTATCAGAAAAAACCAAAACAGGAATCCGTCTCAAAATGTGAAGTCTTCAAAGTTTATTTGAAAAACAACTATAGCAGTTTAAACTCTGTTGCAGCATGTGGAGCTTTCTCTATATTTGTATTTCACCATGTCTTCAAAAAAGGGAAGCTCTTTGTGTGCTGCTACCAGGTACCTCAGTATTTGAAGTCAAAAGGAGACAGACCTGCTTCAAGACTGGAATATTGGTGCAGCAGGAGAGAGCCACAGCTGAGCAGATTATGACCCTTCATGCCTGTTTGTACCTTTCAGAACATCGAGCTGAAGGTGGAAGTGGAAAGCCTGAAGCAAGAGCTCCAGGAGAAGCAACAAAGCTTGAACCAAGCCTGGTAAGAGGTGGTACGGATGGATCTGCAGACCCTTAGGAATGCACGTGTGTGTGTGTGTGTGTGTTTGTGTGTGTGTGTGTGTGTGGTGTGTGTGTGTGTGTGCATGCACACAAAGAGAGTTTACTGGGCCCTTCTGGTTATCTACTGCACTACACCAACGTCACAATCCTGTGTTCACATTTCAGTTTCCATTGAAAAGAAAATTTAGATCTGGATTTTCTTTAACTTAGCATGCAAACCGAGTTTCTTGCTTTGTCAATAAGGGTGGATCTAAACACAGGGGTGAAAATGCTATTATAAAGCCAGAAATTAGATCGTTTTAACAAAAGAAAAAAATCTATGGAAAATTGTGTTTCAAAATTTTTTGCTCTCTGGTGCCATCTGGTGTTGCATGTTTATCGCACATTCAGATGGTTGTTTCTTTACTAATGTAGCTGAGTCCCAAGATGCCAGTTATTGCTCATGTAGAGCTAAACAGTCAGAATCAGATGCCTCAGGTATTCAGAATGTTGCCATTTCTATTGAATCCCAAGACAACTGGGAGAAGGTTTCTTTGGACTGGGTTCAACTAAATACAGTAGTTGTGTTAGCATGGCAGGGCTTCCCTGCTCTGCTCCCCCTGGCCCCCTCCCCCCAAATCAGCTCTGCAGAGAGAAGAGGGCAAATCCTTCCTCCTCCTGGTAAGCAGCCTTAGTGCAACATTGGATTGGATTCCACCCTTTGTTTTTAAAGAGGTCAATAAGACATAAGCTCTGGGGACATTTTCATTTTAAATGTATTTCTTACTGTCATTGACATATACACAACGGACAAGCATAGTCAAGAACTTACATCGTGATTTATTCCTAGAGGGGGATACATAGGGAAAATACAAATCTTGTAAGGTACAGTGAGACTTGTATATTTATTTCTTAAGTTCTCTCGTCCAGTAAATCTCTGCACAGCTTGTCTCTGGGGACAGTTAGCACTCACTAGGATGAAAGCCTTTGACTATGTCACTGAGTGAAACAAGCAAGCTCTGGGACTCCACTGCTTCTCTTTTCGCAGGGCTGGGGAGCATAGAGAGCAAATGGACCCTAAAAAGATGCTTTTGGGGGGGTTGCTCTGCTCTCTTTGAGTTGGCATTGGTGTCCTGGAGTTTGACTAAATAGGTCTAAGATAAATGCACTTTCTGTTCAAAAGCACTCTGACCAAGCTGCAGAAAAACTTTGGGTTGGATCCACATTTAGTCATACTTTAAAGTTTGATTTCTTCCAAGCGTTAATGTACGAGGAATGCTTGTATTCCAAACTATGCTGCTACAACTTTTGGTGACATTGCTGCATTGAGCTTGGTGGATGGATCCTACTCTGAGTAAGCTTGTGTTAGGTTTCCATGGAAATAAAACTCAGTGAAATAAATGTAATTTTCTTCTGTGTATCTGTGGTTAGGATTGTACTATATCCCCAAATTGACAGGTTCCTTAACCCTGGCCTAAAGCGTTTAAGTATGTGCAAAAACATTTGTCCCTTGTCTCTTTGCTCTCTCGCTTTGAGCGCACAAAGTTCCCTTGGGCTGGGCTTGTCCATCAAGCCTCGTGTTGTCTCTGATCTGGCTGCTGGTGGTTCTCTAGGTTCTGAGGCAGAGGCCATTTTCAGCCCTGCTGCCTAACACCCATTTCATGGAAGGTGCCAGTGAGGATCTGAACCTTGGTCTTTCTGCAGGCAAAGCAGTCAGTCTACCACAGAGCCATGGCTCCTCCTTTTCTTGTTAGTATTCCTTCTGCCGTGTACCAGGGGTGCTTTTTTTCTATCTTGCCAACTTGCACTGTGAATTTCAGGGCAGCAGCAGGGAACCTGGGTAGTCAGAATGAGGCTGAGATCTCTCACCAGCAACAGAATGAACATGCTTATGAAATCCTGGAGAAGAAAATCCACCTTCTGCAGGAGGTGAGGAAATTCCCTTACAGGGATTTGTGTGTGTGTGTTTTGCTGACGACAGAATCGTGAGACAGGTATTAAATTCTCAAGCAAGAGTTTTATTTACAACCTTACAAACACAACGCATGTGGGTGTTCTCTTTTGCAGGCAAATTCAAACTGCAACTTCTCCTTTTGTACTCATCACAGCTGTACCTAATCAGCCTAGAAAACCACACCCAGAACTCACGGAAACAGTTCTTAAAGTTGCAATCATATTTTCTGTTTCTTTGCAGAATGACTCCTAACAGGGGCAGCTTCTGGTGAGATCTCATGAGAGTTCCACAGGATCTCCTGAGATCTTGGCGGAAGCTGCTGAGGTGCTTCTCAAGTCTCCGGAGGCTGCTTGCAGGGTGCTGCCCCAAGAGATTCCACTGCCCAAGGTGGCTGCTACAGTCTGCCTGAGGGGTGGGTCAGGCCAGCCTGAAAAAAATTGAGACAGAGATTGTTCCCCACCTGTCAATTTGGAAAATGCAGGAGGGCTTCTCTCCCCTTATCTTGAAAGTCCCACAACCTGTTATCACCACTTTCTGGTGGATATAAAGTCACTGAAACTTTGGTATACTGTACAGTGTGGATCAATTGATCCATGTTGCAATTCCAACCAAGCACTAAAAGGAACACACAATAATCTGTTCAACTAGCACCATGCCAAGTTTGAACAATAAATGTACACCTTCATTTTCTGCTTTGTTCCCAAAATCTAAGTTGTGTCTACTTTGAGGCCTCAGTTTTGTTTGGAACCATTACGCAAAGTTTGCAGTTCCTTAATTTCAAAAAGCTTAAATCTTATAATGAGCTCTGTTTAGATTAGCCACTCAAGTCTGTTTAAAGATAATTAGCATGTAGAGCAAGCTAAGCCCTTGGACAGCATTTTACAAAGCCTCACTAAAGGGTAACTATCCTGGAAAAAGACAGTTGAGGAATGAGGAAGTTCAGTTCTAGTGTCGGGTATCAATTTATTTGGGAGTTCCGTGGATCTCACTTGTGGATTCTGTTTACCCTTGCTCCAAGAAGTGCTCCCACCAGAGGGAGTTTATATGCCCCCCCCCCATGTTTAAACAACAGCACATGAGGGGGCTGCATGTGTGAGTGCCGTCCCTGGCTGCCCATCCCAAGTGCATCCAAAAGGTGCATTGGAAAGCATCAAGAGATGTGTGTAGAATCCTCCACATGCTGGGAGAGCCGGATCTCATCAGGATCCCCTCTCAAATGGAATAGCTATGTAACCTTAGGAGTGGTCCTGCATTGTCATGAAACTTGCTACCGTTATCTAACCCTAATTCAGTTAAATGATGCTGAATATTTGTTTTCTGGAGTAAATATGCTTGCAACCTAGGATAAGGTTACCAGATTTTTTTTCAAAGAATCCGGGGACACTTTTTTTAAAAAAGAGAGAGAAAATATATTTTTAAAAAGTTATTTTGAAAATATTAAGAAGTAATATCTTCTCTTTTGTGGTCCCCTCTGTCACGCAGCCTTCCTCTGGGCCCTGGCCTGCTCTCTTGGAGCGCTAGCCGCCGTGGAGTAGGCTCAGGTCGGACCTGGGTTTGGCCATGTGTCTTTGCCCTCTCAGTGCTCTCCTACCTCTCTTCCTGAGCGGTGGCAGCAGCACGGCAAGGTCGGGGCTCCCCTCTTTTTCCTCCTTCCTCTTTCTCTCTCTTCCTTCTCCTTCTCCTCTCCTCCTTCTCCCTGCATCAGCTCCAGGGTTTTCCTGGCCCCGGAGCACAACTGGGCAGTCGGCCGGGTGCTCTCGCTCCTGTCTCGATTTGGGTCATGGGGTGTGTGTGTCAGCGGTTCCCCCATATGACGCACTGGGCATCCCCGGGTCCCCCTTGGCAGTGGTGGCGGCAGCGGCAGTCCCAGCAGCCCAGCATGGCCAGCATGGTAGCGCAGTTTGATCTGGCTGGCTTCAGGAGCTGCTTGCTGCCATGACACCCACCTTTTTGCATCTCCATAAGTCCCCATATGATGTGTCTTGTGCCGTTGAACCAATCATGCAACATTCATTCCCTACTAATAAATCTACAATACTTAAAATATAAATCCAGGGACATTAAATGAAATCCAGGGACATTCCGGGGACAGATTTTGTCCAGGGACAGATTTGTAAATCCAGGGACTGTCCCTGGGAAACGGGGACGTCTGGTAACCATAGCCTAGGACAGGGGTCAGCAACCTTTTTCAGCCGTGGGCCAGTCCACCTTCCCTCAGACCATGTGGTGGGCCGGACTATATTTTTTTTGGGGGGGGGGGGAATGAACGAATTCCTATGCCCCACAAATAACCCAGAGATGCATTTTAAATAAAGGGACACATTCTACTCATGTAAAAACACGCTGATCCCCCCGAACCGTCCGTGGGCTGGATTGAGAAGGCGATTGGGCTGCATCCGGCCCACGGGCCTGAGGTTTCCTAGGAGCTTAATGCAAACCATTACTTCATTGTACTTACGGCTAAAGTCATGGTACATGTCAACTCTGACCGCTCCCGGTCACCATTTGTGATGGATGCAGGACTCTGTATCAGAGTTAGAATTTGTAAGTGCAAAACAGAGGAAGTGATGTACTGTATATCGAAGTTGATTTAAGTGGCGTGAAGGGGTCATATTCTATGATGTGGTTTTTACAAAGTAACTGTAATGAAACTCCATATTGAATATTGACTGTAGATTTCACCAATGCGTTCATTCTCAATGTCAAGTGGGAGAATGACTTTGATGAGGTGTTACAAGCAGTCCAAGCCCCTCTCAGAGCCATTCATCCTGTCTGTAGGCCTTCCCAAGACATTTGTAGCCTGCCAAGTAGGAGGAAAATACCCGGTTCCTCCTCTAGAGCAGTTTTCAGGTGACACTTGGGGAAACTTGTACAGGGCCATCACAGTCTCCTGCTGGCCTCCTCCTGATTTCTTCTGGAGAGAAACACTGAGGTCTCTTTGGTTTGGACACAACAGGAGACATCCAAACCAGAGGCACCTGCTCTTTCAGGTTCCTCTGGCTGATTTCATCTCTGATTCTTCCTTTAGGAAGCCCAGTCGGCAAAGTCCAAAGCAGAGAGGATGACAACTATGGCTGAGGTTGAGAAGGATCGCTGTCTGAAACTCACCAAGGAGCTGATGAAGTTCACGAAGCTGCAGGATGAGACCAGGAAAAGCCAGGCTGTTTTGGAAACCTACGGTGCTATGTTGGCTGAGAAAAACAAGTATGTTTCTATGGTTTTAGTTCCACTGACTCAGTTACCGTAGTGTCTGCCACCCATAATGTTAAATCTTCTGAGAAATTTTGGGGAATAGTTTTTTTTTAATTTCCCCCAAAGTTCTGTCAGTTTGCATTTCTTAGTGCAGAAGGTATTCATCAAATATTTCCTATTTTAATCAATTCAAGAGGGTTCTGGAAACTTCTCTGTATAAAAGAAACAAGCAGAAGGTTCATGATGTTTGGGTTATCCCTTCAGAGAAGCTGAGTCATCGTGTTTCTCCGAAAATAAGCCATAGTGATAGGCAGTTCAACCTTGTAGGTTAAACTGTACCATACTTAATAATAAAAAAGACATCCCCTGAAAATAAGCCACCGTGTTTGGTTTTTTTTAGAAAAAATAAATATAAGACGGTATCTTATTTTTGGAGAAACACGGTACAGCTGGCTTAAAACTGGTCCTGTTATCTCTTTCTCTCAAGGTCATGCCGACTATAATAATAGGCCAGGAGGAGTCTCTCTTTTCTTTCTTTCTTTCTTTCTTTCTTTCTTTCTTTCTTTCTTTCTTTCTTTCTTTCTTTCTTTCTTTCTCTTTCTGGTGTGGTGTTCTGTACATAGTATGCTTAGTGTTAAGGTTTAGTCTTCTTATGTGTAACTTTAAGTTAAGTCTGCTGCAACTGGATTTTTTATGAACAGTGCCAATCCTAAATGTATAGGGCTCATTTGGCTTCAGTAGCAGTAAAGCTCTGATGGATGAAAAAAAAATTGCCTCTGGTCTATTTTTGGGGAATCCTGCAACGTGTCTAACTATATGTTGGAATCTGCTCTGGATCAATACTGAGTAGAATTCATGACAAGTTGAAAAGGTCTGCGCAAACGTTGTATCTCTCTTTTGGGGGTCGGGGGGGACTTGAGGCCTTGCTGCTGCAAGTCTCCTGGTTTGTTTGGTTTTGTGCTTCATTGGTGGAAGAGGTGCTCCTCTGAGTGACAGACTGACAAAGCCACCCGTAGCTCATTGTATTCGCCTCCTCCGTGATGTCCTGACCTGGTCTAACTGCCCCCAGTCGTGCCCAATGGCCACCCTGCCCTGTGTCCCTGTATCTCTTGTGTTCCTTGCTTCCAGCCAAGGTGACCAGAATGTTTTTCCTCTGCAGGAAGATTGAGGAGCTGGCCTGGAATCTGAGGGACAAGGAGCAGCTCCTGGAGCAGCTCTCCACAGAGAAGCAGAACCTGCTGCAACGTTTGCAGGAGCACGAGGAAATGAAAGTGCAGGTAACAATGCAGCTGAAGTTTCTCCAGTGCAAGCACTGCTTTTCTACGTAATTGTTCTTTTGCATCCTGCCTGCTGTCAACGTGGCACTGAATTAGTGGGTTGGAAGGATTAATTTAGAAAGGGAGCTGGAGAAGAGCAGGAAATGTATACTGCTGTTGGATATACATTCCTTGTGGTCACTTCTCTAGCCACACAATATGTTTCCCTCTGCCTGGGAAGTGTTTAAGCTGGTCTTCAGAGGCCATGAATCACTGTTTTCAGGAAGCTGCCTCCCTTTGCCACTTCTCTTCCCACCTGCGCAGATACTGGCAATGTGGCCTCCTGGCACGAACAAGAACCCCTTCAGTCCCAATCTAACCCTCAAGCATCATTGGACCCGTAAAGGAAGCAGCCCAAAGATCCCAGATACCTTCCAAATATTAATATTTTTGCTTATATAGAGTAAAGCAGACATGCTTTGAAAATGAAACAAGATACCATGGGCCTTTCCACCTTCCGGTTACACTTTGAGTACCCCCCCCCCTGCAGTTCAAATAGAAAGACCATTCCGTCTTCACATAGCAGATGAGCTGACAGCCCTTGTTACAGAGGCATTAATGTGCAGTGTCAATTGAAGAAGACAAGCTTCTGCTCCAGTGCCTGCAGGCAGAGGAGCCACGTGGTTCCACCTAAGCCCACCAGGAGACAAAGAAACAGATAAAAAGCCCAAAAGCTGCCAGGAGTGAGAAGAAGGTGCCTTTGCTGTTCTGTGACATTCCCCCCCCCTCTGTGTGTATTCCTGGATGACTGTTAGCAGGACTGAGGCAATATCGCCCCCTGAAGCATAGAGCTGCAAATGTACTTACATTTAAAAAAAGGTAATAAAATGGTCCAGTGACATGGGAAGATGAGGGAGTTATGTTACTAATTACTAATAATATCAGGCAATAGCTAGTAGCTGCTCATCCTCCACTGAAATCACAGTAGGAAATAATGTGGGAGTGGGGAAACAACTGCATTTCTCTACATGCAAAATACTGCATTTGAACAATTTTGCAGTCCCTACAAAATAAAACAGTCAACTGCAGTTATCTGATGACAATGTCCTCTGGATTCTCCATCAAGGCGAGTATTCAAAGGAAGGCGATTCCAGAGAAAATAGCTAATGTGGAAGGAAACTGTCTTTGTTTTCCTTGTTGTGGAAGAAAGCCAATTATTTGCTTTAGGATCCAGTCTAGGTCTCTTTTAAAAGTATAAAAAAATGTTTTGGTCTTCAAATAAATGCAGCATTCCAGTAATAATCTCATGGCAGAATAATTGTCTGAATTCTCCTTTGTTATTTATATATTTGTGGAGCCAGCAAACTCCTCCTTTCTTTGTTCCTAAGGCTTAATGGCTTTTTATCCTGTGTATTAAAGGTGATTTATTGGAAAGGTCATGACCCTCTTTCCATAGGCACTAATTTAATGTATGATTTGTGTTCCTATAGTTTAGCGGATTCAAACATACATGGCTTAGTTCACAGGTAATGCTGAACCAAACTATTTTTTAGTGGGAAAAACATAAGCAGGTATGTTCCTGGCAGCTGTACACTCTTCCGTGGTGGCACCGCCCTGTGCCAGCAGATGTCAAACAGATATGTGGCTATGTGATTTTTAAAAGACATCTGAAGGGAAGTTTTTAGTATGTGATGTGGTATTCTGCTTTTACTATATTTTTATGGGAGCTGCCCAGAGTGTCTGGGGCAACCTAGTCAGATGGGCGACATAGAAAGAATGAATTAATATTATTGGTCCTGCTGCTGCTGCTGCTGCTGCTGCACTGTGGTTTGGCTAAGTGTGCCATCCAAACCTGGGCATGTGGTTTGCCCCCAAAAACCATGAGATCAGGTTCAGACAGCACCCTAAACTGAGTCAGGAGAACTGGGGAAGGACTTCAGTGATGCCAGTCTATAAGGACTATGGTGAGCTATGGTTTGGTTTGGCTTAGCTTTATCTGCAAACTGAGTCGGTGTCGTCATCACTGCTCTATCAATTGTATTACTCAGATACACAATTGTTCCCTTTCACATACACAATGCAAGCTCAAAGCACCTCAATTTACATATCTGATGTGACTGTACGTTTAAGGTTTGCCTAAAAACTTCATTTTTCTGGTTTTTAGTAAGTCACTGTGTTCTATGTATTTAAATCCTGATTGCATGAAAGTTCATTTTAGATGGCGTAATCATAGAACTGTAGAGCTGGAAGGTACCCTTAGCGGTCATCTAGTCCAACCCCTGCAATGTGGGAATCTCAACGGAAGCATCCAGGACAGGTGGCCACCCAAGCTCTGCTTAAAAACCTCCAAGGAAGGAGAGTCCACAATTTCTAGAGGGAGACAATTCCACCACGAAACAGCTCTTCCCATCAGAAAGTTCTTTCTAATATAATGGTACCTCGGGTTAAAAACTTAATTCATTCTGGAGGTCCGTTCTTAACCTGAAACTGTTCTTAACCTGAAGCACCACTCTAGCTAACAGGGTCTCCCGCTACCGCCGGTCTGCTGGTACGCAATTTCTGTTCTCATCCTGAAGCAAAGTTCTTAACCAGAGGGTACTATTTTTGGGTTAGTGGAGTCTGTAACCTGAAGCGTCTGTAACCCAAGGTACTTACATGCACCCATTGGTTGAAGTCCTGCCCTCCAGAGTAGGAGGGAAAAGCTTGCTCCATCCTTCCTTGGAGCTTTTTGAGCAGAGGGAGGGAGCCCTTTGTCCTGGATGCTTGCATTGCAGGGTGTCAGACTGGATGGCTGCTGAGGGTCCTTTCCCCCTCTCCTGGTCTGTGCTTCTGACAGGGATAGCCGAGCTGCGGGAGGGGAGAGGCTCTCCGCCTGGGAGGCTGCTGCTCTGACTCTGAGAACGGGATGCTGGACCAAAAGGGCCCAGCGGAGAGCTCCTGTCCGAAAAGCATCCACGGAGACGACGGCTGGCTGCTCCGCCCCTGGGGCTGCCGGGCAGGGGCCGTGCTTCGGAGGCGGAGGGGGACTACGACTCCCAGAAGTCTCCGCGAGGCCGGCTGCGGCCGCCATCTTGAAAGCGGCGCCTGCTGCTGCTGCTGCTGCTGCTGCTGCTGCTGCTGCTGCTGCTGCTGCTGCTGCTGCTGCTGCTGCTGCTGCCCCTCCTACTGCTGCGCCGGGCGAGGGCGCGGCCGGAGCCGGAGCATCTCTTCCTCCTCCTCCTCCTCTGCCTGCCTGCCGAGGTCCCTGCGCTCGGGATGCGGTCGGAGTGGTGCCGGGTGTGCGGGCGGGCGCTGTGCGGCACCCACCGGCGCTGGCTCTTCCACGGGGCGTCGGGGGCGCCGCCTCCGCCCTCCTCGCCTTCTCCCTCTCCCCCTGTCCCCGCTCCGTGTTCCCGGCCGAGCCTGCAGGTGCTCCTTTCTCACGCGACGGGGCGCGAGGTGTCCCGCGACGGGCGCGGCGAGTTCGCGTGCGGCAAGTGCGCCTTCCTGCTCGAGCGCGTCTACCGCTTCGACACGGTCATCGCGCGCGTCGAGGCGCTGTCCCTGGAGCGCCTGCAGCGGCTGCTGCTCGAGAAGGAGCGCCTCAAGCTCTGCCTCGCCGCCCTCTACCGGAGGACCAACGGCGCCCACGAAGCCCAGCCGGGCCAGCAGGAGGGCGAGCCGGCCGGCGGCGGCGGCGGCGGGGATGGCGCTTGGGACGCCCGCTACCTGGCGCTGCTCCAGGAGGACTTCGCTTTCTCGGGCCTCGAGTGCTGGACGGAGGGCGAGGCGCGCGCCGACGAGCAGCCGCCCGGAGCCCCCCGACGGTGCCGGGGCTGCGCTGCGCTGCGCGTGGCCGACGCCGACTACGAGGCCGTGTGCCGGGTGCCGCGGAGGGCGGCGAGGAGCGGAGGGCAGCCGCCGCCCAAGCGCCACGGAGGGCCGCCGGCGGGAGACGGAGAGAGCCTGGACGACGAGGCGCCGGAGCCGGAGCCGGACGGGCCAGGGAGGAGGCGGAGACGGAGGCGCGCGGAGGAAGCCGGCTCGTCGTCGCTGGAGTCGCTGGCGTCGGGGCCCGTGGGCGGCGGCGGCCTGGCCGTGGCGCTGAGCCTGCTCAAGGCTTTCGGCTGCAAGCCCGTGCGCAGCCCCCGCGGGAGCAGGCTGCCCGTGCCGGCGCGGAGAGGCCCCGAGGGGGCGGCCGGGTCTCCGAGCGGCGAGGCCCCCTCGCCTTCCCTCCCGGAGGCGCCCGAGCTGCGCGAGCTGTGGGAAGAGCTGTGCGCCGACTACGTCCCGCTGCGGCCGAAGGTAGCGACCTCCCGGGCCGCGCTGTCCGCCGCGCCCTCCTGCTGTCGGGGCTTCATCTCCCGCGCGGGTCGGCGGGCGGAGGCAGCCGTCGTGGGGGCCGGGAGGGAGCCGAGCGGGGAGGCTGCTGCTGCTGCTGCTGCTCCCCGGATGAGAAGCCTGTTTTCCGGCGATGCCCTTGGCCAGGGGACCGGGACCTATGCGGGATGCCGCAGCATCCGGATCTGCCGCCTCCTTTTTAGGTTTCCGAAGGAGCGGCTGGCTGGCCACGCATGTAAATGGTCTACAAATCCTCGTTTTAGTTTTACCGTTAAGAATGCATTTTATTCAAAATGTATATTGGACTTTGTACAACAAAGCAGTGCTTTTCCCCCAAGTGGATGTGTTGAGCATCAGGGCAGCAGAACGAAATCCTGCTTTCTGTGTTGTCATGTAATTAATTGAGTACAAAATGTGAAACTGCAAAGTTGGCAAATTTATTTTTGAAGGAGAAACCCTTGAAAGATGTGGATTGAGGAGGGGGTGGCCTTGTAAATGGAGTGTATTACCTGGCAGCTTCAATGTGGCTCCAAATTGTGACAGTTTTCTCTCCTCTTAGTGACCTTGTACAGATGGGATCTAATATGGGGTTGTGCTGCCTATAGACAGACCTCTGCAGTTTAGATAGTCTAAATACTGTAATTGGTGTGTCACCTTGAATTAATGGCAGCTCCCCTAGAACTGTGTCAGCTGCAGTTGCCAACATTTTAGGTACCGTAGGCAATGGAGTCTTGGATTCTCTTGGCTTTGCTAGAATTTGAAATCTCATTAAGTTCAACTTCTGGTTGTATTTAAGAAATTGTGCCTCTGTCAGCTTTAATTCAGTAACATCCATGTCAGCCTAATTGGATTCACACCAGTAATAAGTGCTGGTTTCAGCTAGCAGCAGAAAAATTTAAAAATGCATACCAATGATTAGTGACAATGACATTTTCGTCTAGTTATCATCCAGCTTTGATTAGCAGAAACTCACTGAACTGCTTTTTAAACACGTAGTGGAAACTTCACATTAAGAGCTGAGCCTCCGAAACCTTTCCAGCTGAGGATTATATTGAGTATGTAGCACCTTGAGAAAGTCGTGTTCTGTTAAACCTTGGGGTTATCACTATTATTTTGCAAAGGAGTAGGTCCTTTTCTATAGCTTTGGCTTAAATTGAAGTCATAGCACTGAAAAGATCCCCAAATCTGTTGGCCTTCAGCTGGTTGGCCTTTTTGACCCATAACATGAGTGGCTACCTGGCAATCCCATGCATGTTTACTCAGAATTAAGTCCCATTGAGTACAATGGAACTTCCTCTCAGGTAAGTGTGCATCGGATTGTGCCCATGGGGTGTGTGTGGGTCTCACAGCCTAAAGAGAAAAAGTCAGATCTGTTGTAGTAAAATGAGAAAAATATTAAAAGTGCATGCTGAAGGCACTGTAGTGCAGTTTGAAGGCCACTGTACTAGAGAATAACCCATGTTTAATTTTAAGAAGATAGTGGATTAAATTTTCTGTTTTGATCATTTAGAAACCCACACTCTTATCTTTGAAGGCAACAAAATACTGCCACCAGCCAGGGTTGCTTTCACTGTCAAATTGTAACAGAGGACGCCTTTTTAACCCAGATACAGCTTGTTTTAAAGCTGCACATGGAAAATCAGAAACGAGCCAAGTTACATGTCTGCTAGAAAACTTACTTGAGCCAGATATTGTATTCTGTGCTTAAAATCTGAAGTAAGACACTGATGCAGTTTTAGGATGCCAAGGTGATGATGCCTCCCAACACCGCTAGAATGTCAGATTAAATCTGAGGAAACCTAGAATCAAATCTGTACTGAGCCTTGAGCTTCACTTTGGGTCAGCCTGCCTAAGCCGAACCTGCCTCACAGGCTTGTTTTGGTAATAAAATGTACCAGTAGTTAGAGTGAGAGCTAGGTACATTATGATTTTTTTGGAGACAGGATGGAATAAACTAGTTGGTAAAAACAAAGAATCTAAGTGGCTCGGTTTTAAAATTCCACCATACACTGAATAATACATACTGTATATTTTTAATCCAAGGAGTGGCTGTAGAACTTTGAAACTCCTCTCAAAATAATCAGCAATCTCCTCTTGGGTTCCCTTAAATGAGCCCCAACGACCTGTCTCATGTAGCTTTTCTTTTAATGGTTTTATGTTGACCTGTTTTTAGTGGCTGCTTAATTTTAATCAACCCATTGATTAAATCTATTGCTTTTTAATTGTGATCACAAGCCGCCTTGTCAGGCCATTGTCCTGAATGGTGGGGTACAAGTATTTGAAACTAACAAATAAAAGTAATCATCTTTAAAACACCAAGAAAAGTCAAATAGGAAAAAGTGCTACAAAATGATGAAACAGTAATTTTTATGGCAATAAAGTAACAAGTAATGATAGAAGAGCCATATTATACCACCATCCCCTTGAAACACTAGCAAGCAACAACTCTTGGAATTTGTTTTCTGTTCTTTATTACTGTGACACAGAATAATTTCCAAGCAGCTTAATGCACAACTTTTCTGCAAATGTGTACAATGGTGGGACAATAGTAGCATTGTTGTTTAGTCTCCTCTCTGGATCCTGAAGCTCAGCAGTGCATCTGAGCTTGGTTGCAGTACAGAGTTTCAGGGCACAGGACGCAATTATTGTTCATGCCAGACATGGGGAAATGGATAAAGACTACAGATGACCTCAGTAGGAAGTCACGGAGTTGAGGCAACTTTGTGCTGATGAACATGAACCAGACTCCTTGCTTAGGGACTTAAAGGAGTATGAGGGGAAATTGTGCTGCAACAGAGAATATATACTTTGGAGCTGTGTCAGAAAGGCAGCAGAAATATTTTAATAATAAACTCACACAGACTTTTTGTACTAGACATATTAGCTCCAATACAGCTTGAAGAAACAAAGTAACTCTCCGTTCTGGTTATTTTGGCTAGAACAATGAAGAAGAATGAGGAGTGAATAGCAAGAAATGGAATTGAGAAGAACAGGATGAAGGGGATAATTAATGATACTTTAATTAGTAATTAATGGAAAATGAGATATTTGGGTAGAAAATGGAAATGTCAGGGAACTTGAAAGCTGTGTTCATGGAATTGGAAGGGTTAAATTGTCCCAAGGCCAGCCTCTCACTGTGAATCTCCTTCATTTACCAGTCCATTTCCCTGCTGAGCTACTGTATATAACAATGGAAGATACATGCAAAAGGAACCTTATCTGAGCAAATGTCCCTTTTTTGTCACCCTTTTCAGTATTTGTTTGAAGATCAGCAGCAACTGACTGGGAGCAACTTATCACAGGGCAAACAAGCATCTGAACTAAATAATGTAGAACTGCTGGAAAAAATCAGCTGCCTTGATGCTACCAACAAGGTATTTTTAAAATAATAAAAGTCAAAATTGCTTTAAATAGATTTGGGGAAAGTGTGTGAGTAAACACAACACATGGTGAGACATCTATAGCATTTTCCTGGCCTAGGTCTAGTTGTATGGTGGTCATAACACCTACAGGTGCCTGTGCCCATAGTCAAAAAAATGCATGGGTTTGGTCCTATTGTCAAAAGCTGGAAGGGTTTAGATTCCATACTTAGCTGGTGTGTGTTAGAGAAAAACACTTTGTCCAAGACATGAAAATGCAGAGCAGACACAGTCCTATTGCCTCAGCACTTTCGATGCTGTGCACTTCCTCCTGAGACTGGCATGGGGGACTCTTCCTCCCTGTTTGGTCTATTCCTTTTGAACTGGTCATACCCCTCAATTCCTACATTCCAGTCACAAGTCTCATCCCAACAGGTTTCAGTAATACCTAGCAGGGCATATTTGCTATCCTGAATTAAAAGCTCTAGTTCATCTTGTTTGTTTCCCATACATACTCTCTGCATTTGTGTAGAGACAATTGAATCCATGGGTTGGGGCATGTGTGCTTAAACCTTTTGTGCTCAAGTGTAAAAAACTGTTCTGGGCCAGTTGGAGCCATCAGTGTGTTACACACACGCACACGTCATTTCTGCCTGTGTATGTGATCTGTCGTGGTCAGAAGCAGTCAGTTTGCTAGTATCACAAAATGCAACACTAGGGTGGGGCTAAGGTTTGTGTGTTACACATTTACTTTAAAAATGAAAGCTGAAATCCTCAGGTTTCATCTAAAATTTCCCAAAATTATGGGGTGCCTGGCATGCATGGGGTCACGAAGAGTCGGACACGACTAAACAACTAAACCATAGCTGCCAAGTTATCCCTTTTTTTAAGGGAAATTCCCTTATGCTGAATAGGCTTCCTCATGAGAAAAGGGAAAACTTGGCAGCTATGGACTAAACACAACAAACTTTCTAATAACAAAATATATTCTAATAACACAATATTCTAATAACACAAGGTGGCGCTGTGGGTTAAACCACAGAGCCTAGGGCAGGCATCCCCAAACTGCGGCCCTCCAGATGTTTTGCCCTACAACTTCCATGATCCCTAGCTAACAGGACCAGTGGTCAGGGATGATGGGAATTGTAGTCCAAAACATCTGGAGGGCCGAAGTTTGGGGGTGCCTGGCCTAGGGCTTGCCGATCAGAAGGTTGGCGGTTTGAATTCCCGCGACGGGGTGAGCTCCCGTTGCTCGGTCCCAGCTCCTGCCGACCTAGCAGTTCGAAAGCACGTCAAAGTACAAGTAGATAAATAGGTACCGCTACAGCAGGAAGGTAAACGGCGTTTCCATGTGCTGCTCTGGTTCTCCAGAAGCGGCTTAATCATGCTGGCCACATGACCTGGAAGCTGTACGCCGGCTCCCTTGGCCAATAACACGAGATGAGCACTGCAACCCCAGAGTTGGTCACAACTGGACCTAATGGTCAGGGGTCCCTTTACCTTTATGCTGGAGGCTTAGGAAATTGCAATTCATGTAAATACATAGAAAGGTTGAGTAATTCAGCAGTAGGTTAAAGTTGTACAGGCTTTGCAGATACTTCTCCTTACGAGGACGTGGGCGCAGCTGTAGGCAGCACAGCTGCTTCCAGGGAAACAAAGCTGCCTCCCTTTCCACTCCCCCCCCCTGCAGCCAGCGGGGCCTGGCTTAATAAATCACAGTATAGTATAGTGTAAAGATAACTTATATGCACTGGGAAACAAAGAAAATTGTGGGGCTCACTTTATTGCAATATTCCCTTTATTTTGGTGGACTGGAACCAAACCTGTGTTGTCCCTGAGGTATGCCTGTACTCAGAATGGAAAAGAGTATCTTATGTGGTGGAGTTCAAAGAGTGTGTTTGTTTACAACATTTAGCAGCTGCAAGAGAAACTGAATGAGATGGATTTTGAACTGAAGTCTGTTCAGCATACATCCCAGAGACAGGATCACAAAATCCAGAACTTGAATGAGACCTTGAAGAGCAAAGAGAATGAGGTTTGTAGTGTTTCCGTCTCCTTGTCCTGTAAATGCTGATGTAGAGCCGGTGATTCAAAATTACATCTAACTGCTATTTGTAGCATATGAAATCTTCCCAGTACTGTATGTCAAATTGGGTAGGATAATTCTATAGAGGATGGGGTGAGCTGTCCTTTCTGGTACAGCATTTCAGGAAATTCTAACAGTCTTGTTGCACCTTGGGGCAGAATTTCCTGAACGTGCCCCACCAGCTGAAGGACTCTGTCTTGTGCAGCGGGGTTTCTGCTTTGTGTGCTGCCTGAAATAGGCTCTGGTGGGGATTCAGGGGACACCCCCCCCCCAGAACAGCACCCAGGGGAGGAGTTGGGAGATTGCTCCATGTAGCAAGTGGCAGCGCTTGTGCAGAGAGAACATTTGAAATAATGCAATGTTGAAATCCACTATCTCAACTACCCCGCTACAGATTATGTCTCGGGGTGGGGGTGGGGAGGTGATATGTCCCTTTGCTAATTTCTCATTGCTCAATTCTGTCCTGTAGTCTGAAGAACTGTACCGTGTAATTGAAGGGCAGAATGAGACAATAGCCAAACTACAAGACACACTACATAAAACCCAACTTGGGCAATTGCAGGTATGTATCTTATTTTGATATTTCTTGTCTTATCCCAGACATTTGAACTAGAGGTTTGAAGTATATTGCCCTGATGTTTAGAGTACTGTATTTCAAGAAAATTAGCTGTAAATTGTAATTATGATAAACAAAGATAATCTTCATTAGATTCGAAGGAGACTAAAAGCACAACCAAACTATTCAGATTATGTATTATACATGCAGGTGTATCTCGCTGTCCGAAAATGTTCCACCATTAAATAATTTTGCCTGCAGCATTGGCTATCCACAAGAGCCTATGATATACTGGTACCATGAAATGCTCCAGAAATGCCAGTATTTTGCTGGGCTGTGATTTCAGTCTTAACCCCCCCCTTTTCTGTTTTCACCTTTCTGCAGATCCCAGCGGGCTCTTCCCTGTTGCAGCAGACACAGCCGGTAGCACTCCTTGAGGTACAGAACACACTTTTCCTCACTCAGCTGGAAGTGCAGCAACTGAAGACGGCTCAGCAGAAAAAGGATCTCCAGTTGGCTGAGGCCAGGAAGACCTCCTGCCTTGTAGAAACATGGCTGCAAGAGGAGCAGCAGCAGAAAGAGGCCGCGTGGAAACACAACCAGGTATGACATGAACTCGTTTGTTGAGCCCTTTTCATCCATCAAATAATAATAATTATTATTATTATTCCCCGCCCTCTCCAGCCAGGACCGTGCTCATGGCGGCTAACACCAAATATAGTAAAGGTAAAGGGGCCCCTGACCATCAGGTCCAGTCGTGTCTGACTCTAGGGTTGCGGTGATCATCTCGCTCTATAGGCCGAGGGAGCCAGCGTTTGTCCGTAGACAGCTTCCGGGTCATGTGGCCAGCATGACAAAGCTGCTTCTGGCGAATCAGAGCAGCGCACAGAAACGCCGTTTCCCTTCCCGCCGGAGTGGTCCCTATTTATCTACTCGCACTTTGATGTGCTTTCGAACTGCTAGGTTGGCAGGAGCTGGGACCAAGCAGCGGGAGCTCACCCCGTCACAGGGATTCGAACCGCTGACCTTCTGATCAGCAAGCCCTAGAGTCTAGACTCTGTGGTTTAACCCACAGCGCCACCTGGGTCCCCAAACACCAAATATATAATACACTAAAAACACAAATCAAACGATTGATTAAAATACAGTTCAAAATCACATTAAAATAAAAATGGAATTGAATGGCAACCCACAAATCACAACTATAGGGGTAAGGAATATTAAATATTCATCAGGCCCGGCCATCCATGCTGGTCCCATATGGGCCGATGGAAAGAGCCAAGCTTACATACAGGGTCCCATAGAAAGAAGGGGGTCATACTGTGCCCGGACCAAAGGCCTGGCGGAATAACTTGCAGGCCCTGCAGAAAGATGTCAAATCCCGCAGGGCCCTGGTCTTTTGCAGCAGAGCATCCCGCCAGGCCAGGGGCCAATCTAACCTCCTTGAGACCCGGGACCTCCAAAGTATTAGTGTTTGCAGACCGTAAGGTCCTCCGTGGAGAGCAAAACAGGAGAGGCAGTCCCGTAAGTACAAGAGTCCTAGGCCATGTAGGGCTTTAAAGGTTTAAACCAGCACCATAAACCTGACCCTGTACTCCACCGGGAGCCAGTACAGCTGGTATAGCACTGGATGAATGTGGTCCCACAGTGAGGACCTCGCTGTGGCGTTCTGCACCCGCTGGGGTTTCCGGGTCAGTTTCAAGGGCAGCTCTGCGTAGAGCGAGTTACACTAATCGGGCCTGGAGGTGACTGTCGCATGGATCACTGTGGCCAGATCAGGGCGAGAAAGGTAAGGGAACAGGCCGAAATGGAGCTGGAACAGCTGAATGCCTTGCATTGTCCTTTGCTGTACTTCAAGGGCCAGAAAAAGTGTTCATGTCACAAATAAGAAGCCTCGTTGCTAACTGTAAAAGTAAGGTTCACACAACCGGTTTGTGTCAGTGTGGTGGAACAGGCCAGAGTTTGCCTTTTGGGGAGTGTGAGCAGTCCTGTCACTTTCCCTGTTGACTACATTGCTGTATTGTTTTCCAGGAGCTGCGTTGTGCTCTTCAACAAGTAAGAACAGAGCTGCAGAACAAAGACTGGCAATGTTGTACTTTGGAAAGAGAAAGATGGTCAGAGATGCAGAAACAAGAGCTGAAACTGAAGCATTTGAAGCACAGCCTGGCTTGCAGGGAACAGCTTCTACAGGTGAGACTGAGACAGGGGCGTAGGAAGAGGGGGGCGATGGGAGCACAGCACCCCCGGAAGCACTATCCCGGTGGGGTGCCATCGCGTCTAACCCTCCCCCTCCCGCACCGGGTGCCCCGCCCCCCAGGACATGTGACAACCCCTCCCCCGCCTGCTCTCCACCCCCCCCCCCGGTGCCAGAGCATGAAGCTCCGCCACTGGACACAGGTGGGTTGTTAAATTCTGTTTGGGCAGAAACACACCTTATTTCAGATGGTGTGTGTGTTTAACAGGTGAGAAGGTCCAAAGAAAAAACCGAAGCAGTTGCTGGGGTTGGGTTGGGAAATACAGTTGCTAAAGGAGAGCTTCCACACTAGTCTGGAATTAACCAGTTTTGTTCATCTGCATGATGCTGTCATTCTGTATAATTTTTGCAGTAGTTCTGTCTTTTCTCACAAAGTCTATAAGGTTTTCAAAAGAACAGGGGAGTAGTATAGAGCTGTTAGTTCTACTCTTCCATAATTTGGAAAGGCTGGGTCTTTGACACATGTAACAATGCATTGGAGAAATGAACCTGTTGCAACTCAGCACATATTTATTATAAGATTTGTGGGGAACTGCATTTTTGTTCACTTTTTCTTGGCTAAAATATGTGAAAAGTAAAGAAAAGGAATGACGCCCACCACAATGAGGCTCAAACACCCCAGCAGCCATTTCACACCTGTTGGTGCCAACAGAGCATATTGGGATGTACTCAAAGGAAAAGCTCAGTAATGGAAGATTGATTTAATTCTGCTTATAGCTTACAGTGGAAGAGCAATGCATTGTTAGGAATCACTTGTTTGGAAGTGTTCAATGTCTGAGAAGCCTGGATCCTGATGGCTAAAGTTGAACAGTAGACTCTTCATTGATCAAGTAAAGCCATTTCTAGTTTTAGTTAGAAGGTGGGATAGAAAGTTGAGAGATCAATTGATATGCATAAAAAAGAAGGCAGGAACCCGAGTCATCCTTTTACACTGCTCAAAAGAAATCCTATCTGATTATTATAATCAGTAAACCATTTAACTTACAACCAGTCACTATAATAGTAAATTATAAGAACCCATGCATGGACCATCACACGTCAATTAGATGTGCCTTAAATGGTTGTGATTTGTATACTTTAAGAATATGGTATCTTCTGGATATCTTAATTCTTCCCCCCACAATAATTATACATCCCAATATTTTTTCCAAACATTTGCCAACACTGAATGCTGTATAAACATGTTTCAAAGAAGCATTTTCCTTATTGCATCTCCTAACAGTATTTAGTCACTGATAGACTATGTTTATAGTTGTGATGAAATCCAGTAAACTTGAAATAAAATATTATGTTGCATGTATAATTTAACAACATACTGTATTAGAAACAGGCTAAAACATTATCCCATTGTTCAGTTAAGATGAGGCTTGTTAATTCTTCCATTCATTTTTCAAAGTCTATGTGTCAGATTGACACTAAACATCTGTAAAAAGTAATAGCTGGGGGTTTTTTTTTTAGCTTCTAGGGATTCAGTCAAGTGTTTGAGTATCTCCTGTGTCTTGGATATGGACGCATCAAATATCAAAGGAAATCCAAATCTAGCTAGCTCTTCCAGCATATACTGTTTATAAATTTTATCAAAAGCTTTTTCAGCATCTTAAAAAAAAGATTACTTTCTTCTTCTATTTAAATCTATTAGATCAGCCACTGATATTGTCTGAAGCATGTTTAGTTTTAGTGAATCCTGCCTGGTCACTCATTATTATTGGCAATATCCCTTGTTGCACTCTATTTGCCAAAACGGTTGTTAAAATCTTTATATCTACATTAGTTAATGATATTGTCTCGTTTTGGTATAACCGATATATGCTTGATTGAATGATGTCGGGAGGCCTTCCTACAGGGAGCCTCCTCCCCTCTTGCTGACCAGCACTTCGCCCAGTGAGAGCAGCAGCAGTGGGTCAGGTGAGGGGAATCAGGAAGTTAGCGGGACGGAGGTGCCAGGGCTCAGCGATGTTGGAGAGCCCCTGCGCCTCCAGGACCAAGAGGTGGAGGGGAGCAGGCAGCCCCTTCCGGCACCTGAATTAAGGCGTGCCACCAAACGTAAGGTCAGGAGGAGGCGTTTCGGGGTGCCCAAACTCTTATGCTGGTCCCGTAGCTGGAAACGTCCACTCATGGATTCTGCGAGTGACTGAGAGGTCATGTTTTCTGCTATCTCCGCACTGTAAATACTATGCACAATAAAACTCTTAAAGACAGAGCAGACATAGGCGTCTTTACTCAAGAGTAGCCGCAACAACACCCTTACAAATGTCATTGAAAGAATTCCCCTCTTCCTATTGGATGATCCACACAGTTTTAAACCATTCAGATGGGAATCCATCTAATCCAGATCATAAAATTAGAGATGCTAAATTTGTTTTTGTATACGGTTTAAATTTGTTTTTGTTTTAAAAAGACATCTGTATCTTCCTTTCCTACTTTCATTGAGTTGCCCTTTCTGCATGAATTTTTTTAAAAAACCTGGGTATTAATATCACTTGGAGAGTTTTATAATTCACTGGTTGCACCTCTAATACTGGGAATCAATGCTCTGTCTTTCTTTTAAACAATTAGCCAAGATCATGGCTGTTTTTTCAACATTTCCCTAGTATTTCTGCTTTGTACATGCAAGCATGAATTCTGTGTGTTGAGAAAGAATATAATTTAATTCATACTTTTTTGTATTTTGTAGAAGGATTTCTAATCATTTGTGCCCAAGAATCTTTCATTTATCAAGTTATTCTTTCCCTTGTTTTTAAGCTGATCTTTATTGGAGGCAGGTGCTATAATATGTCCACAGATACATGCTTGGTATGCTTCCCATTCAAACTTTCACACAGAGGTTGTTGCTTAATTCAGTTCAAAATATTGTATAGTCTCTTCCCACTTTGGTTGAACAAAATCTTAATCATTAAGTAAAGACATATCAATACACCAGTTTCAGAAGCCTTCCCCAGGTTATGGCCCCCACATAATTGCATTATGATCAGATACATAATCTTCTTCTTCTTCTTTGGCGACCACGCATAGCCGAGTAAGATTGTCTTCCATGAACACGGTTTTAACAATGGGTCCGTAAGTGACTGTGGAGGCCAATTCTGGATCCACATGACCTTCCACAGTTGGGGACATTGGTTTTCAGGCAGGAGTTGGGAGCTGGGTATGTTTAGCCTGGAGAAGAGAAGGTTAAGGGGTGATATGATAGCCATGTTCAAATATATAAAAGGATGTCATATAGAAGAGGGTGAAAGGTTGTTTTCTGCTGCTCCAGAGAAGCAGACACGGAGCAATGGATTCAAGCTACAAGGAAGAAGATTCCACCTAAACATTCGGAAGAACTTCCTGACAGTAAGAGCTGTTCGACAGTAGAATTTGCTGCCAAGGAGTGTGGTGGAATCTCCTTCTTTGGAGGTCTTTAAGCGGAGGCTTGACAGCCATCTGTCAGGAATGCTTTGATGGCGTTTCCTGCTTGGCAGGGGGTTGGACTGGATGGCCCTTGTGGTCTCTTCCAGCTCTATGATTCTATGAGTTGATCATGGTGTGGATTTGCCAAGCGTGCCTTCCTCTTAGCATGTTTTTCTCTTGCGTCCTGAGATAGAGTTTCTTCAAAGCTCATGACACCTTTGGTAAAGGCTGTTCTCCAACTGGAGCTTTCAGGCATCCGCACAACATGACCAGTCCAATGAAGTTGATGTTGAAGAATCATTGCTTCAACATTGGTGATATTTGCTTCTTCCAGTACACTGATATTAGTTTGCCTGCCTTCCCAAATGATGTGTAAAAATTTTCAGAGACACCGTTGATTGAATCTTTCGAGGAGTTAGAGATGGCGTATATAAGCATATAGTAAGGTTGGTAGTACAAAAGCTTTGTAAACAAGCACTTTGGTTTCCCTGCGAATGTCCCGGTCCTCAAACACTCTGCACTTCAATCGGGAGAAAGCCGCACTCGCAGAGCTCAGGCGATGCTGGATTTTGGCATCAATGTTGGCCCTTGTGGACAGGTAACTGCCTAGGTAGGAGAAGTGATCAACATTTTCCAATGTTACACCACTGAGTTGGATTTGTGGTGCTGCAGGGGGGTTATTTTGTATTTGTTGGTGCAGCACTTTGGTTTTTTGGATGTTGAGTGATAGGCCAAGCTTTTCGTAAGCTTCTGCAAAGATATTTAGGATGGTTTGGAGGTCATCCTCTGAGCGTGCGCACACTACGTTGTCATCAGCATACTGAAGCTCTATGACGGAAGTTACAGTAACCTTACTTTTTGCTTTCAGCCTGTTCAGATTGAAGAGCTTTCCATCTGTTCAATATATGATTTCTACTCCGGTGGGGAGTAGGGCTGAGTGATGTATTGAAACAACTCCCCAAAGCAGTTTGAGGTCTTGATTGTGGTTAAGGATTTCAGAATTTCCAACCGGCAGTATATTGCAAATACAAGCCTCCTCCCTCCCTCCCCACTCCAGCCACTGCCTACCCTTTGCATATGTTCATTACCTTCTCCAATCGCGGAAACAATCGCTGAGACAGCTAGAGTGCCAGTGGCAGAAAACTCATTCTGAATCTGACCGGACACGGGTTAGAGCTGTTTCCTACTTCTGCTGGATCTCTCAGCGGACTTTGATACCATCAACCATGACATCTTTCTAGACTGTCTAGAGGAGCTGGGAGCATTGTTATACAGTGGTTCTGCTCCTTCCTCCTGGGCCATGTCCAGAAAGTTGTGGGGGGGGGGTGAATGTTTGGACCCCTGGGCTCTCACTTGTGGGGTGCCTCAGGGTTCCGTCCTCTTCCCCCAGATCATCAGGGGGTTTGGGCTGGGTGTCATTCACTATGCGGATGTTACCCAGGTCTACCCCTTTTAAATCAGGTCCTGTGTGAGTGTCTTGAGGCAGTTGGAGGATGGATGGTGGCTGACAGATTGAGGTTGAATCCTGAAAAGACAGAAGTACTGTTCTTGGGGGGACGGGGTGGTCAGGTGTGGAGGACTCCTTGGTCCTGAATGGGGTAACTGTGCCCCTGAAGGAGCAGGTGCGCAGCCGGGGAGTCATTTTGGACTCACAGCTGTCCATGGAGGCACATGTCAATTCTCTGTCCAGGCTGAGACCCTCCCTGCCTGTGGTCTGTCTCGCCAGAGTAGCGCATGCTTGAGTTATCTCCCGCTTGGACTACTGCAATGCACTCTCTGTGGGGCTACCTTTGAAGGTGACCCAGAAACTACAACTAATCCGGAATGTGGCAACTAGACTGGTGAATGGGAGTGGCCGCTAAGACCAAATAACACCAGTCCTGAAGGATCTTCATGGGCTCCCAGTACGTTTCTGAGAACAGTTCAGAGCGAAGTTATAGGGAAGCAGGCAGAGGGCCTTCTTGGTAGTGGCACCTGCCCTGTGGAATGCCCTCCCATCAGATGTCAAGGAAATAAACAACTACCTGACTTTTAGAAGGCATCTGAAGCAGCCCTGTTTAGTGAAGTTTTTAATGTTTGCTGTTGTATTTTTAATATTTTGCTGGAAGCCGCCCATTGTGGCTGTCACGCTGTGGCAGGAGCACATAGGGAGCCGTGGTGGCAGTTCTCTTCCTTGCCTCTGGGGTGGCAGGCGCCAACGGCCGTAATCGCCACAACCAGAATAACACCCCAGCCCTCATGGGAAACAAATGCCTCTGCTGCCCCACACAGCCTGAGCCAAAGTTCCTGAAATCACCTGTTCTTATTAGTTCATCATAAATTGGAATATTGCAATAAAACATTGACGCCCTCTCTCTTCTGTTTCGTCGCAACTTTACTGCATATCGATGGAAGAGAAGCAGAAGAGGAGAAGGCTGTGACTTGATATTTACAGTCTTTTTTACTTTCTTTGGATGACATCAATTCCCTTAAGTAGGAGAGCTTCTTAATTGGTTATAAATTGCCTTTGAAGTTCAGACTTCATGATTAAGCTTGTTAGGAGTTTTGAGCTGGAGAGAAATGGTGGGAAAACAAACCAGTATTCAAGATGACTGTAACGGATTAGAGAGCTAGGCCAAAACTAACAAAATGAATTTCAAGAGGGACAGGTGTCAGGTTCTGCACTTAGGCAGGAATAACCGGTTGCATAAAACAAGATGATGGACACCTGGTTTACTAGCAGTACATGTAAAAACTCAGGGTCTTACTAGCTTAACATGAGCCAACTATGTGATGCAGCAGCAAAAAAGTGAATGCTATTCTAGGCTGCAACAACAGGAGTCTAATGTTCAGATCAAGGGAAGACATAGTCCCACTCTATTCTGCCTTGATCAGACCATACCTGGAATACTGTGTCCAGTTCTGGGTGCCACAATTTGAGGAGGATTTTGACAAGCTGGAACATGTGCAGGGGAGGGCAACCAGGATGATCAAGAGTCTAGAAGCCAAGCCTTATGAGGAACAGTTGAAGGAGTTGGGTATGTTTAGCCTGGAAAAGAGGAGACCAGAGGAGATAGGATAGCTATCTTCCAATATCTCAAGGGCTGTCCCATGGAAGAGCGAACAAGCTTGATTTCTCCTTCAGACAGGGGCATTCACAGCCGTACCTGTTGATGCCATGGATTGAACCAGGAACCTTCTGCATGCCAAGTAGATACTCTGTCATGCTCCAGGGCAGCAAGAGTCCAGAACCAGCATGCCAGGACAGGCATATGGGCAGTGGTGCTGGTAGCAGTCCGGTTGGCAGGTCCACAGTCAGGAGCAAGTCCAACAGAGATCAGGGACTAGAGGAGGCTAGAGATGCAGGAAAACAAATGAGTGGAACGTGATAACTGACCACAGCGTGGTATGAAGGCACATTGCTGTGGCAAAGACCTCGGCTGAAATGTAGGCCTTATATAGTCTTCCTGAGCTTGCCTCCAGGGGCATCACATCACCTGATCAGAGTCCCCCAAGGCAACCACAGCAAGGGCCTGGCTCTTGCAAACACTCATGGTGCTCCTTACACTCTGCTACTGAACAATGGCCTTTCCCTCAAAAAGGATAACTCTCTCTCTACTGCCATCTTACCTTCCTGCTTGTGTGCGAGTTAGGCAATACAACTTCCCTCCCAACCCATCTCCTGCTCCATCATGCATACTTCTGCACTGCTGCCAAGCACTTCCTGCTGCTCCTGTACAAGCTTTCTCCTCACCTGCAGCAAAAGGCCTGTATTTGTGGGTTTTGAGCAGGATGCAATCTCCCTCTTCCCCTTCCCCCTGTCCCTCTGCATTGAGCCTCTGCCTCCTCCTGTTGCACCAAATGCACAGTACTGTGCAAAATTAGGTTTGCCTGAGCTCAGGGGCATAGGAAGGGTGTGTGGAGGGAATGGTCCGCCCTGGGTGCCACTCTGTACAGCAGGTGCCACTTGTGCGGCAGCCTGTATGGACGCTGTGCAAGAGTGGCTGCCCATAAGGCCCATGAGCAGCAGCCCGTACGGAGTGCACATGTGCAGCATTCTGTATGGAGTACGCACATGCGAGATGCCGCACATGCGCAGTCCGTACGGGCTGTGCCGCCCCAGGTGCTGGAGAGGGTTCCTCCGCCTGAGCTCACCATACCTAACTATGATTTTTTGATAAAATCCAGTTTGAGACAATTTAGAAAACTCTGGTTGCAAAGCAGTGTCAGCCAGCTCTAGAGATGTCATGTTGCCAGACAGAAAGGGCTGCTCTTCCCCAGAGACCAGGCAGGCGTCTTTAGAGGCTGACTAGTCATGATGAACCTAGAGGAGCAGATACTGCGAGTTCCACAGGCCCCAAACCTTACAGAGCTACAGCTGCAGGGAATTGTACATTAGAGACTGTCGTGGTGTAGAACGACTGCTCATGGCTACCCCCATCCTGTGAACAGGCATGCAATGGTTTTTCAGAAAGCTTTCCAGGTAAGCCCCATCTAGGCTGCTCTAGAGTACATTGCAGTGGCCAGTCAAGGTTAATGGAGTTGAAGGTGCTGGGCAGATCCTTGCTTTCTCATGATAAAAGGCCATGCTTGGCTGTGGCTCGTGCCCTGACCTTGGGTAAATGTGGGTCAGAAAAGTTGCCTCCTTGTCCCTACTCACAACTGCTTCATTTGCCTTCCCAAGAACACTTGGATCTCTCACCAGCATTGCTTTCTCTTGGAGCTTCCTGAAGTTGCTCAGGTGTTATTGATGGTGCCAATATGTTCCATTTCTGCAGGAATCTAAGGAACTTATTCAGTATCACCAGAGCTTGGACAAGAGCCCCATATCAGCTGATAATATGGTGAAGAAATTGCAACAGCGAATTAAGGATAGGGATGCCATCCTGGAGGTAAATAGAGAGGTGCCAGCACAATCTCTTGTGTATTATTTCTGCGTTCCTTTGCTGCCCCAGGTCTGGTGGAGTGAGGCAGTCTCCTCGGCTGGTAGGTTTTGCAGAGCACAGAGCACCCTGCTCTGCACCTCTAAGGTGGCCTTCTGCTCTTAGGTGGCAGCCTGGGTGGCTTCTGGTGGGTGGGTGGGGCTGCATTTCCCCCTTTCCCTCAGGCAGCCAAATGTCCTGGGCCGGCCCTTGCAGTGCCAAGAGCAGGTGTCCCCTTTTCTCTCTTGTCTGGCACATTGAAGAGGGGAAGGGGAGCTGAATCTCTCTCTTAACCATTAGTGGGATGTGAGTTGTGAGTTCCACAATATTGTGGAACGTTTTTTTCTGTTTGTAAACCATTTAAATAGTTTATATGTGTTTTATTAAATTATAATATTGGTTGCTTGCCTCTGTGACACTTGCTACTTTTTTGTTGCAGCGAGCAGTCGATGAGAAGTTCTGTGTGCTTGAAGACAAGGAGCAGGAGCTGCAGCAGCTTCGCTTGGCTGTGAAAGAGCGAGAGCATGACTTGGAAGAGCTGCGTAGGGTCCTCTCCCATAATGAAGCTACCATTCAGGTGGGTTGCAGCAGGAAGGACAATGCTAATGCCATTCCTTCCATCTGCCATGGCTTCCTGCCCACTCTTGGGACTGGCACTATATTAATGCAGCGCTCTTCGAGATGACTCTTGCAACAATTCCTTTGCCATTGCTTTTAGGTTGACTTGAGCTATGTTAGGGTTAATCCAGAGTGTCAGAGTAGCGCACAGCTCAACTTACTTATCCCCAATGGTGCCAACAAGCCAATGCTTCATCCAGCCCAACATTTCTATCCTCACATAGAATCATAGAACCGTAGAGTAGGGTCACCTACCGTAGTCCAACTTCCTGCAATGCAGCAATCTCTGCTAAAGGACCTGATGGAAATAGATGTTGCTTGTTTTGTACCATGAGAAATCTAGATGGAGTTCTGGCTTGGTCTTCTGTTGATCTCTTTGCTATCCACTCTCTCCCCTCTCCCGTAGAGCTTGGAGAGCTTGCTGAAAGCAAAGGGCCTGGAACTTGAGCAGCTGTTGACAAGCTACCAGAATTTGCGCTGGCTGAAAGAGGAAGTTGAAGCAAAATCTCTCAAGTGGCAGGCAAAGCAAGAGGGAACAATCTGGCAGCTGCAGACAGCTTTGCAGGACAGAAACAAGAAAGTGGAAGTAAGTGAGAAAGGCAGCACTGCTGGGAGGCCCTGGGACTCTTGCCCCATCCTCTCAGCCAGTGATTGATCCAAGTTCACAGTCATTCTGCAGGTATGACATCGTTACTAAACCAGAATCCAGAAAGCAGTTGTTGGTTGTGTTGGTCACGGTGCATTGCCTCCCTCTTGATTATCCTTATCGTCATTGTTTTCCTAGGCACTGTCAGCAAAACTGCTATGCAAGCTGGGGCCTGGGCAGAGGGAGCTTGTGGAAGAGCTGTATCTCTGCCTTCAGCAGAAAGAGCAGGTCATAGAGGAACTCCTCAGTGACAAGAGCCGGCAGACTGTGGAGCAAGTGGCTGAGCTTCAGGAGTTGCTTCAGGCTGTCAACACCAGAGAGCAGCAGAGTTGTGTAAGTGGGCAGCTGTGCCCTGGGCTTGGCACTCTTCTCTTGCACTTTCAATGCCAATCTCTCCCAGATGCATCTGCAGGTTTCTCTATCTCAGCAAGAGAGACTCAGGGGTTGGGGAGGTGGAGCTGCTGCAGGGTTATGATGGCGACATTCTTCCTCTGCTTCCGGAGGCAATATGTCTCGGGAAACCAGATGCTGGGACTCAGAAGTGTTTCCAGGATTCCCATGGACATCAGGTGGGCCACTGGGAGAGGAGGAGGCTGGACTGAATGGCCCTTTGGCCTCATCCCTCAGGATTTTTCTTACGCCCTCAGCTTCTTCTGCCTAGTATGTTTCCTTCTTTGTGTATTCTGTTTAGGAGTCTTTCCATATCAAACATGTGTACCTCAGGCTTGAGCTCTCATGACAGGCTAGGGATTCTGCTAGCGCACTCCCCACCCTGCTGAGTTGGTGGATATGGTCTCTGAGGGTATCTTGGAGACCCCAAGGCTTGCTGTCTTACAGGACTTCAGTCTGCCTTTTCTGGTGTGGCTCAGGCTCACAGTTGCCCCAGAGCCCATGGAATCCTACCTCAGATTATATCTGGTTCAGTCCATGTGGCAGGATGTACTTTTGATCTGGGCAGGAGTATGCTGATCAAGAGTCTATGCTGCTGGGTGAAACCACCACCTCTCCTGAGTCCCTCTGCCACCAGTGGCTGCAGCTTGTTTCTGCCTCAGTGGCTGAGGGACTCGGGAGCAGCAGTGGTTTCACTCGCAATATACCACTGGGTAGAGCCGCCTCCATGGTTGGCCCTCATACCAGTCCTGCATGATGGACAACCCAATCAGATGGGCAGGGTACTAATTATCATCATCATCATCACCATCGTTGTCATTAATAGATATCTGCTGAGAAAATGGCACGGGCTTTAATAGAAAGAAGTTGTGAGCTGCAAGATTTACGTCAGCAACTGCAGGGCCAGCTTTCACAAGAGAAGATGGAAGCTTCCACTGCCCAGCTCCTACGGAAGGATGAGTCTGAAGTAAGAACGTGCTTCTGTGAGAGAACATTCCCTCCCAGAGGGTTGGCCTGAGAGGGGGAGGGGGAGGCCTGCTTGGAAAGAAAAGGGTCCATGCTGCCATAATCTGTGCCCTGAGCGGCCTCTTCCATCTTCAGTGGTGCTCAGCCTCAGCCTCCAGTGCCACTTGTGCTCAGGGCCTAGGAATTGAGTGGGGAAATGGTTGCATGGTGGCCTGGCCTGGCCTGCCCAGGACCACATGGAGAGAAATGGTTTCTAATGATGCTTGCCCCTCAGTGTGCAGTTTTAAAGCAAAGTGTTTTCAGAGCAGAGCCCTGAAGTCTTTCCTAAAGGAAAGGAATGAGAGCAAGGTTGGCATGAGTGAGCAGAATTGGTGCTTCTCAGAGGGAGGAAACCAACTGTGAGCAAACACTGATGTAGTTTCTCATTGTTCAACTTTGGAGTTGAATACTTTATTCAAACTCTCAAGGCCTATGAAATATCAGTGAAATATTGTGTATTATGTTCTTAGACACTGAGGCAAGAAAGCTCAGGCAAGAGTCCCACTACCTTGACATCTAAGAACGGAGATGGCCATTTCAACATGGAGAAAGGTTGGTCCATAAGCAGCTTCCATTCAGTTTAACCCTTGGCCACCCAGAATGTTTGCTGGCAGGAACAATTCAGCTGCTTCCTGCTGCATGTGACCTCTAAGCTCACGGCTGCTTGCCAGGGAGGAGATGGAGCTCATTGCTTTGCCTGCAGGGGCCCTTTGCTCCTCCAGGGAAATGCCCCGCCTGAGCACACTGGACAGGTGCTGCCTGTCATTGTAGTCCAGGGATGGGGAGCCTTTTGCCCTCCAGGTGTTGCTTGGATTCCATCAGCCCCAGACACCAGGGCCAGTGATCAAGGATGTTGGCAGTTTTAGTCCACATGTTCCCCATCTCTTGTGTGGATATCACTGCACTAGGTTTGATTTGGTACACAGCACCCTCCTGTGTCCTGGAGGAAAATCACCTGGCTTTGAGATTGCCTTTCTGGCACCAGGTAAAAGCTTTTTTAATTGTCCAGGGTTTCTTTTGGGGGAGGGAAAGCAGCTGACCTGTTAATCTCTGTTGCTAATACTGAATATGATTCTGTTCTCCCATTATTTTTTTATTTTGCTTTGTTCTTATTCATTTTTATTTATTTACTTTGTCTCCTATTCTCCGCTGATCTAGGAGTTGCTTTGGGAATGTCCTAACTCAGGGGTGTCCAACTCCGAAGAGACTGTGATCTACTCACAGAGTTTAAAACTGGCAGTGATCTACCCCCTTTTGGGGGGTTCAGGTCAAAGTTGTTGAGATTTTTTTAGGAACAAGGAAGGCCCATTTTTTAGGGGTTTGGGTCAGAGTTGTTGAGCTTTTCTGAGGCGGATGAAAGCCCTGTTTTTTTTGGGGGGGTGAAGGGCTAAAATGTTGAGCATTTTTTTAGGGGATCCAAAGTTGTTGAGCTTCTTTTGGGGGAGCCAGTGATCTACCACAGACGTCCAGTGATCTATCGGTAGATCACGATCTGTCTGTTGGACATGCCTGTCCTAAATAAATAAAGCTGAAACAGCATGTGATTATAGAGTTGCATGCATCTTTCTCTGTGTGCATTCATTAAAAAAAAACTTGGGGGAGGAAAGTAGGATCCTTAACTCTTTTTACTCTGGTGGTTTTTCAACTGAAAGTTCCCCTTCGCCTCCAGTTTTTCTCCCCACAGGGATTGCACCCCTTAAAACCTGCTTTTGGTTTTGATTGTTAAAGTTGTGAGAAGGGGGAAGAGGTATGGGATCCCAGCCTAACATTGTGCTGCTTTCTCTCCAGGAGTTTGGGAGGCAACTGCTGGACTTGAGGAAGAGCTTACTGGTGCCAAAGAACAGCTTGAGCTATTGACACGAAAGGAGAAGGAAAGCAGAGTGAGTCTGAGTCAGGGTATTGAGGACCAGAGACTCCTGGCAGCCCAACCATGCTGAAGGGGAAAGGAACGGCCATGGTTCTGGGCAGTTCTCCTAGGGAAGAGAGCTGCCATGTGCCAGCCAACAGATCTAGCAGATGGGCAGATTTTGTGCCACTGGCAAGTCTAAGGCAGCATGAGAACCATTTGCCACATCCTCCTGTGGCCTCATCCTCTCTCCCTTGCCTTCTCCACAGTTGGAACTTGCTGCTCTTCAGTCTGTGCTGGTCTCCCAAGAAGAGGAACTCCAGGTTCAAGCTTCTGATGTTGAATCTCTGACTAGAAGCATCCAGATAAAAGAAGAGCTAATAAAGGTGGGACAAAAGGGTCTCTAGTTGCAGGTATCTGGGTGTATAGTTTAGTATATGATTGAACACTTGCAGCAGAAAACCTTTGGTTAAATGCAAATTATAAGAAGCAGCAGAATCTTTTAATATGAAGCAGGTTTAGTTTGTTTAATTGCAGAGCTTCTTTGGGATGTTGCAAATGAAACACCTGTGTTGGGTTTTTAATTCAGGGCCTCCCATTCCAGATGTACTCCACACTTCAATGATGTGGAAGATCTCTTGACTGAAAGTTTGTGGTAGATTCATGGCCCAGGGCCACGAACTGCACTTTTCCATTCTCCAAGTCACACTCTCCTTGACTTCCAGGACTTGCAAATGCAGCTGGTTGACCCTGAAGAAATGCCAGTAGTTGAGCGACTTTCCCAGGAAGTGTTGATGCTTCAGGAAAAGGTAGCCAGGATGGAACAGCAAGGACAGGAAGCTGCTGAAAACAGGAGACTGCAGGTATGGCAGAAAAGTGTTGCAGCCATGTGGTGGACTCAGGCTGGTTAGATTTATGTCTGTTTCCTGCTTCGCAAAGTTGCTCAGAGTTGCCTATGTAGGCTTTTCTCACAACTGACTGAAAACGACTGTGAACGTCCTGAGCAGGCATCCAACCCCCAAACTGCAGTCTAAGGGCAGCCCTCTGCTGATTGCACTGCAAGTTTTACTCAGAGTAGACCCACTGAAATTAAGGGGTCTACCTTTGTCTCTGTTTGTGGAAAGTTGGAGGCTTTCCTCCTTTGCAAAAGACTGTGATATCAGCACCATTAAAAGCAGACTTGGTTGAAGTATGCAGAGGGGTCCACCTGCACCTGGACTCACAGGCTGCACCTGCCGTCAGGAAATAAGAGGGGCCAGCGGCATAAATGCAGCTCAGGTCACAATTTGGCACAAGGTTGTTTTTGCTTGACTGTTAAATAGCAGTAAAATGCACATGTGAGCACAAAGTGAAGGCAAATGTTTGCACCTTCAGCTGCTGCAGGTGTTGGAGGGACTGGCAGCAGAGAAGAATCAGCTGAATGAAGCCCTGAAAGCAGAAAAGCAGCTCTACAGCACTTTGGTGAAGTTTCAGGCTCATCCTGACAGGTGAGGAGATGTCACTGCCTCCAGGGCTGAGGCATTTGATGGGTAGAGGCTGGATTTTTCTGTGTAGCTGCGACTAGAAACTCTTTTGCTTAAGTTCCCTTGCTTTCCCACCTCTTGCTGTTTGCTTGACATATCTACAAAGATTATAGGCTAGTTTAGTAAATCATTAACCCTCAAGGTGTTATTTGGAAGAACTGTTTGTATGCCCAGGTTGTCAGAAGTGAGCACCCACCTCGCAGCACCCACAGCTTTCCCGTTTTCTCTCTGTTGGTGAGAGCGTTGCTGAAAGGCAGCTGCAGGGAGTGAGGTGGTTGGTGCATTTGAAGGAATGAGAGATCAGTGGTGAGCAGAGAGAGAGGGTGGTAGACCTTGGCAGAACAACTCCTAAACTGCTCCTAATCTGCTTCCCTTTGTGCATAGTCTTGCCAGCTCTCAGCATGAACAGACTCTGCAGGTGGAGCTGGAGCGGGTCCAGGCCGTCCGTGGGCAACTGGAAGAGGCTCTTGGAAGAAGTCTGGCGCACCTGAGCAGGCTGGAATCGCTGGATGGCATTGGAGGTGGGGAACAGGAGCGTGTGACAGTCCTGCCCAAGCATGCCTTCTGAGCTCTGGCCATCACACTACTGCTAGCGCAGAATGGAAGTTGATCACTAACAGAGCCAGCCTGTCTTGACACTGGGAGGCTGATAAGGGCTTGCTGGAATGCATCATTCATGTTCCTGATACGATCCTGCCAGGGAGATTGTATAATAGATTTTGGCAGATAATCATTCCTTTCTAGTGGCTCCCCATCACCCCTTCCCCCATTTGGCTGAATAAAGATTCTTCCATCCCTGCTCCCTCAGAATCTGTGTTAATTGTTCTGTGCCATACCAAACATTCATTTGTCATAGAGGGTTTTGTTTTGTTGTTTTGTTTTGTTTTCAGAGCCCCAGTTCCCTGTGTTTTCACCCACTAACTCCACAAAGCTATTTATTAATTTAATTTATTTAAAAGCAGACTCCTCAGAACAACTCACAGGGATAAGCATAACATTAACGGAGGCAGACCAGTCTGGAGAGTTGCATGTTACTTCATTGTGGTGATTTATGTAAATGGTTCCCTGGCTGACCTTGGGGGGTCTCTTATTTGGATCTTGATTTTGCATCCCAATTCTGGCACAATTCCAGAACTGCCATGCTAAGTAATGCATGGTGTAATGATGATAATAATAATAATAATAATAATAATAATAATAATAATAATAATAATAATAATAATATATTTGTATCCCACGCTCCCTGGCTGAGGCTGTGATCAGAGTGGCTAACATCATAAAAACAGCACAATAAGCATAAAAACAGACATCAATTAATTAAAATACATCTTAAAATTAATTCAAACAAATTAAAATCTGGGCAGGTGGCAATTATCAGGTTGGAATTGAGAGTGGTTAATACTTGCCAGGACCAACTGTTTCCACTGATCATACAAGGACCTGGGAGCGGGTTGGGGGCCTCCTTCAGGCTTGTTTTATACAAAGGAAAGTAAGTCAAACTGCATCCTGCCCAAAGGCCTGGCGGAACAGCTCCGTCTTGCAGGCCCTGTCGAAAGATGTCAAATCCCACAGGGCCTTGGTCTCTTGTGGGAGAGCATTCCACCAGGCCGGGGCCACAGCCGAAAAGGCCCTGGCTCTAGTCGAGGCCAGTCTAATTTCCCTGGGGCCCAGGATCTTCAAGGTGTTGTTGTTAGCAGACCGTATGGTCCTCTGTGGGGCATACAAGAAGAGGCTGCCCCATGTCCCGTAGGTACGAGGGTTCTAGGCTGTATGGGGCTTTAAAGGTTAAAACCAGCACCTTAAACCTGATCCTGTACTCCACTGGGAGCCAGTGCAGCTGGTATAGCACTGGTTGAATGTGCTCCCACGGCAAATACCCCGTAAGGAGTCTTGCCACAGCATTCTGCACCCGCTGGAGTTTCTGGGTCAGTTTCAAGGGCAGCCCCACATAGAGTGAGTTACAATTATCAAGCCTGGAGGTGACCGTCGCATGGATCAGTGGCGAGGTCTGGGTGAGAGAGGTAAGGGACCAACTGCTTAGCACGGCAGAGATGGAAAAATGTTGCCTTTGTTGCAGCTGCAACCTCTGCATCCATAGAAAGAGAGGCGTTGAAGATTACACCCAAACTCTTGACAGAAGGCGCTGGCACTAATTGTGCCCCCCCCCAAGAGATGGGAGTTTGCCTCCTAACCCTACCGTCCCAAACCAGCCAAAGGACCTCTGTCTTCGAAAGAAGACCTGTTAACAGGCATCTCACTCGGGCAGCTTCATAAAACATCAGCTTATGCACATCCTGCCAACCTAGCAGTTTGAAAGCACGTCAAAGTGCAAGTAGATAAATAGGTTCTTCTATAGCGGGAAGGTAAATGGCGTTTCCATGCGCTGCTCTGGTTTGCCAGAAGCGGCTTTGTCATGCTGACCACACGACCCGGAAGCTGTACACCAGCTCCCTTGGCCAATAACGCGAGATGAGCGCCGCAAACCCAGAGTCGGTCACGACTGGACCTAATGGTCAGGGGGTCCCTTTACCTTTATGCACATTTAAAGTCCTGTAGAACAGCTGTGAGGAGTTACCTTCACTTGCAGGATACAGCCCAAATTTGGCTTTTGGCAGATCCTAAATTTAGCTAGATCCTAAGTGCATTTACAGAGACGGAATGCAAGCCTTCAACCCCGGACTGACATGGCTGGAAGAGATTGCTGTGGATTCAGGTGGCTAAGAGGACATGAACCCCTGCCCTGTCGGTCAGCAAGCTTTATGTTCCATTTCCCCCCAAGAACCCATGAATCTAATGGAAATTGTAGGTCTGTATTGGCTTTGAAGTGGCATTCTATAAAGAAAACATGTTACTTACCCTGAATCAACTCCCTTCATGCTTTATAATGAGGTTGCTACCGTGTTTCTCCGGAAATAAGCCATACCCCGAAAATATGCCATACTCCGGAAATAAGCCATACCCCGATAATAAGCAGTTTAACCTTGTAGGTTAAACTGTACCATACTTAATATTAAAAAAAGACATCCCCTGAAAACAAGCCATTGTGTGTGTTTTTGAGGAAAAATAAATATAAGACGGTGTCTTATTTTTGGAGAAACACGGTAATAGTCAACTTCCAAGATGCTTTGCTTTTGCTGTTCCTTGGTGCAGCACTTTAATGTGTGGGCAATGAGCTAGAAGATTAAGCCTCTGTGCCAATTTTTTATGACAGCAAAAACTAGAAAATTCCCAGTATAAGGCCCATGTTTACCAGTTACTGGAGACAGACAACAGAGGAGAGCTGCTTTCCTTTATGCCCTACTTGTGAGCTGCTAGGAGAATCTGGCTGGCAAATGCTGAAAATAGATAGACTTTATTGCTCTGCTTCAGCAAGGCAGTTACTTTATTGCCATCCTCCAGAAAGAGCAAAAACTTACTGGTATGTAAATACGAGATCAAATATTTCTCTTGGTATCAGTTCTCATTACTGAAGGCTGACCCATTCCACTAAATTTGGAACTTTTCTTTGTCACGCAACCATAATGCTGGCATTATTTATTATTGCTGCTGTTTTGTGTCTCACTTGAGAAGCAGATGGTGAAACTTGTGACTGCAATCTTACATACCAAGAATTAGTGCCATTGGGCTCACTGGTGCTTGTGTCTGAGTGGATGTGTATCAGATTGCACTGTGAATCTACTTTTTTCAATGCTTATTAGGAAAAGAGCCATTGGCTCCTCATTGCCATGTGAGTGTAACTGGGTAGCACACCACCTATGGAATGCAAGCAGCCAGCCCATTGTCCCATGTTCAGCTAGGATTTGGGGGAGTGCTCCTAAATTCTTGTGTATCATGGAGTGTTTACTTGCTTTTTGTGTGTTTTATGTTGAAGGAGGTTCCTCGCCCTCATACTTGCTGAGTAGGACTGAAAATGAGAGTAAAGTCTGCTAAAGATGCCAGGGAAGCAAGCTCAGATCTTGTGCTTTGAAGTAGGAAGTTTCTAAACCATTTTGGAAAGGGCTGCTCCGTTTTAGGTTAGTTGAGGAAGAAAAACAGGCTTGGATTCTGAGAGCAGTTAACTTACGGAAATTCACAGAAGAGAAATTTCCTCCTCCTTCCCTTTGCCCTTTTCCTATATCATTCTGAACAATATAGGGTGGGTGTGGGGGCTGCAGGGGGAGGAGGAAAATGGCCCCCAATAGGACTTGTATTCTAATGTAAGTTAAAGTCTATGGAAGGACTGTGTCCAACCCTCCAGAGAGACTTTGGCGTGGGGAGGGAGCTGGGCCTGGAAACTTTGCTTTCCTGAACTTAAGTTCCCTTAGGATCCAAACCACAGGGTTCCTTCAGCTTAAGGCAGGAGCCTTGGTGTGAAGCAAGGGGCCCCAGGTCAGTCCAAGCCTTTTAATTTAAACATACGCCTAATATCTGGGAGCCCTTCTCCTCTGCACAAGTAGATGTTACACTGGCAATCAGCCAGTGGTTAAAATAAAAATAAAAAGTAGGACATGGGAGGAAGGATGAGACTTTCATGAGGGCCAGAGTCCGGGAGAAAAAAGTTAAACTTCTCCTCCCTTTACACAGTGGTTCTGACAGTAATCACTTTCCCATACCTGCTATTTTGTTTTTAAACCATGCTGGCACCTAGTTTTGTCCTAAGTTGTGGATTCATTTGCCAGCATAGGGCAATTCTATTGCTAACTTGTGAATATATGTATTTGCCAGGAGGTTTCTCTTGTTACTGTACGATCACAATTTACTCGTGTTTAATATGTGCAGTTTCAGCTTTATGTGTTTGAAGTGTGGCTGGTTGAAACAATACAAATTAAATGCACAGAAGGCAGAGAGTTTAAAAGCGCTTTTGTGCAGGTTATCCAGGTGTGGAGAGGGCTTTTAAGTACTCTGCCTTATTTGGGGGGGGGAGGTGCGCACAAGACCTGCTCTGGGAGGCAAGATGGCTTGCGCGGGGGGCAATTCCAAGGGGGCGCTTTGACTTAGGTGCATTTTGTGTATATGTGCCATCTCCAGAACTTAACTCCCATGCAAGATGTGTTTGTAAGTATGCTTCAGTTTGAGTGCTTTCAGTTTAAGTACTCCGCAGACCCGGAAGTGTTTACTCTATCGGCACTTCGCACATGCACGCTATCACTGATTAGATTCAGTACTTTTTGGGGAGCGAATGGCAACCAATTAAGTACTGAACCCGAGGTACCACTGTAAATGTTTAAAAAATTCATCTAAAATACTGTCTTATTTTATAGTACAGTACGTACATTATTGCCTTCATTTTATGGATTAGTGGTCTCGTTAGTAAAATTTGTGTTAAATTGCTGTTTTAGGGGGTGTTTTTAATCGTCTGGAATGGATTAATCAACTTTCCATTACTTTCAGTGGGAAAGTTCGCTTCAGGTTAAGTATGGACTTCCTGAACCAATTAAGTACTTAACCTGAGGTACCACTGCACTGCACTGCTTTTATGAACCTTTTATGCTCACAAGGTTCCATCTAAGACTTCTTCTGCCCAGAAAGCTTATCGTTTTTGACTTGCAACACACATGGAAGCAAACTTGAGTTTGCAGATATTTGTGTCATACACACCCATGGGGCAAAATTAGCTGTGGCTTTCTGTTCATAGAATCATAGAGTTGGAAGAGACCACGAGGGTCATCCAGTCCAACCCCCTGCCAAGCAGGAAACACCATCAAAGCATTCTTGACATATGGCTGTCAAACCTCTGCTTAAAGACCTCCAAAGAAGGAGACTCCACCACACTCCTTGGCAGCAAATTCCACTGCCGAACAGCTCTTACTATCAGGAAGTTCTTCCTAATGTTTAGGTGGAATCTTCTTTCTTGTAGTTTGAATCCATTGCTCTGTGTTCGCTTCTCTGGAGCAGCAGAAAGCAACCTTTCTCCCTCCTCTATATGGCATCCTTTAATATATTTGAACATGGCTATCATATAACCCCTTAACCTTCTCTTCTCCAGGCTAAAAATGCCCAGCTCCCTAAGCCGTTCCTCATAAGGCATCATTTTCAGGCCTTTGACCATTTTGGTTGCCCTCTTCTGGACACGTTCCAGCTTGTCAATATCCTTCTTGAACTGTGGTGCCCAGAACTGGACACAGTACTCCAGGTGAGGTCTGACCAGAGCAGAATACAGTGGTACTATTACTTCCCTTGATCTAGACGCTATACTCCTATTGATACAGCCCAGAATTGCATTGGCTTTTTTAGCTGCTGCATCACACTGTTGACTCATGTCAAGTCTGTGGTCTACCAAGACTCCTAGGTCCTTTTCTCAAGCCAGGTGTCTCCCATCCTGTATTTGTGCTTTTCATTTTTTTTTTTTTTTGCTCAAGTGTAGTACTTTACATTTCTCCTTGTTAAAATTTATCTTGTTTGCTTTGGCCCAGTTCTCTAATCTGTTAAAGTCATTTTGAAGTGTGATCCTGTCCTCTGGGGTATTAGCCACCCCTCCCAATTTGGTGTCATCTGCAAACTTGCTCAGGATGCCCTCAAGCCCACCATCCAAGTCATTGATAAAGATATTGAATAAGACTGGGTCCAAGACAGAACCCTGTGGCACCCCACTAGTCACTACTCTCCAGGATGAGGAGGAGCCATTGATGAGAAATAAAGCTGTTGTTTCTTTGTACATGGGCACCTATAAGAAACACAGCAGTGTATTTCTAGCTCCTAAGCAGAGAACTCTTCTTCTGGGCTCCAGCCGCTCTGGAATAAGAACATTATAATGCTGCAGGGGAGGGGATGTCAAAGAAGGACTGGGGAAGGGGATTTTACAGCACTTCCAAAGCTTTTTGGCATTGTGCTCTATAAAGGGCTCAGGTTCAGGGTTGGCTTCCAATGGGAACATGAGAAATCTCTTGCTATGTAGAGGAAGGGCAAGGCTTTCCTCTTTCCATTTCCACTCTAGTGAAGGGAGGTTTTCCCTCTTCTTCCTGGGCATCTTCCTGATCTTAATCTTCATTTCCAGAATACTGTAAGCTGTTAAGGGGGCATTCTCGCCCCCCAGCTCCCACCACCCCCAATTCAGCAGTATCTAAAAATTCTTTGATGTTTTGGGTTACTTTCTGATTCACGAACCAAGATACTTCTGCATACCTGAGGGACCCCATGGAAGCACCCCATTTCTTGGTACAGTTTCACTGCCGGATAGATCCTGGAGGTTGTGGGCACCAAAGTTGCATTAGAAGGAGTTGTTACTATTTTAAAGTATGGAAAGGAGAAAAATAAGTTTAATTATAAGTTGTAACTATTGATATAATACAAGCATATATACGAAGACATCTAGCTTTCCTAAATTAAATCAAACATAAATAACACATTGTTTCTTTCTTCTGCCTCTTCATTACAAAGCAGTCCTGCTCAGGAGGGGCAGTGTCTGGAAATGTGGGGAACACGGGGGTAATAACTGTATTTTATTGCATTTAAAAAGTACTCCTGCTGATAAATTTCTAATGATACAGTAGACTTCTCAAGATACCAGCAATCTCATTTCAGATTTATGTATAAAGTAGCAATAAAGAAGAATTATTTTGATGGGTTTCTCATGGCCTATTATTATTATTTAAAAGGTAAAGGTAAAGGGACCCCTGACCATTAGGTCCAGTCGTGACCGACTCTGGGGTTGCGGCACTCATCTCGCATTATTGGCCGAGGGAGCCGGCGTACAGCTTCCAGGTCATGTGGCCAGCATGACAAAGCCGCTTCTGGCAAACCAGAGCAGCACATGGAAACGCCGTTTACCTTCCCGCTGTAGCGGTTCCTATTTATCTACTTGCATTTTGACATGCTTTCGAACTGCTAGGTTGGCAGGAGCTGGGACCAAGCAATGGGAGCTCACCCTGTCACAGGGATTCGAACCGCCGACCTTCTGATCAGCAAGCCCTAGGCTATGTGGTTTAACCACAGCGCCACCTGGGTCCCATTATTATTATTAGTTTGTTAGAATAGTCTACAGTACAATTCCATGCATGTTTACTTGAAAGAAAACAGTGGCTTCAGTGGGATTTACTTGTAAATGCTCAGAGAATTACAGCAGTGAAGCCTGATCATACAAAAGTTTGCTCAGAGGTAAATCCTGCCAAGTTCACTAGTTGCTCCCAGTCAGGGGTGCCAACTTGAATAAAAAAATGGGGGGGTCAGGTAAGCCCTGCCCCACATAACCACAAGACTATTTGAATGGTAATGCTCCTCAACTTTGGGAGCCCTGACCCCCTCAAATATTTTATTGGGGGGGAAAGGGGCCTTGGCCCCCAGGAGTTGGCTCCTCTGCTCCCAGTCAAGGGTGCATACCTTCAAGAGATACTGGCACACTTCTGGCTCTTGTGGAAAGAATGGGGCCAAGACTCTCCAGGGAGGTGGGAGCAGCTCCTATTGGGTAAGTGGAAGGCCAAGCCCAAATCCCCCACAAGGTTTTCCAAAGAAACCTTGTGAAGCAAAGTAAAGCTCGAGAGTCAGCCAAATATTAAATGGCAAGTTATGGCTCCATCGATGCACACAAGGGGAGGCAGGAGGCCTAAAGGCATCTGTAACCCAACGGGTGTTTGTTCTTGGTTAGGAGTGGAATGGAAAATGGGAGGAGGGGGAATGGAATGGAGTCTCCAAGAAAAGATTGGCTGGCTGGCATGTGGAACTCTGAACAGGAGCACTCCTGTGGCAGGTCCCACTTGATAAGGGAAAGGAAATGGAAATCTGCTTGTATCTGAGAAGTCCTGAACTGTTAAGCCTTGATGGGCATGCAGGAAGTATTTGTCTCCAGGCTGAGCAAAACCAAGAAATCATTTAGGAAAGTTTCTGAGACCTTTACCAATCCCTCTGGAACAGCCCTTTCAATCCCATACTTTATAGAGAAATGCATCAGCCATGTAAATAAAATTTAATGTTGTGCAGGGACAAATATGATTAGGAAAAACATTCTGCTATGGGAATAATGAAAGGTATAATGAAACCCAAGAGGAAACTGCTTTATATGCAGAAAACATATACCATATGATGGAACCAGACATCACTAAGAAAATGTCACAACTGTAAAACAGAATATGAGTTAAATCCTTCCCCTTCATAAACAGAGTGTGTCTCTTCCCTTAGAAGTCATTGTCTGCACAGCATACTTAACATTACCTGGGTTGGAAGTTCCTTTAAAAACTTAAACTATTTATATCCAACATTAAAATTCATGAAAGAAAACCCATAAATAAAAGTAACATGAAAAGTCATTAGGTTCTTTCCTGTACTGTAGTTTGCAGTACATGAGATTTTACTCTTACGGTGTATTGGGATCAATAAATCCCACTGAGACGAGGGGTTTTCACAGGAAGAAATGAAACCCTATTCATTCACTCAGAGCAACAGGCTGCTTCCATTGGAGCTCTTCCACAGATCTTTTGCCAAAGCTCTCGGGTTTAGAACAGGGAATTTGTGGTCCTCTAGATGTTATTTGACTACAGCTCCCATCATCCATGACAATTGGCCAATGGGGGCCAGAATATCTTAAGATCCCTGCTCTAGAACATTAAGATGATAATTCAAAAGTGGGCTGCAGAATAAAGGAAATCTACCCAAACTGTTTCCTCACTGAACCTATTGAGGCACCCTCAACTCCCCAATTATTATTTTTGCTACCATGGCAGCCGGAGTGGTCATATTCAAGGGGCGGAGTAAGAGACCAACTAAGTCGGTAAACACACTGCCTTGCCTTACTCTTTTACAGACTGCTTTCGGGTCCCCCAGGGAGATGCAGTTGCAGCAATCTTGACACCCTCTATGTTTGTCCTAGTGGGAGAAGGACCCACCCTTCCAGGGTCCTTCACCCACTTCCAGGAGCTTCCAGGATCACAGGACTTGGGCAACACTTGAGTAGTGGAGCCAAGTAGCAGTTTGAGCTTCTGGCACTAATCTGCTGTTCATTTGTTCTACATGTACCTTTCAATAGACAATTTATTGATAGTTGAATACAGTATTCTGAGGCCATCAAGGGTTGCATAAGGATAATTTCCTTGCAGAGCTGCTGTGGTATCAAAAGTGCAGCAGATGAATACAGTCTACATGGGAGCACACCCCATGTACTTTAGTATACAAGACTGGCGTTCCTACAGTAACCTCACCAGAAGGATTTCTGTAGGTATTTAGCCTGATTTCTCTTTGGGCATGTGTGCTGCAATTGATTAGAGATCAGCGAGGTACTCTTGGGGACCTCTTCTTTTTGCGAAGGAGACCCTGCTTTCCTCAGAGCAGATTTCCTATCACAAAATTTCTATAATATATCTACACCCGGATCTGTTGTAACTAGCAACCTATAGGGTGAGTGTCAAGCTCTGTAAGCCACTCTTTGCATGTTCAGATTACTCTTCTTCTTACCAGGCCCATCCTCCTTTTATAATGCAAGGCCATCATGAGCTAGTGTGGCAGAAGAGATGTTATACATTTGATAAGGCTGGTTCTAAGCTTGACTTGGATTTTTTGCAGGATATCAACATACCAGAGAAATGGGTGCCAGTGCCATGAGAGGCACTTCACTGCAGGGACAAGAAGAGCCTGCATCTCATCTGAGATGGATGCTCACTTTCCTAAAAAAACAGAGAGTGGAAGGGATCCTTCAAGGCAACCCATCCAGCTGCTTAATGCACACAAGTGGGTTTTGCTGGAACTTATTCATAGGCAGGCATGAGAGGAATGAATGGGGCCCAACAAGAATGACTTGTGCGCCACAATGTATATATACTTTTGTCTTTTAGTTTTGTCCCTCAGACCCCTCAAGTTTGTTTTTCAGTTGCTACCAATAAGCAAGCAGGGTGAGAGTCTGGTCTGAAGGGTTGGAGCTCCACCCTCTGGTAAAATCAGAAAATAAAGTTACTTTCTGACCAGGAGGTGGTGTCATTTAACAGATTATCACGAATGTATAGGGGGAAAGCAGGGAGATTGGCATTGTCCTAATACCATGTGGACTACACAAACTAAAGGGGGATGCAAAAAGCTGCAGACCCACAGTAAACTCCACTGAGAGCAAACCCTACGTTGTGCAGACGTACTTTACACAAGACTAAATACCCAGCCCCTAAGAATAAGATAACCTAAATTCAATATGAATTGCTGCTGCTTGCAAAAAAAGAAAAAGGTTGTTGTGTTGGCTGAAGAACCCCAATTTTGAGGAGGTGGGAGGGTCTCCTCAATTAATGTAATTGTTTTCCCCAATTTTCCTACTTTCTCTGCTTCTCATTCTCTTCTTCTTGCCCATAGGGGTGTTCACACTACACTGTTGTTGGCACCTGTCTGTCTTAAGTGAAGACAAAACGCTGCTTTCTTTAGTAACACCGAAGTGACCTCCCGGGGACACAAGCCTGGGCAAGTGTATCTGGGAGTCCTGGGCTGCCCAGACAAGACCATCTTGGCCCAAAGGAAAGCAGTGCAACACATTTGGCACCAGCTTGGTTGCAGGAGTTACCAGGAGGAGGCATACAAGGCACCATCCAACTGCCTTAGGGACTCCACTCTGGATTTGTGTAGGAGGGTTTACTCCTTTGCCTTTTCTTCTCCCAAAGGCATCCTGCAAGGCAGCGGAGGTTTAGGATCAGAGATTTCCTTCTCCTAGGTGGGCTCTCTTCTCAGGCAGGTGAGCCCCATCTGGCCCTCACTTCCCTCTACAGAAACTGCCTTCTTGACCCCTCTTGGTCTTGTCTGCTCAATCTACCAGAGTCTGTCTTCACATGTAGGGGAAGTCCCTAACTCATGGAGAGTTTGAGACCCATTGGCTCCCCCCAACTGCTTTAGCTGGCCAGTTAAAGCCATTCCCAGGATTGTGGCTGCTGTCACCTGCCGACAGCTTCTAGGAGCCACAGGTGAGAGCTGAGTGCAGAGTGGAACCGAACTACCCTAGAAGGAGCATGATGTGCCCCCCACCAGAGGTAGTACTCTTCCCCTAACACTTCACATGGCATTCAACAAATGTGCAATCCGTATACCTGCGTACACAAATAGTTGAGCTGCACACTCAGTTATTCACTTGTAAAAGTCAACAAGTGTACAGTTTGTAGACACAATACCTGAACTGTGCAAATGTGTACACTTCCACACAAGCACTTTTACCTGGGCTGGGTAGAGAGACAGGTTGCACCTGGTTAATGAATGAATAAGCCTCTTGTGTCTGGTTGTTCCCTTACAGCTTTGGATATTTTTCAGTTTCTCTTCCCCCTTTCTTTAATCTGTTAGCATTGCATGACTATACCTTCTTCTATCTTCTCTCTCTCTCTCTCTCTCTCTCTCTCTCTCTCTCTCTCTCTCTCTCTCTGGGAAGGCAGCTTTTGTACCTTGCTTCCGTTACAAAGAGAGGAAATCTGGTGCAATTTTAACTGACAGTTTCATTAAGAAACGATTCCTCCCACCTCATTCTTTCCTTCTTCTCGGTCCCCATTAACCGCCCCCCTTTACCACCGGCTCCTCTTCAGATTACTGAATGGACCAGTGAGATCTAGCAATGTAGTGCTTCATTCTGGTGCTCTATACATTTTGGTGGTGACTTGAGGCTGGTTCATTCCAAAACACACACACACCCCGGAGCGGAGGAATCCAAGCTCAGGCCCTGGGGGGGGCATTCACTTGGGCCTGGAGGGCACATGCAGCAGGACATGCACTGTGTCAGTAGCCAGACTTTCTGGCTGTATCTGTAGCTGCTGTGTAGGGAAAGGCAAATCCTGCAGTAAAGGGAAGAGCTGCAAGTACTGAAGTGTTTTCCTTGCTGGAATCTGCAGTCAATCTGGCACTGAGTTGCTGAAGAGTCTGTGCTGGCAATTTTGCATGGGAATTTATACAGGGCAGGGAGAAGTCTCAAGGGTCTGCTTTGTGGTGTCATTCCTAGGTCCAGTGGCAGATGAAGATGCTGAGGATGCCAGCACAGAGTTCACAGACAGTATTGAAGAAGAGGCACAGAGAACCACTTGCCAACAGGTGAATCAGAGAGCAAAGCACCATACTGGGAGCAGTGTGGTTCTGTGTAAGAGTGAAGACATGCTTCCTTTGGGCTGGCTTGAGGAGGCTCTGCCCAGGAGGCTGACTGAGGCAGCCAAATGCCACGCGTCCCTGCGATCACCACCAGAGAAGTGAGGAGAAGTGGCGGAGACTTTGGTGAGATCTTGCAGAAGTCTAGAGATCTCGAGGAGCTCTCGCCACTGCTCCTCCTCACTTCTCTCATGCCCACCTGCCCCCTGTCCCTGTCAGAGAAGCCCCTGCAGCTTCCAGGTTCTGGAGAGACCCTCTCATCAGATCCTGTCAGAACCCACAACCACATAACCCAGGTAAGCAAGGCTTTGGTGCGTGCAAATTGTTGTCATTATGTTGGAAGTCCCAGTATAGGTCTTCTCCATGCTGAAGCTGTGCACTTCTGCTTGTTTAGCAACTCATTCTCTGGCACATCTCCCAGAGATAGAGTGTCCTGGTCTTTTAGGAGTTATCTCCTCTTGTTTCGATTACATGTTTTAGCATGCCAAGGAAGGCGCCGAAGGCACCGTCGTGGGCCAAACCTGTTGCCCTGCTCCCTCTCTGGAGAGAGAAAAGAGCCTGCAGGCCGAGCTGCTTTATGCAAAATCCGAGACTCAGCAGGTTCGAGAGCAGAAGAAGAAGCTGGAAGGGGAGCTGCAGTATCTCAAGGGGCAGATTGAAGAAGCTGGGTTCTCCTCAATATCTCAGCTCAGGTAAACTAGGGGGGCTCCTGAAAATGTCCTCCTGGAGTGCAGCAGCCTCAGTTCTAACGTATTTTTTGTTTGTTTTTAATTTAATTTAATTTCTATACTGCCCTTCCAAGAATAACAGGGTGGTTTGCAATATAAAAACACAAAAATACATAACATAGCAACAAACAATAACCCCTTTCCACAGTTTAAAAGGCCATGCATTGTTTAATTAGTCAAACACCTGGAAGAAGAGGAATGTTTTCTCCTGGTGCCTAAAAATGCCAGGAGAACCTCCCTAGGGAGAGCATCCCACAAATGGGGAGCCACCACAGAAAAGGCCTGTTTTTGTGTTGCTGCCCTCCAATCACTCAAAGAAGGGCCTCAGAGGGCAATTGCGGGGTCTGAGTCGGTTCATATGGAGAGGTGTCGTTCTTTTTTAATAATAATAATTTTATTATTTATACTCCGCCCATCTGGCTGGGTTTCCCCAGCCACTCTGGGTGGCTTTCAGCATATATAAAAACATAATAAAACAGCAAACATTAAAAACTGCCCAATACAGCGCAGATTCAGGACCTTGAAAGTTCAACTGAGGCAGGTGTTACAAGACTTTCCAAAGATAGTAAATGCAATTTCTCGGGGCTACACCTAGCCCAGGTCGCAAAAAGAAGGGAGCTGATGATATTAAATGGTAGTAAGGAAGAAGATCGTCCAGGGGAGTATACCCATTTTTCAAAGGTGGGAGGAAGTATGATAGATTATATACTGATATCAAGATTCGCCTATAATTTTGTGTCGAAGTTTCAAGTGGGACATAACACCGAAAGCGACCATCTCCCACTAATTTTAGAGCTCGATGGTCCATCGTTTAACAAACCCACGGCTAATCTTTACTACACCCCAACTGTTAATCTGGGATTACCGGCCCCTAGAAGACTTAAATGGACTCTCATGCTCAATATAGAGCTAACTAATCTCCTCCACTCGGAAGACGTGAAGACCATCTACTCAGCCATTGTATCAGCAAACGCTGGGGAAAAGGCCCTGGATTTGTTCAATGAGTTATTAGCAAGATTAAAGACCTTCCTAACAACTGAGATACTTAAGTCTGCTACAAAGCGGGCAGAGGATCAAGAGAGATGGTTTGATATGGAGTGTAGATAAGCAAGGAAATGTCTGAGATCAACCTATCGAAATTACAGAAACACCCTCGCTATTTACGGCTTACGTCTATTTAAGACGAAACTATAAACAGCTATTAAAGGGGAAAAAACAAAAAGCTGAGAGATGGGCCTGGTGTAATTTAGTGAAGGCCTCGAATGAGAAAGACACAACCTCCTTCTGGCGTACCATCACGGGCCTCCTGGGCCAGGAGCGGATCGGTTCCACATGTACCGTAGAACCCCAGGAGTGGATGAAATATTTTCAAACCCTGTTCTATGATGAGGAAGCCCAGCACAATGACCCAAGTGCTCACTCTGAGAATTTTCCATATTGGCCTCCTATTTCCGTAGAGGAGGTTGTGAAACTAATTGCCCAACTGAAAAACAACAAAGCCCCAGGCATAGATCACATCCCGGCATGAAGATCAATATTAGCTGGTGGGCCCCTATAATGGCGTCAATATTTACATACATCGATTCAACAGGCACAATCCCTGGTTGCTGGACAGAGGCGGTAATCATTCCAGTCCATAAAAAGGGTCCTATGGCAGATCCAGCAAGCTATAGACCCATTAGTCTTCTTTCTATCCCCAGCAAATTGTACGCCAAACACCTCCACACTAAATTAATTGACTGGATGGAAACCGAGGCAGTTCTGGCAGAGGAGCAAGCCGGTTTCAGACAGGGCAGAACAACAATTGACCATTGCTTCGTATTAGCACATCTCATCGACAAATATGTCAATAAAACACGTGGGATTCTATACGCAGCCTCCTGCAGGAGGATGATATCAAATCGCTTAAAGAACATTGCAAGTTGTTGATTGTTTTTCTTAGCGCGCCACCCTGCAATATTCCAGGACAACAGCTTTAATTCTCTGTCCCTCCATGATGTACATTTGTGTAATCCACGGTGTCCAGTAACCCCTTTACGTCTAAAAAAACACTCCCATTAAGTTTGTCAATAGGCACCTGCTGCATAGAGGGATGATTATCCTTGGCTCTTGGAGACTTAGAGGGAGGGTTTGAGCTTGGGGGAGTAGCTGTTTCATTTGGAGAGAGTTTTTGATAGCTGAGCCAGGTGCTCGGGGATGTCACAGTCTGGTTTAATTCAGCCTTACCATACACCAACGGGGGCTGCGGTTGGTATTCCGAATCTACACATTTAAAGGAGCCTCCCACTGTCCTCTTGCCCACTAGGCACTTGGGGGATATAGGCCATAGGTGTGAGCCTTCCCTAGTCTCGACATGGGCCTCCTTTTTAACCAGTCTGCTTCTCAGAGTGTCCAGTCTATCCAGGATCTCCTTTTGGGCTGGCATCTGCAGTGACCAAAACCGGTTTATTAAAGCATGTTCATCTGCGGAGAAAGAGTCCTCTCTGTCGTTCGAATGAAGTTGTGTCTCAGGAGGGGCTAAGTCTTCCTGCTGGTGCCCTAGGCTCCGGTTTTGTTGCATGTGCGCTCTGACATTTTGTTCCTCTGTTCTTGGTCTCCCTTCCCCCTTGGCCGCCAATAGGGAGGTTAGCGGGGCTCTATTTTCAAAGATTCTTAATAAATCTATTCCTTTCTTTAAAAATAGATTTCTTGTTCTAAAGATGAAATTAACCAGGTTATGATCTGTGAAAGTGATCAGGGCACGTAGCGAATGTCCATCTTGATATAGATAGTCTATACTGACTAAGTCGGCCGCTTTAACTGCCCCAGGTAAAATGCTGTTCATAATAGACAACAGGTGCCTCGCACAGTCTGTCCCTGAGCAAGGGCCCAGTGGTTTTGGATAGTTCGCGAATACAATCTTTTCCGTTTACAGTTACGACAGGGGCCCTAGGTGGGTCCAAGACGGGAGCATCCAAGTGTGGTTTGGTTGCTTTTGTCAGGCTGGGCGAACACAAGGGAAGAACAGCCGTGGAGGGGTTTATTTCTTTGAGCGTACTTGAGGAATTATTTTCACATATGGGGAGGGGTTTGGTCTGTGGTGAGTCTTTCTTGTCTTTGGTGCCTTGCGCTTGGGTTTTTTTTTTTTGTAGATATAAGAGGTGAAGATAATAAGTTGAAGAGTTTCCGCCACTGTTTTTTGCTGATATGTTGGGTTCTTCTAGGCGGCTTAAATTTTTTGATGTTTTTAGTTTTCTTCGTCTTGGGTTCCGGTTTTCTTTTGCGTGAGTTCTTTTTACGTGGTATGTGGATTATAGCGTCTGAGTCCAGAGTCTGATCTGTGACTGTTTTTGCCTGTTTGAAATTCTCCACAAGTGTCAGGAGTAGGCCATTTGTTACTGCTAGGAAATTTTTTATATTGTGTAGGTCTGTGCGTATCTGATGTATTTGGTCATGTAGCTGATCACCCCTCTCTTCTAAACTGTTGGCATTCGCTGTAGGCTGAGGGCCTTGCTGGTTTTTCCTGAGATTCTGAGTTGATTTTTGAAGATTGAGGTCATTGGAGTTAGGGGAATTACTCATGACGTTCTCAGCTAGGGCAAGTTCCTGCGCCCAGCTCATGGAGTAATTTGGGCTTTCATGATTAGTTTGTAACTCTTTGCATTGTATTGACCAATCCAACGCAGTAGGGGCGACTTCTTTTAGGGTGCTCTCACACTGTGGAATCTTATTCCCTTCTTTATGAGGGAAATAATTGGTGATTTTACTTTGCCTCCTTTGGGGCTCCACCTCCCCCTGAGGTGATATTGGCGCATCCCAGGTCCATATAGTTCTTTCTTGTAAAGACCATATTGAGTGTGGAAAAAAGGTAATTGGGAGCAGTTTGCTAGAGTCTCTTAGTCCCGGTTTTTTTTTTTTTTACTTTTTCCTCCCCCTTCACTTAACTCAATCACAAGCAGACGTAATGGATTATGCTTGTATTCCAATTTCCCGCCTTCGAAACTCGGGCTAAGGCTTGTTTTACATGCAAGGTTTCATGCTTGTCCCTCGGCTTGTTAGAGCCTCCAGGGTTATTGCTCCCAACTTTCCTCCTTTAGTTCTCAACTTAAGGCTTCTAACCCTTCTGTCCTATGATGCCTTCCCCAGTATATATACAAGCAGAAAATACCGAGCCTGTCTCCAATACCCTCGTAGACCCTCAGAGATGTTGTAAAAGGCTAATTAACCAGGAGGGTTTATTGCAGCAGAGTAATGGGGCTTGTGCCGGGGGATAATACTGAAGAAAAACTTGCCTTCAGTTTCTGGGAAGTTCAGCCGCTCCTTCTTTCTCCTTTTCTCGGCATTCTCCCAAGAAGGAGTATCTTCTGATAAGCAGCTTTGTAGATTTAATAGCTAGTTGTAAGTTGCCAAACCAGACTCAGGTTAGAAATAGTAAGATTTATAAGGCCTTAGGGACTGATAGAAAGTTAATGAGAATTGATAAAAACTGATAAAACCACATTACGGACATGGAGCTTAGAGCGGGGCTGCCGCCAACGACGCCATCTTGGCTTGTAGTTGCAGGTTGAATCTCTAGCACAACATGCAGAGGCCTTCCAGCCAGCTCCCAAGACATGCTTCTAGTGCAAAATTGTGCAAGGACGAATGCCTTGTACCCTGAGGAAGACGCAGGGGTAACATTCATTCTGTCAGAAGTGTGGATGACAAAGACTTCCTCTGCTACTTTAAAAACGTTGCTTTCCAACCACCCTTTCCCCCCTCTTGATTATGCAGCTAAACAAAGGAATGATCCTATTGCTGGTGGAGTCTCAAACACTTCCTGGGCCAGTGCTGGGAGGAAAGGTTCAACACCCAGCTAGTCCAGGAGCAATGCCTGGTGCAAGTGGGATACATAGCTGCCAAGTTATCCCTTTTTTAAAGGGATTTTCCCTTATGCTGAATAGGCTTCCTCGCGAGAAAAGGGAAAACTTGGCAGCTATGGTGGGATAATCTGGGATGGCCCAGGTGGTGCTCTGCAGGTGTTGCTCTCCTGCAATCCTCAGCCACGGACCAGGCTGTGTGAGGCCGATGTAGAACAACACCTGGAGGGTACCACGTTGGCTCCCCCAGACTTGCCAGTAACCAATAGTGCTTAATCTCTGGGTCCTGATTCCTATGTCTCTTGCAGGAAAGCCCTGCTGAGTCTGTGCCTCGAAAATGCAGAGCTCAAGGAGCAAGTTGGAGAAGCAATGTTATCCGAGGGTTGGGAGAATGAGGATGAAAAGGAAGAGCAAGAGGACCTGAAGCTGGAGGTCAGGAAGCTGCAGGAGAAGCTGCACTCTTCGGAGATGGGGATTGGCCTCCTGAAAGAGCAGCTGGCTCTGAGCAGCCAAGCAGGTGGAAGCATCTTCCAGCAGCAGCTCACTGCTGGTGGGACCCAGGAGTCTGAGCAGCTGCGAGTGGCCTTGCAAGGCAGCCTCAAGGGGGCTCCCCATGACAATGCCCCACAGCGGCACTGCCCACGTCCCCAGAGTGCGGACACCAGCCTAAAAGAGACTCAGGTAACTCTGGATTACCTCAGAGCTGGGGAAGATCTGCCTAGGCTAGCAGCAGCTGCCATTTCTACTCCAGAGTTCTTCCTGTTTTATGGTTCTCTGGTCTGCTGCGTAGAACAGATTTTAAAAGGATATTAACTTCCATAATGATGTTGGGCAATGGCAGGATTTACTGTTCCAAACTGTTATTTGCAGTACAAACTTAATGCGCTTTGCAGTAAGCTTTAGCATCTGTTTAAGTGGGTAGTCCTTTTGCGAAATGTGTCTCACCAGGTTTGTGCAAGTCAAGTGCAGATCAAGGTAGAATAAAAGACTGGGTGTGGGCAGTGTAACCTACAAGGGATATTTCATGGGTCAGTTTAAAGTCAGCCCTGAAAACTCACATGTCTTTTCTGCTCTTGACTGATCTAACCCCTCATTTCTTCTCCAAAGGTGTGGGAAGTCAGACTGGGAAGCAACTCTTGGCAGCAGCTCAGGCAGCCAGGCCATCTTCTCCCCTCAGAGCTGCCTCAGTGCAAACAACAATGTCACAGGCTGCGGGGCAAACTCCTGGTTTCAGAGGCCACTGTCCTGGCTCAGGTGGCCCAGCTGGAGCAGTACCAGGCCCTGCTCAGTGAGTATGGTTGCACCCGATGTGTGGACATGGGTGAGGGACACTTAAATCCTAAGAAACAAAAAAGATGCTGGCTGATTGTCTGCAGAGAGTTCATTGTGACCTTTTGCTGTCTTATTTCCTGTCCTAATACGACACAAACTGTGGAGGAAGAGCCAAAATGCCCAAAGAAGGATTCCCCATTGAGCATTGGCCCGGGGGGGGGGCATGCCAACATTAAAAGGGAGGAAATGTAAGCAGCTCCAACTCCCCCCATTTTGGGTGTTGGTTCCATTGGTTTTTAAAGCAAAATTACATCATTATTACACAATAAATATATTTTAGCTTGAACTATCAACAGTTCACTTCAGTTAATTTCAGCTTGTGTGTAGGGTTCAGTGGCTGAGTTATCTTCCTTTTTGGAAGTGGAGATTTTGATCATGGGAGCACAGTGTTTCCTTTCAAGGGATGCAGCCGTTTAACCCAGAATCACACCATTAGTGATAATAATCCAAAAATGCTACAAGAAAGTGTTGTGGACGGTGTGCAAAGGCTGCAGGGAAGAAAGGGACTCCCGGTTTCGTGTGGGCTCTGCACCTGCCATTCTCTTCCTCAGTCTTTCCCTCAGGATTATGTTCCCATAAGGGGGCGGGGAGGGGGGCAGAGAGGTTGTGTCCTGGAATTTGCTCTCTAGTAGCCTTTGCCCTTCAGCCAAAGGCAAGAGGCTAGTCTTTTTGGCTTTCATTGTAACAGGTGAGCCCACAGGGCAGCAGGACGCCAAGCAGATACAAGTGGATCTCCAGGACCTGGGCTATGAGACCTGTGGGAAAAGTGAAAACGAGGCTGACAGAGAAGAAGCAACCAGTCCTGGTAACATGGAAGCCCCCCCCCCCCCGGATGGCTGTTGCTGCCCCCAAAGCCTTTTTGGAGTTCCAGCTGAGCTCTTGCCCCACAAGTGACCGGGGGCGGGGGGCTAAAGCAAAGCCCTCCTGATGCCAGAGTGATTCTAAAAGTGGGATATATCTAGAATGACCTTCTTTCTGCAGCACCCCTGTGGGGCTCAGGAGCCCAGTTATGTCCCCCCTTGTCTGCTGAGCTGGCAGCTTCACCCTTTTTTGAATGCCCTCTTTCAGGGAGGGTTTCCCCAGCCTCCTCCCCTCGCCCCTCTCCTTGCGAGTCTTCTGGGCTGCAGCTGCGCCGCCCCCCTGCCAAAAAGAGAGGTGCCTGGTAAGAGGATGCCCCCCAGCCTTAGTGGCCCAATGGAAAGTGGCCCAAGGTGACCGTCAGGCCAGCACCTTACTCACCTTGGGAGGCAGCAGAGGCGCCCTGCATGGTGGAAAGGCTCCCCTTCGGCACCAGGCACTCAGCTTCCACGCAAGCCTTGCACACAGCAAGCACAAGAAAGGCCAGTGCAGCGCCTGCCTGCCTGCCTGCCTGCCTTCCCAGCCTCCCACTTGTCTGCCCATTTCCAACAGCAAAGACTGGCGGACTTGGCCGGCTGGGCTCCCTCACCCACTTGCTTGCTTACTCCAAGGCTGCCTCAGCTCCTGGCAACCAGCACCCCCTGGCCAGCCCCAGAGGGAGGGAAAGAGGGACAGAGGCCAGGGTTGCCCACAGCACCCCTGACCATCATTCAAGGCACCCCAGGGTGCCATGGCACACTGGTTGGAGACCACTGGTCTAGGGACTATTTTATATGTTCATTGCATTGTTTTTAGCTGTACATCTAAACAAAATTAAATGCAATCCATGAGTTCTCAATCCAGAGTGTGGTCCAGGAACAGCCATAGCTGCCAAGTTTTCCCTTTTCTCGTGAGGAAGCCTATTCAGCATAAGGGAAAATCCCTTAAAAAAAGGGATAACTTGGCAGCTATGGGAACAGCTGCCAGGAAGTTGGAATTTGCAGCAACTCCCTATTGAGTGAATGTTTGGTGGAAAGGACCCTAATGCACAGGTGGGAACCCTTTTTGGAGTGGTGGAGCAGATCCTCATCTCCCTCCACCCTGTGCACCATCTGGCATTATGAGAATGCCCTGAGCTCCTAGGGGTGCAAGAAGAGGTTCTTCTTCACCAGCAGGACTGAACCCCATCAGCTGATGTAACATGTACCATGCCATACAAGAAAAGAGAAAAATATATTTTGAAGCTGCCAAGAAAATGGATTTGCAGCCCCAAATACCTTTGTCAGGGGCTCATTTCCTGGTTTCTTAATGAACCAATCTCAAAGTCTGTTAAGGCAAAATCTTAAAATCCCAATTTTGTCAGCTGGTGGGCGTGGCTTGGGGAAATGGCCTCGTGGGCCAACTTGCACCCCCTGGCAGGGTGGAAGCTCCCCCCCCCCCACCCTAATATCTCACCTTTCAGTTGTTTCCCCAGAATGTGAAGAACATGATATGTTCCATGAGGAGTTGAAGCCTAGGAAGAACATGCTGGGCTCCCCTCCCAGCCCATGTGACGATGCTGCCATTCTCCGCCAGCAAGTGCAGGACCTCCAGCTACAGCTGCAGAGCTCGCACAGAGTCATCCAGAACCTGCAGAGTCGTGCGCGCTCCATATCTGCCACGAGCGACTATGGCTCTGGGGGCGAGCACCCACTCCAGCAGAAGCCAGGCTATGCCCTGGGCTGCTCCACCTCCCACAGCATGACGGAGGAAGATGAAGGCTGGTTCTCAGACACCCTGGGCTCCTTCTGCCCCGCCAGCCTCCAGCCCAAGCAAGACCTGGCCAGGCTCATCCAGAGGGTGTCCCTGCTGGAGGCTCATCTGGGAGAGGGCAAGCCCAAGTGGCTGCTGGCAGAGGAGCTGAAACCTGCAGCATCCGTGGGGTAGGACTGAGGCAGAGTTCCAGGGGGCAGGGGGGGGGACTGGGAGGGATGGACCTTCACAAGGCATGCGGGAGGGCAGCCCCTCCAGTGCCTTCTTGCTCCTTCTTTGCCAGGGGTCTCTGTAGATACACTTGGTCTTCTGGATATCCTCTGGTATATATGCTCATGGCAGAATAGTCAAAGAACATTTTATTATTATTATTATTATTATTATTATTATTATTATTATTATCAACAACATTATTTAAATTTTTATACACCCCTTCATTTGCAGATCCCAGGGCCATTCACAAGATAAAATTACAAGATAAAAGCACAAAATACATAATATAAACAGGAACAAAAGCCCCCATAAAACATTAACACCTTCTTCCCCTCCCACAAGACATGGAAACGGATGTCGGATGTTAATCAGCCCAAGGCCTGGTTGGTGAGGAGCACCTAAAGTAAGGTTACCAGACGTCCCCGTTTCCCAGTTCCCTGACAAAATCCATCTGTTTAGTAGGAAGTTGAAAAGTGTCCCCGGATTCATTGAAAAAAATCTGGTAACCTTAACCTAAAGGTGTATAACCTCCCTGGGGAGAGCCCTGGTCTTATGAAATTAATTTGGTAAAGCCAAGCAAGAGTTGTGGATCCGGTCCAAGGTGTCTCTTTCCCCACTCAGGGGTGGAGCTCATGGCATCCCCCCAAAGTCTGGTGCCTTTCTTTCTCGCTGGGGGCTGAGTGTTCCTCCATCACTTGGGTGAGGGGGAAGCCTTGCCTCTCATGGTCCTCTCTTCTCCCGCAGGAAATACGATTCGTTGGTTCAGGCTCAGGCTCGGGAGCTCTCCCATTTGCGCCAGATGATTCGGGAGGGACGAGGAGTGTGTCACCTGCTGAAGCAACACTTCCAGGACACCATCAAGTCCTTTGAGGAGCTCCTGAGAGGCACTGACTTCGATTACTTCTTGGGCCAAAGCTTCCGTGAGCAGCTGGCACAAGGGAGCCAGTGGACAGAGCGGCTGGCCAGCAAACTGAACAGAAGTGAGTTTCCTCGGCTCTCACAGACTTCGAGTTTGAGGGTGTCTAGGTCAGGAGTGCAGATAGGGGCCATGGCACCCCCCTGAGAGCTGCTGGAACTGAGTTCCGGCAAGTTCCAGCTGCAAGAAGCCCTGCCAGTGGGGAAGTACAGGCTCAGCTTCCTTCCAAGACACCTGAGACAGAGGCATTAACATGACAAAAGGGCTTGAAGGCCCATCTTGGGCCTGGGCAGACAGAGGTTGCCATGGGGATGGGGGCGTGTTTGAGGTGTCATGAAAAGAGCAGGGTGTGCTGTGAAGTAGAAGAAGGGGAGAACAGACAGAAATCCATCTTTGGGAGGCTGGGTGCAGAGCTGGCTGGAAGACATGCCTTGAACTCCAGTGCTGCTCTGCTGTGGGGATCAAGTCCCTCAGCAAGCTATGACCATGCTATGACAGCCTCCACAGTCTTCAATCCTCCAAAGGAACACAAACCCTGGGTGGACACAAAGTCTGGAACTCCTGGAAATCTTTCTACCACTCAGCAGAGAGTGGGAGTGGTGCCCAACTTCTGTAACACTACTTAACTATCTGCTGTGGGCATTCCTTTGAGTTTGCAGCCTCAGTGAGTTAGAGTGGAATGTTCACTTACAGTTTCTGGAGTTCAAAGGCTTTATTCATGCAGGACAAGTAGAGATGAGAAAGAGAACACACATGAGTGTTGGCTTGATCACTAGACAAACAGTTCCCTCATGTGGTTTAAAGTAATATGTTCATTAGCTACAAGCTCAAGAAAAGGAAATGTTTTTGCTTTTCTCCAACAAGCAGTTATTCCCACCATACAGCTTGAGTGCTAAGGCCTAGAGAGAGTGTGTTCATGCTTATTTATTGAATATTTGACTAAGAGAGGTTTTACAATTACAGTAGCCTTTCCTAACATTGTCTGTGAAAAAGTCTGAAAGGTATACTGTATAAGAAGCTTTTTTTTTAAGGGTAGGGTCTTGTTGGAGACTTTGGTGTGACATCATTTTTTCTCAGTATGGAACCCACATTTTCCTCATGACTTCCTCTTTTGTCCCCTAATAAAGAGAGGGAGAGGGAGAAAAAGTAGGGAGACTGCAAAATCATGGACTAACCCTGTTTCTCTGAATTCTGTTTTCAGGGAATGACCTAAACATGGAGGACAAAACTAGTCATGAACTGCTTACTCTGAGGTAACTGTAGTAGATTCCTAGCTGCAGGCTTATTTTGACATTTTGAAATTGCCATACATTAGATGTGCAGTAAAATGGATGTGTTGACGTACCAAATTTGGAGTAAGTAAATTTGGTACATCTACACATCCATTTTACTGCACATCTAATGTATGGTAATTGTTTGCCACTTGGCAGACTGATACAGCTCATCACTTAGTCAATGGACGTCTGTATACAGTTTCTGTATAGTCCTCTGTCCTCCTGGGCAGAAGTGCCTGTCTGGCTCACAGAGTCCCCTCCCTATGGGCATAACTACCCCTCCGCTTCCTTTTTACTTGAAAAGTGTGTGTCACTCCCTCACTTGGGTCACGCCACATTACAATGCTTTTTAATAAAAACATCCTGCTTTACTAGCCTCTGGAGCCTCCAGGCTGAACCCTAGTATTGAACCCCAGTATTTCCGTAACACTTTGGTGTTAGAAGTGGGATGCCTGGTCCTCTAGCTCAGGGCTGGGACAAGCCAATCCAGTCCTGAAAGGCTCATCTAACGGAACACCTCGCACAACAACCGGTGGCCCTTATCAGTGTGGGGTCCTTTGTAGCCAACGCAGGTCCTGTCCTGTAATAAGTTCTCTACAAGGGAGAATTTGTGCTACAAGTGGACTTTGTGAGTTTGCTGGTTGGCAGAGAGGACAATGATAAGTGGGAAGAAAGAGATAGGCATGGTGTTTAGGTGGCAAGATGACACCTTCAACACTTGTGTGAAACCATTTCACCTGCTCATATTCCTTGTTCTGCCCGGTCATTAAAAGAGCAGAGAGTCCTGTCCTCTCCACACACACCCCGGCCCCTCGGGTGATGTGTCTTCTTTGGGGAGGTGGGAAGTCTATCTGTGGAAATGCCTTGTCCCTCCCCAGACTGAGCAAGGAGCTCCAGGAAAAGGAGCAAACCATCCAGAGGCTCCAGGCGAAGCTCCACCTGCGCTCCGTGACCCCTTCCAGCAGCCACACCATCTCTGAATCGCCCCGTTCCGGCAGCAGCACTTCCTTTCTCTCAGATGGCCTGGACGGCTGCTCTGACATGGAGGAGGGCAGCGAGCGTGTTTTCTACCAGGAGGACCCTAGTGAAAACCAGCCCCACAGCCTCCAAAACAAAGGTAGAGTCTTAAAGACCTGTCGCAGGAATGCTCTTCTCTCTCCAGGACTGCTGAGTACGGTAGCATAAATTGTGCCAGGCCCAGAGACCTCAGAGGAAAATGCAGCAGGGAATCTAGAACAGGCTTGGGGGTGCAAAGAGATTGAATCCTAGTTGCTCCAGTTCTACACGAAGGTGCAAGGGGGAGAGAACAGTCCCTTCTCTCCCAAGACAGCCTCTCTAAGGCTCTTCCCCACACTTGGGAAAATTCCACTGCAGACTTTCTCCACAGGGTGGGAGCTGCTCCTGGGGGGCTTTCAGGCACAGATATATGTACAGTCTTGCTAAAAACATTGCATGGAAAGTCAAAACTAAACTCACAGTAGGGTTCATGTGTCGGAGATTGCAAAAGGTTGCCAAACCGCTTTGAATGAAGGGCTGGAGAGAGGTGAAAAAGTAGATATTCACACAATGGGATCACTTGCTTTTAGAAAGGAACAACACCCAAATTACAAGTATGCTGGGGTGCAGAATGGAGAGCATTGTAGAAAAGGACTGAATACATGCCTCCTGTTAGTAATAGGAGAAGAGAAAACCTATTCAGAACAAGGGCACAGGATTTAGGTTGAACCACATAATGCTAAGTCTGGTGAACGTTGTTTTGTTCAGACATTTCCAAGTTCCCAAGGAATTCACAAAACCAGAGAGATCTTCTAAATCCGGCCCGCGGATGGCCCAGGAATCAGCATGTTTTTACAAAATGCATCTCTGGGTTATTTGTGGGGCCTGCCTGGTGTTTTTACATGAGTAGAATGTGTCCTTTTATTTAAAATGCATCTCTGGGTTATTTGCTGTGTATATGGGAGCATGCCTTGGTTGCATTTGAACCCCATTTCTGCAGAGGGAGGCAGATCATACCTGCAGTTCAGATGCTTGCTATACTTTTAATGCAATGGTTGTACGACTGCTTTTATTTTGTCTCTTCCCACTTAATATGAGCCACTCTGAGTGCACCATGTTTTCTTAATGTATAGGGTGAAAATTTAGCAAACAAACAAAATATGATCACTGTCCACATTTCCTCTCACTCTTGTCTCATTCATTTGTCATATGACCAGGGCTCCTCCCCTTCCCCCCCCCAGAGCTTAGCCACGATACTCTCCACATGTGAAAGCAAAGCATTTCACATCCTCTCTGTGTGGTTTCTTTTAGACTGTTATTCCAGCAAATCTTCTGCGCAACCATCTCCACCACCTCCTGCAGCCACATCTCCTGCTGCTCCAGCGGAGTCCATCCCAAGGAACCTACTTCTGTCTCCTTCGCAAGCCACCCAGCAGCCTTGCAGAGGTATGGTGGACCACATAAAAGAGAGTGGAATGGTGGGCAAATTGTCGGCGTGTGTGCGGACCTTTTCCATTTCTTTTCTTTAAATGGTCTTTTTAGTTATAACTTAATTGATGTTATGAAGATCAACATGCAGCATAGACGTGTTAGGAGCAAAGGAGGATACGGTAAAGAATATTCAGGGATCTTAATTGTCAAGGGGCTAAAGCAGGCATCCCCAAACTGCGGCCCTCCAGATGTTTTGGCCTACAACTCCCACGATCCCTAGCTAACAGGACCAGTGGTCGGGGAAGATGGGAATTGTAGTCCAAAACATCTGGAGGGCCGAAGTTTGGGGGTGCCTGGGCTAAAGCATCTCATTCACCGCCTCCCCTTGGGGCCCCTTTCCAGCTCAAGCCTCACTGCCTTTAGATGTGTCATAATACTGAAGACAAAATGTAACCACAACCTTTTCCCTGCATCTTCAACTTGTGGGGGGAAACTCCCATGGAAGAGAATGATTTCCAGGTGGCTTGACTTCCAATACTGCTTATTTTAGAACTTAACCCTTGACATCAACACCGACAGCTTTCCCTCAGCTGGGCTGCCTGCCATCCTGCACCTTTTTCTAAGTCAGTCCTTTGGTGAGGAGGGAGAATATTTCCAGTTTCACCACATCTTTGTAAATGTTTGTTTTTCTTCCCGACAAATATTATTTTATAAAGGTATAGGAGAAGGTGCTTCATTGAGGGTGTAGGCCCAGTCAAAATTTCCTGGGAACCAGCAGAGAGCCAATGTCATGACTTCAGAACAGGCACAATATGGCTGCATCTAGGGGAACCACTCAGAATCCTAATAGCAGAATTCTGCGCTAGTTGCCATTTTCAAACTGTCTTCAAGGGCAGCCCCATGCATAACACATTGCTGTGATCCAACCCAGAGGTTAAAGATAAAGGTAAACGATCCCTGACAGTTAAGTCGAGTCGCGAACGACTCTGAGGTTGCAGCGCTCATCTCGCTTTACTGGCCAAGGTAATCAGTGTTTGTCCGCAGACAGTTTTTCCAGGTCATGTGGCCAGCATGACTAAGCCACTTCTGGCGAACCAGAGCAGCGCACGGAAACGCTGTTTACCTTCCCGCCAGAGCGGTCCCTATTTATCTACTTGCACTTTGATGTGCTTTCAATCTGCTAGGTTGGCAGGAGCAGGGACCGAGCAACGGGAACTCACCCCGTCACAGGGATTTGAACTGTCGACCTTCTGATAGGCAAGCCCAAGAGGCTCAGTGGTTTAGACTACAGCGCCTCCCACATCCCTAATCCATTGGTTATCAGAGCATAAATAATCACAATCATGCTGTATCTCTCCTGGAAAGCCCACAGCTGACCAACCAGATGGAGCTGGTAAGAAGGACCCTTAGCCACCAAAGCCACAAGGCCAAGTTGGGATGGATAGATCAGCCATCCTGTCCATCCTGTGCACAAAAACTAGTCTGCCTCATCCCATTTATGGACAGCTCATTTTAGGGAAAGTTCTAAACTATCTAGGGACCCAGGTGGCACTGTGGGTTAAATGACCTGGCCACATGACCTGGAAGCTGTCTGCGGACAAACGCCGGCTCCCTCGGCCTATAGAGCGAGATGAGCGCCGTAACCCCAGAGTCGGACACGACTGGACCTGATGGTCAGGGGCCCCCTTTACCTTTACCTTTACTATCCACATAGCTTAGGTGAGGGGAGATGCTCTTTTGTGGAATCAGTCCTTCTCGTTGAGCAGATTTCTTGAGCACTCGCTGAAGAGGCAATATTGTGTCCTCCATGCTGCAGCCAGCATCTTTGGAGAAGAGCCCACTTGGTGCATATGTTTGTCTCTCAGCTCACCCTCTTAACCTTCTCTCTCTCTCTCTCATTCTGTGCCTAGGGCTCCATCCAGACTTTTTGTCCAAGCCAGCTGGTTTGGTTTCCTTTGCCTCCAGGCCCTGCTCCTTCCTGCCTTTGGGGCCTTCTCCTCCTCCTGCCCTGGCGCCACTCCTTGGCTGCTGCAGAGCGCCAGTTTTCTCCCTGGCTGAGGCCCAGCAGGAGCTGCAGATGCTGCAGAAGCAGCTGGGAGAAAGTGAGCGCTTGGCCTCCCTCCCCACCCTCCCGCACGTGGCTTGCATGGCTTGGTGAACAACCATCTTCTGCATGCCCTGACTTCACCTCTGCTTAGAGCAGGGAAACTAACCACCTCCTAGGATAGCAGAGGCCAGTGCAGACCAACTTTTGTATGTTCATTTGGGGCTGGTATTTTGAGGGTTCCAAAAAGGCAATGGACACTGACACTGTAGGGCGGACTGTGCTCACTGCCGAGAGCGGGGATGAGGGGGAAATTAGATTCAGTTTGCATTTAAAGGTGAACCCACTGAATTCACACATCTCAATCAATATGAGAACCAAATACAGTCATCCTTCAACGTCTTTGCTTCCCTCAGCCAACCTTTATATCTGGGCCACAGTGAGGAACAGAGATGTCACAACACACAACAGATCCCCAATTAGGATCTTCTCTCTCTGTGTGTATTTTAAATTAATCTTTAATCTCAGAGGATCCAGATCAGACTGGGAATTTTAACAGGTATCCTCCCCACCCCACCCCACCCCACCCACACCATATTCCAAATTAGAACAATTTCTCCCCATCCCTCCCCAGCTTCTGGATAACATTGAGGAGAAAGGGGTCAGCCCCCTTCCCTGATCCCCAGTGTGATTTGAGCACCCCTGGCTCCCTCCCTTTCTCTTTCTCTTTCTCTCTCTCTCTCTTTCTGTATCTCTTTCTCCCACAGGAGATTCTGATTACAGATCTCCCATGTTACATCTCGTGTGGTTTGAGTTGCCTTGCTTTCTGAGTCTTTCCTGTTGTTGGCAAATAGACAGCTGAAAGGACTTGAGAATGAGATCTTCTGATAGAAAACAAGAAACAATGTGTTGTTGTTATTTATTGCACTTACTAGCTGTCATGTTGTTTTATTTCGCTCTGCATTGCATCTGCTTTTCTTTGCCTTCAACACTGTCGTGGCCTAGAAAACCCAGACTGGTTTCACATAGGCAGCGGGATTTTTCCTGAATACTAACAAATCTTCCACCAGCAAGAAGCAGGTGCATAATTTTCCTCTCTAGAATGGCACCCAATATAGAGTTGTGTTCTGGTTTTCAGATGCCAGATACCTGGCCACGTGCTGTAGGGAGAAAGTGGGGAAGTTGGCTGAATGGAGTAGACACCTGCAGCAGAAGTCCCCACTCACTCCCTGCTCCCATGGAAAGTTGCAGTGTCACATAGAAGTGAGCCTGGTGTCCTGTCCTCCCCTTTCTGACTTTCTGCTGTCCCCTCTGCCTAGGTGTGCAGCTGCCAACTCTACCTCCTGTGAAGTCAGGGTCCCTGGCTGGCTGCCTTTCCACAGGGAGTCCTGCTGTCTCTTCCCAGAACTGCCTCCAGGCCTGCCCTCCTGTGCACCAGTTGCTTCCCATGCAAAACTCTGCTGAATGGAACAGGAAATCTGAGGGGTGGGTGGGGGAGAGCAACCCCCCCTGTTGTATGCACCTGAACTTCAGAGAGCCACAGGAGAGATGTGTCTCTGGAATCCTGCCATCATCTTCTTCAGCAACACTTTCTAGCCAGAAGCTCTCAGGTAAACCCTGCACTCCTGCCCTCTTCATTGCATGAGTCATGAGAACCAGCCTTACCAGCCGCCTTTGATTGCATGGTTTCCAGTGTCGGAAACCACTGAGTATTCCTTGGCTCATGAGTGACATCTGGCTCTGGATAAATGGGCATTTCCAGGCCTGAGTCTGGTGAGATTCACCAGCATCTCTTACTATTACTGGTATTACGCAGGTGGTGCTGTGGTCTAAACCACTGAGCCTCTTGGGCTTGCAAAACAGAAGGTCGGTTGTTCGAATCCCCATGACAGGGTGAGCTCCAGTTGCTTTGTCCCAGCTCCTGCCAACCTGGCAATTTAAAAGCACACCAGTGCAAGTAGTCTGTGGCAGGAAGATAAACAGCGTTTCTGTGCACTCTGGCTTCTGTCATGGTGTCCTGCTGGCCACATGACCCGGAAAGCTGTCTGTGGACAAACACCGGCTCCCTTGGCCTGAAAGCAAGATGAGCGCTGCATCCCATAGTCACCTTTGACTGGACTTAACCGTCCAGGGGGCCTTTACCTTTTACCTTTGCCTTAATATTGCTCTTGTAGAACAGGATGTGTGGTTCCATCTCTTCATGCCAGGTTTTAAGTATGAGGATGACAGTAGCTTGCACAGGTCAGGTCTCCTTCCTATGCCAGGAAATTCCCAGAGCTTCAGAATTACTTTCAGCGCATCATACCTTGGCTCTCACCTCCCTTGCACCTGTGCCCTTCCTTGCTGCTTGAGCACAGCTGGTGGTCTGCTGGAGGAACACCTTTCTGAGATCCAGATTCTCCGCCAGCGCCTAGAAGAGTCCATCTCTGCCAATGATCACCTGCGGGATCAACTGGAAAAACGCCTGTCCCTGGTGCCAAAAAGTCATGGTAAGAGAAAAGGCCTCCTCATCCTCTCCTCAGGGAGAGATCTGCCACGGTGTCTAGATATCACACCCGTCACAGACCCCCTCAGCTGGGATCAAGAGGAAGCAATAAAATTGGCTGAAGGCATTATACAGGAAGACTTTAATTTAGAAAGGACCTTTCCTGAATGGGACCACGAGTGAGTAGACATTACAGAATGATCTTGGAAATGCAGGAGGGTGTTACTGGGTAAAATAGCAGTATGTTGAAGTTCTGTTTAATTCCGCTCCAAGTGGGAAAGTATATTTCATACTTTCAGATTGTACTCAAGTACAAAATGCTCATATGAAATGCCCCTCACTTTTCCTTCCTTGCATCCAGCCATTCAGAGTGCAAGGGATCTTTCCCCTCCCCTGTCTTCTGGTGTACCTGGATGACGGATGGAAAGAATTGAGGTCCAGCTTGCGTCCCAGAAAGCAGACCCTTCAAAGCCATTTCCCTTCCTGCCAGTCTGTGCGCCATATGGGGAGGGAGAAGCTCTGAGGCTGGCAGGAGATGGAGATCAAAGCACAGCTTTGGATGGTTGGCCTTTCCATGTCAAGGCCAACCTCCCTTCTACAGCAGCTGGAGGTTCTGATGTCACATGTGAAACATTTTTATTTTAATCAAAGAAATAATGGCAGTGTAGTTGCATTTAGTAAGATAAAAGCACCCTGACTCTCTCCCATCCCCAGAGCTGGAGCAGCTGCAGGAAGCTCTGCTGGCATCACACTCAAAACTGCATGACGGTGAGATGGAGCTGCACCAGCAGCGAGCTGAGAAGCAGCGGCTGCAGGAAGAAATCCGAGGCAAGCGACAAGACTTTGTGCACCTCCAGGAGGAGTTTCTGGCTCTGCAGAAGAACCACTCCAGGTAGGCCCAACAGAATGGCAGAAGTCAGGGAGATGGAGCATCTCCTTGTCCTCAAAGTCTTATGGAGATGGGAGCTGTCTTGGGGGGGGGAGGGATGGGCTTTCTCAGAGGAGCCTCAGAGCCATTCACAAGGATCCCTACAATGGCAGGCAAAGACTAACAGATTTTGTGTGGCATAGGCTGTCCTGGACTGCATCCCATTTCATCAGAACATTTCATCACTCTAGTCCACAAAAGTTCATGGCCAGAATAAATTAGTTAGTTTTTAACTTGGTGAAAGCTGCTTCATTAGTTTTCCTGTAAGATTAATAAGACTAGCCTTCCAGAAAGCATCATCACAATGAGCAGACATTGTTTGAAAAACAAAACCCCAAAACACTACAGTTGGAGGAAGGAAATAACTTTTGCGGGAAGGAAGAGAACCCAAAAGTAGGGTGAATGGGTTTTGACACACACACACACACACACACACCCGAGTTGGAAAAGGAAAGGAGGAGGAGGAACTCTGATGAAGCTACCTTTAGGCTTTCTGCTTCTGCTTGTCCCTTCAGGATGGGCCTTGCAGAGACAAACTTCCATTCATTTCTTGGGGTTCTCCTTGCAGGCTTCAACATAGAGTGGCTCTGCTTCAGCAGCAGTGCGAGCAAGACCAGCTGCACTTCCAAACCCTGCAGGCTGAATTACAGGTCTATAAATTGCTGTGCGGCCCACAGCTGAAGGTGGCCTCAGGTGGGTACTAAGCTGCTTCCTGGGACACCCCTGGAATGCTCCTGGGGGTGCTGGTTGGTTGGGCCTGGGCATTGGAGAAGCAGGTGGAGGCCGAGAGGGCAGGACATCGGATCTGCCTCTGTGATGTCCAGAGTGGAACAAATCTATCCCGGAGCTCCTGGGAAGCCTTCACAAGGGCCACAGGGTTACGGTACTTTTTTCACCACTACCATCATTAATACTTGTATACCACATAATATGCAGAACCTGTAAACATTTTACAGAAAACGCAGTGAGATGATTAAAAAAGAAAAATGCATATGCAACATTTAAACAAAAAATACAAATATATCTGTAAAAACAGAGAAGCCGTCAACATTCAACTTAAACTGAAAATACTGAAACCGAGGCGTACTTAAACTGAGGTATGACTGTATCTGAGGTTGTTGATATTTCTTCTAGCAATCTTAATTCCAGCTTGGGATTCATCTAGTCCAGTCTTTCGCATGATGAATTCTGCATATAAGTTAAATAAGCAGGGAGATAATATACAGCCTTGTCGTACTCCTTTCCCAATTTTGAACCAATCAGTTATTCCATGTCCAGTTCTAACTGTAGCTTCTTGTCCCACATAGAAATTTCTCAGGAGACAGATGAGGTGATCAGGCACTCCCATTTCTTTAAGAACTTGCCTTAGTTTGCTGTGGTCGACACAATCAAATGCTTTTGCATAGTCGATGAAGCAGAAGTAGACGTTTTTCTGAAACTCTCTAGCTTTCTCCATAATCCAGCGCATGTTTGCTATTTGGTCTCTGGTTCCTCTACCCCTTCGAAATCCAGCTTGCACTTCTGGGAGTTCTCGGTCCACATACTGCCTAAGCCTGCCTTGTAGAATTTTAAGCATAACCTTGCTAGCGTGTGAAATGAGCGCAATTGTGCGGTAGTTGGAGCATTCTTTGGCACTGCCCTTCTTTGGAATTGGGATGTAGACTGATCTTCTCCAATCCTCTGGCCATTGCTGAGTTTTCCAAACTTGCTGTCATATTAACAGCATCATCTTTTAAAAATTTTAATAGTTCAGCTGGGATATCATCACTTCTACTGGCCTTGTTATTAGCAGTGCTTTCTAAGGCCCATTTGACTTCACTCTCCAGGATGTCTGGCTCAAGGTCATCAACCACACTACCTGGGGTGTACGAGACCTCCATATCTTTTTGGTATAATTCCTCTGTGTATTCTTGCCACCTCTTCTTGATGTCTTCTGCTTCTGTTAGGTCCTTACCACTTTTGTCCATTATTATGGTAATCTTTATTAGTGTTATTTGGTACTAATTTTTTTGCTTGTATCTGTAAAAACATAACAACGAACTAGCAATTCCCTTCACTCCTAGATGCTGACAGAATGCTGGCTTCAGTAGTTTGTCTTATGCTTCTTGTATCATTCAAAACATTTGCCTCCTCTTCCTCCTCAAAATCCGTGTGACTCTTTGATCCTGTTCCCATCATGACCAGACTGAAATTAATTAAGCATGTATTTATTCCCTAATCTTTTGTGAAGTTGCAATACATTATGAACAGTATTGTGTGATGGGTTGTGCAGTATCAGAGCAGGTTTTGGATGAGAATATTGAGTAATATTGGGTGAGAAGTCTAGCATAGTCAGAAGATTACAATAATATTGATCATAAAGTACTGCAGCTTCCCAAAAGATTAGGAAATGGACCACAGCTGCCAAGTACCCCGTTTTCCCCGGGAAACCCCCATATTTTCTTACTGTTTCCCACAGGTGTTCCAAATGGCAAAATACCCCATATTCCCCCTGAATTACGGAGCTCCTGCCGGAGGCCATGTAATTCTGGTGCCGCGCCGGCACCGGAAGTCGCTTCTATGCACTTCTGGACATGCGTAGAAGCGACTTCCGATGCTGCTGTGCCCATTTCCAAAATGTCTGCAGCGCCAGAAGTCATTTCTACGCACTTCTGGACATGCGTAGAAGCAACTTCCAATGCCGCTGTGCCCATTTCCAAAATGTCCACAGCGCCAGAAGTCGCTTCTGCATAGAAGTTACTTCCGGTGCCGCGGCGCTGCTGACCCCAGATTTTTCAATCCGGAACTTGGCCCCTATGAAATGGACACCAAAGGGCGACTTTCCAAAAGATTATCTGCAGACCAATGGAACCTGTAGATAAATACACTAGATAAATCAACAAAGTATTTCCTCACATACCTTTTGAGTTGGCAACTCAAAAGCTGACAATTAATACACCTAAACAGAGCAGCAGTGGATTATTTTAGGGTGGGTGTCTCTTCTTGGGTCCTCCCTGGAATTTTCACTAAACCTAATTCTCTCCACACGTGCAGGGAAAGTCACACCTTGGGATGAAGCTCACATGAGATCAGCATCTCTTGGTGTGGGTGCAGGTCAAGGCAATAGCCAGAAATGGCAGATCTTGAGATCTCACCCAAAACTCACAAAGTTTCAGCAAGCTCTCACGCAATCTTGCCAGAAGTGGGCACTGCTTCTCCACTGGTTGTGGTGGGTGGGCAGTATGTCCGCAGGGGCAACAGCTCTTGGGCTTCCTCATGGGTGAGCCAGTTCTGGATCTGGTTGTAGAGAGCAAAGCCTGTGTGATCTGAACTCCAAAGAGGTGCTGACCAAATCAGGTTCCAGTCTGGTGCTTTGCTTTCAGTGACACACCGGCAGGAGAACCCGGTGCTGTTAGACGATATCAGCAACCGGGGGTCCCATGTGATCAGCCACCTCAAGGACTACAGCACCCTTAAGAAACAGATTCTGGAAGGCAAGACTGTGATCCACAAAATGGCCTCTCTCCTGCATCCTGGCCAAGAAATACAGCAATCCAAGGTAAAGTGGGAAGATGCAGAAAGTATAAACTGCTCTGGAGCCACGTGATCTTTCTCAGCCATACCATCATGAGACTGCGAGGCCCAGGAATGGCCGCAGGTCATTGGGGCTGCAACAGTTATCACAGGGTATCTTTTCAGCTCAGTGGCGTAGTAATGGGGGGGCATGCTGCCCCAGGTGGCAGGCTGGGCGGGGGGCAGCAGGCTGGATGGGGGTGACCACCTCCGACGGCCGCCGTCACCGCTGCAAGCGCCCCTCGCCTGCCTCCACGATGGCCCTGAAGAAAGCCAGGCGGCGGGCGAGCAGGACCAGCCCCTGCAGAGCCAGCGCAAACTGGCTGTGAGGAGAACCGCCTCGAGCGCGGTAAGGGCGGGTGGAGGGAGGGCCAGAGGGAGAGGGGGAGGCCTGCCGGACGCTGCCCGCCGCTGCCTGTTGTGTCGCCGCGTCACATCCCTCCTGTGCGTGTGTCGTGATGCGTGTGTCATGACGCACAACGCATGCGCGCGATGTACACCCCGCCCCCGCCCCCCCGGTGGGGTGCCTTTGGGTTTGCCGCCTCCTCCTGCTTCCCCCTACCCAGAGGTGAGTCGGCACCTTTTTTGCGATTCTTTTTTTCCCATAGGAATGCATGAATTAAATGTCAATGCATTTCTATGGGAAACCGCACTTCGCAAGACGAAATTATCACAACACAAAACGACTCATGGAACGAATTAATTTCATCTTGCGAGGTACCACTGTACCGTATTTTTGCTCCATAGTACGCACCTGACCATAGGACGCACCTAGTTTTTTAGAGTAGGAAAACAAGAAAAAAAATATTTTGCTTTCTTGAATTGTCCTAGGCATAGCAGCCAACTCCTAGAGGCCTAGGTACCTTTGCCCCCCCCCAAAAAAAATTTAAATATTTGAGGAAGCTTCTTTTGCAAAGGGGGAAAGCTCCATTTTTTGTGGCTCAGCTCACAGTTGTGCATCTTTTTTGCAAAGGGGGAAAGCTCCATTTTTGAGGATCAGCTCAAAGTTGCTGAGCTTACCTTGCAAAGGGAAAAAATCCTGTTTTGATGGGGTTGAACTCACAGTTCTGCAGCTTCTCTAGGAAAGGAAAGGGACCCGTTTCTACAGTTTCCAGACAGATAATCTAATCAGCCAGTCATATGTCATTGGGAAAACAAGCAGCCTCCCTCTGCAGACAACAATTGAGGCCTGGGCAAGGGGCCTGGGTGGGGCCAGGAAGGGAGCTAGCTCCCTTATCTCCCTCCCTGATCTCTTGCAATCAGCTGCTGAGCGGGTTCCTTTCAACACTCTCTTTCCCTCTTGTTAGCCTTTAGCTCTTTCTTTCTTTCTTTCTTTCTTTCTTTCTTTCTTTCTTTCTTTCTTTCTTTCTTTCTTTCTTTCTTTTAAAAAAAGGATGATCTGCCTTTAGCCCCTGGGCAATTTGGCTCCAGGGACCACACATTCGCTCCATAAGACGCACAGAATTCCCTCTTACTTTTTGGGAGAAAAAAGTGCGTCTTATGGAGCGAAAAATATGGATAGTCTCTTAGGGTTGATTTATATGTGCAACAGAATGAGTGCTAGAATGGACTAGATTATTCAATTCAGAAAAGAAAATTGCATAAAATTGCATAAAAATATATCACAGCGGTTTGTTTACAACAATATAAAAACATAAAACCAGACAATAAAATAATAGAATGTTAAAAACAATTAACAATAGAAAAATTTTAAGCAAACATCATCAGACCATTTTGGGGGATGTACTCTAAATTGCCCGCATAGACCTGGTGAAACAGAAATGCTTTCAGCAGGCATTTAAAGGTTGGCACAGGAGATGCCTGCTGAATCTCTATTGGCAGGAAGTTCCTCAGGACTGGGCAGATGATCCTAAAGGCTCAACTTTTCCTTGTTTTCAAATGAGCGTCACCAACTCAGGAAATGACAAGAGACACTCCTGCAGGTGATCTCAGTGATCAAGCTGGACTATAAGGGTGGACCTAAGTTGTTCAGGGCTTTGTAACTCAATGCAATGATATTGAACCTGCCTCGGTAGCAGGTGGGCAGCCAGAGCAGCAGTTTTAACAATGGTGTGACCTGTCCTCAGTCAGAACCTTCCGCCAACAGCCTGGCTGCCACATTCTGCCCCAGCTGGAGCTTCCAAACCAGACCCAAGGGCAGCCCCACAGAGAGCGCATTGCAGTAGTCTGTCCTAGAGGTTACCAACGCATGGACTACAGTGCTGTTTTACTTTTGAAAAGTGAATAATTATAAAATGTCTTTTACTCATATGTTGCTTGAAGAGGTGCAGCACATTCTTTTACCTGCAGGAGCCCATAGCCTCATTCTGTTTCATGGTTGGCCTGCTTCACTCTTGGAGATGCCATAGAAAAGAATAACAAGCTTCTTTCTTAGGAGCCATCTCTGAAGGAGGAGATCCAGGCGCTCAGAGCCAGACTAGCTGAGCCAGGGAGTCGCCTGCGGACTGCCGGCCGTGGGAAGGAGAGCATGGAGAGCGTCCTCCTTAGCCACTGTGAGCTGCCTCCCGCTGTGAGATGGGTGGGGGTGCAAGGGTGGGTGGCCTACAGATCTGGAGCGGGCAAGACTTAGGGTCACGGCCTCCCTTATCCTCTTGCCCTCTTTGCAGCTGAATCCACAGCAACCAGAAAACAGTGCTGGGTCTTGTTTTGGGGACAGGAAGGGAGTGGAGAGGAGGAAAACAGGGCACATGTACACTACAAGTTCACATCCTTGGAATTAAAAATAGGAATGGGCAATTGCCCTCCTTTTTGCCTCAGAAGTACTTGGTTTTTTTTAGGCAATTACAATCAAAGACCCGAGAAGTCTGGAGGGCCTTTTCCTCCACAGGCTCCCACACCTGAGTGCTTCTTTGTCATGGGGCAGGGGGAGCCGGGGCTCCTGCTCCTGGGCTGTGTGCCGGCCTCGATTCTCTTCCCAGTAATCAGAGCAGAGGTGCTCAGGGACAAGTGCCTTGCCTCAAATACCTGCCTAGTTCTAATGGTATGTTTGGTCAAGGCTTTCCTACCCCACTGCATAAGCTACTGTTATTACATTTCACGGACACTGTTTTCTTTGATTGGAGGCTGTATCCTAGCAGTGGGCTGGCCACTGTCCTGTGCATTCTCACATGCACACGCATGCAGAGCACATACAGGTGCACGCATCCCCACCAGGGCACTGGGCTCTGCTCCCCACAGCCCTGTGTTCTTTGACTTACAGCACCTCTGCCAAAAGCAGCAAGGCACATGGGGCCTCTGCATAGCTGGCCAGCCCCCCCCCCCCCACTGCTGTCTACTGCAGGAAGGGAAATCTCACAAGGAAAGGAGATGAAGGGGTCAGGGAGGAAATGTTCAGAGACAAGCCTGATTGTTCCTTTGCTTACAGTGACGAGGACATATGATGTGCTGAGGAAAGCAAGGATGAACCTGGAGGTAAGTCCAAGCCCATTTACCTGCACAATGATACAGGTGAGCCAGGAGGCCACAGAGGAATGCAGGCCAGGCTGTGCCAGAGTTCCCTTGGCCTACAAGTCGTGGTGGCATTGCCGTTGAGCACCACGGGGCTTGATCCGAAGGACTTACTCCGCTGCTGTCCCTCTTTCTTGTGCAAGGCTGCAAACCCTTTCACACTTCTTAACTACCCACACAGGTGTTGGCTCCTGGGTCACAGGGTCACCACACCCAGACTCATGTTGCACGTTGATGGCCCATCACCTGCATGGAGTAAATTAGACACAAGGACACGTGATTTTAGGTTAATGGGTTATAGCAGGGGTGGCCAACTCCCAAGAGACTGTGATCTACTTACAGTTAAAAACTGGCAGTGATCTACCCTCTTTTGGGGGTTCAGGTCAAAGTTGTTGAGCTTTTTTGGGGAGGAGGAAGGCCCTTTTTTTAGGCATTCAGATCAAAGTTGTTGTTGAGCTTTTTTTAGGGAGACGGAGAGCACCATGGGGGGGGGGGGTGCAGGGCAAAAAAAAATGAGCTTTTTTAAGGGAAGCCAAAGTTGTTGAGCTTCTTTGGGGGGAGCCAGTGATCTACCATTGATCTACCACAGGCATCCAGTGATCTACTGGTAGATCACAATCTACCCATAGCTGCCAAGTTTTCCCTTTTCTCGTGAGGAAGCCTATTCAGCATAAGGGAAAATCCCTTAAAAAAGGGGGTAACTTGGCAGCTATGAATCTACCTGTTGGACGTGCCTGGGTTATAGCATGTGAGTGGTATTGGCTTAGGCATTGGACAGGAACGCAACCCGTGACTCCACCCGACCGGTGCGGAGACACTTAAAGGTTAACGAACAGTGGGAGGAGCTTGTTGATGCAAATACAACTGGAAGCGTCCCCTGACGTCACCTTGAGTCGTGCCATGGCCCTAAACCCAGTAGGGCATCGGACGGGATCCACAACCGCCGGATCCCCTTAACGGGGTACCCTTTGGAGGTAGGTGATGGCCTTAACCTGACCTCTGACCTGATTTAACCTTTAACCCCCAACCTGCTGCACAAATAAATGTCTTATTGCCTTTCAAATCCAGAGTATCACCAGCTTAGAGAGGGAGGAGATCCTGTTCCGCTCTCCACACCATAGCTGCCAAGTCCGGGTCGTAAAGATCCGGGATCGGCAGCGCGCGCATGACCGGAAGTTGCGTGACGCAACTTCCGGCGGCGCGGCGCCCTTCTATGGGCACTTAAAGATGGCGGCGCCAGCGCCGGAAGTCGCTTCCGCGCATGACCGGAAACACGTAAAAGCGACTTCCGGCGCCGCCATTTTCTGATGCCCATAGAAGAGCAAAGCGGCACCAGAAAAATGGCCGCCGGGCAGAAGCCAATTTAAGGGACAATACCGGGATTTTTCACCAAACGGGAGACAGCCGGGAAACGGTAAGAAAAAGGGGGTTTTCCCGGCGGATACGGGATACTTGGCAGCTATGCTCCACACCCGCTGAGCTAGTGCTGGTCCCTGGCTTTCATGTGGGCTAAGCAGCCTTGTACCCAGAATATAGGGGGCCCCAAGCCAGTTTTGTGGTCAACAGTGGATTCTGTTTACTCCCCACCATTTGCAGTCTTGGATTTAAATTCAAGGTTGGTGTTGCAAAATATATTGTCCCAAAGCACCAATGTACCACTCCTGCCCTTTAGAGCCCTCAGAGCTTCTTGTCCCCACTGCATGGTAGGGTAGGGTTAAGCAGAGGGATGAGAGGAAGGCAGTTAACCCCATTCTTAGACCTCTGCTTTGTGCACTGTCCTCTCTAGGGGATATCCCCACAGCCTCTTTCATCCCGCCACCATGTTCTTGCATGAGCAAAGAAGGAAACCAAGCGGCTCAACTGTCCAGAAGCAGGTGGAAGAAAACGAAATTCAATTACAGTTCGTCACCCAAAATGACCCTACCCCAGACCGACAGCTCTTCGTGGTCCAGCAAGCCCGACGTTTAGGATTTGTCCTGGAACCCAACCACTGCCTGGCCTGCCATCTCCGCCTGCTACTCCCTACCACCGCCTGAGTAGGCTCTGGAGTGACTGCTGCTAGGGACCAGGCTGCAATTTGCCTGGAAATGATCCAGCCATAAGTGCAATATTATAATAAAAATAGACTACTGCTATAAATGCTGCTGTCTGAAAAAAGAGAATGCTCTAAATGTGGCTTCCTCTGAAGCTGCGCTCGTCTGACTCGGTGAGGATGGCTGGCTGAGGCTCAGCCGCTTCTAGCATTCTCCTGTGTATGTTGCTGTAAATCAGGGTGTATAACGTACTGGGTAAGGCAATGCTTTCCTTGCTCCAGAGAAGTATGGCGTGGAGATATATTATTTGAAAATGTAATTATGCTGAATTACTGGGGAAAGGGGAGAGAGAGCAAGGCTCCCTTAGCCCCAGCATCATTTGACTCTTCATCTTCTGAAGTTACTTCTGAACTCAAAGCCAGACCCATCAGCCCATAGGCTTTTTTCTGATGTGTATTACATACTTACCTGGAACAGGTAACACCAGTTTATGTATAATGCACACAACAACTAATTGTGAAAGGATCAAAGAGTCCTTATTATAGTCTGTATGCTGTTAAGAAGGGTGTCTAAGGGATGGGGGGAAAGGAAAGTTGGCTTTGCTTAAATTTACTGAAAGACATGAACCATGTTTACTTTGTATTATTTGAATTCCCAATAAAACTTTTTTAAAAAGTGGATGGTTTGCCTATGATGGAAATGGTCAAGTTGCATCTTTGGTCACAGTGCGAGACAGGCCTGGGCAAGGCCCTGAACCTTTTCTAGGAGCTGCTAAATTAAAGAGTTACGCCAGTTCTATTTCTTGCAGGAGCTAATGGGTTTAGCACAGCTCCAGATAGCTATTGAGCTGGATGTCAGTTGGGCAATTACAGGACCAGAGCTGTCACAAGGCTTGGTGAGGCAGCCGCTGCAGTGGGAGAAGACGGGGGGGGGGGCTAGCCACTCTGAGTCCTGGCAAAACCACCTGCCGGTTCCACAACATCCTCTTGCACCCAGGATTGCAGCCTTATAGTAGTCTATTTTCCTGATGACTCGGCCACCAGCTCCATGCACCCCTGGGCTGCTGCTACAGGTCTTTTTATGAGTGCAACCGTAGTTTTACCTGGCAGCTCCCAGCTGACATTGAGGAGGACTATTGTAATGTTCACAACCACTCTTTAGTTCAAGCAGATGCAGATGTTGAGAGGTCTGGGCTGCAATCCTGACAGCCTTAACCAGGAGAGAGATTTTTTTTCCATATAAAACCTGGGTCACTTATCACTTGGTCCTAGTCAGGTTGCATGGCAGTGGGACGGATGGGTGATATCTGCTGGCAATACAGGGGAAAGGAAATTTCTTGATTTTCCTGGACCTCAGGAGCTTTTGATGAGTTTCCTTCTGGATGTGCTGTCCAGTAGTGCTGGACCCTGTGGTCAAATTTCAGTGGCATCTTGTGTGATGCCAAAATTCAGCACCTCGCCCCCCCTTCCATTCAACGTGGCACCCCCTGTGCTTCGTCACGCTCCCCTAAACATGCCTGTATCCCGATCGGGAGCTGAAAGCGCCCCAAGAAAGTGGTTCTGTTCGTTCTTGGCTAGCTGATACTTGGAGAGGGTGCTGGGAGACTACAGCCTGGTATGAGGTCCTGTGGGGTCTCTCCACTTTGCCACCTACACTAAGGAGTCATCTTAGAATTAGGAATAATGTATCAGTACACTCAGTTCCATTTCTCATTTTCATCGGATTCAGGAGAGGAGAAAAAGAAAGAAAGAAAGAAAGAAAGAAAGAAAGAAAGAAGAGTAATAATAAAAATTCTACCCTGCCCATCAGGGCAGCTTCCAGCAAAAGATTAGAAATACATTAAAACATCAGTCATTAAAAACGTCCCTAAAAAGGGCTGCCTTCAGATGTCTTCTAAATGTTGTTTATTTCTGGCTAGCTGATACTTGGAGAGGGTGCTGGGAGACTACAGCCTGGTATGAGGTCCTGTGGGGTCTCTCCACTTTGCCACCTACACTAAGGAGTCATCTTAGAATTAGGAATAATGTATCAGTACACTCAGTTCCATTTCTCATTTTCATCGGATTCAGGAGAGGTTGTGGAAATGCAGAAAAAGAAAGAAAGAAAGAAAGAAAGAAAGAAAGAAAGAAGAGTAATAATAAAAATTCTACCCTGCCCATCAGGGCAGCTTCCAGCAAAAGATTAGAAATACATTAAAACATCAGTCATTAAAAACGTCCCTAAAAAGGGCTGCCTTCAGATGTCTTCTAAATGTTGTTTATTTCTGTGATTCCACCTAAACATTAGGAAGAACGTCCTGACAGTAAGAGCTGTTTGACAGTGGAATTTGCTGCCAAGGAGTGTGGATTCTCCTTCTTTGGAGGTCTTTAAGCAGAGGCTTGACAGGCATATGTCAATAATGCTTTGATGGTGTTTCCTGCTTGGCAGGGGGTTGGACTGGATGGCCCTTGTGGTCTCTTCCAACTCTATGATTCTATGATTCTATGTTCTATGACCCTCTTCCCCTTAAGAACCAAATACAAACTATATAAAACAATAGAAACAAAAAAAACCCAACAAACCAACAAGAAAAACAATTCAGTTATATTAAAAACTAGCTGGCCCTAGTGCCACGTGTTGCTGTGGCTTAGTCTGTTAACTGGGCCCCCAGAGTCCCCCTTCAGACTCCTCCCCCCCCCACCCCCGGGCTCATCCCTGTCCCGACCCATTACCTTTCCCGCCCCTCTTCCCCCACCCCCCACCCAGGGGAGCCCCCACCTCTATTTGGCCTAGTCCAAACCTCTAATCAGGCTAGTCTGCCGAGCTGCTGTGGAGTGGGAAGCTTTCCTACAGCCAAACTATACAAAGTATCACTGTGGTGATAATATGAACCATAAACAACCAAAATCACCACACACTGGTTGGAAAATGTAACAAGGAATTTACTCGAAAGCTAATCTAAAGGAATGAACTCGTGGTCATTCAACTAAGCCAAATAATTAACAAAGCCATGTATAGGTCAGAGTCATAGAATAAATGCACTGTGCAAGATAAATGTTTACGCGACTGAACCATTCAGCAATAGGCTAGATATTCAACAAGGTCCTGATGCCAACAAAAAGTTCACAAGTAATAATGGGTGGAATGACAATGGAATTCTTCAGGGGTTTTAAACAGAAACCTCCTGGATGTAATCGAAGAGATGTTTCCGTGGGTCTTGCATAATCACCACCCAGATGGCAGAGACACAGGAAGAAGACCTGTCCTGCGGATTACTAACAGGTTTCGCCATAAAACTTCATCAGTTCGTGGCTGTGTAATACAAATAATACCTGAATTACAATGCTCCACATTACATAAATTGTACTAAAATATAAACATAATACCATGTAACACCTTACCAGATTAAACAGCACAATTTGCACAACACGAGAAAAAGTTCACAGGCACAGCTTAGTGAATAGACAAGCTTCAAACCTTAAATACACCAGCAGGTGAATACCATCAAGTAATACAGAATGGCTTACTTAAAGGTACTGTAACTCTTCTCTGGAACCATTAAACAACAGGTATAACAACAAATCAGACTATACATAACATCCCAAATCAAACTCCGTATTAAGGCCCTTAGGATGGAGTGTACAAAGTTCAAATATTAATTTATACTCTTTCTGTAATAACGTTCTACGTATATCAGTAGTTCTAAAAGATGGTTTTTTAAGAGTCCATAAGATGGAAAAACTTAAATCATCCTCAGTATGAGCTGCTAACTGAAAATGTTGGACTAATGGAGCGTCCATACATTTATTGCGTATTTTGGACCTATGTTCAAATTTGGCCACAACGTTCCATGCCCACCACGGAGGGATCTGGCGTAAAAAAAGCCAAAAAAGCACACCTTTCACACCTAAAATAATGATTAAACACAAAAAAGTGGCGCACAAATTATCCTGGTTCTAACTGCATGTGTAGTGCTACAGGCACATTGTATGCAGTACACACAATTTTTAGTAGAGCAATTGGGAAATTGTTGTAAAACAATCTGTTTCCCATTAAGCGTGTTAGTAAAAGATTTAACAGGTAACACAAATTTACAACATTAACAATATGAAATATGATATGAAAGTGGCCGTAGAAACAGTAATTTACCTAATGATTATAATTCTTTAAGTGCTTCCAGTTACAGTGATGGTGCTATGGAGAGACAATGGAGCACAGCTCAGATCCGGAAGACATTATCCAGGTTTTTCTTCTTCCTGTGTCTGTATCGTTTGGGTGGTGATTATGCAAGACCCACTGAAACATCTCTTTGATTACATCCAGGAGGTTTCTGTTTAAAACCCCTGAAGAATTCCATTGTCATTCCACCCATTATTACTTGTGAACTTTTTGTTGGCATCAGGACCTTGTTGAATATCTAGCCTATTGCTGAATGGTTCAGTCGTAAACATTTATCTTGCACAGTGCATTTATTCTATGACTCTGACCTATACATGGCTTTGTTAATTATTTGGCTTAGTTGAATGACCATGAGTTCATTCCTTTAGATTAGCTTTCGAGTAAATTCCTTGTTACATTTTCCAGCCAGTGTGTGGTGATTTTGGTTGTTTGTGGGAAGCTTTCCTACCTGCAGTACCAGTGTAGAGGCCGCAGTTGCATAGCTGCCAAGTTCTCCCTTTTCTCGAGAGGAAGCCTATTCAGCATAAGGGAAAATCCCTTTAAAAAAGGGATAACTTTGCAGCTATGCAGTTGTGCAAGGTCTCCTGATTCTATTTCCCAGCATGCACTTTAGGGTGAGTTGTGTGTTTTGAACACAGGGTTTTGGGGTTTTATGTGGCCCAGGTGTGACATTTGTCTTTGAAAACGGTATGAGCTTGCTATTCCAGCCACATTTGACTTTGTGTTAAAATTTGAATGCAATCGGTCAAGCGGTTTTGTTGGACATTGGAGAGGAACACACATGCCCAGTTTACATTTTTATATATATATATATATATATATATATATATATATATATATATATATATATATAGATTAACAAACCCCAGCCCCAACTAGATATTAATCCCACCCCCAACACAGTAAAAACCAAATCATAAGTCAAAATTTAAAACACCCCCACCATTTAAAACACCACAGATAAAATATACCTAACTTAAAATCAATTAAAAAGAGGAGTCCTCTCTGCCAAGTAGCAGCCGCAACCCTTGTGAAGCCTGCCAGGCCCTGCCCAAAGCCAGGTGGAAAGAGGCAATCCTTCCGGCCTTCTCAGGCAGCGTCTAGGGTTGATAATGGACTTGCTGAGGGTCCAGAAGCTAAAACTCAACCCAGGTACGGCAGAGACATTATTGGCCAGTAGTGAGCAGCGCTAATCTGTGTTGGGTGGAGTTGTGCTCCCTCTAAAGGAGCAAATTTTGAGCTACATCCTTGGAGGGGTGCAATTAGGTAGTTTTAGCCTTTGGACCCACTTCACTGATGCACATAAGCGGGTTTGCTGGGGCTGCATACACACAGCTGGAGAGTCAATGTCTCCAGATCTCTGGGGCTCCATCCCTGCCCCCCTTTGGCCATCCCCACAATCCCTATAAAGGCCATAAATCTAGGAAGCCATGACTTTGCTTGCTTCTAGTCACTTTTCCACCACAGGAGCAAACATGAGACACACACACCTCCCCGCAAAAAAGTCCAAGCTACTAAGAACCACAAGAGACTCAGCACCAAGCCTGTTTTTCATTTAATAACTTGCATACATTTTGATTAAAGTTACATTTCAATGAAAAAAAATTCTTCAGTTTCTGTACACAATAAATTAAAACTGGACTATGCTCCTGATGGGAGAGGGGTCAACGTAGATTCTGGGATGATCCTCCAAAGTATTTGTGATGACACTTTTTCAGGGTAAAGGGAAAAGTGGCTCCTCTTACCCCATACAAGCTGCCATCACCAGGAACACTTGGAAGAGCACCGTCCACAGGAACCCATTCTATATTGCAAATATCTGTAATACATTAAAAGGGACAGTATCCTGTGCAGGTGCTCCCTGTGGCTCCTCATGCTCAGCCAGGACCTCCTGCCAGATTTGTTAGGAGGAAAAGGATCAGGCTGAATATTAAACTCCTCTCTGCCAGGTGACCTGCCAGTATGGAAACCATGTGCCATGTGAGAGCCGTACGGAGACCCTTTTCTATTTATGCCCCCCCCCCACAGCCTCTGCCACTTTAGCCCTGCCCCTTCCCTGGCTGCTACCAGCCCCAGCCCACTTCTTAGTTCACCTCAACTCTTCTGTTCTCTTCCTGCATTTCTGCACTTCTCTCCACATCACAATCTAAGCCAGGCATCCCCAAACTGCGGCCCTCCAGATGTTTTGGCCTACAACTCCCATGTTCCCTAGCTAACAGGACCAGTGGTTGGGGAAGATGGGAATTGTAGTCCAAAACATCTGGAGGGCCGAAGTTTGGGGATGCCTAATCTAAGCCGACAGCATGGTCCAAGTGACTAATGACTTAGGCTACTTGCTTATATGTGCCTAGAACAGCACTGGGTAAAAATATTTCTTAAAGCATCTAATTCTCTCATTTCCCCACCCCCAAATATCCACTGTTTTGAAGGTTAGAAAATGTTTAAGACAACAGTAAGTCAAAACTGTGATTCTCAATATCCTAAGAGATGTGCTAGCCACCAGAGAAATGTCAGGTATATCAGGACTTTTTCCTATGCCCATATAAAATTCATTTTTAAAACACACAAAATTTTACGTCAAAATGCCCCCAAAGCTAATGTGTTAGGGAAAGGGAGTTGGCTAACTACAGGTCACCCCAAGTTCCGATTTGGATGGTCTGCCCAAAACAAGTATAGCGTGAAGGCAGTAGCCAGGCTCTCCCCAGCAGCTAAGGGCTAAAAATAGGCAGGAAAAGCCAATTCCAATGAATGTGAATATTAAATATTACTCATGACATCTTAAAACAGCCTCAACGTTCAGATGTGATATGCCTTTGATTCTGGGGATAAAGAAGAGAGGAAAGTCTTCATAAACCTGCTCTCTTTATTAGCTTCCAGCTGGCTGGGCAAAATGGACCTTTGGTGTGAGACTGCAAGGCAGCTCCACATTTCCAGCGTCAATTACCTTCCACACTGCAGCTACTTCCTGCTGCACAATATTTGTTTGCATATGTCTGCAGACCACAGCCGATTCTTTTCTTAGATAATAAAAACATTCCGAAGAGGAGCGACTCAAGGGCCCTTCACAGGAGTGTCCAACACTGAAAATACTGCTCCAGAACAGTGTGATTCCACAGGAAAGGACACACACCTTATGGTTTAAGATGGTGCCATACTGAAGCAACTCCGCAATATTGGGTGTGGCTGCGAAAGGCCTGCAGCAGTAGAACTGCCCTGCCCCATTAGACCAGAGGTCTGTGTAGTCCAACACACTTCCTCCTACCATGGTCAACAAGATGCTGTCGGGAAACCAACAGGCAGCACTTGATGGGAACGGAGATTCAGTAGCTCACTCCTTGTAAGTGTGGAGGTTCTGTCTAGTCTTCATGATTTGTAACCATGTGCTAGATAGACCTGTCCTCTGGGTCCCGGTCACCCCATTGTAGCATGCCTTGGCAACAATGACTATAACATGAAGGGAGCAGGAAATGTATAATTCTCCCAGGGCCAGGTAAAATAAGGAGCAGCCGATCTCTACCTTGACACTGTTCTACTCCTAGAAAACTCTTGGGGGATTACAAAAGGCTGTCCAGGATAGGTTAGCAAGAAAGGACGCCTCGAAGCTTCTTCACATTCCCCAGGAGGAAGCCATTTCACCCCCATGGTTGAGAAGTCTATAGAAGGTCATGCACCCCCCAAATTTGGTAATATCCTTGTATGTCACAAACAGCCATCAAGAAAGAAAGCTCTTGATCAGCCTGCAAAGCCAAGAGAGACTGATCTCACGCAGAGCAGTAGCCTCTGATAAAGAGCCCAGAAGCCGACACCTGCTCTTGTCTCTGCTTCTCTTCCGATGTGCGCAGACAAAGCAGCAGCCTGGGCTCCCATGGAGACAAGGACAGACCCAACTCAGATGGGCTTGTAGAGGAGAGTAGTGACATATTTCTTCTTGTAGCGATGGGTCGCACTGAGCACCATGACACTATCCTGGGAGGAGAGGAGAGAGGAGGATTAACAGGTTCTAGAATACCATGCCATGGTGATCTCCACTCCATGTTTTGGACTGCAACTCCCATCAGCTCCAGCTAATATGGACAATCATCAGGGATGATGGGAACTGTAGTCCCAAACATCTGGAGAGCACCAGATATTGGCGACTCCTCACTAACTGCTTACAGAGGAAGGTGGAAGAAGTTCTGAGCAGGGGTTAAGAGAATGAAGATATTAGAGCAGAAAGTTTGTGCTTAGAGGGTTTTGACACACTCTCACCCTTCCTCTTTCCCCATCCTTAATTTTCTTCCAAAGTAAAATACTTGCAGACTCAAAGTGTAAAATGGGCTGCTCCCATCCTCCTTGAGAAGAGCTGGAAGAAAGTGGGATATGATATAGGCAGCCTCAGACTTTCCATTTCAGGCAAAGGTAAAGGACCCCTGCACGGTCAAGTCCAGCCGAAGGGGACTAGGGGGTGTGGCACTCATCTCCCTTTTCAGGCCAAGGGAGCTTGTCCACAGACAGCTTTCCGGGTCATGTGGCCAGCACGATTAAACTGCTTCTGGCGCAATGGAACACTGTGACGGAAACCAGAGCGCATGGAAATGCTGTTTACCTTCCCGTCGCAGTGGTACCTATTTATCTACTTGCACTGGTGTGCTTTCAAACTGCTAGGTTGGCAGAAACTGGGACAGAGCAACAGGAGCTCACCCCGTCACACGGATTCAAACCATCGACCCTCTGATTGGCAGGCCCAAGAGGCTCAGTGGTTTAGTCTCTCATTTCAGCTTCTCCCCAAGACTGCTTTTTTTAAATCTTCCACTGAATTCTAAACTGTTCAAACCCGCGACTGGGCAAGGAGGTAAAGGTGGGAGAGCAATTAGCAAGATGGTGCTGTACATGGCAGGAATGAGAGAGAAGAGACAGAACATTCAGTCCATTGCCCTCAAGTTCCAAGGAGGAGGAAGAAGCACTGCAGGCTGCCTGGTCCTGGCCTTACCTTAATTGACAGGGCATAGAGATGGTTCAGCATCACATGGTTTGGCTCAGGCAAGAGGGCTGGGTCACACTGAAACAGAAGGAAATGTCACTTTTCACCTATGCAGCCCTTTCCAATTCTGTCACTGGGTGCTTACATGTACGGTACCTTACATTTTAGCCACATGAGGCCAATCAACGTGGGCACACCCCATAGCAGGTAGATGTGACCTGTTTTGCTCCAGACACTCTGGGAACCACAACTCACTTTAGAGTAAGGCTGCACCTCCCACAATAGAGCCCTTTGGGACTCATTCATCCACTATAAAGGTCTTGCTGTATACTGCCTTCGGATTGGTACTGACCGAAATGTTAGTATCCTTGTTTAGGATGACTTGGAGGAGATGGGGAGGAAGAATGGGTGGAGACTTGAAACGCTCCTCAGGTCGATAAACATACATTTCTTGGCCATATATTCCAGGAGGGGAGCCGGAAAGGTCTATTAAAAATAAAGATAGTGTGAGAAAGGAAACCAGGAAACACCATCATTTTGGATGTTGACACCAACAGCACAAGAAAGTCACCTCGACAGGAAGTCTCTGAGCTTTCTAGGGAGTCCACCTTTAAAGCATCAAACACTTCGAAGTCAGACTTCCTGACATGAATCAGATTGTTAATTGTCCCCATCTGACTGGTGACCACTGGCTGAAAAACAAGACAGAGGTACAGGCCACAGCTGCAGGTCAAATCCCCAACCTTCCCAACATATATATGCAGAGAACAAAGTCACATCCCAGGTGAAGCAAGGAGAACTGTGTAGAGGAGGTTAAACACAGCTACAAAAAAGGAAGACTTAAAAATCCTCAGTAGTGGTAGATGTAACATATAAGCAATGCAGAACACAAGGTCTCACTATTCAATTAAAACTACATCGAAAAGCTAGTCAGAATATGTACTAGGGGAGCAGTACATAAATTCAGAAGCCAGGGATTCTAACCTGAAAAAGAGAAAAAGAGAAGACATCATAGAAGCAGTCAAATAATCCAGCCAAGCTGGAAGGAAAGCCAGGGGCCTTGTCATTCCAATGACACAGAAGCCCTGGCGATTCCTGCTTGCCTCGTCTAGCTACCAGAAGCTACAGAGTGCACTGAACCTCCCAGGAAAGTAGCCTGCAGCCTGTGACCCTGACTCAGAGAAATAAGCTGGCAGGGCAGGCAACAAGGTCAAGCCCAGCCCACCTGAGAATGTAGAAGGACCTCTCAGCGATATGAGGCAGACACATGGAAGAAAAGGAATTACCTCGGAGGCATCATGAACCCACTGGCCATCCACAAAGAACTTGTACTGGTGCTCCCCTTCAGGAAGGTCCAGAATAGCGACAAAGTCATTGTGGCTGAAAGGAGAGGAAGTGATCATCCACAGTGAGAGGCAGCAGCTTAGAGCCTCATCCATCCACTCACAGCACCATCTGCCCACTCATGTATCAACCATGGTTCTATGCTGCCCCATAACCATAAAGCTCCAGGTGGCATACATAATTTTTTTAAAAAACACAACAGAAATAAAAATAGTCAATATAAAACACGTTACGCATTTACTTTCAAAAATGGGGGATTAAAATTTTAGATGCCCCCAAAAGCTTGCAAAAAAACAAACTGACAACTTAGAAAACACTGCTTCAATTAGCTTGTAAACTAATCAAACTATTCAAAGTATTAAGTGAGCTACATTGTGCCAGAATTTACAGGGAGCCCTGAAAAGAACAGCAAAGTACTAAAACTGCAATTGTCATGTATTCACAAATGCCACAGCAATACTGCCATGAGACTGGGTTACCTGGAAGATCCCACCACACAGGGCTCCTTCAATCTTAAGATCCCCTTTGGGGGCCCAATTGTATATCCTACTGTCAAGTGAAGGGAGGAGACGGCCACAAAGGAGATGGCCTACTCAATGATGGAGCCCGTTGGGAACAGCCTTTCCAGAGAAGCTCACATGGTGCCTTCTTGATAGTTTTCCAGTGCCACATTAAAACTTTTTAAACTCCTATTTCAAAGCAACCCCTTGGTCTTTAGTGTCTTAATGATGCTTTAGATAAACC